>NC_091285.1:225171581-225788273 GCF_032444005.1 Ranitomeya imitator
AAGGACTGGAAGACTGAAGGAGCATTAGAATGTCCGAAAGGCATTACCAAATACTCAAAATGGCCCTCAGGCGTATTAAATGCGGTTTTCCACTCATCACCTTGCTTTATTCGTATAAGATTATACGCACCCCGAAGATCAATCTTAGTGAACCATCTAGCCCCCTTAATGCGAGCAAACAAATCAGTCAACAAAGGCAAAGGATACTGATATTTTACGGTAATCTTATTCAAAAGACGATAATCTATACAAGGCCTCAAGGACCCATCTTTTTTGGCCACGAAAAAAAAACCTGCTCCCAAAGGGGACGAAGATGGACGGATATGTCCCTTTTCCAAGGACTCCTTAACATAATCCCGCATAGCAGTATGCTCTGGCACTGACAGATTGAACAAACGACCTTTAGGAAATTTACTACCAGGAATTAAATCTATAGCACAATCGCAATCCCTGTGAGGAGGAAGCGAACTGAGCTTAGGCTCCTCAAAAACATCCCGATAATCAGACAAAAATACAGGAACCTCAGAAGGAGTAGATGAAGCGATAGAAATCGGAGGTGCATCATCATGAACCCCCTGACATCCCCAGCTTAACACAGACATTGTTTTCCAGTCAAGGACTGGATTATGAGTTTGTAACCATGGCAGACCAAGTACTAGAACATCATGTAAATTATACAATACCAGGAAGCGAATCACCTCCTGATGAACGGGAGTCATACGCATAGTCACTTGTGTCCAGTACTGAGGTTTATTCATAGCTAAAGGTGTAGAGTCAATTCCCTTCAAAGGAATAGGGACTTCCAGAGGCTCAAGACTAAACCCACATAGCTTGGCAAATGACCAATCCATAAGACTCAGGGCAGCGCCTGAATCTACATAGGCATCGACGGAAATGGATGATAATGAGCAAATCAGAGTCACAGACAGAATGAACTTAGACTGTAACGTACTAATGGCAACAGACTTATCAACCTTTTTTGTGCGTTTAGAGCATGCTGATATAACATGAGCTGAATCACCACAATAAAAGCACAACCCATTTTTCCGCCTATAGTTTTGCCGTTCACTTCTAGACTGAACTCTATCACATTGCATTGTCTCAAGTGCCTGTTCAGAAGACACCGCCAAATGGTGCACAGGTTTGCGCTCCCGTAAACGCCGATCAATCTGAATAGCCATAGTCATAGACTCATTCAGACCTGTAGGCGCAGGGAACCCCACCATAACATCTTTAATGGCCTCAGAAAGGCCATCTCTGAACCTTGCAGCCAGGGCGCACTCATTCCACTGAGTAAGCACTGACCATTTCCGAAATTTTTGACAATATATTTCTGCTTCATCTTGCCCCTGAGAGAGAGCTAATAAAGCTTTTTCAGCCTGAATCTCTTGGTTAGGTTCCTCATAGAGCAAACCCAATGCCAGAAAAAACGCATCCACATTAAGCAACGCAGGATCCCCTGGTGCCAATGCAAATGCCCAATTTTGAGGGTCACCCCGCAGGAAAGATATAATAATCTTAACCTGCTGAGCAGGGTCTCCAGAAGAGCGAGATTTCAAAGAAAGGAACAGCTTGCAATTGTTCCTAAAATTCAGAAAACTAGATCTATCTCCAGCAAAGAACTCTGGAATAGGAATTCTAGGTTCAGACATAGGAGCATGTACAACAAAATCTTGTATATTTTGAACCTTAGCAGCAAGATTATTCAAGCTGGAAGCTAAACTCTGGACGTCCATGATAAACAGCTAAGGTCAGAGCCATTCAAGGATTAAGAGGAGGAGAAAAAAAAAAAAAAATCAGCCAGGCTGCAATTAAGGCTAGGCAGCAACCTCAGAGGAGAAAAAAAAAACTTCCTCAGACTACTTTTCCTCCTACTTCAGCCCAAACATTTTGGGCCGGCTATACTGTCATGATTCCAATGGCAGGGAATCACAGAAGGACAAGCACCAACGAGCTCTAGGGTGATGGAACCTAAGCTGACCGCGACCCTAAACCTGAACACACAAATAACAATAGCCGGGGAACATGCCTACGTTGATCCTAGACGTCTCGCACCAGCCGAAGATCTAACTTCCCCTATTAGAAGAAACACAGACCTCTCTTGCCTCCAGAGAAATACCCCACAGAAATAGCAGCCCCCCACATATAATGACGGTGAAATGAGAGGAAGGCACATACACAGTATGAAAACAGATTCAGCAAAATTAGGCCCGCTAAAACTAGATAGCAGAGGATACAAAAGTAAACTGCGCGGTCAGCAAAAAACCCTTCAAAAAACCATCCTGTAATTACTTGAACTCATGTTCCAACTCATGGAACATGAGGATCAATTACAGCCCGCTAGAGCAACCAGCAGCAAAGAAACAATTATATGCAAGCTGGACAAGACAAAAATAAAGCAAAATGTGGAACAAGAAAATCAAAAACTTAGCTTGTCCTGAAGATTACTGAAGCCAGAAGCTGAGGTAACAAAACACTCTGATAACCTTGATAGCCGGCGGGGAAATGACAAGAAAGCCCGGTTAAATAGGAAACTCCCAAATCCTAATAGAACAGGTGGACACCAGAGACAGCAGAACACAAATCACCCAGTACCATCAGTAACCACCAGAGGGAGCCCAAAAACAGAACTCACAACAACCGAAGTGTCATAAGTTTCACAAGAGTAGAAATAGTATAATAGGGACCTACACATCTTCCGCTACAGCCAACCCAGCAGATGTAGACCAACTATGACTCTTCATATTTGCACAAATTTGAATGAACATTTGAAGCAGCAGCAGCAAAATTTGCAACAGAAGCCACACTAATGATATCACAGAGTGCAGTTATGCAAGATTAATGCAGCACAATAAAAAATGCAACATTGCCTAGTCTGTACAGTCTGCGATTGGGGTGCAAAATTCCTTTGAGATCCATGAGTTGTTCATCTTGATGAAAGTTAGGCAATCTGAACTTTCAGGGGACAGTCAGATGCGCTTATCCGTTAGGATACCACCAGCAACGCTGAAGATATGTTCTGAGAGAACGCTGTCTGCCAGGCATGATAAAAACTCCAATGTACATGAGGTGAGATCAGGCCACTCATCCATTTTGGAAGACCAAAATGTGAAAGGGTCTAATTACTACCTGATGGTATTGATTTTCAGTTCTCGATACTCCTGCACCATCCTCTCTATTCGTTCACCGCATGTAAGACATGGACTCTGTTGTTCTGGTGCATGAGCTGGTCTAAAAAAAGTGTCAAAGGACTCACAGAAAGTGCTTCTTCCTCTTACACTACTGAAGCTGCTGCTGCCAATGTTTTGGAGTTGACAAATTGATGTGCCTGAGGTTGGAAGTCTAGAGCTGCGATGTGCACTGTGTGCCTCACTGATGTCTTGGGGAAAACCTTGTTTAAGATTGGGTAAAAGCGTGTTTCAATACGCCAGCATTCGCAGGTCCTTTTTCAGGGCAGAAAGCATCTGGCAAAATTTGGTTTTAAAACGTGGATCTAACAGAGTGGCAACCCAATAGTCAGAAGTATTTCTAATAATAACTATATGTTGATCATGTTGCAGATAGTGCAGCAAGAAGGCACATGCTGGTCTCTTCCATGAGGTCCAAGCCCATGCTGTGTTTGTGACTGGGTAACACTGATGCTTATTTCCTTCGTCCCCTCCTGCCAACCACAACAACAGAGAGGGGATAATTATCCTCTTCAACTCCTGACAGTTGTGTGCCCATCACCTCTTTCTCCTTCATTTGTTCCTCGTCCCTTGTACCTTCACTAACAGTTTATCTGTTATCACCAGCCTCCCTCGATCACAGTAATCCACCCTCCCTTGGTACCCACCTGTATGCTGACAGTCTTGAACTTTGAGACCATTTTATCTCTTCTGCATCCTTCTCTACTTTCTCATCTTCCTCTGGGACCACCACCTCCTCCTGCAGGCTTTTCAAAGTCTGCCCCAGCAAATAGATGACCGGAATAGTGATGCTGATGACGAAGTCATCAGCGCTAACCATCTTTGTAGCCATTTTGAAACTGTGAAGAAAGGTGCAGAGATCCTTAATCTGTGCTCAGTTCATAAACATGATATGTGTTATACTGCATGGGCCCAAGCTATGCGAAATGACATACTGCATCTGGGCTCATTGCTGCAGCCACAGTTGCTGCAACATGTGCAGAGAGGAATTCCACCGTGTCAGCACATCGCATATCAACCTATTTACTGGCATCAACAAAGACCTCTGTATATAAGCAAGTCGATGATCTGAGGGGTGCGAAAAGCAGAAGTGATCACACACCTTCCGTGCTTTCTGGAGCAGCTCACCCATGCCAGGATAGTGGAGGAGTAAATGTTGTACCACCCAGTTGATGACATGAGCCATTCAAGGAGCATGTGTGAACTTGCCTCAACGTAGGGCGGCCACCAGTTTCACACCATTAACGGACACGGCTTTCCCTGGATTCAGGTTCAGCAGAGTCAACCATTGCTCAAACTCAGCCTGGAAAGCTGTCTACAACTCTTCAGCTGTATGACTGCATCTTAAAGGCATATCAATTTGAACACTGCCTGATTGCGATAAGCCCTGGGTGCGCACTATGGAGGTGGTATAGCTTCACTCTACACTGTTGGAACGTGTGTCTCATTAAGGCAGAGTTTGAGATTGCAGGTGAAAGCCCTAGAGGAGGTGGATGAGGCAGAAGCAGTGAAGGAAGGGTGATATATATATAGGTTTGTCCCTCAAGCCTTGGAGATTCCAAGACTTGTGGAGCAGCGCCTAACTCAACAGCCACCAGAATCACCCAGTGCCTAGTCAGCGAGATGGAACACCCTTGGCCACGCTTACTCATCCAAGTGTCTATGGTGAAATGCACCGTGGCACACATAGATTATGTCAAGGAATGGGTGATTTGACTGCGACATGCTGGTGTAGCGCAGGCACAGCTTTCTTAGAAACGTAATGGCGACTGGGCAACTGGTACTATTGTAAAGTGACGGCCATCAACTTTCAGAAACTGTCTGTATCTACCAGGCACAAAGGCAGCATTTTCCGTGGCCAACAGAATGGAGATAGTGGAGTTGAACCTCTTAGGTTTTTCATGCATAGGATGAAACAATCTTTTACGTGACCACAACTGCAGGACCATGGGTTAGCTGCAGTGCTGAAAGATAGTGGAGCACATCCAACTGGACAAACTGCTCGACCATGAGGGAGATACAGGTGGAGATGTTATGATGGATTGGTAAAGTTGAGGTGTGTTTGTTCTCTGAGATCGGTCAAAAACAGCAGGCATATCCACTGCCATTACAGCTGACAGCGGGCTCTCTATCAGTGTAACTGGATAGTGTAAATAACCTAAGGTTCTGCGGTCAGAGACCTGCTTCATAATATTTGGCACATTAACAGAGCAGGAGGAAAAAGCAGCAGATGCAATTGATGGGGGGCTGATAGTTTTTAAGGTCCGGTGGTCAACATGTTAGTGCAGTCGGATTCCCAGAGTAACACATGTTGATTTTGCATGTGAAGATTCATACAGGTATCAGCCAAATTATTGCCCTTTGTCCCTCTACTCAGTTTTTTTTTGCAAAGTTGCCAGATTACATGAGTTGGATCATCTTTTGCGGTGTCAAAAAAGGCCCAGACTAGGCAACACTTGTCACCCCTGGGAGCTACAAATCTGCTAATGCTGCTGGTCATAGCCGCAGTTGTGGCTAAGGATGCATTGCTCGTTGTGGCTACATCACTACATGTATGCGACATATCAACATTACCTCCTTGTCTTTCTCCTTAGATGACCTACTCAGCTGTGTGCCTCTGTTTTCAGGCCAACTGGGATTTAACACATCCTCATCATTATCCTCTTTGTTATCACATTCCTTGCCCATAGAGTCACCCTACTCCTCTTCCTGCACTGACAGCACAGTTCAGTCCGCGTGAGCCTCAGATATTGGAGTCTCATCAGGATCACCTCCCTCCCCGGGAATAACATCTGGTCACAAGGGTCAGGATGCTTCTCAGATCCTACTTCATCCTGCTCTGTGGCTAAGCTAGAAAAATTTTGGGCATCACTGCAGATTTCCTCCTCTTGACTTTGAAACTTTTGAGTACACTTCTGATGCCCATGGTATCAAATGTGTGAACAGCTTTTCAGACTCACCTATCTGTGGTTCCCTACAGTCATTTGAATAGTTGGCGAGTTGTGACACGGGGCAACCAAGTGTAATTTGGGTGCCACCTATGTGGACTGTACTGGGTGTGATGTTGAGGTGGGGAAGAGGAGGAGAGGACACATGAAGCTGCATTTGCCATCCACTTGAGCACATACTCTTTCTGTGCCTCAACAACAAGGTGTAATACAGTGTGCCTGCCAAAAAAAAAATAGTGGAGTAGCCCGTCCAGTAACAGAAGATGTCAGTTGTCTTTGTATAGTATGTGACATTGTTGATTCACATTGCTTTCAGAAACATTACTACCAACCCCACGTACACCTTGAACACCAAGCCTATTCCCCCTTCCCCTATGACCTCGCTTTTTCCCGCTCATGTTGCTCAGATATTGTGGTAGGAGCACAAATATTAGCAACAAAAAAAATAGAATTTAAACTCTGCACTAGCTCTGCAAACAGCTGAATTACAGCAACAGTAAATGACAAGGTGAAATATGGCATGCTGAATCGCATTAGTAACAAAACTTTTTGGGGGCCTTTGGATGAGGCCTCTATAACATAGACTAGATGCAACAAACAATTTGAATGTGAGATGTCCCCCACCGTATGATGTTAGTAACAGAAGAATTTATTTGGGCCTGTAGCGGAGGCCTCTATAACAAAGACAATATGAAACAAACAATTTCAAAGTGAAATGTCCCCTACTGTACAATGTTAGTAACTGAATTTTTTTTTTTACTCTGGGCGACGCCTGTATAACCTAGAAGAAATGCTGCAAACAATTTCAAAATTGTATTTATCCTGATGTATCACATTTGCAGGCAGCTTAATTTCAACACAAAAAAATTACAACCTGGGATACAGCCAGTTGTATCATATTTACCCACAGAATAAAGAAAACTATTCTTTTTCATGTGCGTGAGGACTGCAGACACCTTCATATCACCACCACAAAATGACAACATGGGATATGGCGGGCTGTATCACGTTTTGCAACAGAATTTTTTTTTTTAATTTGCATGAGCTTTGCACACTGTGGAATTTCACCACCACTAAATACCAAGGTGAGATATGGAATGGTTAATCAAGGTAGCAACTGACCGCCCCAAATTCCTTCATTTACAACAGCTCAGATCACAGAACAATGTCATCATAGCACTAAATGACAAAGTGCGATATGGCATGCTGTTTCACATTTAGTGAAAAAAATAAGATTTATAATGGTAGACTTGTGCATGGAGCACAATAGAAGAAGTGAACAACCCACTTGTATGAAATGCCCTGCTATCTTTGTCTGTGGACCTCAGTAATGGCAAAAAAAAATATTGCTGGAATGTCGATTTCACAGCAACACAGGACACAACATACAACCCCTGGCAAAAATGTATGGAATCACCAGCCTTGGAGGATATTCATTCAGTTGTTTAACTTTGTAGAAAAAAAAGCAGATTACATACATGGCACAAAACTAAAGTCATTTCAGATGGCAACTATGCAACTTTCTGGCTTTAAGAAACACTAAAGAAATCAAGAACAAAAAATGTGGTAGTCAGCAATGGTTACTTTTTTTAAACCAAGCATAAGGGAAAAATTATGGAATCACTCAATTCTGAGGAAAAAATTATGGAATCACCCTGTAAATTTTCATACACAAAAATAACACCTGCATCAAATTATATCTGCTCGTTAGTCTGCATCTAAAAAGGAGTGATCACACCTTGGAAAGCTGTTGCACCACGTGGACGGACTTGAATCATGGCTCCAACACATGAGATGTCAATGGAAACAAAAGAGAGGATTATCAAACTCTTAAAAGAGGGTAAATCATCATGCAATGTTGCAAAAGATGTTGGTTGTTCACAGTCAGCTGTGTCTGAAATCTGGACCAAATACAAACAACATGGAAAGGTTGTTAAAGGCAAACATACTGGTAGACCAAGGAAGACATCAAAGCGTCAAGACCGAAAACTTAAAGCAATATGTCTCCAAAACAGGAAATGCAAAACAAAACAAATGAGGAACAAATCCGTGGAAACTGGAGTCAACGTCTGTGACTAAACTGTAAGAAACCGCCTAAAGGAAATGGGATTTACATATAGAAAAGCTAAACAAAAGCCATCATTAACACCTAAACAGAAAAAAACACGGTTACAATGGGCTAAGGAAAAGCAATTGTGGACTGTGGATAACTGGGTGAAAGTCATATTCAGTGATGAATCACAAATCAGCATTGGGCAAGGTGATGATGCTGGAACTTTTGTGTGGTGCCATTCCATTTAGATTTATAAAGATGACTGCCTGAAGAGAACATGCAAATTTCCACAGTCATTTATGATATGGGGCTGCATGTCAGTTAAAGGCACTGGGGAGATGGCTGTCATTACATCTTCAATAAATGCACAAGTTTATGTTGATATTTTGGACACTTTTCTTATCCCATCAATTGAAAGGATGCATGGGGATGATGAAATCTCTTTTCAAGAAGATAATGCATCCTGCCATAGAGCAAAAACTGTGAAAACATTCCTTGAAAAAAGACACATAAGGTCAATGTCATGGCCTGAAAATAGTCCGGATCTCAATCCAATTGAAAATCTTTGGTGGACAATGAAGAAAATTGTCCATGACAAGGCTCCAACCTGCAAAGCTGATCTGGCAACAGCAATCAGAGAAAGTTGGAGCCAGATTGATGAAAAGTACTGTTTGACACGCATTAAGTCCATGCCTCAAATACTGCAAGCTGTTATAACAGCCAGAGGTGGGGCAACAAAATTCTAATGATGTTTTGGACCTTTTTTTGTTTGTTTGTTTTTCATGATTCCATAATTTTTTCCTTAGAATTGAGTGATTCCATAATTTTTCCCCTATGCTTGGTGAAAAAAAGTAACCATAACTGACTGTTAGGGCTAGCGGAACGCACCGAGTAAATATAGCTGTTTATTATCATTGGTGCGTTCGCAGCCCGGGGTCCACCGTGCAGGAGGATACTGCTGCTAGTGAACGGTGGCACTATTTGGTGGTATAGCCTAGCTCTGTTACTTCACAGAGTAGCCGTGAAAGGAAAGCACTGTTTACAAGAAATACTGTTTACAAGAATGCCGCACCTCTGAGGTCTGCAAACCTTCTCATCAAACACATGACCTACGCTCATAATGCACCACCATTATCATAGCCAAACTGCAGAAAATACTTTTGTGGCAATGCAAATATTTTCCCACACTTTTACCCAATGTTACTGTTTTTTTCAAATTTTTTAAAATTTTGTGCGTGTTTGCGATCATGAATCCAAATGTGCCATATTAGTACCAAACATACAACACGCACTGCACTGCTATTACACAAGCATGTATGGATTTTTACTATCACTGACTCCGGAGAAGAGGGGTAGGCAGGAATATGGGAGTGAGGAGCAGTGCATATTCATTTTGGATTTACATATGCTTGACTAGCAGGTGTGTGGCTGTACATTCTCTGTTGCTTACAGCAAGAAAACAGGAGAAGCTACAGCAATAAAAGTTACATATTCTGAAAGGGTTATCCAAGCCCTAATCAGGGTCCCATTAGTATCCTACTATGTATAAAGTCAAATAAATAATTACCATAGTGCTCAGGAAAATATAAGATGCAAAGTTTAACTCAGTATTGCCATATAATTCTCATAGAAAACAGAAACATTTTTACATCTATATGTGATTATTAATTTAGCCTGATTGCTTTATACTTTTTTCTCCTATTGCTAGCATGTAATTTAAGATAAAGAGAAATCACTGTGTATTTTATCTAATATTGTCTATTAACATAATTTTTTTGTCAACGCATTTGGAATTTCAAATAAACATTTGTGATAGGTACAGAATCAAAGAAGGATATTTGATTATTTTGAATATAGCTCAACATATCTCCTAGTACATTATATAAAATATATAAATGGTAGTTGTCAAATGAGCAGACACAGCTAAGTAAATTCCATATTAAATGTTCCCACCCTTACCTTACTGTGATCTGTCACATTAAGCATTGAGTCCTTTCTCTTCTTAAAAAAAAAAGTAACTTCTAAGTTGGATGAAAAAGATTATTCTTTTTACCTTTTTTGTCTTATTAGCTTTATTTCCTTTAGATTTTGGGGTACTGCTTTTATTGTAGATAATCTTAAATCTGGCTCTGTCTTCGCAACTGAACTCATAAAAGAAAACTGGTTGCAATGTGATCATAATTACAAGCAGTTTTAAACCTTGGAATTCAAGGGACCAGAAATAGTTCATATTATTTAAATTGTTTCCTAAAAGAAAAAATACAAAGTTTTTACACCATAGACAAGTTTATGATGAACATTTGCAGGAATAAATTAACTCAAGATTTTTACACTGGAAGACACTTGAACAATTAATGAAATTATCATATGCTCCAGTAGTTAGCAATAAAAATAAGTATGAAGTGTGCCGGGTGCTATCACAGTTTGCACTGTGCTTTGAGTTAACTGAAAAACAAAACTGAATTTTGAAAATAAAATCTATCTGTCTGTTCCATCAGATATCTAAAGAAAAGAAGCAGAACTCCATTATTATACAAAAGATGTGGACTGTATTAGTCCATGTGGCAATATTTCTGTCCTATCACAGAACCTTTCTCAAGCAGATAAACGTCGCCACATGGGCTATTAGGTTATGTGCACACGAAGTTTTGAGCTCTGCGAATTTTTCCGCAGCGGATTTGAGAAATCCACAGGTAAAAGGCACTGCATTTTACCTGCGGATTTACTGCGGAATTACCGCAGATTTTGTGTTGATTCCACCTGCGGTTTTACACCTGCAGATTCCTATTATGGAGCAGGTGTATCCCGCAGCGTTTCCGTGCGTTTTTTTCCGCAGCATGGGCACTGCAGATTGCGTTTTCCATAGGTTTACATTGTACTGTAAACGCATGGAAAGCTGCTGCAGACCCGCAGCTGCAGATCCGCTGCGGATCCGCAGCAAAATCCCCAACATGTGCACATAGCCTAAAGCTAGAAATTTTCAAATAAACTTTCTATGATTTTAATAGCTCTAGTATCCATTTTTTCTTTGAGTTTCTAAATACCGTATATACTCGAGTATAAGCCGAGATTTTCAGCCTATTTTTTAGGCTGAAAGTGCCCCTCTCGGCTTATACTCGAGTCATTATCTCAGGGGGGTCGGCAGGGGAGGAGGAGCGGTGGCTGTCACATACTTACCTGCTCCTGGCACGTCTCTGCATCTCCGATGGTCTCTGGGCGCTGACAGCTTCTTCCAGCGTTGAGCGGTCACATGGTACCGCTCATTACAGTAATGAATATGGATGCAACTCCACTCCCATAGAGGTGGAGCTGCATATTCATTACTGTAATGAGCGGTACCGGTAACTGCGCAATGCTGGAAGAAGCTGCCGGCACCAGAGATGACCATCAGGGAAAGCTGCCAGGGATCGCGTCGGGAGCAGGTGAGTATAATCGGGAGGGTGAGCAGCATTGCACGATATTCACCTGTTCCCGTTCCACCGCAGGGTGCCGTCCATCTTTCACATCCCCTGCTGTGACACTCAGGTCAGAGGGCATGATGATGTGGTAAGTGCGCGCCCTCTGCCTGAGCGTCAGTGCAGGGAGCCGGTAGACACAGCGGTGCCAAGCGGTGGAACGAGGACAGGTGAATATTGCAAGTGCTGGGGGCCTGAGCGACGAGAGGTGAGTATGTCATTTTTTTTTCATTGCAGCAACAGCATATGGGGCAAAAATCTCTATGGAGCATCTTATGGGACCATAATCAACATTTGTGCAGCATTATATGGGACAAATATCTCTATGGAGCATCTTATGGAGCCATAATCAACATTTATGCAGCATTATATGGGGCAAATACCTCTATGGAGCATCTTATTAATCTTTGTGCAGCATTATATGTGGCATATTTTAATATGGAGCATCTTATTGGGCCCATCATGAACTGTATGGAGCATTTATATGGGGCTCCTGATTCAATATGGATATTCAAAAACACTTAACCTACTGATATCTCAATTAATTTTACTTTTATTGGTACCTATTTATATTTTTGAAATTTACCAGGGGCTGCTGCATTTTCCACCCTAGGCTTATACTTGAGTCATTAAGTTTTCCCAGTTTTTTTGTGGCAAAGTTAGGGGTCTCGGCTTATACTCGGGTCGGCTTATACTCGAGTATAGACGGTAATACCCAATTAACGATATATATGATTTAGATTAGGTGGCATTGTTGTTTAGGGATTGGACAAAATCATGTAAACTATGTATTTTTTGCACTTTTTATAAAGATTGATTAACTGATAATTGTTAAACTATTACTATATATGGCTAGTTTCATATTTGCTGTTGTGTCTGCAGCGTATCGTCCGCAACCACAAACGCATGGAAAACCGCATGTAAGCGCATACAAATGCAGCGTTTTCTAGCCGCTTCAGCTTATGCATGCGGTCAAAAAAACACAATGTTTGCATGCGTTTGCATGCGTTTTGCATGCGTTTGCGCTTTTTATGCGCATGAGTTGTAAAGGTGAAAAATGTACCAGGAGAAAAATCTAGATAAACAAACACCACCAACGGGCATGTCTCATGGGAATTCTTTATATAGACACTTTGTACAGCTGAAATATTTAGATTTTGCTCCTGTATTCTACTTTTCGATGTATCTTGCATGGAGAGCTTTTATTTCAACCTGGATTTAGATCTCAAGCTGTTTCTTGCCTTTGCGTTTGCTTGTGAGCAACAAAGAAACAGAGAAAGATAGAGAAGAGCATAGCATTGGCGTTTTTGGAGACACCCCATTATCGAAGTCTGGAAGAGCCGTGGAGCCTACCACATCCTTTACAGCAAGCTCCATGCCAACCCGGAGAAATTTGTGGACTATACAAGGATGTCTCAAGAGACCTGATTGTGTCCAAAGAGCCATCAAGAGATAGGACACCCAGCTCCATCGAGCGATTCCTGCTGAGGAACATCTCCTGGTCATATTAAGGTACTGTATATACTCGAGTATAAGCCGAGATATTCAGCCCACTTTTTTGGGCTGAAAGTCCCCCTCTCGGCTTATACTCGAATCATACCCAGGGGTCGGCAGGGGAGGGGGAGCGGGGTCTACTCACCTACTCCAGGCGCGGTCCCTGCAGGTCCCCTGGCTTCCCCGGCGCCGGCAGCAGCAGCTTCTTCTTGTACTGAGCGGTCACATGGTACCGCTCATTACAGTAATGAATATGCAGCTCCACCTCCCATAGAGGTGGAGCCGCATATTCATTACTGTAATGAGCTGTAACGGTGACCGCTCAGTACAGGATGAAGCTGTGGCATCGGGCGAAGCAGGGACTGCACAGTGACAGAACCAGGTGAGTATATCGGGGAGGGGAATGCTGCGCGGTAGTCACCTTTCCTCGTTCTGGGCACCGCTCTGTCTTCAGCTGTGACGCTCAGGTCAGAGGGCGCGGTGATGTGGTTAGTGCGCGCCCTCTGCTGAACGTCAGTGCTGAACATGGAATGGTGCCGGAACGAGGTGCAGGTGACTATTGAAAGTGCCGGGGGCCTGAGCGATGGAGAGGTGAGTATGTGATTATTTTTTTTTATCGCAGCAAATGGGGCAAGTGTCTGTTTGGAGCATCTATGGGGCCATATCATTTGTGCAGCACTATATGGGGCCATAATGTTTGTGCAGCACTTTATGGGGCCATAACATTTGTGCATCACTATATGGGGCCATAATGTTTGTGCAGCACTTTATGGGGCCATAACACTTGTGCATCACTATATGGGGCCATAATGTTTGTGCAGCACTATATGGGGCCATAATGTTTGTGCAGCACTATATGGGGCCATAACATTTGTGCAGCACTATATGGGGCCATAACGTTTGTGCAGCACTATATGGTGCCATAATGTTGTGCAGCACTATATGGGGCCATAACATTTGTGCAGCACTATATGGGGCCATAATGTTGTGCAGCACTATATGGGGCCATAACATTTGTGCAGCATTACATGTTGCCATAATGTTTGTGCAGCACTATATGGGGCCATAATGTTTGTGCAGCACTATATGGGGCCATAATGTTGTGCAGCACTATATGGGGCCATAACATTTGTGCAGCATTACATGTTGCCATAATGTTTGTGCAGCACTATATGGGGCCATAATGTTTGTGCAGCACTATATGGGGCAAGTGTTTGTATGGAGCATCTATGGGGCCATAACGTTTGTGCAGCACTATATGGAGCCATAATGTTTGTGCAGCACTGTATGAATATACGGTACGTAATATTTAAAAAAATGCATGTCATAATTATTATTGTTCTGTCATGTATTTTTTTTTCCTTTATGTGTTTAGCATTAGCAAAACCTTTTTATAAATATAATTGTTTGTAATTTGTTTATTTCGTTTTTTGGCAGATTCCTGGCTACGCTCCATTTTCAGTACCAGCTTGGAATTTCCACCTTGTCTGGAACAGTTGCGGACACCTGCCGGGCTTTGTGGAACTTTCTCCGTGAAGAATTTATCCCCCTACCCAGCGCGGAAATGTGGTGGGAAATTTCTGAATAATTCTGGCAAGTCTGTAATTTCCCCAACTGTTTGGGAGCAGTGGATGGAAAACACATTCGGATTACCAAACCCACCTGAACTGGATCTGAGTACTTCAACTCTAAAAAATATTTTCTGTAATGCTCATGGCGATTGCCGAAGCTACCTGTCACTTTGTTGCCATGGACATTGGAGCTTTTGGCCGTGGCAATGACTCTCAGACTTTTAAAAACTCTGATATGGGCCAATGCTTGCATGGAAAACATTTTAATTTCCCCATGCCACGACCTCTTCTCAACACTGAAAGCCTACCAATGCCATTTGTTATGGTTGGGGTTGAGGCCTTTCGGATGTGTGATAACCTACTGAAACCATAATCCAGTTGGGACTTCAATCACACCCAAAACATTTTTTAACTACAGACTGAGCAGGGCACGAAGAACTGTTGAGTGTACCTTTGGGATTCTTGTCTCAAAATGGCGCATTCTTGGAACAGCCATTAATCTAAAAATAGAGATAGTCAAAGAGGTTGTCAAAGCCTGTGTGGTTGTACATAACTACATAATTGCTAAAGAGCGACGCAATATTGAACTTGATAAACCATTTTCAAACCCCTTGCCAGATTACCAGCATCACCCTCTGCGGTCAACAGTAGAAGTTGCCCAAATGAGAGACCAATTTGCTGCTTACTTGAATTCTGATATGCCACACAAGATGGAATGGCTTAATAAAATGTTCTGTTGTGTTTGTGTATGTACCTGTAATGTTAAACTGTTCCTGTAATATTTTGTGTAACTAAAAAAACTGTTTTGAAACCTGTACAGAGTGCCCTCTGTCTTTAATCAACTCAAATCCACTTATGATGTCAGATCTATGGCAGGTGACTTCTGATACAATCCAGCGTCTCTTAAGTCTGCAGTATCTATTGGACGCAGAATGAAGAGACGATGGAGGTAATACAAGGCATATCTATACTCACCAGGCCAGGTGTCAGAAATAGTGAAATCAGGATGCTGGGTTTTGTGCATCCTGAGTTCACTATTTCTGTCACCTGGCCAGGTGAGTATAGATATGCTTTGTATAACCTCCATCGCCTCTTCATTCTGCGTCCAATACATTACGCAGACTGAAGAGATGCTGGAGAAAATGAAAGTCATATTTGTTTTTGACAACTCATAGCTCCATGACAGACACAAGAAACAAAGCTGCAGTGCAGTGTTCAAGTTGATTCAGTCCTGGAGATATGAGGTGGCAAAAAAACAAAGTGTACGGCGCAGTGTTTTTAGTCGGTGCCGGTGGTGGAAACCAAAGAACCAAACAGTAGTAGGGACAAAAAAATACATATTTGTTTAAAAAAAATTGCATTAGCTACGGCAACTTGGGGAAACGTGACGGAACTGGGGTGTGTTTAGCTGAGATGTTTGACTGGGTAAAGACGACGAAGGAGTTGCAGGGGAAGGGACAACGAAAGTAGTGGGGTCAGGGAGGTCAGGGATGGTAGTGGAGGCATGAGACGGGACAGACACACTGGAAGAGGGAGACAAACCGGACATCACCGACACATTTTGAGGTGAGGGGGGAGGGAATGCAAGAGTCCATTGTTTTTTCTTCCTCTCCAGTGTTTTGTGATGCTGTCTTCTGGGGAGTGTTGGCATGGTGTCTACAGACGGGATTGTGCAGGTGGATGGCCTGGAATGTTCCAGTTGCTGCTTCTGTTGCTGTGGCATGGTGTGGGTGGACGGCCTGGCAGGATCCGGTTGCTGCTTCTGTTGCTGTGGCAAGGTGTAGGTGGACGGCCTAGCAGGGTCCGCTTGCTGCGGAATGTCAGTGGTGGTGTTGGAGGAGGACCAAGCAGGAGCAACACTCGGCATGGTGGTGGTGCTGGTCTCTGGAGGTCGGCTTCCAGACGGTTAAGGCGCTGGTTAACATCCTGGAAAAGTGTGTTAATATGAGTGAGACCACTTTCCAGTCTATCTCCCAACACCTTTAAGCCATTCTGGAAGACCAAGCTCAAGTGAAGAAACTCGGGCATGAGTGACCTGTCTGAGGCCTTCTGACGCTTTTGGGAAGAGCCCAAAAAAAAGAGGCAGAGGACTGCGACAGGGAACACCTGATGACCAGCTTCCTGGTCTCCAGTTTGTGCTGCAGGCCCACTTGCTGTTGCGCTGGTGGATGGCTGGGACGGGTCCGTAACTGTTTGATAAAGTACAGCTCCAGATCCAGGTTCGAGGGTGCTGCTTCAGGTTCTGTGAAAAGAAAAGAAAAACATTAGTAGCAAAAATTTACAATAGTAAAAGCACCATCTCCTGTGGACTAGAAAAAAACAGATTAGGGGTACAACACAATACAATACAGCCCAAAAATACTTACAATCTCTGGGCAAGGACCGGTCTCAAAAACGCCAGCATGCAATGATATTTGCACTGTCTGATCCTTGTTGCAGCACCACTGTGAACCTGTATAGTATAGTCAGGAAAAAAAAAACAGTAATGTATACTTACACGCCGTTTTGCCACCCGAACATGTGCTGGCTGCTCCTGGTCTGATAAGAAAAAAAAATTACCACATGTGTATATGTGACAGAGAATGCCAATGGATTTTGGCAAGTATTGGATGAATTGCTGAGGAGGCCTGAGCACCCGCCATTGTGGTGTTGTGCTGTTCCATTTTTTTCAATATCTATCTATCTATATCTATCTATCCCATATCTATCTATCTGTCTATTTATCTATTCCAAAAATTTGTAAGGGAAAAAAAGTGGACTTTTATTAGTCCATGTGATGTGGCAACTGGTGTTGAGCGATACTTTCCGATATCAGGAAATATTGGATTGGATCGAACCGATACCTGTTGTGAATTCTGCTCTTGGGCTCCCTCCGGTGGTTATGAGTGGTAGTGCTGCGGTAGTTGGATCGCAGCATTTATCAGGTGTATCTATTTTTTGCAATTTGGGCTGGGCTATTTAGCCCTGCTTTATCCTTTAGTCAGTGCCAGTTGTCCATTGTTTTTGAAGGATTCACAACCATACCTGATCTCTCCTGTTCTGCTGTTCATTTCAACAAAGATAAGTTCTGGCTTTGTTTTTGCTGTCCACCTGCTGTGGACCTTATAGTTCTGTGCATTTTCATGTTTTGTCTTGTCCAGCTTGGTCTGTGAAGGATTTTTTGCAGCCTAGCTGTGTCTCTGGAGATGCAGATATACCCTCCATGTCTTTAGTCAGATGTGGTGATTTGTATTTTCTGTGGTGGATATTTTCTAGTGTTTTAATACTGACCGCATAGCACTCTGTCCTATTCTTCCTTTTTAGCTAGTATGGCCTCCTATGCTAAATCCTGATTTCATGTCTGCATATGTTATTTCCCTCTCCTCTCACAGTCAATATTTGTGGGGGGCTGTCTATCCTTTGGGGATATTTTCTGAGGCAAGATAGTTTTCCCGTTTCTTAGAAAAAGCAAGCAACTGACAGCACTCGCAGTCCTGGGGCGCCCGTCCACATCCAGGGAACCGTCCCAGATATAATAAACCAAGAGAAGTAGAATGAACAGCGCTCCATCCGGGTGTAGAAATCTTGAAAAAGTAGTTTATTCAGCCATAATACAGCAATGTTTCGACCGATATACGGTCTTTGTCAAGCATACAATAGAGCATGGGCAGCCATCTTAAATAGTGCAGGTGCCTAACAGTGCACCAATCACCATCCAGCGCCGCCCCCCACATAAAACATAAAACCTCATAGAAAAAACAGACATCAGTACCCCATATACATAAGTGTCACAAATATAAAACCTTAAACCATAAAAGAAATCACATTACACCGCATATACGAGGAAATCTTCTAATGTTCATACTGGATTCTTGCGTCGCTCCTTCCTGTATGTCCATCTCCATGGGAACACCTAGCCAATCACAGCGTCCAGTCCCAGTGTGCGGTATCAGGAAAAAAAAGAACATCCAATAACATCCTCCAATATAGATTGTTCCACAAAAGTCACCCAATAGACACCGCTCTAAGCTCACATAGTCCTCTATATTACATCCGGGTCACTGCTGCCCACGGTTAGACCATCTAAAGCCACGCAAGCGCATAAGTGCCGGAATGAGCCAACACCCCCGGCCCCAGCGAGGGCCAGCCCACAAGATGCAATGCGCAGGCGCACCCACTTAGCACCCAAACACAGGTGCCTCATAGGCGCGCAGGCACACCACATCCAGGACCAGACACCGCCGTCGATCCGGAGCGTCCGCCCACCCATGCATCCCAACGCGCAGGCGCCCCTCCATCAGTCGTATAGTGCACTGGCGACGAGTACATGGAGAACAACCGCGGTGATGCGCAGGCGCGTCCCAGCCAGGGCGATATCACAAAGAGCTCATCCCACGGCCTAGACACGAGAGCGCAACCACCGCAGCGGGTCCCCACCCGCCTACATCAGGCCTAAAGATATAAAGGGAATACCATCCCTAAAGTAAAAATATGACTCGTGCGTGGACCCATAATCACTATATACAGTAAAGAAAATCTCCCACAAAAGTACACGGCAACACAGTGAAGACCAAAAATATACCCTATATATACTGCAATGAGACAATCGGGCAGCATGCATGGAGGCAGATACATCAATAAACATCCGTTTATTACTACATCTTACTAAGAGGAAAATTCCTTCACATAAGGAAAAATCCAACTCCAACAGCCACCGACTGTCCCAATGCCTATAAGACAAAAAATAAAAACATGACACATCAATGTCAACTAACAAGTGTCCATTTAAAAACAACCATATACTGACGGGTCAACTGACCCAACAGGAAACAGCCAGGTTACACACATGACAGCAAATTGAAATCCAGGTTCAACCCCTTTGGTTGTAACGTACCCAGTGTGTAAATCCATCTCATCTCTTTTTTCTTTAATATCTGTACCCTATCACCGCCTCTTCTTAAGACGGGAACACTATCAATTACTCTGAAGCGAAGCTGGTTCACCGAGTGTCTCATGTCCACAAAGTGTTTCGGAATTGGTAAATCTGTTAAGCCTGTCCTTATCGTGCTTTTATGTTTGCTGATGCGGACTTTAACTGCTGTAGTCGTCTCACCCACATAAGCCAAGCCACATGGGCACACAATCATGTATACCATGTAACTAGACAAGCAGGTGTATCTCTCCTTCAAATAGATCTTTTTGCCAGTGTGTGGGTGATAAAAAAATTCACCCTTCAACAAATTGTTACAGCAGGCACAACCCAGGCACGGAAAATTGCCATGCCTGGCTGTGCCAAGAAATTGTTGCATAAGGGTCCTTTCGGAACCAATATCAGACTTCACCAATTTATCCTTCAAATTCCGACCCCTTCTAAACGACATCATTGGAGGTGACCTGAATCCCACAACGGACGGCAGTCCCCGTTGGAGAAAAGACCAGTGTCTCTTCAACACCCGACCAATTTGATTGCTGGCAGAATTATAGGTGGACACAAAGGGGATACGCTCACATGGCTGTCTATTCAGTGGCCTATTACAAATACTATCCCGTGATGTATCCCGGGCCCTCATCTTAAAGCCATCCACCACCGTCTTTGGGTAACCCCTCCTCAAAAATTTGCCACACATCTCCTCCAAACGTAAGTCCACCCTTTCATCATCCGATACAATCCGTCTAACACGTAGAAGTTGACTCCATGGTAAGGAGTCCACCATTCTCCTGGGGTGATTGCTGTTAAACAATAGAAGGCTGTTTCTATCAGTCCCCTTAATGCAGATATCAGTCCTCAACACCCCTCCCTCCTTATAGACTAGAGTGTCCAGAAATTGTATCTGGGTAACAGAATGGGTAAGTGTAAATTGTAGTTCGGGGTATACACTGTTGATCTCACCCCAGAAGTCCTCCACTTACCCATTCTGTTACCCAGATACAGTTTCTGGACACTCTAGTCTATAAGGAGGGAGGGGTGTTGAGGACTGATATCTACATTAAGGGGACTGATATAAACAGCCTTCTATTGTTTAACAGCAATCACCCCAGGAGAATGGTGGACTCCTTACCATGGAGTCAACTTCTACGTGTTAGACTGATTGTATCGGATGATGAAAGGGTGGACTTACGTTTGGAGGAGATGTGTGGCAAATTTTTGAGGAGGGGTTACCCAAAGACGGTGGTGGATGACTTTAAGATGAGGGCCCGGGATACATCACGGGATAATATTTGTAATAGGCCACTGAATAGACAGCCATGTGAGCGTATCCCCTTTGTGTCCACCTATAATTCTGCCAGCAATCAAATTGGTCGGGTGTTGAAGAGACACTGGTCTTTTCTCCAACGGGGACTGCCGTCCGTTGTGGGATTCAGGTCACCTCCAATGATGTCGTTTAGAAGGGGTCGGAACTTGAAGGATAAATTGGTGAAGTCTGAAATTGTTTCCGAAAGGACCCTTATGCAACAATTTCTTGGCACAGCCAGGCATGGCAATTTTCCGTGCCTGGGTTGTGCCTGCTGTAACAATTTGTTGAAGGGTGAATTTTTTTATCACCCACACACTGGCAAAAAGATCTATTTGAAGGAGAGATACACCTGCTTGTCTAGTTACGTGGTGTACATGATTGTGTGCCCATGTGGCTTGGCTTATGTGGGTGAGACGACTACAGCAGTTAAAGTCCGCATCAGCAAACATAAAAGCACGATAAGGACAGGCTTAATAGATTTATCAATTCCGAAACACTTTGTGGACATGAGACACTCGGTGAACCAGCTTCGCTTCAGAGTAATTGATAGTGTTCCCGTCTTAAGAAGAGGCGGTGATAGGGTACAGATATTAAAGAAAAAAGAGATGAGATGGATTTACACACTGGGTACGTTACAACCAAAGGGGTTGAACCTGGATTTCAATTTGCTGTCATGTGTGTAACCTGGCTGTTTCCCGTTGGGTCAGTTGACCCGTCAGTATATGGTTGTTTTTAAATGGACACTTGTTAGTTGACATTGATGTGTCATGTTTTTATTTTTTGTCTTATAGGCATTGGGACAGTCGGTGGCTGTTGGAGTTGGATTTTTCATTATGTGAAGGAATTTTCCTCTTAGTAAGATGTAGTAATAAACGGATGTTTATTGATGTATCTGCCTCCATGCATGCTGCCCGATTGTCTCATTGCAGTATATATAGGGTATATTTTTGGTCTTCACTGTGTTGCCGTGTACTTTTGTGGGAGATTTTCTTTACTGTATATAGTGATTATGGGTCCACGCATGAGTCGTATTTATACTTTAGGGATGGTATTCCCTTTATATCTTTAGGCCTGATGTAGGCGGGTGGGGACCCGCTGCGGTGGTTGCGCTCTCGTGTCTAGGCCGTGGGATGAGCTCTTTGTGATATCGCCCTGGCTGGGACGCGCCTGCGCATCACCGCGGTTGTTCTCCATGTACTCATCGCCAGTGCACTATACGACTGATGGAGGGGCGCCTGCGCGTTGGGATGCGTGGGTGGGCAGACGCTCCGGATCGACGGCGGTGTCTGGTCCTGGATGTGGTGCGCCTGTGCGCCTATGAGGCACCTGTGTTCGGGTGCTAAGTGGGTGCGCCTGCGCATTGCATCTTGTGGGCTGGCCCTCGCTGGGGCCGGGGGCATCGGCTCATTCCGGCACTTATGCGCTTGTGTGGCTTTAGAGGGTCTAACCGTGGGCAGCAGTGACCCGGATGTAATATAGAGGACTATGTGGGCTTAGAGCGGTGTCTATTGGGTGACTTTTGTGGAACAATCTATATTGGAGGATGTTATTGGATGTTCTTTTTTTTCCTGATACCGCACACCGGGACTGGACGCTGTGATTGGCTAGGTGTTCCCATGGAGATGGACATACAGGAAGGAGCGACGCAAGAATCCAGTATGAACATTAGAAGATTTCCTCGTATATGCGGCGTAATGTGATTTCTTTTATGGTTTAAGGTTTTATATTTGTGACACTTATGTATATGGGGTACTGATGTCTGTTTTTTCTATGAGGTTTTATGTTTTATGTGGGGGGCGGCGCTGGATGGTGATTGGTGCACTGTTAGGCACCTGCACTATTTAAGATGGCTGCCCATGCTGTATTGTATGCTTGACAAAGACTGTATATTGGTCGAAACGTTGCTGTATTATGGCTGAATAAACTACTTTTTCAAGATTTCTACACCCGGATGGAGCGCTGTTCATTCTACTTCTCTTAGTTTTCCTGTTTCTGTCTTTAGGGGAAGTTAGTTCTTAGGCTGTGTCGAGGGGTCTAGGGAGTGTTAGGTACCCCCCACGGCTACTTCTAGTTGCGCTGCTAAGTTCAGGGTTTGCAGTCAGTACAGGTACCACCTTCTCCAGAGTACGTCTCATGCTGCTCCTAGGCCACCAGATCATAACAGATACCCAAAAAATATCGGATATTGCCGATTCCGATACCGGAAACCAATGCAAGTCAATGGGACACAAATATCGGAATGAAAATAAACACTTTCTTTCCTTGTAGGTTAATTCTACATGAAGGAAAACAACTAAGAATAATGTAGAATGTATTGGGGAGGTGGAGGCGACATTAAAGGGAACCTGTCACCTGAATTTAGCGGGACCGGTTTTGGGACATATGGGTGGAGTTTTCTGGTGTTTGATTCACCCTTTCCTTACCCGCTGGCTGCATGCTGGCCGCAATATTGGATTGAAGTTCATTCTATGTCCTCCGTAGTACACGCCTGCAGGAGAAATTGCTGGACACACAGCAGGGGATCAGCTGACGATACTGAACCACAATAACACTGGAGCAAGTGTTGACTGTGCAGACAGCACTTCTGAGCAGCAACTGGCGGTGTTGGAGCCCAGGGATTACAGTTCAGGTGGTAGAAACATGAACACAACAGGAGACCTGGGTACTGTTGCCAACAAATTATTTAATCTGGAAGAGGACTAGCAAATTCCTGCGAGATCCAGGCCTTGTTCATTTTCAGAAAAGTAAGCCCGTCAATGTTATCGGAGGATAGTCGCATTCGACGGTCTGTTAGTACTTCACCAGCGGCACTAAAGACGCATTCCGATAATACACTAGCAGCAGGGCAAGCCAGCACCTCCAATGCATACTGGCTAAGCTCTGGCCATGTATCCGGCTTAGTGACCCAAAACTTGAAGGGGAAAGAGCCATCTGGGAGTACACTGAGAGGGCAAGACATGTAGTCTGTCACCATCTGATGGAAACGTTGCCTCCTGCTGACTGGAGCCATCTGTGATGGTGTAGACATTTGTGGCGGGGACACAAAACTTTGCCACATTTGGGCCATACTGGTCTTGCCTTGTGCTGAGGTGCTGCTTCTGTTCCCTCTTTGTGCAGAGCTTCCTCCACTGCCTCAACGCACTGAGCTGCTTTGTAAAGCACTAGCAGCACTCCTTTCGGGTGGAATGAAGAACATGATGGAATGCACCAATGCGTCTTGGTAATCCCGCATTTTACGCTCCCGGTTTCAATGGTGTTATGAGGCTTTGTAAGTTGTCCCGATAGCGAGGATCTAGGAGGGTGGATGTGGGCGATGCGGCAGTCGTTTCTCAGGCATAGCAGCATGAAATGAACCATGTGCTGCAGACTGCCAACTAGCCCAGAAATGCTGGCCATTGTCACACACTACCATGCCTGGCTGGAGATTCGCTGGCACAAACCATACGTCGCTCTGCTGCTTGATGACATTCCAGAGCTCTTGCACTGTGTGGCTTTGATTTCCCAAAGAAATTAATTTCAATACAGCCTGTTGATGTTTAGACACGTCTGTGCTCATATCGCTCGTAACAGGTAAGCGTTCACGGGTCCTTGTGGAGGAAGACTGTGACGGCTCCTGCAGCGCTGATTCAGAGGAACTGGAGTATGAGTTAATGTGTACAGACTGGATTCCTTGTTTGCTAAATGTCTCATTTTGAAATACAGTTAGAAATTAATATGTGCATTTGCACTTTATGTATTGCGTTCTGACCATAGGCGGCGCTGGCTTCTCCCCTCTTTTGCTTTGATATTGGTACGTGGCTGACCACCACTGTTGCTGTGCGCGCCGGGTTATGTGCACCATTCTTTCTGTGTTTCCGCGATTGATAGGCTGCTGTACACACATACAGCAGCCCTGCCCTGCCCTAGGCTCTGTTTAATTATGCACCTGTGTCTCAGCCTGTCTCACCCTTTATCTGTGTTACTGGCTGGGCAGTGTGGAGGTTGAACCCGAAATGTCTATGCCTGGACCTGGTCAACCTTTATCCTCCTTTGCCCCTCTGGCGTCATGGGAGTGATTCAGAAATGCTCCAGGGACAGCTTGCATTTAATGTGGTCTTGCTTTTAATTAGTTTAGGAGGCCTTTATGGCACAGCGAATATAAAAAACATAGAGTAGGACTGCCCCATTATGAGATTGCCGTGATGTGGCGGGGTAGCTCAAAGAATTGATCAATTGTTTGCAAAATGTCTCATTTTGAAATATAGTTAGAAATTATTATGTGCATTTGCACTTTATGTATTGCGTTCTGACCATAGGCGGCGCTGGCTTCTCCCCTCTTTTATAACCAAGCTGAGCACATGTGCCAGACATGGGATGTGAGTGAGGTTGCCTAGGCCCAAAGCTGCCACCAGATTTTGGCCATTGTCACACACTACCATGCCTGGCTGGAGATTCGCTGGCACAAACCACACGTTGCTCTGCTGCTTGATGGCATTCCAGAGCTCCTGCGCTGTGTGGCTTCGATTTTCCAAAGAAATTAATTTCAATACAGCCTGTTGACGTTCAGACACGGCTGTGTTCATATCGGTTGTAACAGGTAAGTGTTCACGGGTCCATGTGGAGGTAGACTGTGACGGCTCTTGCAGCACTGATTCAGAGGCAGTGGAGTATGAGGATGAGATAATGTGTACAGACTGGATTCCTGCAATCCTTGGAGTTGGCAGAACACGTACAGTGCCACTCTCAAGATCTGTACCCGACTCCACAACATTTACCCAATGGGCAGTGAGGGAAAGGTATCACCCTGTCCATGGTTACTGGTCCACGCATCGGTGGTCAGGTGGACCTTGCTACTGACGGCATTTAGTAGCGCATGTTTAATTTTTCCCTCCACATGCTTTTGCAGGGCATGGACAGATTGCCTGCTGAATAAAAGTGGCTGGGCACATTGTATTGTGTAACTGCCAATGCCATGAAGTTATGGAAGGTGTCGGTCTCCACCAGCCTGAATGAGAGAATTTCAAGGGACAGTAGTTTTGCAATGCCAGCATTCAGAGCCTGTGCTCGGGGGTGGTTTGCCGAGTACGGGCACCTTTTCTCCCATGCCTGTGCTACCGATGGCTATAGACTGGCCTGGGAGTGTGAGGATGACAATGAACATGGTGCTGTGGGTGGAATTACACTGGGTCTCTGTACAAAAGTGGCAGAGGTTCTTCCATGGCGATCCTGTGTGGAAGCTGAACCAGCTGTGTGTGAGCTGGAGGAAGAGGCTACAACATGAGCTGAAGAGGTGGTAGGTGGCGCTGTATGTTGGCCTAGATCTTCAGTGTGTCTTTGTAACTCCACCACGTGCTTGGTCCACACATGTTTCCACATATTTGTGATATTGAGGTTGCTGACACTTTTCCCTCTTTTCACTTTCTGATTACACAGCTTGCATTTGACAAAGCAAATGTCATCTGCAACTGTGTCAAAAAAGGACCAGGCACTGTAAGTCTTGGGAGCACCCGTTTTGGGTTTTGAAGATGAATTCTCCTAATGGGTGCCGAAGTGGAGGCTACAGGCAACCGAGTCTGCCCCCTCCCTTTCCCTCCTTTTTTGGCCGTTCGGGGAATCTCTTCTTCAGAGCTGCTCCCACCTTCCTGTACCTCAGGCCATGATGGGTCAAGGACCTCATCATCTACACTACCCTCTTCAAACAACTGCTTCTCCTGGGTAGTCTCGACAGCACAGTACGCACCAGAAAGTGGCACCTGACTCTCATCATCAGAAGCGTGCTGACGTGTGCTGACCATAGGCACTGGCCCACCTGCCTCTTCAGATTCAGAAAGACAAAGCTGTTGCGCATCACTGCATACTACTTCTTCTTCAAATTCTAGAATGCTGCTTGGCTGGTTCCCTCTTTCCAAGCCAAGAAATTCAAAGAATAGAAGTAGAAATGATTCCTGTCCAGGGCTCTCTGACTGCTTGGGCAATTTGGCAGGTGGTGAAGAGACAGATAGGTGCTCTTCAGTACTCAGGACCTGAGAGAATCTGGAACTAATTGAAGTCAATGTGTTAGCTGCCATCCATCTGACAACGGCTTCAATTTGATCCTCCCGCAGCAGTGAGCCACGGCGAGCTCCTACAGAGCTGCGCATAAAGGACTGTTCCCTGGTAAAACTGGGGGATGCTGAGTCACTGGTGCCCGCAGCAGGCACAGAATCCCCACATCCTCTCCCTGCAGAAACTCCACACCCACGACCATGCGCCTTACTCCCTGCCTTCTTCATCTTGGTAGACTGATAAAGATAGGCAGAAAAGTACTAAGGACTTAGTGTGCTTTTTCCTGAACAGCTGCTAACAGGTATAAGAAACATTAATGTTATAAAGTGTGGACTAGACTTTAATATGAGCTAATGTGGCCTACACAACTGTAAAGTGGAGTGTTTGGTGAACTTTATTTCCTTTTTTTTCACAAAAAGACACTGGATGTGCCCAAAGTGTTTGCAAGCAATCTAGCTGGATACGGATGGAACCACACTAATATCAGAAATCAGGAAAAATGAGCAGCACTAATGCAGAAAAGGACAATGTATGAGGCAGTGACGCACGCTGAGCGGACTACAACTGGAGGTGGCTGCAGAACACACTACAGCGTGAGCTGCACTCACACACACAGACCTCGCAGACAGCCGTGAACAGTGCAGAGAACTGTGCACTAGCGATGCAAGGCTGCAGAAAGGCTCCTCTATCTACTCCTATATAGTGTTTTCAAGCAATCTAGTTGGATACGGATGGAACCACACTAATAGGAGAAATCAGGAAAAATGAGCAGCACTAATACAAAAAAGGACAATGTATGAGGCAGTGACGCACGCTGAGCGGACTACAACCGGAGGTGGCTGCAGAACACACTACAGCTTGAGCTGCACTCACACACACAGACCTCGCAGACAACCATGAACAGCGCTGCAAGGCAAAAAGAAAGCTTCTCACACAGCGGTTGCTAAAGTAGCCTGGGTAAAGCACAATAAAGCAAATCGCTAGCTCAAACTGTCCCTCAGAGTCAGAACAGCAGCGTCCTGTCCCTAACTAAATTCACAGCAGAGGGAACCCAAAATGATGGCAGCGGCTTTTATAGTGCATCATGACATCATTTCAGCAGCCAATCACAGACATGCTATTAGTTAACATGCCTAACATGCCTAACAGGATGTGCCCAAACTTCTTAGGATCCTCATTGGCTGAAGAAAATCAAACTGGCTCATTGCATTATGGGAACTTCCGATTCCGGTATTGTATATTCTAAAAGTATCAGAACTCAGTATCGGAACTCTGATACAGCGAATATCGGCCGATACCCGATATTTCAGTATCGGAATGCTCAACACTAGGTGCAACATTTCTTTTGTGAACAACCTTCCTTAAGCTTAAGGACGGTTGTCCACAGCCAAAATGTTGCCACACAACAAAATGTTTCTTCATTTCTCTTTAGGTCAGTTGATATGTTCTTAGGCAAACTGTATCCGCTTTAGTACATGGTTTTATTTTTAGCAGTGGGACTTTGCGGGGACTTCTTGATAAGAGATTAGCTTCAGACAGTCTTCTAATTGTCACAGTACTCACAGGTAACTTGAGGTGGTCTTTGACCATCCTGGAGCTGATCATTGGCTGAGCCTTTGCCTTTCTGGCTATTATTCCATCCATTCGAATGGTAGTCTTCCACTTTCTTCCACATCTTTCTGGTTTGGCTTTCCATTTTAAAGCATTGGAGGTCATTTTAGCTGAACAGGCTATCATTGTCTGTACTTCTTTATAAGTTTGAGGGTATGTGCACCCGATGCGGATTTTGCTGCGGATCCACAGCGTTTCCGCAACTGCGGGTCCGCAGCAGTCTCCCATGAGTTTACAGTACAATGTAAGCCTATGGGAAACCAAAACCGCTGTGCATATGCTGCGGAAAAAAACACGCGGAAACGCAGCGGTTTACATTCCGCAGCATGTCACTTCTTTCTGCGGATTCCGCAGCGGTTTTACAGCCGCTCCAATAGAAATCTGCAGTTGTAAAATCGCAGTAAAAACCGCAGAAAAAAAGGTGGCAAATCCGCGATAAATCCGCAGCGGTTTTCCACTGCTCCGCTACAGAAAAATCCGCAGTGGACCTCTTCTACGTGTGCACATACCCTTACCCTCTCCAATAAACGTTTTATTGAAAGTATTCTGTTCTTCTCGAACGACCCATATTTCTCAGGCTTTCAAGTAGAAATGCATGTACAACATGTTCTGGCTCACCCTTAAAAAACGACCACCTGATTCACACCTCTTTCTTCACAGAATAATTGACCTCACTAATTGTACTCCATACTGCTATTATTTTAGTTTCCAAAAATTTTTTATTGGAATTTCAACTTTAGCAAATATAATACAAAATATAAGTGTGCTCCCTCGCAGGGGAGTCTTCCACTGAGAAATCTAAAAACACAGACTTACTATTAACATAGGGGAGGACATTACAAAGACAACATAGGAAAGAAACAGTAAGGAAGAGGGATACTGCATTTACATCTTAATTTTTATTGATTATTGTCCTCACAAGATCAATCCACTATGGGGACAAGCGTAGAGTCTGACCCAAATGTAAGTTAGGCTGCAAGTCCATCCATGGGCTCCATATTTTAAAGAATTGATCCCATACATCATTTCTAGTAGCCTCTATGCGTTCATACAGCATGATTTTATTCATCCTTTCCTTAACCAATTGTAGTGACAATATGGGGACCTCCACTTTGAAGCAATGTGTATTTTAGTAGCCATAAAGAGGAAAGTAACCAACTTAAATAGACTTTTAGGAAGAGCTTGGTGTCTTGCCCCAAGGAGAAAAACAGAGGTGTCCAAACTGTTTTTTCTCCCAGCCAATTGGTCTACCAGGAGATTTATCTTTTGCCATAAGTTAGATACCACTGGGCATATCCACCATATGTGTCTTATATCCCCAGGTAAGCTACAGCCCCGAAAGCATAGATTTGAGACATTCAGGAATATGCTATGAAGTTTAGTTGGTACCAAATAGGTCCTGTGGAGAACTTTGACCGAGGTCTCTACCAATGAAGATTGATGACTGCCCTTGGACAACGTGTCTCAATACCTCCTCCAAGCCTCCACTGGTAGTTCGACACCCAACTCCTCCTCCCACTGTTTCATGAATCTTAATTTTTCTTGATCATGATGTAGGTTTATAATTGAATAGAGCAATGACATCGTTCCTCTTCCCATTGGATTGGAAAGGCACTTTTGTTCAAAACTGGAAAAAGGAACGGGCTGTCTATTTTGGATTAGACTACCAGCAAAATGTAGAACTTGGTTAATGCGCATTGTTTCTCTAATTGGGGGTACGGACTTCCTTATGAATTCTGCTCTATCCATCAGAACATTAAATGAATTACACAGGTGTTTTATTGTAGTAATTCCCCTTATCACCCACCACGCAAATAAATGTGAATTAAGATTGGGAATTGTTGTATGGGGATTGGTAATAGTTAAAAGGAGGTCGTCTGCGAACAGGCTTATCTTGTATTGGTCACCTAGGTTGGATAATCCAGTAATATTTTGGTTTACTCTAATGGCTTCTGCCAGAGGCTCCATAGCTAAAGCGAATAATGCTGGGGAGAGTGGGCATCCCTGTCTGGTACCACATTGGATAGATATGGGTGAGGGACTCAATGTTGGGAGTTTAAAATACGTTATGGGGTGATCATAAAGTGATTTAATACATTCTACAAACTCATGAGTGAAGCCAAATTTAGATAGGACATGAAAGAGGTAGTTCCAAGAGAGCGAGTCAACCGCCTTTTCAATGTCCAAGGTTAGTATTAAAAGTTGTTCCTTGCGAAAGTTTGCGGTATGGCTAAGGTTAAGATTACGTCTGGTGTTGTCCGGGGCCTGCCTTGATGGTATAAATCCCACCTGATTCCTGTGAATAAGAGAGGGCAGTAGGCGATTTATTCTACTTGTAATGATTGCTGTGAATATTTTTAAATCTACGTTTAGTAAGGAAATAGGTCTGAAGTTCTTGGTCAATAAGTGGTCTCTTTTAGGCTTGGGCAGGACTGTAACATGGGAAACTAGAAACTCCGGGGGCATCTTTGAACCGTGAAGAAGAGCATCTCCAAATTTTTGGAGGGTGAGAGGATTTCAGTAAATTTTTGGTAGTATATGGCCGTAAGTCCATCAGGGTCAGGGGCCTTCCCCTTTTTCAGCGTTTTAATAACTGATTGAATTTCCTCAATGGATATTTCTGAATGGAGTTGCTTAGCTAATGATTCTGAAATTTTAGGCAGGTGAAGGTCTTGTAAGAATTTTTGAATTGGGTGGGGTGTTAGGGACTTGGGCTGGGCATGCAAATTTTGGTAATATTCATGGAATGTTCTATATATGTAATCTGGATGAGACGATATCCTTCCCGAGCTATATTTTATCGAGAAAATTGTGTTGAACGTTTCCCTAGAGCGTAACTTATGAGCTAGCAGTCTACTTGGTTTATTAGCAAATTTGTAAAATGTGGGTTGTGCCCAAGTCAATGCCTTCTTGGTTCTTGTGGTAAGAACGGCATCTAATTGAATTTTTGTTTCCTGAATTTGTTTGGAGAGGTAGAGGGAGGTGTACATCTGGTTAGCCTGCTCCAATTTTGCTAATTTCTTTTCTAATCTGGTCTGAAGTTCAGTTCTTGCTTTTTTTCTTTTGGGCTGCCAGCTTAACCCCTTTACCCCCAAGGGTGGTTTGCACGTTAATGACCGGGCCAATTTTTACAATTCTGACCACTGTCCCTTTATGAGGTTATAACTCTGGAACGCTTCAATGGATCCTGGTGATTCTGACATTGTTTTCTCGTGACATATTGTACTTCATGACAATGGTAAAAATTATTTGATATAACCTGCGTTTATTTGTGAAAAAAACGGAAATTTGGCGAAAATTATGAAAATTTCGCAATTTTCCAACTTTGAATTTTTATGCAATTAAATCACAGAGATATGTCACACAAAATACTTAATAAGTAACATTTCCCACATGTCTACTTTACATCAGCACAATTTTGGAACCAAAATTTTTTTTTGTTAGGGAGTTATAAGGGTTAAAAGTTGACCAGCAATTTCTCATTTCTACAACACCATTTTATTTTAGGGACCACATCTCATTTGAAGTCATTTTGAGGGGTCTATATGATAGAAAATACCCAAGTGTGACACCATTCTAAAAACTACACCCCTCAAGGTGCTCAAAACCATATTCAAGAAGTTTATTAACCCTTCTGGTGCTTCACAGGAATTTTTTGAATGTTTAAATAAAAATGAACATTTAACTTTTTTTCACAAAAAATGTAATTCAGCTCCAATTTGTTTTATTTTACCAAGGGTAACAGGAGAAAATGGACCCCAAACATTGTTGTACAATTTGTCCTGAGTATGCCAATACCCCACATGTGGGGGTAAACCACTGTTTGGGCGCATGGCAGAGCTCGGAAGCGAAGGAGTGCCATTTGACTTTTCAATGCAAAATTGACTGGAATTGAGATGGGACGCCATGTTTCGTTTGGAGAGCCCCTGATGTGGCTAAACATTGAAACCCCCCACAAGTGACACCATTTTGGAAAGTAGACCCCCTAAGGAACTTATCTAGAGGTGTGGTGAGCACTTTGACCCAACAAGTGCTTCACAGAAGTTTATAATGTAGAACCGTAAAAATAAAAAATCATATTTTTTCACAAAAATTATCTTTTTGCCCCCAATTTTTTATTTTCCCAAGGGTAAGAGAAGAAATTGGACCCCAAAAGTTGTTGTACAATTTGTCCTGAGTACGCTGATAGCCCATATGTGGGGGTAAACCACTGTTTGGGCGGATGGGAGAGCTCGGAAGGGAAGGAGCGCCGTTTGACTTTTCAATGCAAAATTGACAGGAATTGAGATGGGACGTCATGTTGCGTTTGAAGAGCCACTGATGTGCCTAAACATTGAAACCCCCCACAAGTGACACCATTTTGGAAAGTAGACCCCCTAAGGAACTTATCTAGAGGTGTGGTGAGCACTTTGACCCACCAAGTGCTTCACAGAAGTTTATAATGTAGAACCGTAAAAATAAAAAATCATATTTTTTCACAAAAATTATCTTTTTGCCCCCAATTTTTTATTTTCCCAAGGGTAAGAGAAGAAATTGGACCCCAAAAGTTGTTGTACAATTTGTCCTGAGTACGCGGATACCCCATATGTGGGGGTAAACCACTGTTTGGGTGGATGGGAGAGCTCGGAAGGGAAGGAGCGCCGTTTGACTTTTCAAAGCAAAATTGACAGGAATTGAGATGGGACGCCATGTTGTGTTTGAAGAGCCACTGATGTGCCTAAACATTGAAACCCCCCACAAATGACACCATTTTGGAAAGTAGACCCCCTAAGGAACTTATCTAGAGGTGTGGTGAGCACTTTGACCCACCAAGTGCTTCACAGAAGTTTATAATGCAGAGCCGTAAAAATAAAACAAAATTTTTTTCCCACAAAAATTATTTTTTTAGCCCCCAGTTTTGTATTTTCCTGAGGGTAACAGGAGAAATTGGACCCCAAAATTTGTTGCCCAATTTGTCCTGAGTGCGATGATACACCATATGTGGGGGGAACCACTGTTTGGGCACATGGGAGGGCTCAGAAGGGAAGGAGTGCCATTTGAATGCAGACTTAGATGGAATGGTCTGCAGGTGTCACATTGCGTTTGCAGAGCCCCTAATGTACCTAAACAGTAGAAACCCCCCACAAGTGACACCATTTTGGAAAGTAGACCCCCTTAGGAACTTATCTAGATGTGTGCTGAGCGCTTTGACCCACCAAGGGCTTCACAGAAGTTTATAATGGAGAGCCGTAAAAATAAAACAAAAATTTTTTCCCACAAAAATTATTTTTTAGCCCCCAGTTTTGTATTTTCCCGAGGGTAAAAGGAGAAATTCGACCCCACAATTTGTTGTCCAATTTGTCCTGAGTGCGCTGATACCCCATATGTGGGGGGGAACCACTGTTTGGGCGCATGGGAGGGCTCGGAAGGGAAGGAGCTCCATTTGGAATGAGGACTTAGATGGAATGGTCTGCAGGTGTCACATTGCATTTGCAGAGCCCCTAATGTACCTAAACAGTAGAAACCTCCCACAAGTGACACCATTTTGGAAACTAGACCCCCTAAGGAACTCATCTAGATGTGTTGTGATAGCTTTGAACCCCCAAGTGTTTCACTACAGTTTGTAACGCAGAGCCGTGAAAATTAAAAAAAAAAATCTTTCCCCCCAAAATTATTTTTTAGCCCCCAGTTTTGTATTTTCCCGAGGGTAAGAGGAGAAATTCGACCCCAAAAGTTGTTGTCCAATTTGTCCTGAGTGCGCTGATACCCCATATGTGGGGGGGAACCACTGTTTGGGCGCATGGGAGGGCTCGGAAGGGAAGGAGCTCCATTTGGAATGAGGACTTAGATGGAATGGTCTGCAGGTGTCACATTGCATTTGCAGAGCCCCTAATGTACCTAAACAGTAGAAACCTCCCACAAGTGACACCATTTTGGAAACTAGACCCCCTAAGGAACTCATCTAGATGTGTTGTGATAGCTTTGAACCCCCAAGTGTTTCACTACAGTTTGTAACGCAGAGCCGTGAAAATTAAAAAAAAAAATCTTTCCCCCCAAAATTATTTTTTAGCCCCCAGTTTTGTATTTTCCCGAGGGTAAGAGGAGAAATTCGACCCCAAAAGTTGTTGTCCAATTTGTCCTGAGTACGCTGATACCCCGTATGTTGGGGGAAACCAACGTTTGAGCGCATGGCAGAGCTCGGAAGGGAAGGAGCGCCATTTGGAATGCAGACTTAGATGGAATGGTCTGCAGACGTCACATTGCGTTTGCAGAACCCCTAATGTACCTAAACAGTAGAAACCCCCCACAAGTGACCCCATATTGGAAACTAGACCCCCCAGGGAACTAATCTAGATGTGTTGTGAGAACTTTGAACCCCCAAGTGTTTCACTACAGTTTATAACGCAGAGCCGTGAAAATAAAAAATCTTTTTTTTTCCCACAAAAAATATGTTTTAGCCCCGAGTTTTGTATTTTCCCAAGGGTAGCAGGAGAAATTGGACCCCAAAAGTTGTTGTCCTATTTGTCCTGAGTAAGCTGATACCCCATATGTTGGGGTAAACCCCTGTTTGGGCACACGGGAGAGCTCGGAAGGGAAGAAGCACTGTTTTACTTTTTCAACGCAGAATTGGCTGGAATTGAGATCGGACGCCATGTCGCGTTTGGAGAGCCCCTGATGTGCCTAAACAGTGGAAACCCCCCAATTATAACTGAAACCCTAATCCAAACACACCCCTAACCCTAATTCCAACAGTAACCCTAACCACACCTCTAACCCTGACACACCCCTAACCCTAATCCCAACCGTAAATGTAATCTAAACCCTAACTGTAACTTTAGCCCCAACCCAAACTGTAGCCCTAGCCCTAACCCTAGCCCTAACCCTAGCCCTAACCCTAGCCCTAACCCTAACCCTAGCCCTAGCCCTAACCCTAGCCCTAGCCCTAGCCCTAACCCTAGCCCTAACCCTAGCCCTAACCCTAGCCCTAACTCTAACCCTAGCCCTAATGGGAAAATGGAAATAAATACATTTTTTTAATTTTTCCCTAACTAAGGGGGTGATGAAGGGGGGTTTGATTTACTTTTATAGCGGGTTTTTTAGCGGATTTTTATGATTGGCAGCCGTCACACACTGAAAGACGCTTTTTATTGCAAAAAATATTTTTTGCGTTACCACATTTTGAGAGCTATAATTTTTCTATATTCTGGTCCACAGAGTCATGTGAGGTCTTGGTTTTTGCGGGACGAGTTGATGTTTTTATTGGTAACATTTTCGGGCACGTGACATTTTTTGATCGCTTTTTATTCCGATTTTTGTGAGGCAGAATGACCAAAAACCAGCTATTCATGAATTTCTTTTGGGGGAGGCGTTTATACCGTTCCGCGTTTGGTAAAATTGATGAAGCAGTTTTATTCTTCGGGTCAGTACGATTACAGCGACACCTCATTTATATCATTTTTTTATGTTTTGGCGCTTTTATACGATAAAAACTATTTTATAGAAAAAATAATTATTTTTGCATCGCTTTATTCTCAGGACTATAACTTTTTTATTTTTTTGCTGATGATGCTGTATGGCGGCTCGTTTTTTGCGGGACAAGATGACGTTTTCAGCGGTACCATGGTTAGTTATATCTGTCTTTTTGATCGCGTGTTATTCCACTTTTTGTTCGGCGGTATGATAATAAAGCGTTGTTTTTTGCCTCGTTTTTTATTTTTTTTTCTTACGGTGTTTACTGAAGGGGTTAACTAGTGGGCCAGTTTTATAGGTCGGGCCGTTACGGACGCGGCGATACTAAATATGTGTACTTTTATTGTTTTTTTTTTTTTATTTAGATAAAGAAATGTATTTATGGGAATAATTTTTTTTTTTTTTTTTTCATTATTTTGGAATATTTTTTTTTATTTTTTTTTACACATTTGAAATTTTTTTTTTTTACTTTTTTACTTTGTCCCAGGGGGGGACATCACAGATCAGTGATCTGACAGTTTGCACAGCACTCTGTCAGATCACCGATCTGATAGGAGTGCAGGCTGCTTCACAGTGTCTGCTCTGAGCAGGCTCTGTGAAGCCACCTCCCTCCCTGCAGGACCCGGATCCGCGGCCATCTTGGATCCGGGGCTGGAGGGAGCAGGGAGGGAGGTGAGACCCTCGCAGCAACGCGATCACATCGCGTTGCTGCGGGGGGCTCAGGGAAGCCCGCAGGGAGCCCCCTCCCTGCGCGGTGCTTCCCTGTACCGCCGGCACATCGCGATCATCTTTGATCGCGGTGTGCCGGGGGTTAATGTGCCGGGGGCGGTCCGTGACCGCTCCTGGCACATAGTGCCGGATGTCAGCTGCGATAAACAGCTGACACCCGGCCGCGATCGGCGGCGCTCCCCCCGTGAGCGCTGCCGATCGCATATGACGTACTATTGCGTCCTTGGGAAGTAAAGCCCACCCCACATGGACGCAATAGTACGTCTAATGGCAGAAAGGGGTTAATTAGTGAGCCAGTTATGTATTTCTTATGTGCCATCCAGACAATTCTGGGGATACGTCCACTGTAGTGTTAATTTTAAAATAATCAATTAATTCATCCTTGATTGTATTGGTAATCACAGGGTCAGTGAGTAGTGATTCATTAAGTCTCCATCTGTATAAGCTGGAGGTGGACACGTTGAATTTGAAGACTGAAAGTACTGCATCATGGTCAGACCATGCAGAATGTACATGACGTAAGTATAGGACTGTGGGGAGTGAAGTGGTTTTTGTCAGCTGGAGATCTATCCTGGAATATGTTTTGTGTGCAGGAGAGTAGTACGTATAATCTCTGGTATTACCATTCATTTCTCTTCACATGTCTGCCAAGTGGTGTTCTTTAATTAATCGGAGAACTTTTTTCCTCTCATTTTTAGTAATGTCAGTGCGTCTTATGGCGTTACTGTCTAGTGTTGGATTTATCGTGAAATTAAAATCCCCGCACCAAATCAGATGTTGAAATGAGTAGGCATCTAGCTAGATAGAATAAATTTGAAAACTAAAAATTGAGAAGAGGCCAGTAAGTAGCTATTTACTATACAGATTTTTAGCCCTTGTAATGTGCCTAATAGGATTAAATACCTTCCCTCATCATCTGAGAAAGAACTGGTAATCTGTATTGAAAAGCTATTCTTGAGGAGTACTGCCACTCCTTTTGTCTTGTTTGGGCCTGACGATGTATATACATGGGAATAATTTGGGTCGAAATACCTTGGGCAGGATGAGGTGGAGAAGTAAGTTTCCTGAAGACAAAGGACATCAGGGTTTTGTTTTTTTGTAGTCCAGGAAGGCTTTTTTTATGCTTGATGTGGGAGTTAAACCCCCTCACATTGTGGGATAAGACCCCACACATAAAAGGATTGGGTTAATGTTGCAGATATAAGCTTATCCCTAAGTTTTCCCCAAACCCAATGTATCTCCGGCACCGATCCACATGAAGTCCAGGGAATGGGACAAAGCATCTGAAACAGACATTTACGATCCTGTAATGAGTAGAGAGAGGGGGAGGGAAAGGAGACAAAACAGGACAACACAAAACATACATATGTATTCATGTGGGCTAAAAGCCCAAACAACATAGCGAACTGGTGACCCATATTATGTGGGAAAAACCAGGTTTCACTAAAATTGGGCAACATGTGCAAACCCCCAATGAGCCCAACCCCTTCAAATTGTCATAAGTCACGAGGTCCCTTAGTAATGCGTAGATATAACCTCAAAAAATAAATGGGCCTCGCAAAAAGTTTTACGCCAACTTCCCTTATTAGATTGCATTTTGATCAAGTGTAAATAAAAAATAAAAATAAGTATATATATAAAAGAAAAGGGGGGGAGGGAGGGTGGAGGATAGGAGTAAACTCCTCGGTAGACTGTACAATCTTTGGATTCTATCTGGACGTTCGGATCCACCCATTCATGGGTAATATGACACTCTCATAGATAGTAAACGCCGGAAGAAACAAAGTTAAATAAGACCGCCGCACAGTTAGTGGTCTTTCAAGTAATATTCAAGCGCTGGCTTCTTGTCACTCTGGGGACCTCTCTCCACTCCCTAGCTGGTCTTGGCTTTCTTTGAGGTAATGGCTGGGGGTCGTCTGATATCTTGATGCCCATCTGTTCAATCATACGTCTTCCCTCCTCAAAAGACTGACATGTGAAGTGCTTATTGTCATGGGAGAAAGATAGAGCAAATGGGAAACCCCATCTATGCCTTATTTTGGCAGCTTGCAATGTTGAATTGAGCGGTCTGAATTCTCTGTGTCTGTTAAGTGTGGCAGGGGCAATGTCAGCATATAGGTGGACTGAGTTTGGAACACCTGGAAGATTTGGGGAGTCCCGAGCTGCCATTAGAATGAGTTCTCTGATTTCTTCATAGTGTAACTTCAGAATTACATCCCTTGGAACAGTATCAGACCTTGATTTACCCAGCGCTCTGTGTATCCTGGTAATATGCAGCATGGCGGGATCCACCTGTGGAAGTGGTGCAGCAAATAGGGTGGACGCCGTCTCTTTGAATGTCACTATTGATTCAGGGAGACCTCGTATGCGGAGATTGCTTCTACGTGATCATTTTCATAATCTTCACATTTAATTTCCAGCTCATGTATTCGCTCCATTTGCTGTTTTATATTTTCCTGATCTTCTTCAAGTGCATCTGCAACCATGTCCATTTTAGCCTCTTATGAGGAAGTATGCTGTAGTATCTCCTGCATTTGTACTGTGACTTTTTGCATAGCCAAAGCGAGTTCCTGCTTAAATGTTTCTTGGAGGGCTTTGATAAGGGCTGCCGTGGGCACCACAGCATCTTCCTGAGCAAGCCTCTCCTTGCTGCCCTCTGCAGCGTCCTGCTGCATAGTGAGAGGGTTGGAAGTATCTGAGGCCGGAGCTGCGGCAGCCATTTTGGAGCTGCTGGGGTCGGCAAGCAGATCCGTTATTGAGCAGCTTACCGGCTGAGCGGGGTCTCCCTTCTTCGGCATGTTGTTTCACCGATGTCCGGGGTAAGTAAGAGAATCCTCAGTGTCCTCTTTGCGCTAGTCAGGGGCGATTCTTGGCTCAGTGGGGAGCGGAGCTCAATGCCGCCAAACCGCCTACATCAAGCTTCGCGCATGCACCCCTATACTGCTATTATTTTGAACACACCTCCTTTCAATTCATTATTCTAATATACAGACTCAAAAACCTGCAGATCATGAATACTGAGTCTGTTGGTTTTCTTAGAATCTACTATACCAACTAGTAAATTGTTTGACATGTGACATGTAGTAATATCATTGTCACGCCGTAAGCGGCGATAAAGGGGCAGGACGGCGTACTGAGACCCGCACCTGTCCCTACCACTTTAATGGGGCCCTGGCTTTCCCTTATCTCAGGGGTACCTATGATGGTTAGGAGGCCCAAGCCGCCAGCGTATCCCTGTCTCCTGTGCAGGCCCTATGAGTGGCCCCCTCTCCCCCCACAGGAGGTGGACTGCACCAGTGTAATAATACAACAAATACCAGGGTATACAGACAAGGTAACTAAAAGTCTCAAACTCACCAAATGCTCACACAACCACACAGGAAACACAGAGAAGGGAAGAGAAGGAATAAACTAGGAAGGAAAACAGGTTTAACATACAACCAAAACAGCAGACACCAATCTCTGTAAATAAACCTTCAACACCAACACTACGCTTCTTCAACCTCCAAGCCAGGCAGTAGAACTGATCACTGACAATAGCTGAAGTCAGGACTGGGTCTATATAGAGGATCAGATTACAAAATCCACTTCAGCTGAGAGAGACCCAGCTCTCAGCAATTAACTCCTGCAATGCTGGCACAAAGCAGCCAGGTCAGAATACAGGTGAAGAGCTTCTGTTCACTGTGTGTGAACGAGGCCCAGAGCGCTGCGGTTCTCTGGAACATCTCTGTCGCGGTAGCCCCGTGACAATCATTTATAACAAAAACATTGATTAATCTGGTTGGTCATATTGGACTACTATATTATTTTGCACACTACTGTATATTAAAACTGGACAATTGTTTGGGAGGCCTTGCGCCCATTGTTTTATGATGCTGTTCTATTTTCCTTCTTTAAATCTTTCTATCCATCTATTTATCTATTGTAAAAAGTGGAACAGCACAATACCATATGGCGGGTGCCCAGCTCTCCTCAGCAATGCATCCAATACTCGCTCCAATCCAGACAAAATAAAAAAGGAAGGCAGCACTACATAGATTAAAGATGAAAAAAGTGGACTTTATTCACACCCACATTACACGGTGACCTTTTGGCTCACACTGAGCAGTCTCATACATAGGTGAGTATATTTACACAATATTTACACAATATTTAACAATCAGTAATTATTCATAGTTAACAGCACAAAGTGCAAAAAATACATGATTCTTTATAATCCATATAATTCAGTTAATAGTGTAACAGCCATTTATCATCTATAACCATGAAAAGTGCTTTAGTGCATAAAGTGTGAATTGGATATATTATTAACAGTCCAAAATCCATATTGAGATAATTATTAACATAATAAGTGCGGCTGTGTTCATATTAATTAGAAACTTCCTAAGGGACCTCTCAACCACTTAGTACCTTTCCACTAGGCTACCTAGGTCATCTGCATTTCCAGAGTCCCCTTGAGCAACCCAGATTTGCACCAGCCTAGGGAGGGAGTGGATAAATGTGTCCAATACAACCCACTATACAATCTGGGCAGGGGTGGAGGACTTTGGCTGCAGTCACTTCTCTACCATATATAGCAGGTCGAACATCAGGGCCAGCTCCGGGTTTTTGAGGGCCCCGGGCGAAAAAGTCTCAGTGGTCCCCCCCCTTTAACCCATACCACGATTCATGATGCACAGATACAGCAGAGAAATATAGGTATAGTACAATGCCAGATTTCACTTCTTACATGAGTGATAGCTATTGTAAATTCTACAATACCATATAGCAGAGGGGCTTTATATAAGTCACCCCCTTATATGACAATTTTTAAGACCTACTCCCTCTTCCTCAGTTACCAGTAGGCAATTTATTGTTAGCTAACTTGCTGCAAAGAAAAAACGGCATAAATTGAATGACAATTTTTTAATGGAAAACTTTTTAAAGTAAACAGAAAGTATTAACGTAGAACATTTGTAAAAGTGCAGAATGAGTAGCATATAGCACAGCCACGTAGTATATAGCACACCCACATAGCATATAACACAGCCCACATAGTATATAGCACAGCCACGTAGCATATAACACAGCCCACGTAGTATATAGCACAGCCATGTAGTATATAGCACAGCCCACGTAGCATATAACTTAGCCCACGTAGTCTATAACACAGCCCACATAGCATATAACACAGCCCACTGTTATGATACGGTGGTCTAGGAGCAACATGAAACGAGCTCTGAAGGACATGGTAACTGTACTGACCGCAGTCCCTAAGCTCAACACAACACTAGAAGTAGCCGTGGAACGCTCCTAACTATCCCTAGGCATCTCGTCACAGCCTAAGAGCTAACTACCCCTAAAGAAAGAAGCAGGAAAACTATCTTGCCTCAGAGAAAATCCCCAAAGGATAGATTAGCCCCCCACAAATAATGACTGTGAGTGGAGAGGGAAAAGACATACACAGAATGAAACCAGGATGAGCACAGGTGGCCAATCCAGCTAAATAGATAGGACAGGATAAAATACTGTGCGATCAGTATAAAACACTACAAAAATCCACGCAGAGTTTACAAAAAAAAACTGCACACCTGACTAAAGGTGTGGAGGGCAAATCTGCCTCCCAGAGCTTCCAGCAAGACAGAATAAATTCACACTGATAAGCTGGACAAACATAGAAAGCACTGAATGGATAAGTCCACAATCTATGGACAGAAAAGAGCAAGCAAAAACTTAGCTTAGCTGAACTGGTCAGGATAACAGGGAACTCCAAAGAGATGTGAATCCAACCAGAAACCATTTTCAAGTGGCACTGGCAGAAGACAGAGCCAGACGTAAATAGCCGAGCAGAAGAGAAGATAAGTGGAGGCAGCTGATGACAGCTAACTCCAAGGAGCAGCCATACCACTAGAAACCACAAGAGGGAGCCCAAGAGCAGAACCCACAAAAGTGCCACTTACAACCACCGGAGGGAGCCCAAGAGCAGAATTCACAACAGTCCCCCCCCCCCTTGAGGAGGGGTCACCGAACCCTCACCAGAGCCCCCAGGCCAATCAGGACGAGCCAAGTGAAAAGCACGAACCAAATCGGTGGCATGGACATCGGAGGCAACAACCCAAGAATTATCCTCCTGGCCATAACCCTTCCACTTGACAAGATACTGAAGCCTCCGCCTCGAAAAATGAGAATCCAAAATCTTCTCAACCTCATATTCCAACTCTCCCTCAACCAACACTGGGGCAGGAGGGTCAACCGAGGGAACACCAGGCACCACATATCTCCGCAACAAAGATCTATGGAAAACATTATGAATGGCAAAAGAGGCTGGAAGAGCCAAACGAAAAGACACCGGATTAATAATTTCAGAAATTTTATAAGGACCAATAAACTGAGGCTTAAACTTAGGGGAAGAAACCTTCATAGGAACATGACGAGAAGACAACCAAACCAAATCCCCCACATGAAGCCGGGGACCAACACACCGTCGGCGGTTAGCAAAACGTTGAGCCCTTTCCTGAGACAACGTCAAATTGTCCACCACATGAGTCTAAATCTGCTGCAGCCTGTCCACCACAGAATTAACACCAGGACAATCAGAAGGCTCAACCTGCCCAGAAGAAAAACGAGGATGAAAACCAAAATTACAAAAGAAAGGTGAAACCAAAGTAGCCGAACTAGCCCAATTATTAAGGGCAAACTGGGCCAACGGCAAGAAAGACACCCAATCATCCTGATCAGCAGACACAAAGCATCTCAAATAGGTCTCCAAGGTCTGATTAGTTCGCTCAGTTTGGCCATTAGTCTGAGGATGAAACGCCGAAGAAAAAGACAAATCAATGCCCATCCTAGCACAAAAGGCCCGCCAAAATCTAGAGACAAACTGAGAACATCTGTCAGACACAATATTCTCCGCAATGCCATGCAAACGAACCACATGCTGAAAAAACAATGGAACCAGATCTGAGGAGGAAGGCAACTTAGGCAAAGGTACCAGATGGACCATTTTAGAGAACCGGTCACAAACAACCCAGATAACAGACATCTTCTGGGAAACAGGAAGATCCAAAATAAAACCCATGGAAATATGCGTCCAGGGCCTCTCAGGGACTGGCAAAGGCAAAAGCAACCCACTAGCGTGGGAACAGCAAGGCTTGGCCCGGGCGCAAGTCCCACAGGACTGCACAAAAACATGCACATCGCGCGACAAGGAAGGCCACCAAAAGGACCTAGCAACCAAATCTCTGGTACCAAAAATCCCAGGATGACCAGCCAACACTGAACAATGAACCTCAGAAATTACCTTACTTGTCCATCTATCAGGAACAAACAGCTTCCCCACTGGACAGCGGTCAGGCCTATCAGCCTGAAATTCCTGAAGCACCTGCCGCAAATCAGGGGAGATAGCAGAAAGAATCACCCCCTCCATAAGAATGCCAACCGGCTCAAGGACTCCAGGAGAATCAGGCGAAAAACTCCTAGAGAGGGCATCAGCCTTAACATTCTTAGATCCCGGAAGATACGAGACCACAAAATCAAAACGGGAGAAAAACAGGGACCATCGAGCCTGTCTAGGATTCAGCCACTTGGCCGACTCGAGGTAAATCAGATTCTTATGATCGGTCAGGACCACAACACGGTGTTTAGCTCCCTCAAGTCAATGTCGCCACTCCTCAAACGCCCACTTCATAGCCAACAACTCCCGATTGCCGACATCATAATTGCGTTCCGCAGGCGAAAACTTTCTGGAAAAAAAAGCACATGGTTAAATCAAAGAACCATCAGACTCCCTCTGAGACAAAAGGGCCCCTGCCCCAATCTCAGAAGCGTCAACCTCCACCTGAAAAGGAAGAGAAACATCCGGTTGACGCAACACAGGGGCAGAAGTAAATCGGCGTTTAAGCTCCTGAAAGGCCTCAACAGCCTCAGAGGACCAATTAGTCACATCAGCGCCTTTCTTCGTCAAATCTTTAAGGGGCTTAATCACACTGGAAAAATTGGCAATGAAACGGCGATAGAAATTAACAAAGCCCAAAAATTTTTGAAGACCCTTCACAGATGTGGGTTGGATCCAGTCATGAATAGCTTGGACCTTAACAGGATCCATTTCTATAGACGAGGGAGAAAAAATAAAACCCAAAAAAGAGACCTTCTGAACTCCGAATAGGCAGTTAGACCCCTTCACAAATAAAGCATTATCACGAAGGATCTGGAACACCATCCTGACCTACTTCACATGAGACTCCCAATCATCGGAAAAAATCAAAATATCATCCAAATATACGACCAGGAATTTATCAAGATAATTGCGGAAAATATCATGCATGAAAGACTGGAACACAGATGGAGCATTAGAGAGCCCAAATGGCATCACAAGGTATTCAAAATGGCCTTCAGGTGTATTAAATGCAGTTTTCCATTCGTCACCCTGTTCAATACGAACAAGATTATATGCCCCTCGGAGGTCAATCTTAGTAAACCAACTAGCCCCCTTAATCTGAGCAAACAAATCAGTAAGCAAAGGCAAGGGGTATTGGAATTCGACCGTGATCTTATTAAGAAGACGATAATCAATACAGGGTCTCAAGGAGCCATCCTTCTGAGCAACAAAAAAGAAACCCGCTCCCAATGGTGACGAAGAGGGCCGAATATGCCCTTTCTTCAAAGATTCCTTAACATAGCTCCACATGGCGGCATGCTCTGGCACAGACAGATTGAAAAGTCGGCCCTTAGGGAACTTACAACCAGGAATCAAGTTAATAGCACAATCATAGTCCCTATGTGGAGGAAGGGAACTGGACTTGGGCTCATCAAATACATCCTGGAAATCCAACAAAAACTCAGGGACCTCAGAAGAGGGGGAAGAGGAAATTGACATCAAAGGAACGTCACTATGTACCCCTTGACAACCCCAACTAGTCACAGACATAGTTTTCAAATCCAGCACTGGATTATGTTCCTGTAACCATGGAAATCCCAGTACAACAACATCATGCAGGTTATGCAACACCAGAAAATGGCAATCTTCCTGATGTGCAGGAGCCATGTACATAGTCATCTGTGTCCAGTACTGAGGTTTATCCTTGGCCAAGGGTGTAGCATCAATGCCCCTCAAAGGAATAGGGCTCTGCAAAGGCTGCAAGGAAAAACCACAGCGCCTGGCGAATTCTAAGTCCATTAAGTTCAGGGCAGCGCCTGAATCCACAAATGCCATGACAGAAAAGGACGACAATGAGCAAATCAGGGTCACAGATAAGAGAAATTTAGGCTGTATAGTACTAATGGTAACAGACCTAGCGACTCTCTTAGTACGCTTAGGGCAATCAGAGATAACATGAGCCGAATCACCACAGTAAAAACACAGCCTATTCTGACGTCTGAATTCCTGCCGTTCTATTCTAGTCAAAATCCTATCACATTGCATAGGTTAAGGACTTTGCTCAGAGGATACTGCCATATGGTGCACAGCTTTGTGCTTGCGCAGACGCCGATCAATCTGAATGGCTAGAGACATAGATTCGCTCAAACCGGCAGGCGTAGGAAAGCCCACCATAACATCTTTAAGGGTTTCAGAAAGACCTTTTCTGAAAATAGCAGCCAGAGCCTCTTCATTCCATTTAGTGAGCACAGACCATTTTCTAAATTTCTGGCAGTATAACTCTGCCGCTTCCTGACCTTGACACAAGGCCAACAGGGTTTTTTCTGCATGATCCACAGAATTAGGTTCGTCATACAATAATCCGAGCGTTTGAAAAAATGCATCCACATTCAATAATGCCGGATCTCCTGTTTCAAGAGAAAAAGCCCAGTCTTGAGGGTCACCACGCAGCAAGGATATGATGATTTTTACTTGCTGACTGGGATCACCAGAAGAACGGGGTTTCAAAGCAAAAAACAATTTGCAGTTATTTTTAAAGTTCAAAAACTTGGATCTGTCCCCAAAAAACAAATCAGGAGTAGGAATTCTGGGCTCTAAAGCCGGAGTCTGGACAACATAGTCCTGGATACTCTGTACTCTTGCAGCAAGTTGATCCACACGAGAAAAAAAAACCCTGAACATCCATGCCAAAGCATATATCTTGAACCACCAAGATATCAAGAGGAAAAGAAGATAAAAAAAGACAAACCAAAGCACAGAAAAAAAATGGTTCAGAACTTTCTTTTCCTTCTTTTGAGATGCATTTAATTCATTTTTGGCCACTTGTACTGTTATGATACGGTGGTCTAGGAGCAACATGGAACGAGCTCTGAAGGACCTGGTAACTGTACTGTCCGCAGTCCCTAAGCTCAACACAACACTAGAAGTAGCCGTGGAATGCTCCTAACTCTCCCTAGGCATCTCGTCACAGCCTAAGAGCTAACTACCCCTAAAGAAAGAAGCAGGAAAACTATCTTGCCTCAGAGAAAATCCCCAAAGGATAGATTAGCCCCCCACAAATAATGACTGTGAGTGGAGAGGGAAAAGACATACACAGAATGAAACCAGGATGAGCACAGGAGGCCAGTCTAGCTAAATAGATAGGACAGGATAAAATACTGTGTGGTCAGTATAAAACACTACAAAAATCCACGCAGAGTTTACAAAAAAACTCCACACCTGACTAAAGGTGTGGAGGACAAATCTGCCTCCCAGAGCTTCCAGCAAGACAGAATAAATTCACACTGATAAGCTGGATAAACATAGAAAGCACAGAATGGATAAGTCCAGAATCTATGGACAGAAAAGAGCAAGCAAAAACTTAGCTTAGCTGAACTGGTCAGGATAACAGGGAACTCCAAAGAGATGTGAATCCAACCAGAAACCATTTTCAAGTGGCACTGGCAGAAGACAGAGCCAGACCTAAATAGCCGAGCAGAAGAGAAGACAAGTGGAGGCAGCTGATGACAGCTAACTCCAAGGAGCAGCCATACTACTAGAAACCACAAGAGGGAGCCCAAGAGCAGAACCCACAAAAGTGCCACTTACAACCACTGGAGGGAGCCCAAGAGTGGAATTCACAACAGCCCACGCAGTATATAGCACAGCCACATAGTATGTAGCACAGCCACGTAGTATATAGCACAGCCACATAGCATATAGCACAGCCACGTAGTATGTAACACAGCCCATGTAGCATATAAAACAGCCCACGTAGCATATAACACTGCCCATGTAGTACATAGCACAGCCCACGTAGTATATAACACTGCCCATGTAGTATATAACACAGCCCACATAGTATATAGCTCAGCCACATCGTTTTTAGCACAGACACATAGTATATAGCACAGCCACGTAGTATATAACACAGCCAAGTAGTATATAGCACAGCCACATGGCATATAACAGCCCATGTAGCATATAACACAGCCCACATAGTATATAACACAGCCACATAGCATATAACAGCCCACTGTTGTGAATTCTGCTCTTGGGTTCCCTCCAGTGGTTGTAGCTGGGAATGCAGTTGTCTCTGATTCACAGTCCTGGCCAGGTATATCTGCTAATTGCTGTTCTGACTGGGATATTTAAGTGTGCAGGATTCATTAGCCCTGGCCAGTTGTCAATGTTTCTTTGGAAGTATTGGATCTCTGTTGTGAATTCTGTGGCTGAATTCACTCCTGTGGTCACAAGTGGTACTGCAGCTTCTGAGCTTCCTCCCTCGGGTGTTCTGGTGAGCTCGTTAACTGCTTCATTACTTAACTCCGCCTGATGCTGCTATCCTTGCTCCTTGTCAATGTTTCAGTGTTGGATCTGAGCTTCTCCTGATTGTTCCTGTGACCTGCTGCTCTGTATAGCTAAGTGCTTTTTGCTTTTTGTTTGTTTTTTTTTCTGTCCAGCTTGTCTTTTGTTTTGCTGGAAGCTCTGAGACGCAAAGGGTGTACCGCCGTGCCGTTAGTTCGGCACGGTGGGGGTTTTTTTGCCCCCTTTTGCGTGGTTTTGCTTTGGGGTTTTTGGTAGACTGCAAAGTTCGCTTTACTGTCCTCGCTCTGTCCTAGAATATCGGGCCCCACTTTGCTGAATCTATTTCATCCCTACGTTTTGTCTTTTCATCTTACTCACAGTCATTATATGTGGGGGGCTGCCTTTTCCTTTGGGGAATTTCTCTGGGGCAAGTCAGGCCTATTTTTCTATCTTCAGGCTAGCTAGTTTCTTAGGCTGTGCCGAGTTGCCTAGGTAGTTGTTAGGCGCAATCCACAGCCGCTTTTAGTTGTGTTTAGGATAGGATCAGGTGTGCAGTCTACAGAGTTTTCACGTCTCAGAGCTCGTTCTTGTATTTTTGGGTATTTGTCAGATCACTGTGTGCGCTCTGATCTCTAAGCACACTGTGTTTCTGGATTGCCTTCATAACACCTGTCATTAGCAAACATAACAGTACAAGGAGCCAAACTAATGATTCTCAATAGAGGGAAAGAAAAAGTTCTGACATCATTTTTTTTTTTTTTTTTTTTTTTCTGCTCTGTGTTCACTTTTCTTTTTCTCCCCTAGACATTTGGGTGATTCTGGACACAGGTGTGGACATGGATATTCAGGGTCTGTGCTCTTCAATGGATAATCTCGTTATAAATGTACAAAAAATTCAAGATACTATTGATCAGAAATCCATGTTAGAACCAAGAATTCCTATTCCTGATTTGTTTTTTGGAGATAGAACAAGGTTTCTAAGTTTCAAAAATAATTGTAAGCTATTTCTGGCCTTGAAACCTCATTCTTCTGGTAATCCTATTCAACAGGTTTTGATTATTATTTCTTTTTTGCGCGGCGACCCTCAAGACTGGGCATTTTCTCTTGCGCCAGGAGACCCTGCATTGAGTAGTGTCGATGCGTTTTTCCTGGCGCTCGGATTGCTGTACGATGAGCCTAATTCAGTGGATCAGGCTGAGAAAAATTTGCTGGCTTTGTGCCAGGGTCAGGATGATATAGAAGTATATTGTCAGAAATTTAGGAAATGGTCAGTACTCACTCAGTGGAATGAATCTGCGCTGGCAGCTTTGTTCAGAAAGGGTCTCTCTGAGGCTCTTAAGGATGTCATGGTGGGATTTCCTATGCCTGCTGGTTTGAATGAGTCTTTGTCTTTGGCCATTCAGATCGGTCGACGCTTGCGCGAGCGTAAATCTGTGCACCATTTGGCGGTACTGCCTGAGGTTAAACCTGAGCCTATGCAGTGCGATAGGACTATGACTAGAGTTGAACGGCAGGAATACAGACGTCTGAATGGTCTATGTTTCTACTGTGGTGATTCCACGCATGCTATTTCTGATTGTCCTAAGCGCACTAAGCGGTCCGCTAGGTCTGCCGTCATTGGTACTGTACAGTCTAAATTCCTTCTGTCCATTACCTTGATATGCTCTTTGTCGTCGTTTTCTGTCATGGCGTTTGTGGATTCGGGCGCTGCCCTGAATCTGATGGATTTGGATTATGCTAAACGTTGTGGGTTTTTCTTGGAGCCTTTGCGGTGTCCTATTCCATTGAGAGGAATTGATGCTACACCTTTGGCCAAGAATAAACCTCAATACTGGGCCCAGCTGACCATGTGCATGGCTCCTGCACATCAGGAAGTTATTCGCTTTCTGGTGTTGCATAATCTGCATGATGTGGTCGTGTTGGGGTTGCCATGGCTACAAACCCATAATCCAGTATTGGATTGGAATTCCATGTCAGTATCCAGCTGGGGTTGTCAGGGGGTACATGGTGATGTTCCATTTTTGTCGATTTCGTCATCCACCCCTTCTGAGGTCCCAGAGTTCTTGTCTGATTATCAGGATGTATTTGAAGAGCCCAAGTCCGATGCTCTACCTCCGCATAGGAATTGTGATTGTGCTATCAATTTGATTCCTGGTAGTAAATTCCCTAAAGGTCGATTATTTAATTTATCCGTGCCCGAACATGCCGCTATGCGCAGTTATGTGAAGGAATCCCTGGAGAAGGGACATATTCGCCCATCGTCATCACCACTGGGAGCAGGGTTCTTCTTTGTAGCCAAGAAGGATGGTTCGCTGAGACCGTGTATTGATTACCGCCTTCTTAATAAGATCACTGTTAAATTTCAGTATCCCTTGCCATTGTTATCTGACTTGTTTGCTCGGATTAAGGGGGCTAGTTGGTTCACTAAGATAGATCTTCGTGGTGCGTATAATCTGGTGAGAATCAGGCAAGGAGATGAATGGAAAACTGCATTCAATACGCCCGAGGGTCATTTTGAGTATCTAGTGATGCCGTTCGGACTTGCCAATGCTCCATCTGTGTTTCAGTCTTTTATGCATGACATCTTCCGTGAGTATCTGGATAAATTCCTGATTGTTTACTTGGATGACATTTTGATCTTCTCAGATGATTGGGAGTCTCATGTGAAGCAGGTCAGAATGGTTTTTCAGGTCCTGCGTGCTAACTCTTTGTTTGTGAAGGGATCAAAGTGTCTCTTCGGTGTGCAGAAAGTTTCATTTTTGGGGTTCATCTTTACCCCTTCTACTATCGAGATGGATCCAGTTAAGGTCCAAGCCATCCAGGATTGGATTCAGCCGACATCTCTGAAAAGTCTGCAAAAGTTCCTGGGCTTTGCTAATTTTTATCGTCGCTTCATCTGTAATTTTTCTAGCATTGCCAAACCATTGACCGATTTGACCAAGAAGGGTGCTGATTTGGTTAATTGGTCTTCTGCTGCTGTGGAAGCTTTTCAGGAGTTGAAGCGTCGTTTTTGTTCTGCCCCTGTGTTGTGTCAGCCAGATGTTTCTCTTCCGTTCCAGGTCGAGGTTGATGCTTCTGAGATTGGAGCAGGGGCGGTTTTGTCACAGAGAGGTTCTGATTGCTCAGTGATGAAACCATGTGCTTTCTTTTCCAGGAAGTTTTCGCCCGCTGAGCGTAATTATGATGTGGGCAATCGAGAGTTGCTGGCCATGAAGTGGGCATTCGAGGAGTGGCGTCATTGGCTTGAAGGAGCTAAGCATCGCGTGGTGGTATTGACTGATCATAAGAACTTGACTTATCTCGAGTCTGCCAAGCGCTTGAATCCTAGACAGGCCCGTTGGTCGTTATTTTTTGCCCGCTTCGACTTTGTGATTTCGTACCTTCCGGGCTCTAAAAATGTGAAGGCGGATGCTCTGTCTAGGAGTTTTGTGCCCGACTCTCCGGGTTTATCTGAGCCAGCGGGTATCCTCAAGGAAGGAGTCATTGTGTCTGCCATCTCCCCTGATTTGCGGCGGGTGCTGCAAAAATTTCAGGCGAATAAACCTGATCGTTGTCCAGCAGAGAAACTGTTCATCCCTGATAGGTGGACTAATAAACTTATCTCTGAACTTCATTGTTCGGTGTTGGCTGGTCATCCTGGAATCTTTGGTACCAGAGAGTTAGTGGCTAGATCCTTCTGGTGGCCATCTCTGTCACGGGATGTATGTACTTTTGTGCAGTCCTGTGGGATTTGTGCTCGGGCTAAGCCCTGCTGTTCTCGTGCCAGTGGGTTGCTTTTGCTTTTGCCCTTGCCGGTCCCAAAGAGGCCTTGGACACATATTTCGATGGATTTCATTTCTGACCTTCCCGTTTCTCAAAAGATGTCAGTCATTTGGGTGGTCTGTGATCGCTTTTCTAAAATGGTCCATCTGGTGCCCTTGGCTAAATTGCCTTCCTCCTCTGATTTGGTACCTTTGTTCTTTCAGCATGTGGTTCGGTTGCATGGCATTCTTGAGAATATTGTTTCTGACAGAGGTTCCCAGTTTGTTTCAAGGTTTTGGCGAGCCTTTTGTGGTAGGATGGGCATTGACCTATCCTTTTCCTCGGCTTCCCATCCTCAGACTAATGGCCAGACCGAACGAACCAATCAGACCTTGGAAACATATCTGAGATGTTTTGTTTCTGCAGACCAGGATGATTGGGTGTCCTTTTTGCCGTTGGCTGAGTTCGCCCTTAATAATCGGGCCAGCTCGGCTACCTTGGTTTCTCCATTTTTTTGCAATTCTGGGTTCCATCCTCGTTTCTCTTCAGGACAGGTTGAGTCTTCTGACTGTCCTGGTGTGGATTCTGTGGTGGATAGGTTGCAGCAGATCTGGACTCAGGTAGTGGACAATTTGATCTTGTCCCAGGAGAAAGCTCAACTTTTCGCTAATCGCAGACGCCGTGTGGGTTCCCGACTTCGTGTTGGGGATCTGGTTTGGTTATCTTCTCGTCATATTCCTATGAAGGTTTCCTCTCCTAAATTTAAACCTCGTTTTATTGGTCCGTATAGGATTTCTGAGGTTCTCAATCCTGTGTCTTTTCGTTTGACCCTCCCAGACTCCTTTTCCATACATAAAGTATTCCATAGGTCGTTGTTGCGGAGATACGTGGCACCTATGGTTCCATCTGTTGAGCCTCCTGCCCCGGTTTTGGTGGAGGGGGAATTGGAGTATATTGTGGAGAAGATTTTGGATTCTCGTGTTTCTAGACGGAAACTCCAGTATCTGGTTAAATGGAAGGGTTATGCTCAGGAAGATAATTCCTGGGTTTTTGCCTCTGATGTTCATGCTTCCGATCTTGTTCGTGCCTTTCATGCGGCTCATCCTGGTCGGCCTGGGGGCTCTGGTGAGGGTTCGGTGACCCCTCCTCAAGGGGGGGGGTACTGTTGTGAATTCTGTGGCTGAATTCACTCCTGTGGTCACAAGTGGTACTGCAGCTTCTGAGCTTCCTCCCTCAGGTGTTCTGGTGAGCTCGTTAACTGCTTCATTACTTAACTCCGCCTGATGCTGCTATCCTTGCTCCTTGTCAATGTTTCAGTGTTGGATCTGAGCTTCTCCTGATTGTTCCTGTGACCTGCTGCTCTGTATAGCTAAGTGCTTTTTGCTTTTTGTTTGTTTTTTTTTCTGTCCAGCTTGTCTTTTGTTTTGCTGGAAGCTCTGAGACGCAAAGGGTGTACCGCCGTGCCGTTAGTTCGGCACGGTGGGTTTTTTTTTGCCCCCTTTTGCGTGGTTTTGCTTTAGGGTTTTTGGTAGACTGCAAAGTTCGCTTTACTGTCCTCGCTCTGTCCTAGAATATCGGGCCCCACTTTGCTGAATCTATTTCATCCCTACGTTTTGTCTTTTCATCTTACTCACAGTCATTATATGTGGGGGGCTGCCTTTTCCTTTGGGGAATTTCTCTGGGGCAAGTCAGGCCTATTTTTCTATCTTCAGGCTAGCTAGTTTCTTAGGCTGTGCCGAGTTGCCTAGGTAGTTGTTAGGCGCAATCCACAGCCGCTTTTAGTTGTGTTTAGGATAGGATCAGGTGTGCAGTCTACAGAGTTTCCACGTCTCAGAGCTCGTTCTTGTATTTTTGGGTATTTGTCAGATCACTGTGTGCGCTCTGATCTCTAAGCACACTGTGTTTCTGGATTGCCTTCATAACACCTGTCATTAGCAAACATAACAGATCTCTGCCTGGCCTCACCTGCTTAGCTGCCAGTTCAGCAAAGATAAGTGTTTATTTCTATTTCTGAAGCACACTTGCTATGTGCTTATTTTCAGTGCTGATCTTTTGTTTCTATTTGCTCCAGCTTTGACTGTGTCAGTTGCTTTTCTCAGTCTGGTTGGATTCTCTGGAGTTGCAGTTATACTCTCCACATCTTTAGTTAGGTGGTGGAGTTTTGTATTTTCTGCTGTGGATATTTTTGTAGTATTTTTATGCTGACCACTTAGTATCCTGTCCTGTCCTTTTCTATTTAGCTAGAAGTGGCCTCCTTTGCTAAGCCTGTTTTCTACCTGCGTGTCTCTTTTCCTCTCCAACTCACAGTCATTATTTGTGGGGGGCTGCCTATCATTTGGTGGTCTATTCTGAGGCAAGATAGTTTTCCTATTTCCATCTTTAGGGTTATTTAGTTCTCCGGCTGTGTCGAGGTGTCTAGGTTTTGTTAGGCACACCCCACGGCTACTTCTAGCTGCGGTGTTAAGATCAGGGTTTGCGGTCCGTATAGTTACCACCTACTCCAGAGAAAGTTTTCATGCTGCTCCAAGGCCACCTGATCATAACAGCACAACTAGCCAACAATGAGTTAAATGCATCTCAGAAGAAGGGAGGAAAGGTCTTGAGCCATTTTTTTTCTTCAGTCTACTTTGTCTTCTCCTCCCTCTTAATCTCTGGGTGGCTGAAGAGCCTTGTGCTAGCATGGATGTTCAGGAATTAGCTTCTCGTGTAGACCAGCTTGCTGCTAGGGTACAGGGTATTTCTGATTACATTGTTCAGACTCCGGCTTTAGAACCAAAGATTCCTACTCCTGATTTGTTTTTTGGTGACAGGTCCAAATTTTTGAGTTTTAAAAACAACTGTAAACTGTTTTTTGCATTGAAACCTCAATCCTCCGGTGATTCCATTCAACAAGTTAAAATCATCATCTTCCTGCTGCGTGGTGATCCACAGGATTGGGCATTTTCCCTGGAATCTGGGGATCGTGCTTTGCTTAATGTAGACTCCTTCTTTCAGGCGTTAAGATTACTGTATGATGAACCTAATTCGGTGGATCAAGCGGAGAAGACCTTGTTGGCCCTCAGGGTCAAGAGGCGGCAGAATTGTATTGTCAGAAATTCAGAAAATGGTCGGTGTTGACTAAATGGAATAATGATGCTTTGGCGGCAATTTTCAGAAAGGGTCTTTCTGAATCCGTTAAAGATGTTATGGTGGGGTTTCCCACACCCTCCAATCTGAGTGATTCTATGTCTCTGGCCATTCAGATTGACCGGCGCTTGCGGGAGCGCAGAACTGTGTGTGCTATGGCGTTTTCCTCAAAGCAAATTCCTGAGCCTATGCAGTGTGATAGGATTCTGTCTAAAACAGAACGACAAGGTTTCAGACGTCTCAATAAGTTGTGTTATTATTGTGGCGACGCTTCCCATGTCAGTTCTGTCTGCCCTAAGCGGACAAAGAGGATCACCAGTTCATTTACCATCAGTAACCTAAATTTCTGTTATCTGTGTCCTTGGTCTGTTCATTGTCATCATTTTCTGTCATGGCGTTTGTGGATTCAGGTGCTGCCTTGAACTTAATAGACTTTGACTTTGCTAGGCGTTGTGGTTTTCCCTTGCAGCCTTTGCAGAAGCCTATTCCTTTAAGGGGCATTGATGCTACACCCTTGGCTAAAAATAAGCCCCAGTTTTGGACACAGGTGACCATGCGCATGGCGCCAGCCCATCAGGAAGATTGTCGATTTCTGGTGTTGCATAATTTGCATGATGCTATCGTGCTGGGTTTTCCGTGGTTGCAGGTACATAATCCTGTGTTGGATTCGAAGTCCATGTCTGTGACTAGTTGGGGTTGTCAGGGGATTCATAATGATGTTCCTCTGATGTCTATCGCCCCTTCTTCCTCTTCTGAAATTCCGGAGTTTTTGTCTGATTTTCAGGATGTATTCGATGAGCCCAGATCCAGTTTCCTTCCACCGCACAGGGACTGCGATTGTGCTATTGACTTGATTCCAGGCTGTAAGTTTCCTAAGGGCCGACTTTTCAACCTGTCTGTACCTGAACATGCCGCCATGCGGAGCTATATTAAGGAGTCTTTGGAGAAAGGGCATATTCGGCCATCTTCTTCACCGTTGGGAACGGGGTTCTTTTTTGTTGCTAAAAAAGATGGTTCCTTAAGACCCTGTATTGATTATCGCCTCTTGAATAAGATTACGGTCAAGTTTTAATACCCGTTACCTTTGCTTTCCGATTTGTTTGCTAGGATTAAGGGAGCTAGTTGGTTTACTAAGGTTGACCTTCGGGGGGCGTATAATCTTGTTCGTATTAAGCAGGGTGATGAATGGAAAACAGCGTTTAACATGCCCGAAGGCCATTTTGAATACCTTGTGATGCCATTCGGACTCTCTAATGCTCCATCTGTTTTTCAGTCCTTCATGCATGATATCTTCCGGAATTATCTTGATAAATTCTTGATTGTATATTTGGACGATATTTTGATTTTTTCCGATGATTGGGAGTCTCATGTGCAGCAGGTCAGGATGGTATTTCAGATCCTTCATGACAATGCTTTGTTTGTGAAAGGGTCTAAGTGTCTTTTTGGGGTGAAGAAGGTCTCCTTTTTGGGCTTTATTTTTTCTCCCTCGTCTACAGATATGGATCCGGTTAAGGTTCAGGCCATTCATGATTGGATTCAGCCCACATCCGTGAAGAGCCTTCAGAAATATTTGGGTTTTGCTAATTTTTATCGCCGTTTCATTGCTAATTTTTCCAGCGTGGTTAAACCCTTGACTGATTTGACGAAGAAGGGCGCTGATGTGGCGAATTGGTCCCCTGCGGCTGTCTCTGTACTGTGTGACATCGCTATATGTCTATGCGGCAATCATTCTCCAGTTTTTCTTTTGTAAATACGGTGGTTAATAACAATATTAGATTCTAACTTAGAGAATATTGTAGACTATTGGCGGCTGTCATATTCTTGTTGTATATCTTTACCTTCCTTGGTGTATTTGCACCGGGCTACCATGCTTTCTTTTCACTATGGGAACCTCCGGCCGCACGGTCCGCCTACAACAGTGACGCCAGCTGTTTTCTGGCACCTGCGCAGTATATTGGCAACAACGCCGTTACCTTTTCTGGCCTTAGACCCGATGCGTCGGGTTACCATGGCTCCCTCTCATCACGGGAACCTCTGGTCGCATGGCCCGCCTACAACAGTGACGTCAGTTGTTTTTCTGGCGCTTGCGCAGTACATTGGCAATTACGCTGTTTCCATCTCTGGTCCCAGACCCCATGCTCTAGATTTTTGTGGCATTAAACATTTCCCCTTGAGTATATACATCACTGCTTGGTTTGTGATGATCTTCCTTTTGTGTTAAGGCTACTTTGCTTGCTTGCGTATGTGCCTCCATTGTGTGACCTCGTTACATGTTCATGCGGTAATCAGGTATTCTCTTGTAAATACGGCAGTGAATAATAATATTGTTAGGTTCTTACTTAGGGTATACTGAAGACAATGACGGGCGCCATGTCTTTGTTGTATATCTTTACTTTCCTTGATACATCGGCACCGGGTTACCATGGTTTCCTCCTACTATGGGAACCTCCGGCTGTACGGCCCGCCTATAATAGTGACGTCAGCTGTTTCCTGGCGCCTGCGCAGTTTACTGGCAACAACGCCGTCATCATTTCCGTTTTTAGACCCGTTGTATCGGGTTACCATGGTTCCTTCTCATTACGGGAACCTCTGGTTGCATGGTCCGCCTATAGTAGTGACGTTAGTTGCTCTTCTGGCGCCTGCGCAGTATACCGGCAACAACGCTGTCACCATTTCCGGTCCTAGACCCGATGCTCCATTCTCAGCTGAGGTTAATCCTGGCATTATGTGAGTTGTATATAAAGTTTAGTTTGATGTAAGCGGACATACTCGCCCCTGATGAAGCTGCCTCTATGCAGCGACACGCGTAGGGCAACATAGCCCCACAGACTTTCTTTGACATCCTGACTGGTATCCTGACTGACAGTACGGACTGGACCTGTGACCTGGACTTATAATCTACTAGCTACTATCCTGAATGGGCCTTGAGTATTTCGCATCCTTTGGTATGCATACACATGATATTCTTGTCATGAGACTATCTTTATATTGGTTGGGTCATTCTATTTAACCTGTAGTGGTCTTCTCTTTAGGATATGGTATTTGGGCAGTTATGTCCTCACCACTCATAGTTCAGAAGCCTTTTGTCTGGGTGGACATATCTCTATATGTGGTCCTAGTCTGTTTTTTAAGCTGGGACAGGTGTTTTCTAGTGTTATTCTACTGTAATATATATATAATTATTTTTGATTGATGAATTGCCATGCTCCTTCTCTTGGGTGCGCCCTGTCATTTATTTCAGCTTTCTCAGGTGCCAACATACATAATTACATCTTTGTCTGTGGGATATGCTTTGTATTCCTCGTCATTATGGGCATTTTTTTGTGCTTTTAATTGTTTTTATTTGTGATGTCTGCTTATTAGACTGTTTAATAAAATAAAATATTTTTGATATTTTGCTACCACTTAGTCCTGTTGATCTCCTATGCAACATGTCTTTTCTCTACTAGTTCTATGTCTCTGCCTTTCAGGAACTTAAGCATCGTTTTACTTCTGCTCCAGTGTTGCGTCAACCGGATGTTTCTCTTCCGTTTCAGGTTGAGGTTGACACTTCTGAGATTGGGGCAGGGGCTGTTTTGTCTCAGAGGGATCCTGTTGGTTCCTTAATGAAACCGTGTGCCTTCTTTTCCCGTAAGTTTTCGCCTGCTGAACGCAATTATGATGTCGGCAATCGGGAGTTGTTGGCTATGAAGTGGGCGTTTGAGGAGTGGTGACAATGGCTTGAGGGTGCTAAGCACCGTATTGTGGTCTTGACCGATCATAAGAATCTGATTTACCTCGAGTCTGCCAAACGGTTGAATCCTAGACAGGCTCGATGGTCCTTGTTTTTTTTCTCGTTTTGATTTCGTGGTCTCGTACTTTCCGGGTTCTAAGAATATTAAGGCTGATGCCCTCTCTAGGAGTTTTTTGCCTGATTCTCCTGAGGTCTTGGAATCGGGCGGTATTCTGAAAGAAGGGGTGGTCCTTTCTGCCATTTCTCCTGATTTACGACGGGTTCTTCAGGAATTTCAGGCTGACAAACCTGACCGTTGTCCTGTGGGGAAACTGTTTGTTCCTGACAGATGGACTAGTATAGTGATTTCTGAGGTTCATTGTTCCGTGTTGGCTGGTCATCCTGGCATTTTTGGTACCAGAGACTTGGTTGGTAGGTCCTTTTGGTGGCCTTCATTGTCGCGTGATGTGCGTTCTTTTGTGCAGTCCTGTGGGACTTGTGCGCGGGCCAAGCCTTGTTGCTCCCATGCTAGTGGGTTGCTTTTGCCTTTGCTGGTCCCTGAGAGGCCCTGGACACATATTTCTATGGATTTTATTTCCGATCTTCCTGTTTCCCAGAGGATGTCGGTTATCTGGGTTGTTTGTGACCGATTCTCTAAGATGGTTCATTTGGTGCCTTTGCCTAAATTGCCTTCTTCTTCTGATTTGGTTCCGTTGTTTTTTCAGCATGTGGTCCGTTTGCATGGTATTCCGGAGAATATTGTGTCCGACAGAGGTTCCCAGTTTGTTTCTAGGTTTTGGCGGGCCTTTTGTGCCAAGCTGGGCATTGATTTGTCTTTTTCTTCTGCATTTCATCCTCAGACAAACGGCCAGACCAAGCGAACTAATCAGACTTTGGAGACTTATTTGAGATGCTTTGTGTCTGCTGATCAGGATGATTGGGTGGCTTTTTTGCCATTGGCCGAGTTTGCCCTTAATAATCGGGCTAGTTCGGCTCCTTTGGTTTCGCCTTTCTCTTGTAATTTTGGTTTTCATCCTCGTTTTTCTTCTGGGCAGGTTGAGCCTTCTGACTGTCCTGGTGTGGATTCTGTGGTTGACAGGTTGCAGCAGATTTGGGCTCATGTGATGGACAATTTGGTGTTGTCTCAGGAGGAGGCTCAACGTTTTGCTAACCGTCGTCGGTGTGTTGGTTCCCGGCTTCAGGTTGGGGATCTGGTTTGGTTGTCTTCCCGTCATGTTCCTATGAAGGTCTCTTCTCCTAAGTTTAAGCCTCGGTTTATTGGTCCTTATAGGATTTCTGAGATTATTAATCCGGTGTCTTTTCGACTGGCACTTCCGGCCTCTTTTGCTATCCATAATGTCTTCCATAGATCTTTGTTGCGGAAATATGTGGAGCCCGTGGTTCCCTCTGTTGATCCTCCGGCCCCTGTGTTGGTTGATGGGGATTTGGAATATGTTGTTGAGAAGATTTTGGATTCTCGTTTTTCAAGGTTGAGGCTTCAGTACCTTGTCAAATGGAAGGGTTATGGCCAGGAGGATAATTCTTGGGTTTTTGCCTCAGATGTCCATGCTGCTGATTTGGTCCGTGCCTTTCATCTGGCTCATCCTGATCATCCTGGAGGTCCTGGTGAGGGTTCGGTGACCCCTCCTCAAGGGGGGGTACTGTTGTGAAATCTGCTCTTGGGTTCCCTCCGGTGGTTGTAGCTGGGAATGCAGTTGTCTCCGAGTCACAGTCCTGGCCAGGTGTATCTGCTAATTGCTGTTCTGACTGGGATATTTAAGTGTGCAGGATTCATTAGCCCTGGCCAGTTGTCAATGTTTCTTTGGAAGTATTGGGTCTCTGCCTGGCCTCACCTGCTTAGCTGCCAGTTCAGCCAAGATAAGTGTTTATTTCTTTTTCTGAAGCACACTTGCTGTGTGCTTATTTTCAGTGCTGATCTTTTGTTTCTATTTGCTCGAGCTTTGACTGTGTCAGTTGCTTTTCTCAGTCTGGTTGGATTCTCTGGAGTTGCAGTTATACTCGCCACATCTTTAGTTAGGTGGTGGAGTTTTGTATTTTCTGCTGTGGATATTTTTGTAGTATTTTTATGCTGACCGCTTAGTGTCCTATCCTGTCCTTTTCTATTTAGCTAGAAGTGGCCTCCATTGCTAAGCCTGTTTTCTGCCTGCGTGTGTCTTTTCCTCTTCAACTCACAGTCATTATTTGTGGGGGGCTGCCTATCCTTTGGGGGTGTACTCTGAGGCAAGATAGTTTTCCTATTTCCATCTTTAGGGTTATTTAGTTCTCCGGCTGTGTCGAGGTGTCTAGGTTTTGTTAGGCATACCCCACGGCTACTTCTAGTTGCGGTGTTAAGATCAGGGTTTGCGGTCCGTATAGTTACCACCTACTCCAGAGAAAGTTTTCATGCTGCTCCAAGGCCACCTGATCATAACAGGTCACGTAGCATATAACTCAACCCACATATTATATAGCACAGTCCACCTAGTATGTAGCACAGCCACGTGGTATATAACACAGCCACGCCGTATATAGCAGTGTGGGCACCATATTCCTGTTAAAAAAATAATTAAAATAAGAAATAGTTATATACTCACCTTCTGACGGCCCCTGGATCCAGCCCAAATTGGACAAATTTTGGTGCCAATTTAAACCCATTTACCAGAGAGAAAATGTAAAATCTTTGGCTAGAACAAAGTGTTCATGGTAAAAATGTAATTATTTTTTTCTTCCTTGACCAATGGTATAAAGTTCTGTTACCCACTTGTGGTGTTCATTTTTGAGGAAAAATTTTTTTTTTCTAATTTTCACGGGTCTATGTTTTAAACTTCTGTGAAGCAGTTGGGGGTTCAAGGTGCTCAACACAGATCTAGATATATTCTTTGAGGGGTCTGCCTTCCAAAATTGTGTCACTTGTGGGTTTTTTTACTGTTTAGGAACATCAGGTGCTCTCCAAATAAAATATGACACTGGCAGACCACCCAATCAAAGTCTGCTATCCTGAACGTCACTCATTACATTCCAAGCCCTGCTGTGCACCAAAACAGTTGTTTCCCCTACATATGGAGAATCGGGGTACTCAGGAGTAATTGCATGGCAAAATATATGGTGCAATTTCTTCTGTTACACTTGTGAAAATGCAAACTTTGAGGCTAAGAAACATCTGCTAATTATTCAAACAAATTTTACATTTAAAAGTCAAATGGCGCGCCTTCCCTTCCAAGCCCTGCCGTGTGCAAAAACTGTGGTTTTACCCACATATGGGGTATCAATAGGCTGAGGAAAATTTGCATAACAAATAAATTAAGATGACTGAATGGACAAACACACGGTAAATGAGATTTAATGTAGACAAATGTAAAGTAATTCACCAAGGACGGAGTAACCCTATTGCTGCATATACATTAAATAGGAGCATACTCAGGATTAGGGTTGAGCGAAACGGATCGTTCATTTTCAAAAGTCGACGACTTTTGGCAAAGTCGGGTTTCATGAAACTCGACCCGATCCCTGTGTGGGGTCGGCCATGCGGTACGCGACTTTCGCGCCAAAGTCGCGTTTCGTATGACGCGCTTGGCGCCATTTTTTCAGCCAATGAAGGAGCGTGGGCAGAGTGATGACATAGGTCTTAGGGGCGTGGACGCCTATCGTCATCTTGTCGATTGTGCGCAGTAGCGATTTGCAATGTGTAACACCAGCTTTTCTGTTCAGGGACGCAGGGGAGAGAGAGAAAAAAAAAATAAAATTAAAAAAAAAAAAAAAAAATCCCATTGACTTTGCATTGGGTTTCGTGTTTCGGTCGATCCCCGACTTTTCGCCATAATCGGCCGATTTCACTTGAATCGACTTTAGAGAAATGTAAAAGTCGCTCAACCCTACTCAGGATTACAGAACAGAAGTACTTGGGTATTTTCGTTACAAGTAAGCTGAGCAGCAGTACTCAATGTCAAGCAACAGCTGCAAAAGCAAGCAAGATTTTAGGATGTATAAAAAGAGAGTTAAAATCCCACGATCCCTACATATTATTACAAGAGATGAGCGAATATTTCAATGTTCAGTTTGGATTACAATAGCCAAATTTGCAATATTCGCCAATCAATTTGTCGAATATTCGCTGAACATAACTGAACACCATTCAGATCAATGGTAGGCAAAAACAAATGCATGCACAACACCTAATAAAGGCCCCAAATGTTGCCAAAACACATCAAATGAGGGACAGATACCAGGAAAGTGACCTTATTTCACCCACAGTTTACATTTTTGCATGGAACTGCAGCAATCAGCCTGACATGAGGTATCAGGGTCTGGGACAGCATTTACAGCTTTCAATTCAACGTCACAGTAAGACAAGGTGGGTGAGGGATCAGTGTAGGCCTCTTTTGCTGGGAGCACATGCAACCCCTCTACCTGCTTTCATGCTGAAAAACACTCAGGTGGCACAAATATCAGTTGTATACTACAGAAAGATTGTCAGAAAAGTTTAAGGATAGTAACACGGGTAGTTTAGTCCAAGGAAGTGGAGGCCTTACGGCCTCGGAGGCCTACTGCTACAGAAAACACGCATTAAGGGGACCCAACCAGGAGTGTTCACATTTCCCAAAATTACTGGCAGACACCACAATAATGGTATGAATTTCACCACAGTATAGATAGTATGATAGGGACCAACAGGTCTTCCACTACACACAATCCAACAGATGGACATCCAACCAGAAGTGTTCACATTGAAATGAATGAGGGTCTTAGGGTACCGTCACATTTAGCGACGCTCCAGTGATATAGACAACGATCCGACCTAAACTAGATCGCTGGAGCGTCGCTGTTAGGTCGCTGTAGAGATGTTAAACACAGCAACTCCAGAACGATGCAGGAGCGATCCAGTGACGTACTTACCGTTCTCGCTGGTTGTGAGCTCTGTGAAAAAACATTGCAGGCATCGTTGCTTTTGTTGTCAAACATGCCGAATCACGCCGACCTGATGACCAAATAAAGTTCTCGACTTTCAGCTACGACCAGCGATGTCACAGCAGGATCCTGATTGCTGCTGTGTCAAACACAACGAGATCGCTATCCAGGACTCTGCAACGTCACGGATCATTGTCGTTCTCGTTGTAAAGTTGCTCAGTGTGAAGGTACCCTTACACCACAGAAGCAACATCAATCCCCACAGTAGAAATAGTATAATAGGGACCGACAGGTCTTCCACTACAGCCAATACATTAGATGGACACCCAATCAGGAGTGTTCACATTTCCAAAGAATATTGGCAAACACCATCAACGTGGCATCAATTTCACCACAGTAGAAAAGTATAATAGGGTACGACACTACACCCATTCCGCTTATGGAAACCAAACTAGGAGTGTTCACATTTCCAAAAGTTATTGGCAGATAATACCAAAGTGGCATCAATTTCACCACAGCAGAAATAGTAAATAGGGACTGACAGGTCTTCCACTACACCCAATACAGCAGATGGACACCCAATCAGGAATGTTAACATTTTAAAAAATGAGAGCCTGAAACCACAGAAGTGGAATAACTGTTGCGAGAATAGAAATACTATAATTGGGATCGAGACGTCTTCCACTAAAGCTACTTCAGCAGATATATACCAACCATGACTGTTCACATTTGTGTTAAAATCCTCATCAGCGGCAGCAGCAGTAGCCACAGCAGGCACAAAAGCCACGCTAAAGATTTTTCAGAATGCAGTTACGTGACATTAATGCATCATAGTAAAAAATGCAATATCACTAAGTCTGCAAAGTCTGCGATTGGGGTGCAAAAGTCCTTGGAGGTCCATGACTTGTTCATCTTGACGACAGTTAGGCTGTCTGCACTTTCAGAGGACAGCTGGCTGTGCTTGTATGTCAGGACACCACCAGCAGCACTGAAGACACGTTCAGAGAGAATGGTGGCATCGGGCTAGATATAACCTCCAAGGCGTGTGAGGCGAGATCAGGCCACTCATCCATTTTGGAAGACCAAAATTTGAAATGGTCCAAACCCTCCCTAATGATATTTATATTAAGTTATATATATTCCTGCACCATCCTTTCCATTCGGTCACCACATGTAAGACTTGGACTCTGTTGTGCTGGTGCACATGTTGGTCTAAAAAAAGTGTAAAAGGACTCACAGAAATTGTTTCTTCCACTTCCACCACTGCTGCTGCTGCTAATGTTTTGGTGTTGACAAATTGACGTGCCAGAGGTTGGAAGTGTAGAACTGCAATGCCAACTGTGTGCTTCAGTGTTGTCTTGGGGAAAAGCACTCTTAAGGTTGTGTAAAAGTGTGTTTCGATACTACAGCATTCTTGGGTCCTTTTCCAGGGCAGGAAGCATCTGGCAAAATTTGGTTTTATAACGTGGATCTAACAGAGTGGCAACCCAATATTTAGAAATATTTCTAATCATTACTATATGGGATCATGTTGCAGATAGTGCAGCAAGAAGGTACTCATATGTCTGGCTCCACCATGAGGTTCAAGCCCATGCTGTGTTGGTGGCTGGGTAACAATGATGCTTGTTTCCTCCATCCCCTCCGTACATTTCTAGGGCTGTCTACAACTCTTCAGCTGTATGACTGCGATCTCCAAGGCATATAAATTTTAATGCTGCCTGAGTGCGGTGAGCCATGGATGCACAATACGGAGGTGTTGGGGACTCGTTCTGCACTGTGGGAACGCGTGTCTCGTTAAGGCAGAGGTTGAGGGTGCAGGTGGATGCCCTAGAAGAGATAAAGGAGGCAGAAGCAGTGGAGGAAGTGTTAAATGTAGAGGTTTGTCCTGCAAGCCTTGGGGATTCCGAGACTTGGGGAGCAGCGCCTGTCCCCACAGCCACCATAGTCAACCAGTGCCCAGTCAGCAAGATGTATCGCCCTTGGCCATGCTTCCTCGTGCAAGTGTCTGTGGTGAAACGCACCATGGCAGACAGAGATTTGTGAAGGAAAAGGTGATGTTGTCTGCAACATGCTGGTGTAGAGCAGGCACAGCTTTCTTAGAAAATTAATGGCAACTGGGTAATTGGTAATGGGGGACTGCGACGGCCATCAGCTTTCAGAAACCATCTGGATCTACCAGGCGGAAAGGCAGCATTTTCCATGGCAAACAGATTGGAGATGGTGAAGTTCAACCTCTTAGTTTTGTCATGCGAAGGAGGAAATAATCATTTACATGACTTCAACTGCAAAACCGTGGGCTGGCTGCAGTGCTGATAAAGAGCAGAGTACAGTGAACCATACAAACTGCTGGACTATGAGAGAGATGGAGGCAGAGATGTTACAGTGGATCGAGAAACTTGTGGTGTGCTCGGTCTCTGAGGTTGGTCAAAAACAGCAGGTATGTCCGCTTCCATTACAGCTGAAGGTGGGCTCTCAGTCAGCAGTTAAAGAACCTGAGGTTCTGTGTTTGAAGACCTGCATCTCAAAACTTGGTATGGTAACAGAAGAGGCAGAAGCAGCAGATGCGATTGATGTGGGGCCAGATGGTTGTTGAGGTCCGCTGGTCTGCATTTTTGCACAGTGGAATTCCCACAGCAAAGCATGTTAATTGCGCATGTGAAGGTTCACACATGTAGTAGTCAAATTATTGCACTTTCTAACTCAACTTTTTATGCAAAGTTGTCAGATTACGTGATTTGACTCATCCTTTGCGGTGTCAAAAAAGGCCCAAGATAGGCAACCCCTGCCCCCCCTCTGAGCTGCAGACGCAGGGAGGCTGCTGGTCACAGGCACAGTTGTGGCTGGGGATGCATTGCTAGTCACGGCTGCATCAGTAGGTGCCTGCAATGTACGGTGCAGCGTAACCTCCTCCTCATCCTCCGCAGATGACCTACTTAGCTGTGTGTCTCTATGTTCACGCCAACTGGCATCTAACACCTTATCACCATAATCCTCTATGATATCATATTCCTCGCCCTTGGAGTCACCCTTCTCCTCTTCTTGCCCTGACAGCACAGTACAGTCTGCATGACCCTCAGATATCTGAATTTCATCAGGATCACCTCCCCCAGAAGTTAACATCTGATGACGATGGTCAGGATACTGTTCGGACCCAACTTCGTCCTGCCACGGATCCAAGCTAAAAAAAAATTGGGCATCGGTGCAGATTTCCTCCTCTTGACTCTGTGAAGCTTTTGAGTACACTACTGATGAACATTGCATAGAATGTGTTAACAACTCTTCAGACTCATCCATCTGTGGTTCCGTACAGTCAGTTGATCTGTTGGATAGTTGAGACGCGGGGGAAGCAAGGGGAATATGGGTGCCACCTCTGTGGACTGTACTGGGTGTGATGTTGAGGTGGAGGAAGAGGAGGAGAGGCCATTTGAACCTGCGCTAGCCATCCACTCAAGTACATGCTCTTTCTGTGCATCATTGACAAGGCGTACCACTGTGTGTCTGACAAAGAAAAGTAGTGGTGTAGCCTGTCCAGTAACAGAAGTTGTCAGTTATCTTTGCATGCTTCACTAGTGCTTTCACAAACATTACCACCTACCCCATTTACACCTTGAACACCAAGCCTAACTCGCTTTCCACCATGGCCTTTGTTTTTCCCAGTCATGTTGCTCAGATAATGTGGTAGGAGCACAGTATTAGCAGCAAAAAAAATTAGATTTTAAACTCTGCATCACCTTTGCAAACAGCTGAATTTTAGGAACAGTAAATTCCAAGTTGAACTATGGCACGCTGTATCGTGTTAGTCACCGAAAAAGAATTGTTAGAGTGTGGATGAGGCCTGTATGACAAATAAGTTTTACGACAAATAATTTGGAAGTCAGGTCCCCTACTGTATGACGTTAATAACAGAAGAATGTTTTGTGGCCTATGGATCAGGTCTCTCTAACACACTAGATGCTACAAAGTAGGAATTTTAAAGTCAAGTCCCCTACCGTATGACACTAATAGCAGAAGAATTTTTTGTGGCCTCTGAATCAGGCCTATGTAACACTCTAGATGCTACAAACTATTTTAAAGTCAGGTCCCCTATTGTATGACACTAGAAACAGAATAATTTTGTGTGGCCTCTGGATCAGGCCTTTGGAACACACTAGATGCTACAAACTAATTTAAAGTCAGGTCCCGCACCATATGACACTAGGAACAGAACAATTTTTTGTGGCCTCTAGAACTGGCCTCTATAACACATTAGATGCTACAAACTATTTTAAAGTCAGGTGCCTTACTGCATGACATTAATACCAGAATAATTTTTTGTGGCCTTTGGATTAGGCCTCTATAACACACTAGATGCTAAAAACTATTTTAAAGTCAGGCCCCCTACTGTACAACGTTAATAACTGGAGACTTTATTGTGGCTTACAGATCAGGCCTCTATAACACACTAGATGTTACAGATGTTTAAAGTCTGCGCTGTTACAGTGTCAAAATGGCACTTAAACAAGATGTCTGTTATTTATATGGAGAGGGACATGTGATTTCAGCAGCCAATGACACGTTGTTGTGTCAGGAAATTGTGGGTGTTTCCTGCACCCTGATTGGCTAGCTGCAATGTGCACACATAAAGTTAGGAAAAAAAATGACTCTTTGCAAGAACGTCACGCCTCTGAGCTCTACAAACCCCCTCCACTCATCAAACACATGCCAAACACTCATCATACACCACCATTATCGTTGCTAAAGTGCTGAAAATAATTTTGTGGCAACGCAAATATTTTAACATATTTTTACTGAATGTTAATGATTTTTACTGATTTTTTAAAATTTTGCTCGTGTTTCTGCTAATGAATCCAAATGTGCCATATTCGTGCCAAATTTGTTTGGCAATCGTTTTCCGAACAAATTTTCTCATCACTAATTATAACCCCTTTATAAATCACTGGTGAGGCCACATCTAGAATACGGGATCCAGTATGGGCTTCACGTTTTAAAAAGGATATTCAGAAGTTAGAATCAGTTCAATAATGGGCAACTACATTATTACAAGGGATGGATGGCCTGTCATATCAGGAGAGGTTGGAAAAGTTGGGCTTGTTTAGATTAGAAAAAAGATGCCTCAGAGGAGGAATCTCATGTATTTGTATAAATATAAGTGTGGCCAGTACAAATACGTGCATATGACATGCTCTTTCCAAGGACTGTGCTGAGGACTAGGGGGCTGTTGTGAATTCTGTGGCTGAATTCACTCCTGTGGTCACAAGTGGTACTGCAGCTTCTGAGCTTCCTCCCTCAGGTGTTCTGGTGAGCTCGTTGGCTGCTTTGTTATTTAACTCCACCTGATTCTGTCTTCCTTGCTCCTTGTCAATGTTCCTGTGTTGGATCTGAGCTTCTGGATCTTTCCTGTGGCCTGCTGCTCTGCTTAGATAAGTGCTTCTTTGCTTTTGTTGCTGTTTTTTCTGTCCAGCTTGTCTATTCGTTTTTGCTGGAAGCTCTGAGACGCAAAGGGTGTACCGCCGTGCCGTTAGTTCGGCACGGTGGGTCTTTTTGCCCCCTTTGCGTGGTTTTTTGCTTTAGGGTTTTTTGTAGACTGCAAAGTTCTCTTTGCTATCCTCGCTCTATCTAGAATATCGGGCCTCACTTTGCTGAATCTATTTCATCCCTACGTTTTGTCTTTTCATCTTGCTAACAGTCATTATATGTGGGGGGCTGCCTTTTCCTTTGGGGTATTTCTCTGAGGCAAGCCAGGCTTGTATTTCTATCTTCAGGCTAGTCAGTTCCTCAGGCTGTGCCGAGTTGCATAGGTAGTGTCAGGCGCAATCCACAGCTGCCTTTAGTTGTGTTTAGGATAGGTTCAGGTATTGCGGTCTACAGAGATTCCACGTCTCAGAGCTCGTTCTATTGTTTTTGGGTATTGTCAGATCACTGTATGTGTTCTGATTGCTGGCACACTGTGTCACTGGATTGCCTACATAACAGTACAAGGAGCCACACTAATGATTCTCAATAGAGGGAAAAAAGAAGTTCTGACATCATTGTTTTTTCTCAGCTCTGTGTTCAGTCTTTTTTTTCCCCTAGACATTTGGGTGTTTCAGGACACAGGTGTGGACATGGATATTCAGGGTCTGTGCTCTTCAATGGATAATCTCGTTACAAATGTACAAAGGATTCAAGATACTATTGATCAGAAATCTATGTTAGAACCAAGAATTCCTATTCCTGATTTGTTTTTTGGTGATAGAACTAAGTTTCTTAGTTTCAAAAATAATTGTAAGCTATTTCTGGCCTTGAAACCTCATTCTTCTGGTAATCCTGTTCAACAGGTTTTGATTATTATTTCTTTTTTGCGCGGCGACCCTCAGGACTGGGCATTTTCTCTTGCGCCAGGAGACCCTGCATTGAGTAATGTCAATGCGTTTTTTCTGGCGCTCGGATTACTGTACGATGAGCCTAATTCAGTGGATCAGGCTGAGAAAAATTTGCTGGCTTTGTGCCAGGGTCAGGATGATATAGAAGTATATTGTCAGAAATTTAGGAAGTGGTCAGTACTCACTCTGTGGAATGAATCTGCGCTGGCAGCTTTGTTCAGAAAGGGTCTCTCTGAGGCTCTTAAGGATGTCATGGTGGGTTTTCCTATGCCTGCTGGTTTGAATGAGTCTATGTCTTTGGCCATTCAGATCGGTCGACGCTTGCGCGAGCGTAAATCTGTGCACCATTTGGCGGTATTGTCTGAGATTAAACCTGAGCCTATGCAGTGCGATAGGACTATGACCAGAGTTGAACGGCAAGAACACAGACGTCTGAATGGGCTGTGTTTCTACTGTGGTGATTCCACTCATGCTATTTCTGATTGTCCTAAGTGCACTAAGCGGTTCGATAGGTCTGCCGTCATTGGTACTGTACAGTCCAAATTCCTTCTGTCCATTACCTTGATATGTTCTTTGTCATCGTATTCTGTCATGGCGTTTGTGGATTCAGGCGCTGCCCTGAATCTGATGGATTTGGATTATGCTAAACGTTGTGGGTTTTTCTTGGAGCCTTTGCGGTGTCCTATTCCGTTGAGAGGAATTGATGCTACACCTTTGGCCAAGAATAAACCTCAGTACTGGGCCCAGCTGACCATGTGCATGGCTCCTGCACATCAGGAAGTTATTCGCTTTCTGGTGCTACATAATCTGCATGATGTGGTCGTGTTGGGGTTGCCATGGCTGCAAACCCATAATCCAGTTTTGGATTGGAACTCTATGTCGGTATCCAGCTGGGGTTGTCAGGGGGTACATGGTGATGTTCCATTTTTGTCAATTTCGTCATCCACTCCTTCTGAGGTCCCAGAGTTCTTGTCTGATTATCAGAATGTATTTGAAGAGCCCAAGTCCGATGCCCTACCTCCGCATAGGGATTGTGATTGTGCTATCAATTTGATTCCTGGTAGTAAATTCCCTAAAGGTCGATTATTTAATTTATCCGTGCCTGAACACGCCGCTATGCGCAGTTATGTGAAGGAATTCCTGGAGAAGGGACATATTCGCCCATCGTCATCACCACTGGGAGCAGGGTTCTTTTTTGTAGCCAAGAAGGATGGTTCGCTGAGACCGTGTATTGATTACCGCCTTCTTAATAAGATCACTGTTAAATTTCAGTATCCCTTGCCATTGTTATCTGACTTGTTTGCTCGGATTAAGGGGGCTAGTTGGTTCACTAAGATAGATCTTCGTGGTGCGTATAATCTGGTGAGAATCAGGCAAGGAGATGAATGGAAAACTGCATTTAATACGCCCGAGGATCATTTTGAGTATCCAGTGATGCCGTTCGGACTTGCCAATGCTCCATCTGTGTTTCAGTCTTTTATGCATGACATCTTCCGCGAGTATCTGGATAAATTCCTGATTGTTTACTTGGATGACATTTTGATCTTCTCAGATGATTGGGAGTCTCATGTGAAGCAGGTCAGAATGGTTTTCCAGGTCCTGCGTGCTAATTCTTTGTTTGTGAAGGGATCAAAGTGTCTCTTCGGTGTGCAGAAAGTTTCATTTTTGGGGTTCATCTTTTCCCCTTCTACTATCGAGATGGATCCGGTTAAGGTCCAAGCCATCCAGGATTGGACTCAGCCGACATCTCTGAAAAGTCTGCAAAAGTTCCTGGGCTTTGCTAATTTTTATCGTCGCTTCATCTGTAATTTTTCTAGCATTGCCAAACCATTGACCGATTTGACCAAGAAGGGTGCTGATTTGGTTAATTGGTCTTCTGCTGCTGTGGAAGCTTTTCAGGAGTTGAAGCGTCGTTTTTGTTCTGCCCCTGTGTTGTGTCAACCAGATGTTTCTCTTCCGTTCCAGGTTGAGGTTGATGCTTCTGAGATTGGAGCAGGGGCGGTTTTGTCACAGAGAGGTTCTGGTTGCTCAGTGTTGAAACCATGTGCTTTCTTTTCCAGGAAGTTTTCGGCTGCTGAGCATAATTATGATGTGGGCAACCGAGAGTTGCTGGCCATGAAGTGGGCATTCGAGGAGTGGCGTCATTGGCTTGAAGGAGCTAAGCATCGCGTGGTGGTATTGACTGATCATAAGAACCTTACTTATCTCGAGTCTGCCAAGCGCTTGAATCCTAGACAGGCCCGTTGGTCGTTATTTTTTGCCCGCTTCGATTTTGTGATTTCGTACCTTCCGGGCTCTAAAAATGTGAAGGCGGATGCTCTGTCTAGGAGTTTTGTGCCCGACTCTCCGGGTTTATCTGAGCCGGCGAGTATCCTCAAGGAAGGAGTCATTGTGTCTGCCATCTCCCCTGATTTGCGGCGAGTGTTGCAAAAATTTCAGGCGAATAAACCTGATCGTTGTCCGGCGGAGAAACTGTTCGTCCCTGATAGGTGGACTAGTAAAGTTATCTCTGAACTTCATTGTTCGGTCTTGGCTGGTCATCCTGGAATCTTTGGTACCAGAGAGTTAGTGGCTAGATCCTTCTGGTGGCCATCTCTGTCACGGGATGTACGTACGTTTGTGCAGTCCTGTGGGATTTGTGCTAGGGCTAAGTCCTGCTGTTCACGTGCCAGTGGGTTGCTTTTGCCCTTGCCGGTCCCAAAGAGGCCTTGGACACATATTTCGATGGATTTCATTTCTGACCTTCCCGTTTCTCAAAAGATGTCAGTCATTTGGGTGGTCTGTGATCGCTTTTCTAAAATGGTCCATCTGGTGCCCTTGGTTAAATTGCCTTCCTCCTCTGATTTGGTGCCTTTGTTCTTCCAGCATGTGGTTCGTTTGCATGGCATTCCTGAGAATATTGTTTCTGACAGAGGTTCCCAGTTTGTTTCAAGGTTTTGGCGAGCCTTTTGTGGTAGGATGGGCATTGACCTATCTTTTTCCTCGGCTTTCCATCCTCAGACTAATGGCCAGACCGAACGAACCAATCAGACCTTGGAAACATATCTGAGATGTTTTGTTTCTGCTGACCAGGATGATTGGGTGTCCTTTTTGCCGTTGGCTGAGTTCGCCCTTAATAATCGGGCCAGCTCGGCTACCTTGGTCTCTCCATTTTTCTGCAATTCTGGGTTCCATCCTCGTTTCTCTTCAGGACAGGTTGAGTCTTCGGACTGTCCTGGTGTGGATTCTGTGGTGGACAGGTTGCAGCAGATCTGGACTCAGGTAGTGGACAATTTGACCTTGTCCCAGGAGAAGGCTCAACTTTTCGCTAATCGCAGACGCCGTGTGAGTCCCCGACTTCGTGTTGGGGATCTGGTTTGGTTATCTTCTCGTCATATTCCTATGAAGGTTTCCTCTCCTAAATTTAAACCTCGTTTTATTGGTCCGTATAGGATTTCTGAGATTCTCAATCCTGTGTCTTTTCGTCTGACCCTCCCAGACTCCTTTTCCATACATAATGTATTCCATAGGTCGTTGTTGCGGAGATACGTGGCACCTATGGTTCCATCTGTTGAGCCTCCTGCCCCGATTTTGGTGGAGGGGGAATTGGAGTATCTTGTGGAGAAAATTTTGGATTCTCGTGTTTCTAGACGGAAACTCCAGTATCTGGTTAAATGGAAGGGTTATGCTCAGGAAGATAATTCCTGGGTTTTTGCCTCTGATGTCCATGCTCCCGATCTTGTTCGTGCCTTTCATGTGGCTCATCCTGGTCGGCCTGGGGGCTCTGGTGAGGGTTCGGTGACCCCTCCTCAAGGGGGGGGTACTGTTGTGAATTCTGTGGCTGAATTCACTCCTGTGGTCACAAGTGGTACTGCAGCTTCTGAGCTTCCTCCCTCAGGTGTTCTGGTGAGCTCGTTGGCTGCTTTGTTATTTAACTCCACCTGATTCTGTCTTCCTTGCTCTTTGTCAATGTTCCAGTGTTGGATCTGAGCTTCTGGATCTTTCCTGTGGCCTGCTGCTCTGCTTAGATAAGTGCTTCTTTGCTTTTGTTGCTGTTTTTTCTGTCCAGCTTGTCTATTCGTTTTTGCTGGAAGCTCTGAGACGCAAAGGGTGTACCGCCGTGCCGTTAGTTCGGCACGGTGGGTCTTTTTGCCCCCTTTGCATGGTTTTTTGCTTTAGGGTTTTTTGTAGACTGCAAAGTTCTCTTTGCTATCCTCGCTCTATCTAGAATATCGGGCCTCACTTTGCTGAATCTATTTCATCCCTACGTTTTGTCTTTTCATCTTGCTAACAGTCATTATATGTGGGGGGCTGCCTTTTCCTTTGGGGTATTTCTCTGAGGCAAGCCAGGCTTGTATTTCTATCTTCAGGCTAGTCAGTTCCTCAGGCTGTGCCGAGTTGCATAGGTAGTGTCAGGCGCAATCCACAGCTGCCTTTAGTTGTGTTTAGGATAGGTTCAGGTATTGCGGTCTACAGAGACCACGTCTCAGAGCTCGTTCTATTGTTTTTGGGTATTGTCAGATCACTGTATGTGTTCTGATTGCTGGCACACTGTGTCACTGGATTGCCTACATAACAGGGGGCACTCATTACGGATAGAAGATAGGAGCTTAAGACAGCTAAACAGGAAAGGGTTCTTTACAGTTAGAGCAGACAGACAGTGGAATGCTCTACAAAAGGAGGTAGTAATTGCATTCACTGTAACAGCTTTTAAAAAAGGGTTGGACGATTTCCTTGATACACATAACATTGCGGTTAATAGCTAGATTAGTGACAAAATGTTCTGTTGGTGGAGAAAGGTTGAACTTTGATGGACCTAGGTCTTTATTCAACCTATGTAATTATGTAACTATGTCAATAAAAATTTTTGTGACAAAATGTTAAATGTTTATTTTTTTCTTCCAGATTCCAAAAACTCCAGTTAAACACCTGAAGGGTTAATAATCTTTTTTAATGAGGTTTTAAGAACCTTGTGGGGTATAGTTTTTAGAACGGTGTCACTTTCAGGTATTTTCTGTCATATAGGCCCCACAAAGTCACTTCAAATGTGATATGGTAAGGACAAAATTGTCTTTGTAAATTTTGTTGGAAACATGAGAAATAAGTGGTCAACTCTTAACCCTTGTAATAACTTCTTAACAAAAAATAATTATGTTTCAAAAATTGTTCTGGTGTAAAATACAATGGCACATATAATACCTGATGAAGGCCGTTGTTGGCTGAAACGCATTGTTTTGTTCTTATTAAAGTGTCCTAATAAATTTGGTACTGAGCAAATTATCTCAACCTTCAAACTATTCTTGTCTTCCGGAAGCGCCAAGAAAGGAAATTTGTTTTTTTTTCTCTCTAACCATTGTATTCACATGCAATCCTTGGATCAAGGCTGGCATAGTTCCAGCAATAGTGCTGCATACCGGAATATTATAAGGCGTGGATCCATCATACGGATCAATTGAATGTACATACAAGGGTGAGTGCAACAATATATATCTCTTGCTGTGAATATACACCTACACTTTGACTCTGCGCCCCTTGTCTCCCCTTTTATATCTCCTTCCGATATTCTGGTGTAAAATAGACATAAATGTTATTTATTAACTATTTTATGTGACACATCTCTCTGATTTAAGGGCATAAAAAAATAAAATTTGAAAATTGCTAAGTTTTGAAATTTTTAACTAGGACACAATCCTATTAAAAAAACAATCAGGCACATCTTTTTAACACTTTATGTTATTGAGCTGAACACATGAGCAAAAGACATTCAATTTCATCAGTATTCAGATCCAGCAAAAATTCACCTAAATGTTACTGTTGAAAAGAAGATGAAAGAAAAGGTCTCAATTGATAATGTTTGCACTTAATATCACTTGGACAGTGAATGTATATTTTTTAATTTTGTTTGTAACTGTTAATTATAGACATGAGTGAATACAAGTACTATATTAATATATTTAATACATTTATTAATATATTTCATTTTTACTCTTACTTGATAAATACCTATTAATGTTTCCATTTACAGAAAATATTCCCAGTTTTATATTACGTGAATCCATTTTGATTTTATTCCCTTCAGTTAATCTCATCTTTGATTATTGGTCCGAGTTCAGCCTTTTAAAAAAATTCAATAAAGTGAAAGTTGCCTATAAAATATTAATGCTATTAAGTTCTACATCATGTTTCCCTGGTTATTAGAGCATCAAAGTTCTCAACCCATTAGATGCACTAGTATATTGTTTATTCCATTTTACTTCTCCCAAATGCTTTCTTTACATACAGAGGGGGACATTCTTTGATCCCTTCCTGATTTTGTAAGTTTGCCCCCTGACAAAGAAATGAACAGTCTATAAATTTAAGGGTAGGTTAATTATAACATTGAGAGGTAGAATATTAAATAAAATCCAGAAAATCACATTGTATAAATAAAGGTATTTGCATTTTTCAGTGAGAAATAAGTATTTGATCCACTTCCAACCATTAAGAGTTCTGGCTCCTACAATTAGACACTCCTAATCAACTTGTTACCTGCATTAAAGACAGCTGTCTTACATAGTCAACTTTATAAAAGACTCCTGCCCTCAATCTCAATTAATAAGTCAGACTCTATCATCTACAACATTGGCAAGACCAAAGAGCTTTATAAGGATATCAGGGACAAGATCATACACCTGCACAAAGCTGGAATGGGCTACAAAACCATAAGTAAGATGCTGGGTGAGGAGACAACTGTTGGTACAATAGCAAGGGAATAGAAAAGATACAAAATGACTGTCAATCGACATCTATCTGGGGCACCATGCAAAATCTCACCTCGTAGGATATCCTTGATCATGAGGAAGGTGCGAGATCAGCCTAAAACTACACAGGGGGAACTTGTTAACGATCTCAAGGCAACTGGGACAACAGTCACCAATAAAACCACTGGTAACACATTATGCCATAAAGGTTTAAAATCTATCAGTGCCCACAAGGTCTCCCTGCTCAAGAAGGCACATGTGCAGGCCTCCAGAAGTTTGCCAATGAACACCTGGATGATTCTGTGAGTGATTGGGAGCAGGTGATGTGGTCAGATGAGATAAAAATTGAGGTCTTTGGCATTAACTCAACTCGCCGTACTTGGAGGAACAGAAATGCTGCCTATGACCCAAAGAACACCATCCCCACTGCCCAACATGGAGGTGGAAACACTATATTTTGGAGGTGTTTATCTGCTAAAGGCACAGAACTACTTTAATGGGAAAATGGATGGAGCCATGTACCATAAAATCCTGAGTGACAACCTCCTTCCCTCCGTCAAGACATTAAAAATGGGTCATGACTGAGTCTTTCAGCAAGACAATGACCCAAAACATACAGTGAAGGCAACAAAGGAGTGGCTCAAAAAGAAGCACATTAAGGTCATGGAGTGACCTAGCCAGTCTCAACACCTAAATCCCATATAAAACTTATGGAGGGAGTTGAAGCTCCGAGATGCCAAGCGACAGCCTCAAAATCTTATTGATTTAGAGATGATCTGCAAAGAGGAGTGGACCAAAATTCCACAGGTGACGTATACCTTCCCGCAGGTGAAGTATGTCCCCAGGGCTTCCCAGTGTGTAGATGGTGGATGGTGAGAGGCGCAGTGAAGAACGAGGACACAAGGTTGCCGTCAATTTACCTTTACTGAAGGTTTCAGCATCCACAGTCCAGGGTACCAGACCACAGGGCAGGCAGAGTCTGGCCGGTTTGGAGGCAAATTCAGAGTCCCCTTTTCCAGGTGGAAATCAGTAGCCTTCCTTTGCGCTGCAGTGTTGTAGTCCCTTACTGCTAAGCTTCTCATAAGGTCCTCACAACTGTTGTAGATGTTATGTCTCTCGCTCTGTCCCCCAGATAGGATAGGACAAACCCAAATGACTGGTGGCTTGAGGCAGTTTATAGGGACTCTAGCATGCCCCAGCCTCTGGAAGTTGCCACCGTGCCTCCTGGGTATAGCTCGGACAGGTACCGTGGAAATAGCTGTCCTGCCGGTCTCTGAAGTAAAGCGTAGAGATCCTTACTCCCTCTGTATTCCGGCCACCGGATTTCTGCACCTCAGAAGGAAGCAGTCTGCTCCTGGCTGATCTCCCTCTGATATCCTCTCCTTTGCTCTGCTTTTCTTCACGCTTGCTGCAGTATGATCTGCTTTCTATCCATCTGTTTCCTAGGAGCTGCAGCACTTCAGGCCACAGGACTCCGCAGCTTCCTCTCCCTCTGTCTTCCTGACAGGAACTGAACCCTTTCCCTCCAGATCAGGATGTTCTTATAGGGGAGTTCACCTTAAACAGGCTTAGATCTCCCCCTTCTGGTCTGGAGTGTGAACATGTTGCATGCATTGTGTTACCTGACAAAGAGTTCTCCTTCATTGCCTCCAAACGTAGCATCACTCTCCTCAAGAGGAAAGCAATACCACTATGACCAGGACCCTGGGGCGCCGCACACGTATTGGTACAAGATGGGGATGGACCTTTATCTGTGTACTCTATTTTGTTGGCTGTAAATTAAAATTGAAAAGTAAGTTGAAAAAGAACTTCTCTGTGATTTGAGTACTGAAGGTCACCACTCTACAGTTGTACTTTATTTTCCTTTGAGCACCACCTCTCTGTTTAGAGTGCACCCCTTTTGACTTACTTAATCTGTTAAATTTACCTTCCAGCATTTTTTTTGGCCATTACTGAGATCCACAGACAAATTCAGCAGGGCACATGTCCTACAAGTGTGTTGTGCACTGCTTCTATTGTGCTCCATGCGAGAGTATAGCATTCTAAATAATATTTTTCACTAGCTAAATGTGAAACAGCCTGCTGTATCCCACCTTGTCATTTAGTGCTGGGGTGATATGAAACTGTCTCTAGACCTAAAACACATTAAAAAAACAAAAAAAAAAAAATAAAAAAATAAAAAATAAATATATAATTTTTCAGTTGTAAACAGGCAGCCTGCCGTATCACACTCATTTTGTTGGGTTGAAATTAACCCCTTTCTGACCTCGGATGGGATAGTACGTCCGAGGTCAGAAGCCCCGCTTTGATGCGAGCTCCGGAGGTGAGCCCGCATCAAAGCAGGGACATGTCAGCTGTTTTGAACAGCTGACATGTGCCCGTAATAGGCGCGGGCAGAATCGCGATCTGCCCGCGCCTATAAACTAGTTAAATGCCGCCGTCAAACGCAGACAGCGGCATTTAACTACCGCTTCCGGCCGGGCGGCCTGAAATGATCACATCGCCGACCCCCGTCACATGATCGGAGGTCGGCGATGCTTGTACATTGTAACCATAGAGGTCCTTGAGACCTCTATGGTTACTGATCCCCGGTAGCTGTGAGCACCACCCAGTGGTCGGCGCTCACAGCACACCTGCATTTCTGCTACATAGCAGCGAACATCAGATTGCTGCTATGTAGCAGAGGCGATCGCATTGTGCCTGTTTCTAGCCTCCCATGGAGGCTATTGAAGCATGGCAAAAGTAAAAAAAATAAAAAAAATATAAAAGTTTAACCCCTTCATGACCCAGCCTATTTTGACCTTAAAGTCCTTGCCGTTTTTTGCAATTCTGACCAGTGTCCCTTTATGAGGTAATAACTCAGGAACGCTTCAACGGATCCTAGCGGTTCTGAGACTGTTTTTTCGTGACATATTGGGCTTCATGTTAGTGGTAAATTTAGGTCAATAAATTCTGCGTTTATTTGTGATAAACACGGAAATTTGGCAAAAATTTTGAAAATTTCGCAATTTTCACATTTTGAATTTTTATTCTGTTAAACCAGAGAGATATGTGACACAAAATAGTTAATAAATAACATTTCCCACATGTTTACTTTACATCAGCACAATTTTGGAAACAAATTTTTTTTTTGTTAGGAAGTTATAAGGGTTAAAATTTGACCAGCGATTTGTCATTTTTACAACGAAATTTACAAAACCATTTTTTTTAGGGACCACCTCACATTTGAAGTCAGTTTGAGGGGTCTATATGGCTGAAAATACCCAAAAGTGACACCATTCTAAAAACTGCACCCCTCAAGGTACTCAAAACCACATTCAAGAAGTTTATTAACCCTTCAGGTGCTTCACAGCAGCAGAAGCAACATGGAAGGAAAAAATGAACATTTAACTTTTTAGTCACAAAAATTATCTTTTAGCAACAATTTGTTTATTTTCCCAATGGTAAAAGGATAAACTGAACCACGAAAGTTGTTGTGCAGTTTGTCCTGAGTACGCTGATACCTCATATGTGGGGGTAAACCACTGTTTGGGCGCACGGCAGGGCTTGGAAGGGAAGGAGCGCCATTTGACTTTTTGAATCAAAAATTGGCTCCACTCTTTAGCGGACACCATGTCACGTTTGGAGAGCCCCCGTGTGCCTAAAAATTGGAGCTCCCCCACAAGTGACCCCATTTTGGAAACTAGACGCCCCAAGGAACTTATCTAGATGCATATTGAGCACTTTGAACCCCCAGGTGCTTCACAAATTGATCCGTAAAAATGAAAAAGTACTTTTTTTTCACAAAAAAATTCTTTTAGCCTCAATTTTTTCATTTTCACATGGGCAACAGGATAAAATGGATCCTAAAATGTGTTGGGCAATTTCTCCTGAGTACACCAATACCTCACATGTGGGGGTAAACCACTGTTTGGGCACATGGTAAGGCTCGGAAGGGAAGGAGCGCCATTTGACTTTTTGAATGAAAAATTATTTCCATCGTTAGCGGACACCATGTCGCGTTTGGATAGCTCCTGTGTGCCTAAACATTGGCGCTCCCCCACAAGTGACCACATTTTGGAAACTAGACCCCCCAAGGAACTTATTTAGATGCCTAGTGAGCACTTTAAACCCTCAGGTGCTTCACAAATTGATCTGTAAAAATGAAAAAGTACTTTTTTTTCACAAAAAAATTATTTTCGCCTCAATTTTTTCATTTTCACATGGGCAGTAGGATAAAATGGATCATAAAATTTATTGGGAAATTTCTCCCGAGTACGCCGATACCTCATATGTGGGGGTAGACCACTGTTTGGGCACTCGGCAGGGCTCGGAAGGGAAGGCGCGCCATTTGACTTTTTGAATGGAAAATTAGCTCCAATTGTTAGCGGACACCATGTCGCGTTTGGAGAGCCCCTGTGTGCCTAAACATTGGAGCTCCCCCACAAGTGACCCCATTTTGGAAACTAGACCCCCCAAGGAACTTATCTAGATGCATATTGAGCACTTTAAACCCCCACGTGCTTCACAGAAGTTTATAACGCAGAGCCATGAAAATAAAAAATAATTTTTCTTTCCTCAAAAATGATTTTTTAGCCTGGAATTTCCTATTTTGCCAAGGATAATAGGAGAAATTGGACCCCAAATATTGTTGTCCAGTTTGTCCTGAGTACGCTGATACCCCATATGTGGGGGTAAACCACTGTTTGGGTGCACGGCAGGGCTCGGAAGGGATGGCACGCCATTTGGCTTTTTAAATGGAAAATTAGCTCCAATCATTAGCGGACACCATGTCACGTTTGGAGAGCCCCTGTGTGCCTAAACATTGGAGATCCCCCAGAAATGACCCCATTTTGGAAACTAGACCCCCAAAGGAACTAATCTAGATGTGTGGTGAGGACTTTGAACCCCCAAGTACTTCACAGAAGTTTATAACGCAGAGCCATGAAAATAAAAAAAAAAATTATTTTCTCAAAAATGATTTTTAGCCTGCAATTTTTTATTTTCCCAAGGGTAACAGGAGAAATTTGACCCCAAAAGTTGTTGTCCAGTTTCTCCTGAGTACGCTGATACCCCATATGTGGGGGTAAATCACTGTTTGGGCACATGCCGGGGCTCGGAAGTGAAGTAGTGACGTTTTGAAATGCAGACTTTGATGGAATGCTCTGTGGGCGTCACGTTGCGTTTGCAGAGCCCCTGATGTGGCTTAACAGTAGAAACCCCCCACAAGTGACCCCATTTTGGAAACTAGACCCCCAAAGGAACTTATCTAGATGTGTGGTGAGCACTTTGAACCCCCAAGTGCTTCATAGAAGTTTATAATGTAGAGCCGTGAAAATAATAAATACGTTTTCTTTCCTCAAAAATAATTATTTAGCCCAGAATTTTTTATTTTCCCAAGGGTTACAGGAGAAATTGGACCCCAAAAGTTGTTGTCCAGTTTCTCCTGAGTACGCTGATACCCCTTATGTGGGGGTAAACCACTGTTTGGGCACATGCCGAGGCTCGGAAGTGAAGTAGTGACGTTTTGAAATGCAGACTTTGATGGAATGCTCTGTGGGCGTCACGTTGCGTTTGCAGAGCCCCTGATGTGGCTTAACAGTAGAAACCCCCCACAAGTGACCCCATTTTGGAAACTAGACCCCGAAAGGAACTTATCTAGATGTGTGGTGAGCAGTTTGAACCCCCAAGTGCTTCATAGAAGTTTATAATGCAGAGCCGTGAAAATAATAAATACGTTATCTTTCCTCAAAAATAATTATTTAGCCCAGAATTTTTTAATTTTCCCAAGGCTATCAGGAGAAATTTGACCCCAATATTTGTTGTCCAGTTTCTCCCGAGTACGGTGATACCCCATGTGTGGGGGTAAACCACTGTTTGGGCACACGTCGGGGCTCAGAAGGGAAGTAGTGACTTTTGAAATGCAGACTTTGATGGAATGGTCTGCGGGCGTCACATTGCGTTTGCAGAGCCCCTGGTGTGCCTAAACAGTAGAAACCCCCCACAAGTGACCCCATTTTAGAAACTAGACCCCCCAAGGAACTTATCTAGATATGTGGTGAGCACTTTGAACCCCCAAGTGCTTCACAGACGTTTACAACGCAGAGCCGTGAAAATAAAAAATCATTTTTCTTTCCTCAAAAATTATGTTTTAGCAAGCATTTTTTTTGATTCACAAGGGTAACAGGAGAAATTGGACCCCAGTAATTGTTGCGCAGTTTGTCCTGAGTATGCTGGTACCCCATATGTGGGGGTAAACCACTGTTTGGGCACACATCGGGGCTCGGAATTGAGGGAGCACCATTTGACTTTTTGAATACGAGATTGGCTGGAATCAATGGTGGTGCCATGTTGCGTTTGGAGACCCCTGATGTGCCTAAACAGTGGTAACCCCTCAATTCTAACTCCAACACTAACCCCAACACACCCCTAACCCTAATCCCAACTGTAGCCATAACCCTAATCACAACCCTAACCCCAACACACCCCTAACCACAACCCTAACCCCAACACACCCCTAACCCTAACCACAACCCTAATTCCAACCCTAACCCTAAGGCTATGTGCCCATGTTGCGGATTCGTGTGAGATATTTCCGCACCATTTTTGAAAAATCCGCGGGTAAAAGGCACTGTGTTTTACCTGCGGATTTTACGCGGATTTCCAGTGTTTTTTGTGCGGATTTCACCTGCGGATTCCTATTGAGGAACAGGTGTAAAACGCTGCGGAATCCGCACAAAGAATTGACATGCTGCGGAAAATACAATGCAGCGTTTCCGCGCGGTATTTTCCGCACCATGGGCACAGCGGATTTGGTTTTTCATATGTTTACATGGCACTGTAAACCTGATGGAACACTGCTGCGAATCCGCAGCGGCCAATCCGCACCGTGTGCACATGGCCTAATTCTAAAGGTATGTGCACACGCTGCAGAAAACGCTGCGGATCCGCAGCAGTTTCCCATGAGTTTACAGTTCAATGTAAACCTACGGGAAACAAAAATCGCTGTTCACACGCTGCGGAAAAACTGCACGGAAACGCAGCGGTTTACATTCCGCAGCATGTCACTTCTTTGTGCGGATTCCGCAGCGGTTTTACAACTGCTCCAATAGAAAATCGCAATTGTAAAACCGCAGTGAAATGCGCAGAAAAAAACGCGGTAAATCCGCCATAAATCCGCAGCGGTTTAGCACTACGGATTTATCAAATCCGCAGCGGAAAAATCCGCAGAGGACCAGAATACGTGTGCACATACCGAAACCCTAACCCTAGCCCTAACCCTAACCCTAACCCTAACCCTACCCCTAACCCTACCCCTAGCCCTACCCCTAACCCTACCCCTAACCCTAACCCTAACCCTATTCTAACATTAGTGGAAAAAAAAAATTTCTTTATTTTTTTATTGTCCCTACCTATGGGGGTGACAGAGGGGGGGGGTCATTTATTATTTTTTTATTTTGATCACTGAGATATAATCTATCTCAGTGATCAAAATGCACTTTGGAACGAATCTGCCGGCCGGCAGATTCGGCGGGCGCACTGCGCATGCGCCCGCCATTTTGGAAGATGGTGGCGCCCAGGGAGAAGACGGACGGGACCCCGGCAGGATCGGTAAGTATGATGGGATGGGGGGGACCACGGGGGGGGGGGGGATCGGAGCACGGGGGGGGAATCGGAGCGCGGGAGGGGTGGAACGGAGCACGGGGGGCGTGGAACGGAGCACGGGGGGCTGGAACGGAGCACGGGGGGGTGGAACGGAGCACGGGGGGGTGATTGGAGCACGGGGGGGTGATTGGAGCACGGGGGGAGCGGACAAGAGCACGGGGGGAGCGGAGCACTGGACGGAGGGGAGCCGGAGCAGTGTACCGGCCAGATCGTGGGGCTGGGGGGGCGATCGGTGGGGTGGGGGCACATTAGTATTTCCAGCCATGGCCGATGATATTTCAGCATCGGCCATGGCTGGATTGTAATATTTCACCAGTTATAATAGGTGAAATATTATAAATCGCTCTGATTGGCAGTTTCAATTTCAACAGCCAATCAGAGCGATCGTAGCCACGAGGGGGTGAAGCCACCCCCCCTGGGCTAAACTACCACTCCCCCTGTCCCTGCAGATTGGGTGAAATGGGAGTTAACCCTTTCACCCGATCTGCAGGGACGCGATCTTTCCATGACGCCACATAGGCGTCATGGGTCGGATTGGCACCGACTTTCATGACGCCTACGTGGCGTGATGGGTCGGGAAGGGGTTAAATCACCCCCCTTTCGCCCCAATCAAAATAAATCAATAAAAAAAATTGAACCTACAGATATTTGGTATCGCCGTGTTCAGAATCGCCCAATCTATCAATAAAAAAAAGCATTAACCTGATCGCTAAACGGCGTAGCAAGAAAAAAATTCAAAACGCCAGAATTACGTTTTTTGGGTCGCCGTGACATTGAATTAAAATGCAATAACGGGCGATCAAAAGAATGTATCTCCACCAAAATGTTATCATTAAAAACGCCAGCTCGGCACGCAAAAAATAAGCCCTCACCCGACCCAAGATCACGAAAAATGGAGACGCTACGAGTATCAGAAAATGGCGCATTTTTTTTTTTAGCAAAGTTTGGAATTTTTTTTCACCACTTAGATAAAAAATAACCTAGACATGTTTGGTGTCTATGAACTCGTAATGACCTGGAAAATCATAATATCAGGTCAGTTTTAGCATTTAGCAAAAAAGCCAAGCAAAAAACCAGTGTGGGATTGCACTTTTTTTGCAATTTCACCGCACTTGGAAATTTTTTCCCGTTTTCTAGTACATGACATGGTAAAACCAATGATGTCGTTTAAAAGTACAACTCGTCTTGCAAAAAATAAGCCCTCACATGGCCGAATTGACAGAAAAATAAAAAAGTTATGGCTCTGGGAAGGAGGGGAGCGAAAAACGAACACGGAAAAATGGAAAATCCCAAGGTCATGAAGGGGTTAAGCTGTTTGCAGATCTCACAAAAAATTCTTCTGTTCCTAGTGCCATACAGTAGGCCATAAAAAATTATTGTGTTCCTAACGTCGATCAGAAGGGGACCTGACGTTAACCCCTTAACCCTCGGAGCTTTTTTAGTTTTTTTGTTTTTGTTTCTCGCTCCCCTTCTTTCCAGAGCCATAACTTTTTTTTATTTTTCCATCAATATGGCCATGTGATGGCTTATTTTTTGTGGGACGAGTTGTACTTTTGAATGATACCATTGGTATTACCATGTCGTTTAGCAGACAGCGGGAAAAAAATTCCATGTGCGATGAAAATGAAAAAAAAAGTGCAATCCCACACTTGTTTTTTGATTGGCTTTTTTGCTACGTTCACTAAATGCTAAAACTGACCTGCCATTATGATTCTTCAGGTCACTATGAGTTCATGGACAACAAACATGTCTAGATTCTCTTTTTTCTAAGTTGTATAAAAATTCCAAAATCTGCTAAAAAACAAAATTGTGCAATTTTCTGATACCTGCAGCGTCTCCATTTTAACTGATCTGGGATTGGGTGAGGGCTTATTTTTTGCGTGCCAAGCTGATGTTTTTAATAATACCACTTTTGTACAGAAACATTCTTTTGATCGCCTGTTGCATTTTAATGCCATGTTGCAGCGACCAAAAAAATCGTAATTTTGGTGTTTTGATTTTTTTTCTCGCTACGCCGTTTAGTGATCAGGTTATTTATTTTTTTATTGATAGATCGGGCGATACTGAACTCGGCAATACCAAATATGTGTAGGTTTGATTTTTTTTATTGTTTTATTTTGATCAAGGCGAGAGGAGGTGATTTGAACTTTTCTTTTTTTATAGTTTTTATATTTTAAACACATTTTTTTTTATTTTGAGATGCTTCATTAGCCTCCATGGGTTGGCTTGTTAGTCTAGGTATTTCCATCTTGCCCTCCTCCACCTGTCTTTGGTGGACGGTTCAGCGTATCATTCTTACCCCAGATACCCTTACCTGTGTGAGTTCCTTCCACACTAGCTGTGCCCCCTTTTTTGATCGTAATTATATATATTTTTTTTTTGGGTTATGGTTGAGACATTAATATATATATATGCTGAACTTGTGTGGGGACTGTTCATTGATATTTCTGTACTGCAGGCTTGTATTGTTTGAGCCACCACTCAGGGGTCTATTATTCCTGGATTTGTTGTGCATTTGGAGGTTATTATGCATATATATGTATGTGCCTATATGCTATTATGATACCAATTATGTATTTACTTCCACTAGCACTTTATATTCATTAAGAGTTTATATGTTGTGGGTTCTGTGGAAGGGTGCCTATGTATTTTAATTATGTTTTATTCTTGTTTATGTACCAAATAAAATTTGTATATATTTTCTTATTATTGTGTGGTGTAGTGTGCAGGCGCTACGGTAGTGCTTTCTTCCTTTGTTTTTCACTGCAGGGAGGTGGCATCACAGCGCCTGCTCAGAGCAGGCGCCGGGAAGCCTGGAGAGTGCACGTCAGATCGCTGATCTGACACAGTGCACAGCAAAGTGTCAGATTAGCGATCTTACTCTATAACATGATGCCCAACCGGGGCAATGTTATAGTGTAAAAAAAAAATTCACATGTTTAAAAAGAAAATTAAAAAAAATCATATTTTTCCTATAAATACATTTCTTTATCTAAATAAAAAAACAATAAAAGTACACATATTTAGTATTGCCGCATCCGTAACCACCCCACCTACTGTATAAAACTGTCCCGCTAGTTAACCCCTTCAGTGAACACGGTAAAAAAAAAAAAGAGGCAAAAAACAACGCAATATTATCATATCGCCAAACAAAAAGTGGAAAAACACGCGATCAAAAAGATAGATATAAATAACCATGCGACCGCTGAAAACGTCATCTTGTCCCGCAAAAAACGAGCTGCCATACAGCATCATCAGTGAAAAAATAAAAAAGTTATAGTCCTCAGAATAAAGCGATGCAAAAATAATAATTTTTTCTATAAAATAATTTTTATCGTATAAAAGCGCCAAAACATAAAAAAATATAAAAGAGGTATCACTGTAATCGTACTGACCCGAAGAATAATACTGCATTATCCATTTTACCAAACGCGGAACAGTATAAGTGCCTCCCCCAAAAGAAATTCATGAATAGCTGGTTTTTGGTCATTCTGCCTCACACAAATCGGAATAAAAAGCGATCAAAAATTGTCACGTGCCCAAAAATGTTACCAATAAAAACGTCAACTCGTCGTGCAAAAAAACAAGACCTTACATGACACTGTGGACAAAAATATGGAAAAATTATAGCTCTCAAAATGTGGTAACGCAAAAAATATTTGTTGCAATAAAAAGCGTCTTTCAGTGTGTGACGGCTGCCAATCATAAAAATCCGCCTGAAAAACCCGCTATAAATAGTAAATCAAACCTCCCTTCATCACTCCTTTAGTTAGGGAAAAATTAAAAAATTTACAAAAATGTATTTATTTCCATTTTCCCATTAGGGTTAGGGCTAGGGTTAGTGTTAGGGTTAGGGCTAGCGTTAGGGCTAGGGTTAGGGCTAAGGTTAGGGTTAGGGCTAGGGTTAGGGTAAGGACTAGGGTTAGGGTTAGGGCTGGGGTCAGGGTTAGGGTTAGGGCTGGGGTTAGGCTTAGGGCTAGGGTTAGGGTTGGGGCTAGGGTTAAAGCTACAGTTAGGGTTGAAGCTAAAGTTAAGGTTGGGGCTAAAGTTAGGGTTAGAGTTTGGATTACATTTACGGTTGGGAATAGGGTTGGGATTAGGGTTAGGGGAGTGTCAGGGTTAGGGGTGTGGTTAGGGCTACCATTGGGATTAGCGTTAGGGGTGTGTTTGGGTTAGGGTTTCAGTTATAATTGGGGGGTTTCCACTGTTTAGGCACATCAGGGGCTCTCCAAACGCGACATGGTGTCTGATCTCAATTCCAGCCAATTCTGCGTTGATAAAGTAAAACAGTGCTTTTTCCCTTCCGAGCTCTCCCGTGCGCCCAAACAGGGATTTACCCCAACATATGGGGTATCAGCATACTTAGGACACATTGGAAAACGTTTGGGGTCCAATTTCTCCTGTTACCCTTTGGAAAATACAAAACTGTGGGCTAAAAAATAATTTTTGTGGAAAAACAAAAGATTTTTTGTTTTCACGGCTCTGCGTTATAAACTGTAGTGAAACACTTGGGGGTTCAATGTTCTCACAACACATCTATATAAGTTCCTTGGGGGGTCTACTTTCCAATACGGGGCCACTTGTGGGGGGTTTCTACTGTTTAGGTACTTTAGGGGCTCTGCAAACGCAATGTGACACCTGCAGACCAATCCATCTAAGTCTGCATTCCAAATGATGCTCCTTCCCTTCCAAGCTCTGCCATGCGCTCAAACGGTTGTTCCCCCCACATATGGGGTATCAGTGTAGTCAGGACAAAATGGACAACAACTTTTGGGGTCCAATTTCAACTGTTACCCTTGGAAAAATACAAAACTGGGGGATGAAAAATAATTTTTGTGGAAAAAAAAAGATGTTTTATTTTCACGGCTCTGCGTTATAAACTGTAGTGAAACATTTGGAGGTTCAAAGTTCTCACAACACATCTAGATAAGTTCTTTGGGGGGTCTAGTTTTCAATATGGGGTCACTTGTGGGGGTTCTACTGTTTAGGTACATTAGGGGCTCTGTAAGTGCAATGTGACGCCTGCAGACCATTCCATCTAAGTCTGCATTCCAAATGGTGCTCCTTCCTTTCCGAGCTCTTCCATGCGCCCAAACGGTGGTTCCCCCCCACATATGAAGTATTAGCGTCCTCAGGACAAATTGGACAACAACTTTTGGGGTCCTATTTCTCTTGTTACCCTTGGGAAAATACAAAACTGGGGGCTAAAAAATAATTTTTGTGGGAATTTTTTTTTTTTTAACTTCACGACTATGCATTATAAACTGTAGTGAAACACTTGGGGGTTCAAAGCTCTCACAACACACCTAGATGAGTTCCTTAGGGGGTCTACTTTCCAAAATGGTGTCACTTGTGGGGGGTTGCAATGTTTAGGCACATCAGTGGCTCTCTAAACACAACATGGCGTCCCATCTCAATTCCAGTCAATTTTGCATTGAAAAGTCAAATGGCGCTCCTTCCCTTCTGACCTCTGCCATGCACCCAAACAGTGGTTTACCCCCACATATAGGGTATCAGCGTACTCTGGACAAATTGTACAACAACTTTTGTGCTCCAATTTCTTCTCTTACACGTGGGAAAATAAAAAATTGGGGGCGAAAAGATAATTTTTGTGAAAAAATATTATTTTTTTATTTTTACGGCTCTGCAATATAAACTTCTGTGAAGCACTTAATGCGTAAAAGTGCTCACCATGCATCTAGATAAGTTCCTTAGGGGGTCTACTTTCCAAAATGGTGTTATTTGTGGGGGGTTTCAATGTTTAGGCACATCAGTGGCTCTCCAAACGCAACATGGCGTCCCATCCCAATTCCAGTCAATTTTGCATTGAAAAATCAAATGGCGCTCCTTCCCTTCCGAGCTCTGCCATGCGCCCCGGCAGTGGTTTACCCCCACATATGGGGTATCAGCATACTCAGGACAAATTTTACAACAACTTTTGTGGTCCAATTTATTCTCTTACCCTTGGGAAAATAAAATATTGGGGGCGAAAAGATCATTTTTGTGAAAAAATACGATTTTTCATTTTTACAGCTCTACATTATAAACTTCTGTGAATCACTTAATGCGTCAAAGTGCTCACCACACATCTAGATAAGTTCCTTAGGGGGTCTACTTTCCAAAATGGTGTCACTTGTGGGGGGTTTTAATGTTTAGGCACATCAGGGGCTCTCCAAACGCAACATGGCGTCCCATCTCAATTCCAGTCAATTTTGCATTGAAAAGTGAAATGGCGCTCCTTTGCTTCCGAGCTCTGCCATGCGCCCAAACAGTGGTTAACCCCCACATATGGGGTATATGCGTACTCAGAACAAATTGTACAACAATTTTTGTGGTCCATTTTCTCCTGTTACCCTTGGTAAAATAAAACAAATTGGAGCTGAAGTACATTTTTTGTGAAAAAAAGTTAAATGTTCATTTTTATTTAAACATTCCAAAAATTCCTGTGAAACACCTGAAGGGTTAATAAACTTCTTGAATGTGGTCTTGAGCACCTTGAGGGGTGCAGTTTTTAGAATTGTGTCACACTTGATTATTTTCTATAATGTAGATCCCTCAAAATAACTTCAAATGAGATGTGGTCCCTAAAAAAAATGGTGTTGTAAAAATGAGAAATTGCTGGTCAACTTTTAACCCTTATAACTCCCTAACAATAAAAAATTTTGGTTCCAAAATTGTGCTGTTGTAAAGTAGACATGTGGAAAATGTTACTGTTCCTTATTAAGTGTTTTGTGTGACATATCTCTGTGATTTATAATTGCCTAAAAATTCAAAGTTGGAAAATTGTGAAATTTTCAAAATTTTCACCAAATTTCCGTTTTTTTCACAAATAAATGCAGGTAATATCAAATAAATTTTACCAATATCATGAAGTACAATATGTCACGAGAAAACAATGTCAGAATCACTGGGATCCGTTGAAGCGTTCCAGAGTTATAAGCTCATAAAAGGACAGTGATCAGATTTGTAAAAATTGTCCTGGTCATTAACGTGCATACCACCCTTGGGGGTAAAGGGGTTAAGAGTTTGATAATCCTCTCCTTTGTTTCAATTGATATCTCTCATGTTGGAGCCATAATTCACGTCAGTCCACTTGGTGCAACAGCTCTTCAAGGTGTGATCAGTGATCACTCCTTTTTAGATGTAGACTAAGGCCGGTTTCACACGTCAGTGGCTCCCGTACGCGAGGTGACAGTTTCCTCACGTACCGGAGACACTGACTCACGTAGACACATTAAAATCAATGTGTCTCTGCACATGTCAGCATGTTTTCACGGACCCTGTGTCCGTTTGGAAAACACGGAGACATGTCAGTGTTCGTGGGAGCGCACGTATTACATGGACCCATTAAAGTCAATGGGTCTGTGTAAAACATGTACCGCACATGGATGTTGTCCGTGTGCAGTCCATGTGCCGTGCCGGACACAGCGCTATAGTAAGCACTGTCCCCCCAGCGTGGTGCTGAAGCCGCTATTCATTTCTTCTCTCCAGCATCGTTCGCTGGATAGAAGATATAAAAAATCTTTTTTTTTTTTTTTTTTTTTGGGTGTTTAAAAAAAAGATCCCTGTAATCTCCCTATGGGAGGTGGAGCCACATATTCATCACTGTAATAGGCGGCACCACGTGACCTCTCATACAGGAGAAGCTGCGGCGAGGACAGGAAGCAGCGCCAGCGAGGGAGCCGGGTAAGTATTTTATTAACAGCGGGGGGGGGGGGGGCGCACAGGGGGTGGGAGGGGGTTGGGGACAGGGATCTTTTTTTTAAACACCCCCCATCACCGCAAGCTATTAACGCGCTCATTTTTAAAAATGAGCGCGTTAATGGCTTTCAAAGACGTAGCGGCTTGTGATTGGTCGCGGCCACGCGACCAATCACAAGCCGCTACGTCTTTGAAAGTCATTAACGCGCTCATTTTTAAAAATGAGCGCGTTAATAGCTTGCGGTGATGTCGCGGCTTGTGATTGGTCGCGTGGCGGTCACATGGGCGGCCCGCGACCAATCAGAAGCCGGGACGTGATTCTCAGGTCCTAAAAGCGCTGATTTTGAACAACGAAGCCTGCCGGTTACCCGCGCTGAGTTCAGGGGCCGCCGGAGAGGTAAATATATCAATATTTTTTATTTTAATTCTTTATTTTACACATCCCTATGGATCCCAGGGCCTGAAGGAGAGTTTCCTCTCCTTCAGACCCTGGGAACCATGAGAATACCTTCCGATACTTGATGTCCCATTGACTTGTATTGGTATCGGATATCGGTATCGGCGATATCCGATATTTTTCGGGTATCGGCCGATACTATCCGATACCGATACTTTCAAGTATCGGACGGTATCGCTCAACACTAGTTACCATCAAAGCGTCTTGGTACTCGAACACGAGAACATGTTCGGGACATTATGGCTGCGAAAAAAGAAACAAATGTTTCTCAATTAAAATCACTGCCTAGACATTTTCATCAATTAAACAATTGTTATCCCAAACAATTTTTTTGTAAAAGGTTTTGAGCATGTGCAATGTGGCATTTGTGGTGCTGATATTGTTAGAGCAAAAAGAGTGTAGGTGGATTTTTATTCTAGATTCTATGGTGCCCAAGGGGTTAAATGAGAGTAGGCGCTACTCTTCCTTTTTTAATTCTTGTGCCTCGGTAACTTTAAATGCATGGTGCGGGCCCTTTCTCCAGATACATTCTTACCACCTTTTGGTTGGTCTCTTTTTTATGTTTTATTATTTTATTTCTTGTAACAAGTTTGTCTTCTGACTTTTAGTTTTATATGTGATCCATGTTGGAATTGGACAACAAGGATAATCTGTGGATGCACTTTTTTCACTTGCAAGTCACTACACCGTCAAGTCTGGCACAATTAATCATAATGGACTTAGTAATCTTTGTATCAATTTTTTAATATTTATATATTTTTATATTGTTGTGTAATTTATAAGTATGCACAATGCATGCTTCAATTAATATGCATTTTGTAATGATCACAATGTTATATGCAATAAAATTGTTTTGTTAAAAAAATAAATACGTGCAATATACAGTGGGGCAAAAAAGTATTTAGTCAGTCAGCAATAGTGCAAGTTCCACCACTTAAAAAGATGAGAGGCGTCTGTAATTTACATCATAGGTAGACCTCAACTATGGGAGACAAACTGAGAAAAAAAAATGCAGAAAATCACATTGTCTGTTTTTTTAACATTTTATTTGCATATTATGGTGGAAAATAAGTATTTGGTCAGAAACAAAATTTCATCTCAATACTTTGTAATATATCCTTTGTTGGCAATGACAGAGGTCAAACGTTTTCTGTAAGTCTTCACAAGGTTGCCACACACTGTTGTTGGTATGTTGGCCGATTCCTCCATGCAGATCTCCTCTAGAGCAGTGATGTTTTTGGCTTTTCGCTTGGCAACACGGACTTTCAACTCCCTCCAAAGGTTTTCTATAGGGTTGAGATCTGGAGACTGGTTAGGCCACTCCAGGACCTTGAAATGCTTCTTACGAAGCCACTCCTTCGTTGCCCTGGTGGTGTGCTTTGGATCATTGTCATGTTGAAAGACCCAGCCACGTTTCATCTTCAATGCCCTTGCTGATGGAAGGAGGTTTGCACTCAAAATCTCACGATACATGGCCCCATTCATTCTTTCATGTACCCGGATCAGTCGTCCTGGCCCCTTTGCAGAGAAACAGCCCCAAAGCATGATGTTTCCACCACCATGCTTTACAGTAGGTATGGTGTTTGATGGATGCAACTCAGTATTCTTTTTCCTCCAAACACGACAAGTTGTGTTTCTACCAAACAGTTCCAGTTTGGTTTCATCAGACCATAGGACATTCTCCCAAAACTCCTCTGGATCATCCAAATGCTCTCTAGCAAACTTCAGACGCGCCCGGACATGTACTGGCTTAAGCAGTGGGGCACGTCTGGCACTGCAGGATCTGAGTCCATGGTGGCGTAGTGTGTTACTTATGGTAGGCCTTGTTACATTGGTCCCAGCTCTCTGCAGTTCATTCACTAGGTCCCCCCGCGTGGTTCTGGGATTTTTGCTCACCGTTTTTGTGATCATTCTGACCCCACGGGGTGGGATTTTGCGTGGAGCCCCAGATCGAGGGAGATTATTAGTGGTCTTGTATGTCTTCCATTTTCTAATTATTGCTCCCACTGTTGATTTCTTCACTCCAAGCTGGTTGGCTATTGCAGATTCAGTCTTCCCAGCCTGGTGCAGGGCTACAATTTTGTTTCTGGTGTCCTTTGACAGCTCTTTGGTCTTCACCATAGTGGAGTTTGGAGTCAGACTGTTTGAGGGTGTGCACAGGTGTCTTTTTATACTGATAACAAGTTTAAACAGGTGCCATTACTACAGGTAATGAGTGGAGGAAAGAGGAGACTCTTAAAGAAGAAGTTACAGGTCTGTGAGAGCCAGAAATCTTGATTGTTTGTTTCTGACCAAATACTTATTTTCCACCATAATATGCAAATAAAATGTTAAAAAAACAGACAATGTGATTTTCTGGATTTTTTTTTTCTCAGTTTGTCTCCCATAGTTGAGGTCTACCTATGATGTAAATTACAGACGCCTCTCATCTTTTTAAGTGGTGGAACTTGCACTATTGCTGACTGACTAAATACTTTTTTTCCCCACTGTATGCTGGACTATGTTACAATATACTATGTTACACATGCACTTTGTTTATTCATCTATCATTATTTATATACTAGATTGCATGTCCCTGTAATATATGGACAATGATGATTCCAGAATTCGCGGCAGACTGTGCCCGTCGCTGATTGGTCGAGGCAACCTTTATGACATCATCGTCGCCATGGCAACCATTATGACATCATTGTCGCTGTGCCCGTTGCTGATTGGTCGAGGCCTGGCGGCCTCGACCAATCAGAGACGCAGGATGTCTACGTCCTTTATGACATCATCGTCGCTGTGCCCGTTGCTGATTGGTCGAGGCCGCCAGGCCTGATTGGCCGCGTGCCGGTCACATGGGCGGCACGCGGCCAATCAGAAGCCGCGACGTCATTCTCATTCACAAAACTGCTAATGCTAGGAATTGAGGACCTGCGAATGACGTCGCGGCCTCTGATTGGTCGCGTGCCGGTCACATGGGCGGCACGCGACCAATCAGAAGCCGGGACGTCATTCACAGGTCCGAAAGGCGCGCTTTTTAAACAAAGAAGCCTCCCGGTTAGCAGCGTGAAGTCCAGGGGCCGCCGGAGAGGTGAGCATATCAATATTTTTTATTTTAATTCTTTATTTTACACATCCCTATTAATTCGATACCGATACCCGATATCACAAAAATATCGGATCTCGGTATCGGAATTCCGATACCGCAAGTATCGGCCGATACCCGATACTTGCGGTATCGGAATGCTCAACACTAATAAAGACAAGTTTGATTCATTGGGCCTGGTGAGTGCAAGCCGTTTTTTTCTTTTTTTTTTTTTGTTCTGGATTTTCTGTTTTACTACCTTACAACCTGGAATTCACAGTCTTTTGAGGGTTTGCATCAGTTCCTGTAAAGAACATGCCAACAACTGTGAACATTGGTTTTATTTTAATTGTGAAGCAAACAACACATAGGTCAAAATAACTTAAAACTTCAGTGTGCATGATTACTCACCCCCTTAATGTCAGTACTTGGCAGAGCCTCCTTTTGTGGCAATTGCAGCTACAAGTTACTTTGGCTAAGTCAGTATGAGTTTTCCACATCTTGCCATTGGGATTTTTGTCCATTTCTCAAGGCAAAGCTGCTACTGCTCCTTCAGGTAAGATGATTTCCTCTGGTGAACAGCAATCTGCAAGTTTGACAACAGATTCTCAATTGAATTAAGGTCTGAGTTAAGGTTGAGTTAAGGTTGAGTTAAGGTTTTGACTAGGTCACTCTAAAACATTCACACGTTTCCCCAAAAATCACTCGAGTGTTACTTTAGCAATATGCTTTGGTTCATTGTTTTGTTGGGAATGTCAACTTACGCCCCAGTTACTCACAGACTAAAACAGTTTTTTTTTAAAGAATATCCCAGTTATTTGCACCATCCATCTTTCCCTCAACTCACACCATTTTCCCATTCCCTGCTGTCAATTAACATCCCCGTGGCATGATGCTGTCACCATCATGGGGATGGTGTTCTTGGGGTGAAGAGCTGTGTTGGTTTGGTACCAGACATAGCGTTTACCTTGGTGGCAAAAAGTTTAATTTTGGTCTTATCTGATTACAGCACCTTCCTCCATACATTTGACGAGTCTCCCTCGTGTGTTTTTTACAAACTTAAAATCAGCCTTACGATTTCAGCCCCTTCATCCATAAAGTCCACCTCTATGAAGTGTATGGTTTATTGTGGACGTATGGACAGATACTTTAGTCTCAACTTGGGAACGCTGCAGCTCCTAAGGGTTACCTTTGGTCTCTGTGCTGCCTTTCTGATTAATGCCCTTCTTGCCCAGGCTGAGACTTTTGGTGAGCGGCCCTCTCTTTTCAGGTTTGTTGTAGTACCATGTTCTTTCCATTTGATGATAATGGATTTGGCGGTGCTCCAGGAAATCATCAGACTGGGACTTTTTTTATAACCCAACCTTGATTTGTTCTTCTTAACAACTTTGTCCCTTACTTGTTTGTAGATCTCCTTGGTCTTCGTGGTGTTGTTAATTAATGGTACCTCTTGCTTAATGGTGTTGCAGCATCTGTGGCCTTTCAGAAAAAAATGTGCATATACTGACAGACCATGTGACACTTAGATTGCAAACAGGTGGGCTGCCTTTCACTAAGCATGTGTCTTATGAAGTGAATTGCTTGCACCAAAAAGGTTTAGAGGTTTTATAACAAAAGGAGTGACTACCTATGCACATGTCAATTTTCAGTTACTAGATCCCATAAATTTAAGGTGTACCTAGTTTTTCTGACTTCATCAACTTAACCTATTTAGTGCTGATGCATCACACACAAATCAGATTACAGAAATAGTTAAACACAGGCTGAATGCAACAAAAGAGGTAAAAAGCCAAGGGGATGAATACTTTCACAAGCCAATGTATGTTGTAAGTTTTCCTTTTAAATATTGCTTGAAAAAGACCCTATGCTGGCAAAAAGTAATGAATTTACTCCTGTGTATGCTGTGGCCAATAATAATAACCTTAGGAGGGAAAGGTCTGGTGCCTTGGATATTTCAAATTGTAGTGACTTTTGCGATATTGTTCAGAGTTTCATCGAGATTGTATGGATCTCAGAATGGTGCATATGACTGCATAATTTTGAACAATAGAGGAAATTAAACAATTGGATCCCTTGGTTCTGCTTGTGAGCATACTAAGCTGTATGCTGCATTGATAGCGCAAGGACATTGATTTTGTTAACATGACACAAAGTGATGACTATTGGATATCCATGATTTTAGACCTTCACTATAAAAGAAAATTGGAGAATTTTTTACAGCTACCAAAAAGGGAGTCAAAACAGTCTTTTTAACAAGATAAGCTCTGCTGCCAGCTCTGCAAAGCTTTTGTCAAGCAAACGCTTGCCACCTGCACATCTGACCAGCAGACCCTGCCACAATCATTGAAACCACAACATTCCTCCACCTGTGCCAAAATCAGACCTCAAACATGTAGCCAGGTTAGAAGTAGTCACAACACCTACTGTGTATCTGACATGATGGGCAAGAATAACCACACTCAGTTGGGCATCTATTCCCTGTCCATCATGGCATATATTCTGTAGTATAGGTGCTGCCTGTCATGGCTCATCTCCTGGTGATATCTGGCTGTGGATCGATTTCCCTCTCTTCTTGACCACAGCCTACTTTTCATCTGTCCAACTGCTGATTACGCTTTAGTTTTTGCTTTGTTGTGTTGCTTCTATGCAGGTGGGAGGGAATATTTACAATCTCCTGGCACATGCAGTCTTTGCTGGCCATATTCCAAGTTTGATGATGTTTGAAGACTCACCTCTGTAGTTAGTAATTATCTTATCGGACTAATCTCTGTTGCTCTTCTCCCAGCTTCCCTTTTCTTTCTTTTACTTTTACGTTCTGGGATGTTTTCCACATAATCTGTTTTTGGTTGGTTCATTTATTGTCTTCAGTCTTTTCTCTGTAGCTGTGTGAATATGTTCTTAATCTTTCTTCTCACCCTCTGATTGTGTGCATCACTTTCCACACTGTGTGTAGATTTGGGTGCAGTTGCGAACACTGAGGGTCAGTCGACATTGAGTGGGGGCACCATTGGGTAATCTTAGGGTGAAATAAACAGCACCAATGGGTCAGTGCCCACAAGATAATCTCTCAACATTGAAGAGTATCAGCATAGACAAAATATAAAATATAACTTTTATTAAGTATAAGTAAAATAAGAACTACCCTAAAAGGGAAGTTGAGGTACCAAATGCACAATAATAAAAACCTCACTCTTAACCTAAACAGCGTTGTAGGCTAAGCACAAAGGTGTCTGTATATAGTTGGGGTATAGACACAAAAGTTCATATAGTACATACAACAATTTCCAGTCCCAAGAGCAGAATGACAGGATTAGACCAAACTAACACACACAATAGGCACAAGAGGATACAAAGAATCGTGGTTCCTATTAGGTACTAGAGAATATACAGTTTGACTGTAGTCAAAAGAAGCTCTATCCCAACTGTGGATGTAGCTAAAACAAACATGAGTGAGGCAAAAATATCCACTCAAAAAACATAAACGATATAATATGGAATGTCCTCACCCATGTGTGGAAAGCAAGCCAAGTGTTGGATGTCTTCACAAATAATACATTTGGACTATAAAAATGTATCCTATCTTAGGTCCATCAAGTTCAACCTCTTGCCACCAGCATTGTCTGCGTAGACAGTACAGAATGGAGTTTTGGGTGTTGCAATAAATGGTACATGGTCCGAAATGCATCAATAATTTCTTACAGTCACCAGGAAATGAGGTAGTGGAAAGTAAGATACATTTAGGCTGTTATCTGTGTGTATGAAGGATAAGGCTTCCTTATGAAATCTAGACCTTCAGCAGAGCTGTTATTAACACCCTGCCCTCTTCTGACCCTTTCCCTGTCTGCACAGAATAGCTATCAAGTGACATTTCAGAATTGTCAAAGCATTGCTTATGCTCAAGTAGTTAGTATGAAAACATGAATATTTCAAGTTTACTATTTATTTATATAGTCAAAAAACAGCTTAATCTGTTCAGTTAGTATTGTTACAGTAGTCACTGTTGACGAGTACTAGTTGCCTTTATACGAGGTTGGTGAAAATTAGCGAAAAAATTTAAACCTGCTTGTCCATCATTTCGCCCAAGAAAATCCATGCATTTTGTTTACATTTAGAAATTGTGTGCATTTTACAACTAATTTTCGCAAATAACATTAGGCAGATACACCTCATATTTCTACAAGATCAATCAGTTGAATTGGCTATGAGTGTTTTTCAGTATAAAAACTCACCTTCATCGGTCATTAAAAATTCATATTCACATCTTTGAAAACTGTATTCTGATGTGTGATTTTTCATGTTCTATTCTTAGATTCTGTTGATTTACAGATTTCACAAAATGTTAAATTGCTAATGAGCACTTTCATTCAATAGTGATTCATATGATGTTGTATGATGTTTGCTGTAGGCAATTATGTTCTACATTTGTATCCTTAGAATAGCTAATCATAGCTAATCTAGAAAGCCGAAAAGCATTTAACTCCTTCCCGATTGGATTATTTTAGTCTAAATGTGTCATGTTTAATTAATTCCAATCTTTAACCCTTTTATGACGTAAGTTATAATAGGATATCTTATTTGGAATGTGTTTCCACAACATGACATACCGATAGCCACGTTGATTTTGCTGCTGCTTTCACTACAAGTAACATAGTTATTAAGGTTGAAGAAAGACTTTACGTCCATCTAGTTCAACCCATAGCTTAACCTAACATGCTCTAACATGTTGATCCAGAGGAAGGCAAAAAAAAACCATGTTACAAAGAGTAAGCTCCACATTGAGGAAAAAAATTCCTTCCCGACTCCACATACGGTAATCAGACTAGTTCCCTGGATCAACGCCCTATCAAGGAATCTAGTATATATAACCTGTAACATTATACTTTTCAAGAAAGGCATCCAGTCCCCTCTTAAATTTAAGTAATGAGTCACTCATTACAACATCATACGGCAGAGAGTTCCATAGTCTCACTGCTCTTACAGTAAAGAATCTGCGTCTGTTATTATGCTTAAACCGTCTTTCCTCCAGACGTAGAGGATGCCCCCTTGTCCCTGTCTCTGGTCTATGATTAAAAAGATCATCAGAAAGGTCTTTGCACTGTCCCCTCATATATTTATACATTAAAACAAGATCACCCCTTAGTCTTCGTTTTTCCAAACTAAATAGCCCCAAGTGTAATAACCTATCTTGGTATGGCAGATCCCCCAGTCCTCTAATAACCTTGGTGGCTCTTCTCTGCACCTGCTCCAGTTCAGCTATGTCTTTCTTATACACCGGAGACCAGAACTGTGCACAGTATTCTAAGTGTGGTCGAACTAGTGACTTGTATAGAGGTAAAATTATGTTCTCCTCATGAGCATCTATGCCTCTTTTAATGCATCCCATTATTTTATTTGCCTTTGTAGCAGCTGCCTGACACTGGCCATTAAATGTGAGTTTGTCATCCACCCATGCACCCAGGTCTTTTTCATTGATGGTTTTGCCCAGTGTTTTACAATTATACACGTAGTTATACATCTTATTACTTCTACCCAAGTGCATGACCTTACATTTATCCCCATTAAAGCTCATTTGCCATTTATCAGCCCAATCTTCTAGTTTACATAAATTCTCTTGTAATATAAAATTGTCCTCCTCTGTATTGATTACCCTGCAAAGTTTAGTGTCATCTCCAAATATTGAAATTCTGCTCTGTATGCCCCCCACAAGGTCATTAATAAATATGTGAAAAAGAAGAGGTCCCAATACTGACCCCTGTGGTACCCCACCCGCTCACTGCGACCCAGTCTGAGTGTGCTCCATTAATAACCACCCTTTGTTCCCTATCCCAGAACCAGCTCTTAACCCACTTACACATATTTTTCCCTATCCCCATTATTCTCATTTTAGGTATCAACCTTTTGTGTGGCACCGTATCAAAAGCTTTTGAAAAGTCCATATACACTACATCTACTGGGTTCCCTTGGTTCAGTACGGAACTCACCTCTTCATAGAAACTGATCAGATTAGCCTGACAGGAATGGTCCCTAGTAAACCCATGCTGATATTGGGTCATGAGGTTATTTCTCTTCAGATACTCCAGCATAGCATCTCTTAGAATACCCTCCAGGATTTTACCCACTATAGAGGTTAAGCTTACTGGCCTATAATTTCCTAGTTCAGTTTTTGTCCCCTTTTAGAACATTGGCACCACATTTGCTATATGCCAGTCCTGTGGTACAGACCCTGTTATTTTGGAATCTTTAAAGATTAAAAATAATGGTCTATCAATGACTGTACTTAATTCCTGCAGTACTCAGGGGTGTATCCCATTCGGACCCGGAGATTTGTCAATTTTAGTGATTTTTAGATGCTTTACCCAACTTAAAGCCAAGCTCCTGCAAAAACAGTCAATGTTGGTCACAGCACCTCTCCTGGCTGTTTAGTCCCCAAGATGCTGCAATCATCAGATAGCAATGATTTTCATCATAACCAGAGGCCAAACATTGACCTACAGGGTTCCTGGGTACTGTAGCATGTTAGTAGTAGTCTGCTGTAGTGATAGGTGAACCTGTGGTTATTCGGGTCCAGTGGGTTCAGCCAAACATCTAAAAAAAGGTTTTGTTTGGGTACTATTCTTGTACACAATCCTGAACCCAGATCCCATTCAGATGAATAAGGAAGCCTGAACATTTGTTGTTTGCCAAGCTGTTATCTACAAGACAGCGCGACAAACACGTGCTCTGATTGGTGGTAAGAACTGTTGTGAATTCTGTTGTCGGGCTCCCTCCTGTGGTCATGAATGGTACTTCGGCTGGTTCTGTCCATGGGCTTCCTCTGGTGGTTGTGAGTGGGGCTGCGGCTTCTGAGTTTCCTTCCACAGGTGACGAGGTTAATTCGTTAGCTGGCTGCTCTATTTAACTCCACTTAGATCTTTGCTCCATGCCACCTGTCAATGTTCCAGTATTGGTCTAGTTCACTCCTGGATCATTCTTGTGACCTGTCTTCCCAGCAGAAGCTAAGTTCCTGCTTGTATTTTCTTTGGTTTGCTATTTTTCTGTCCAGCTTGCTATTTTTATTGTTGTCTTGCTTGCTGGAAGCTCTGGGACGCAGAGGGAGCGCCTCCGCACCGTGAGTCGGTGCGGAGGGTCTTTTTGCGCCCTCTGCGTGGTCTTTTTGTAGGTTTTTGTGCTGACCGCAAAGCAACCTTTCCTATCCTCAGTCTGTTCAGTAAGTCGGGCCTCACTTTGCTAAATCTATTTCATCTGTGTTTGTATTTTCATCTTTACTCACAGTCATTATATGTGGCGGTGATGTCCAGGGGCCATCATATATATCAATATTTTTTATTTTAATTCTTTATTTTACACCTCACTATGGATCCGATACCGATACCCGATAACACAAAAGTATCGCATCTCGGTATCGGAATTCCGATACCGCAAGTATCGGCCGATACCCGATACTTGCGGTATCGGAATGCTCAACACTAGTCCTGACCACCAGGTCATAACAAAGAACATTACAGTCCATCAGAGAGCTGCAATTCACACATTGTCAGATGACAGCATGAAGTAGCTGCTGAGACCAGCAGTAAAAAGGTTATTTCCAGTCATAGGCACCGGCTGATGAGGGAGTACTACTTCCATCAGCCTACACCTGCTGTCAATGATATCAGCAAGAGCAGGCTTTGCTGAAGTGAGTATTCATCTATAGACACCTGTGCTATAAATAAACAAATAAATATTTTTTTTAATTATGTGAGGTCTCTTCTATTTTTTTTTCCAGTGCTGGCAAAAATTACAGCTGCGGCCTGCAACCCTCTACTGCCTGCAACCCTCTACTACCAGCTTTATTATGGCTGATTATCTACAGGGTGGGCCATTTATATGGATACACCTAAATAAAATTGGAACGGTTGGTGATATCACATTAGTATATGGGAGGGGAAAACTTTTCAAGATGAGTGGTGACCATGGCAGCCATTTTGAAGTCGGCCATTTTGGATCCAACTTTATTTTTTTCCAATGGGAAAAGTTTTCCCCTCCCATATACTAATTCGTCACAAACCGGAAGTTGATATCACCAACCATTCCCATTTTATTTAGATGTATTCATATAAATGGCCCACCCTGTAGAATAAAAGGGCCCCACGCCATTTTATAAGTTATTTAAATAAAGTTGTTCTCAAAAGTTTACATACCCCAGCAGAGTTTTTGCTTTCTTGGCCTATTTTCGGAAAATATGAATGATAACACCAAAACTAATTCTCCACTCATGGATAGTGCTTGGGTGAAGCCATTTATTGTCAAACTAGTGAGTTTTCTCTTTTGAAATCATAATGACAACCCAGAACATCCAAGTCACCCTGATCAAAAGTTATCATACCCTGGTGATTTTGGCCTAATAACACGCACAGAAGTTGACACAAATGGGTTTGAATGGCTATGTTCTGCTCTCCATCCCGGGTGCTCTGAACCTGCCTTCTTTCAGGTTATTATATCACATTGGGTAACATTCTCCTCTCATGGTACATGGACGGTTTTCCATGATTAGGGTTGTTAGTATATGGGTTGCTATAGGTAACCTGGGGTTTGCTGTATGACTGGCGCCTGTTGGAAAAGCTTATTTCATGTCTATGTTGCTCTTCCTTTTATCTGGATGGTATACCCTAGGTACCCCATGAGCCATTGAGGGAGGGAAATATAATATATATATATATATATATATATATATATATGTATATATATATATATTGCATATGTATTATTGTGCACCAGGTTATATGTTGAGGTTTATGCTATGTACCCGGGATGGTAACGGTTGTGTGTTAATTTTAATTATGTTTTAATTTTGTGTTAATAAAGTGGATTTTTTTCATACTATTATTGCGGTGGTGTGCATATTATGGTAGAGTGTTGTCTCTTGTTCTTTCAATGGTTGTTGTCTAATTATTGAACCCCGGCTTTCATATTCTCTTTATGGCAGTGCGCCGGGTCTTTAGTTTTGAATGGCTCCTAAAGGTAACATCCTTCTATGTACTGCTTCGTAAACTCACCCAGGTATATGAGCCACAGTTTGTCAAATTTCCACAAGAGAATGTATTTGATGTGCTAATTCTGCATGGTTTAGTGAACACATGCGGATTTACGTGCGTGTTTAGATTGCAGTGTTTTGGAAGCAGCAAAAATACAGTGTGCCAAAGTGCTGATGCCACCTGATTGTGGGCATGTACCCTTAAAGCCAGAGCCAGAGACTCCAAGGTAGAAATTCAATAGACTGCTCTTTGTAGAAATCTAGTTTTTGCTTGCAATTCATCATCTCCCTGAATTTCTTATAAAATCATCTATTTAAAGTCACAGTCCTTGTGTCTCACTTCATAAAAACGTTTGGCAATGATAATTTCACCAAACTTTATATCTTTGTCCTTGCTCACTTCAGGAACTTTTATAAAGCATGTCACTAACTTAGTTCTTTTCTAGACATTTTCTAAACATGGGTTTGTATTGCTGACCTGTGTTTTTTTATAGGTTTCTTAACCAATGTCATTGTTTGTTTCACATAAACTTTGCCACAAGAACATTTTAATGACATAAATGTTTTATTTAATTACTATTAAACCGAATAAAACGGTTTCTTCCGGCACTTTCCAAACTATAAAACTGTCGCACAAGTTAACCCCTTCATGAGCACTGTAAATAAATAATCAGAATAGCTATCAGAATATAAAGAGGCAAAATCAATTCTTCTTTCTATAAATAGTTGTTTTGGGGGGTAAAAGCATCAAAATATAAAAACATGATAAAATATGGGGTATTGGTGAAAATATACTGGCTCAAAGAATAAAATTGCATTATCACTTTTACCATTTTATGAACAGCATAAAAAAAACAAGTCCTGAATAGCTGGTCCCAATAAAATGTTAAGTTATCCCACAAAAAATAAGCCCCATCATGACTTTGTCGGCAGAAATATAGAAAAATGTTACCTCTACAATATTCATAGTAAAACTTTTTTTGCAAAAGAATAAAGTTTTTAGTGTGTAATAGTAGCTAGTGATGGTCAAGCACTAAAATTTTCTAAAGCTTGTTACTTGAATAGAGCAAATCGTAATGCTTGGGTGCTTCTTTTGAGTAGCAAGCACATTGGAAGTCAATGGGAATCTTGAGCATTTTTCCTGCAGACCCTACCTGGAGGTCTTGGGGGTGAAGCGGAAAATCACTGAAATGGATGGAAACACCACTGAAATGGAATGGGAACAGCGTAGGAAAGATCCATTCATTCATACCTGATTCCCAGGTCACTGCTGGCAACAATGTTTTACGTACTGAAAATAAAACATACAAAACCGATAATAACATGGATTTTATAGCAAAAAAAGCTAGGAAACATTCCTTCCTGTATAATGATTTGTATATAATGCAAAATTTAAAAAAAAGACAAGAAAAAAAATAACTCCATTGACACCCAATTTTCCTGTCGATTTAAGCAATAAATGAATAATTATGAAAAATTATATTAGATTCCTCATATTTTTAATAGTCAACTAAAGCAAAGCAGTAAGATGAGGGCTACTTTATAAGGCTGGTAAGGTCCATGGTGTAACATCCCTGTCGGCATGACTGCATGGCTTCACATCCCCCATCAGGCAAATACACCGACTTTTTGTCTCTGTTTTGTGTCATTTTTATCTGTATCGCAGATTTGGTGCAATGGGAAGCCGCTCTAGACCAAGCCAGGCCACAGAGCCCAGTGGCCGCAGAAGCCAGCCCAAGCGAATATGGTGCTGCAGCAGAGGTCCAACCATTGAATGCAGGCCCTATTAGCAATCAGGGCGAATTGGACCCCCACCTGCTGGCGGTCTTGGAACTACTCCCCACCGATGACCGTGATGGACGTCGGCAGCTGATCCAGCAACACCAGGAGAGAGCCGAGCAAGAGGCTGAGAGAGCAGAGCGGGAGGCTGAGAGAGCAGAGTGCCAAGCCCAGCGAGTCCATGAACTGGAGATGGTCCGGCAGGGGGGATATCCTGCACTGCCCGGAGCCATGAGCCCAGCAGCGCTCAGATACCGAAGCCCCGGCCCGATCACTTTCCTGTTATGGAAAAGGACGGGGACTTGGACACTTTTCTGCGGGCCTTTGAGGAAACCTGCAGACAGTACCAGCTGCCAGCAGATGAATGGGCACAATACCTGACCCCAGGGCAGAGAGGAAAAGCTCTGGATGCATTTTCTGCCCTCCCTCAAGAACAAGATGGTGACTATGAGGCCATCAAGCAGGCCCTGGTAACAAAGTACCAGCTTACACCTGAGGTTTACTGTAGAAAGTTCCGAAACCTCCAACGTGGTCCACATGACAGTTACAGTGTTACAGTGTGGCACATGGACTGGGCATCCACTTTGACCAGTGGACCCAAGGACTGTCAGTGACCACCTTTGCACAGCTGTGAGACCTGATGATCAAAGACCAGTTCTTACATCTTTTCCCAGCTGAGGTGCGACAATTCGTGATGGACAGAGAACCCAAAGACGTGACGAAAGCAGCGCAGATTGCCGATGCCTATGAGGCCAACCGTAGATCAGAAGTGCGGAAGCCCGTCACCACCAGCTGGAGAGGGGGTAAGCCTGCAACCAACACCAGTTCCCGTGCCAGCCAACACACCAGAGATCTTGTCCCCGTGGTCAACAGCACCATACCTACCACTGAACCTCACCAGTGTTTCTTCTGCAAGCGGACTGGTAATATCAGTCCTCACTGTCCAGACAAGCAGAAGAACCCCCGTCCAAGTCCCCAGGGCCTAACGCAGCAGTTCCTTTGGTGGGTGGTGTAGCTGGGAGGGTGTGTGACAACGTACAGCACGTCACTGTGGGAGGCCATGTCGCTACAGGCCTCAAGGACACCGGGGCTGAACGAACCCTCATCCGACCCGAACTGGTGGCCCCTGAAGAAATCATTCCGGGGAAAACCCTAACTGTCACTGGGATTGGGGGCATCAGCTGTCCCTTACAAATGGCCCGGGTTTATATTGATTGGGGTGCCGGGAGCGGGGTGATGGAAGTGGGGCTGTCTGATAATTTGCCCACTGATGTTTTGTTGGGGACTGATTTGGGGAGGATGGTTGCATACTACGTCCCTGACACCCCTCCCCAATCTACTAATAAGGGTAACGTTAACCCTGATGATGATAATGATGATTATGGGAAATCGCATGTGTTACCTGACCATGCTTTATCTAGTAATGATGCATCTGATAACCATTTTTTCCCTAGGATTGATGGTGAAAAGGTTGTACCTGTGCCAACTGAACCTGATAATGATTTTTCTGTGAAGGTTAATGTGTCCATAGGTACAGGCATGCACAGCCACGTCGCTCTGCGGAGTGAGACGGCTGAGGAACCCCTAGCAGGGGCAAGTGTCGGTGCTACAGAAAATGGGGAGATGCATGGGAACCGTGAGAAAGGTGATGCCATGAGATTAACCAGTGCCACCGAGGAAGGTAACTGGCCCATAAGTAGCACTGCCCCTGAAGTGTTGGGGGTGGATGGGGAGGTAGAGCCCATAGCAGCGCCGGCTGATGGGTCTGTAGAAATCCCCAGGGACCCTGACATCGCTTCTGGCTTCCCCTAGCCAGGACTTTCAGGCCACTCTGCACACAGATGCGAGCCTAGAGAGTTTGAGACAACTTGCCGAGACACCCACCTCCGTGACAGGTAAGGAGAGGGTGTTCTGGGAACGAGGAAGGTTGTACCGGGAGACAGTACCCAGAAAATCGCAAAAGGAGTGGTTAAGGGAAAGACAGCCGTCGTCCCACAGCAATTCCGGGGTGAGTTGTTATGGATTGCCCATGAGATCCCGCTAGCTGGACACTTGGGGATCAGCAAAACTAAGGCCTGGCCATCTCAACACTTCTATTGGCCTAAGATGGGGACAGATGTGTCCAACATCTGCCGCTCCTGTATCACCTGTCAAAGAGTGGGGAAGGCGGGGCCTGCTCTTAAGGCTCCCCTGATCCCTTTGCCAGTGATAGAGGAGCCTTTCCAGAGGATTGTGGTGGACATTGTGGGCCCTCTGGCCGTCCCCAGCAGCTCTGGAAAGCAATACATCCTTACTGTGGTAGACTACGCTACCTGGTACCCAGAGGCAGTAGCTCTGTCGTCAACTAGGGCAGATAAGGTGGCGGATGCCCTGTTGGCTATCTTTTCACATGTAGGATTTTCCAGGGAGATGCTTACTGATCAAGGGACCCAATTCATGTCTCACCTAATGGAGGCTCTCTGTAAGAGAATGCAGGTGAAGCACCTGGTATCGAGTGTGTATCACCCACAGACCAATGGCTTGTGTGAACGCTTCAATGGTACCCTCAAACAGATGCTACGCATGCTGGTTGAGATCTAAGGGCGCGACTGGGAGCGGTACCTCCCACACCTGCTATTCGCTTACCGAGAGGTTCGGCAGGCATCAACGGGGTTCTCCCCCTTCGAGCTCCTGTATGGCAGGTGAGTCTAGGGACCCCTTTAGTTGGTAAGGGAATCCTGGGAAGAGGAGCCGAACCCTTCTGAAGTTTCCATAGTGGAGTATGTCATGCGCTTCCGTGACAAGATGCAGACCTTGACGCAGTTGGTGCATGACAACATGACGCAGGCTCAGGCTGACCAGAAGCACTGGTATGACCAGAGCGCCCGGGACTGGACTTACCATGTGGGTCAAAAGATGTGGGTGCTGATCCCCGTACCAACGGATAAGCTTCAGGCAGCCTGGGAGGGCCCGTACGTCGTCCACCAACAGCTCAACCCAGTCACTTATGTGGTCACACTTGACCATGCTCGGGGTAGGCGAAAGGCCTTTCACGTCAACATGATGAAGGCTCACCACGAACGTGAACCTTTCGTCCTACTGGTCTGCAGCTTGCCCGAAGACGGGGAGGAAGACACTCTCCTGGGCTTGCTGGCCCAAGCCAAGGCCGGTGGGTCCATCGAGGATGTGGATGTAAGAGCCTCACTAACTGAACCCCAGCGGTCGCAGTTGCGGACCAAGCTGGAACTCTTCCGGGCCGTTTTCTCCAACCGACCTGGAAGGACTGAGTTAGCCGTCCACGAGGTGGACACCGGGAATCATACCCCACTACGGCGAACACCTTATCGAATCTCCAACCAGGTGCAGCAGGTTATGCGCCAGGAGATTGATGAGATATTACAGCTGGGGGTGATTCTATGGTCAAAGAGTGTGTGGGCCTCACCTGTAGTTCTCGTGCCACAGAAGGACCGGACCACCCGGTTCTGCATGGACTACAGGGGGCTCAAAGCCATCACAGCCTCTGATGTGCACCCAATGCTGTGCATCGAAGAGCTGCATGAGAGGTTAGCTGGCACAAAATACCTGACAATAATGGATCTGAGTTGAGGATACTGGCAGATTCCCCTGAGCCCCGAGGCACAGGAGAAGTCTGCCTTTATCATGCCCTTTGGACTGTATGAGTCCATGGTCATGCCCTTCGGCATGAAGAATGCCCCTGCCACTTTAAAGCAGATGGTCAACTGTTGTGAATTCTGTGGCCAAGCTCCCTCCTGTGGTCGTGAGTAGTACTTCGGCTGGTTCTGTCTATGAGCTTCCTTTGGTGGATGAGAGTGGTACTGCGGCTTCTGAGTTTCCTTCCTCAGGTGTTGAGGTTAAGTCGTTAGGTGCTGCTCTATTTAAACTCCACCTAGTGCTTTGATCCTGGCCTCCAGTCAATGTTCTAGTATTGGTCTTGCTTCCTCCTGGATCGTTCCTGTGGCCTGTCTGCTCTGCATAAGCTAAGTTTTGCTTGTGTTATTTTTTTTGCTATTTTTTCTGTCCAGCTTGCTTTATTGGTTTTTCTTGCTTGCTGGAAGCTCTGGGATGCAGAGGGAGCACCTCCGTACTGTTAGTCGGTGCGGAGGGTCTTTTTGCCCCCTCTGCATGGTTGTTTGTAGGGTTTTGTGTTGACCGCAAAGCAATCTTTCCTATCCTCGGTCTGTTCAGTAAGTCGGGCCTCACTTTGCTAAATCTATTTCATCTCTGCGTTTGTATTTTCATCTCAACTCACAGTCATTATATGTGGGGGGCTGCCTTTTCCTTTGGGGTATTTCTCTGAGGCAAGGTAGGCTTATTTTTCTATCTTCAAGGCTAGCTAGTTTCTCAGGCTGTGCTCGAGGCGCATAGGACTGGTCAGGAGCGCTCCACGGCTACCTCTAGTGTGGTTGGATAGGATTAGGGATTGCGGTCAGCAGAGTTCCCACGTCTCAGAGCTCGTCCTATGTTTTTTGGTAATTGTCAGGTCACGTTGTGTGCTCTGAACTTCAATGTCCATTGTGGTTCTGAATTACCTGTTCATAACAGTACTGGAGTCCCCAAGTACTAATGCTTCTCAATAGAGGGAAAAGAGAAGTTCTGAGACCATTTTTTTTTCTTTGCACTGTGTCCTGTCTTTCTTTTCCCCTTTACATCAGGGTGGTTCAGAACACAGGTGTGGACATGGACATTCAGGGTCTGTTCTCTTTGATGGATAATCTTGCTATAAATGTACAAAATATTCAAGATTTAGTGGTTCAGAATCCTATGTTAGAGCCTAAAATTCCTATTCCTGAGTTATTTTCTGGAGATAGAGCTAAGTTTTTGAATTTTAAAAATAATTGTAAATTATTTCTGGCTTTGAAACCCCGCTCCTCTGGTGACCCAGTTCAACAAGTTAGGATTGTTATTTCTTTATTACGTGGCGACCCTCAAGACTGGGCATTTTCCCTTGCGCCAGGAGATCCTGCATTATGTAATATTGATGCGTTTTTCCTGGCGCTCGGATTGCTGTACGATGAACCTAATTCGGTGGATCAGGCAGAGAAAAATTTGCTGGCTCTGTGTCAGGGTCAGGATGAGATAGAGATTTATTGTCAGAAGTTTAGAAAGTGGTCCGTGCTCACTCAATGGAATGAATGTGCGCTGGCAGCTATTTTCAGAAAGGGTCTCTCTGAAGCCCTTAAGGATGTCATGGTGGGATTTCCTATGCTTGCTGGTCTGAATGAGTCTATGTCTTTGGCCATTCAGATCGGTCGACGCTTGCGTGAGCGTAAATCTGTGACCCATTTGGCGGTATTATCTGAGCATAAACCTGAGCCTATGCAGTGCGATAGGACTTTGACCAGAGCTGAAAGGCAAGAACACAGACGTCAGAATGGGCTGTGTTTCTACTGTGGTGATTCCACTCATGCTATCTCCGATTGTCCTAAGCGCACTAAGCGGTTTGCTAGGTCTGCCACCATTGGTACGGTACAGTCGAAATTTCTTTTGTCCGTTACTTTGATCTGCTCTTTGTCTTCCTATTCTGTCATGGCATTTGTGGATTCAGGCGCTGCCCTGAATTTGATGGACTTGGATTTTGCTAGGCGCTGTGGGTTTGTCTTGGAGCCCTTGCAGTGTCCTATCCCATTGAGAGGAATTGATGCTACTCCTTTGGCCAAGAATAAGCCTCAGTATTGGACCCAGCTGACCATGTGCATGGCTCCTGCGCACCAGGAGGATATTCGCTTTCTGGTGTTGCATAATCTGCATGATGTGGTCGTGTTGGGGTTGCCATGGCTACAAGTCCATAACCCAGTATTAGATTGGAAATCAATGTCTGTGTCCAGCTGGGGTTGTTAGGGGGTACATGGTGATGTTCCATTTCTGTCTATCTCGTCATCCACCCCTTCTGAGGTCCCAGAGTTCTTGTCTGATTACCGGGATGTATTCGATGAGCCCAAGTCCAATGCCCTACCTCCGCATAGGGATTGTGATTGTGCTATCGATTTGATTCCTGGTAGTAAGTTTCCTAAGGGTCGACTGTTTAATTTATCTGTACCTGAGCACGCCGCTATGCGGAATTATGTGAAGGAGTCTTTGGAGAAGGGTCATATTCGCCCTTCATCGTCGCCATTGGGAGCGGGGTTCTTTTTTGTGGCCAAGAAGGATGGTTCGCTGAGACCTTGTATTGATTACCGCCTTCTAAATAAAATTACGGTCAAATTTCAGTACCCCTTGCCGCTGCTGTCTGATTTGTTTGCTCGGATTAAGGGGGCTAGTTGGTTCACCAAGATAGATCTTCGTGGTGCATATAATCTTGTGCGTATTAAACGGGGCGATGAATTGAAAACAGCATTTAATACGCCCGAAGGCCATTTTGAGTACCTGGTTATGCCATTCGGGCTTTCTAATGCTCCATCAGTGTTTCAGTCCTTTATGCATGACATCTTCCGAGAGTACCTGGATAAATTCCTGATTGTATACTTGGATGATATTTTGGTCTTCTCGGATGATTGGGAGTCTCATGTGAAGCAGGCCAGAATGGTGTTCCAGGTCCTGCGTGCTAATTCTTTGTTTGTGAAGGGGTCAAAGTGTCTCTTTGGTGTTCAGAAGGTTTCATTTTTGGTGTTCATTTTTTCTCCTGCTACTATCGAGATGGACCCTGTTAAAGTTCAGGCCATTTATGATTGGACTCAGCCTACATCTCTGAAGAGTCTGCAGAAGTTCCTGGGCTTTGCTAATTTTTATCGTCGCTTCATCAGTGGTTTTTCTAGTATTGCTAAACCGTTGACTGATTTAACCAAGAAGGGTGCTGATGTGGTCAATTGGTCTTCTGCTGCTGTGGAAGCTTTTCAGGAGTTGAAGCGTCGTTTTTCTTCTGCCCCTGTGTTGTGCCAACCAGATGTTTCGCTTCCGTTCCAGGTCGAGGTTGATGCTTCTGAAATTGGAGCAGGGGCTGTTTTGTCGCAGAGAAGTTCTGATTGCTCGGTGATGAAACCATGCGCCTTCTTTTCCAGGAAATTTTCGCCTGCTGAGCGAAATTATGATGTTGGCAATCGAGAGTTGCTAGCCATGAAGTGGGCATTCGAGGAGTGGCGTCATTGGCTTGAAGGAGCTAAGCATCGCGTGGTGGTCTTGACTGATCACAAGAACTTGACTTATCTCGAGTCGGCCAAACGGTTGAATCCTAGACAGGCTTGTTGGTCGCTGTTTTTCTCCCGTTTTGACTTTGTGGTTTCGTACCTTCCGGGCTCTAAAAATGTGAAGGCGGATGCCCTGTCTAGGAGTTTTGTGCCCGATTCTCCGGGTTTGTCTGAGCCGGCGGGTATTCTCAAAGAGGGGGTAATTTTGTCTGCCATCTCCCCTGATTTGCGGCGGGTGCTGCAAAAATTTCAGGCTAATAGACTTGACCGTTGCCCAGCGGAGAAACTGTTTGTCCCTGATAGGTGGACGAATAAAGTTATCTCTGAGGTTCATTGTTCGGTGTTGGCTGGTCATCCTGGAATCTTTGGTACCAGAGATTTGGTGGCGAGATCCTTTTGGTGGCCGTCTCTGTCGCGGGATGTGCGTTCTTTTGTGCAGTCCTGTGGGATTTGTGCTCGGGCTAAGCCCTGCTGTTCTCGTGCCAGTGGGTTGCTTTTGCCCTTGCCGGTCCCGAAGAGGCCTTGGACACATATCTCTATGGATTTTATTTCGGATCTCCCCATCTCTCAAAGAATGTCGGTCATTTGGGTGGTTTGTGATCGCTTCTCTAAGATGGTCCATTTGTTGCCCTTGTCTAAATTGCCTTCCTCCTCTGATTTGGTGCCATTGTTTTTCCAGCATGTGGTTCGTTTACATGGCATTCCAGAGAACATCGTTTCTGACAGAGGTTCCCAGTTTGTTCCGAGATTTTGGCGAGCCTTTTGTGCTAGGATGGGCATTGATTTGTCTTTTTCCTCGGCTTTCCATCCTCAGACAAATGGCCAGACTGAACGAACCAATCAGACCTTGGAAACATATCTGAGATGTTTTGTTTCTGCTGATCAGGATGATTGGGTGTCCTTTTTGCCTTTGGCTGAGTTCGCCCTTAATAATCGGGCCAGCTCGGCTACTTTGGTTTCGCCGTTTTTCTGCAATTCTGGGTTCCACCCTCGTTTCTCTTCAGGGCAGGTTGAGTTTTCGGACTGTCCTGGTGTGGATACTGTGGTGGATAGGTTGCAGCAGATTTGGACTCATGTAGTGGACAATTTGACTTTGTCCCAGGAGAAGGCTCAACGTTTCGCTAACCGCAGGCGCTGTGTGGGTCCCCGACTTCGTGTTGGGGAGTTGGTTTGGTTGTCATCTCGTTATATTCCTATGAAGGTTTCCTCTCCTAAGTTTAAGCCTCGTTTCATTGGTCCATATAGGATTTCTGAGGTTCTTAATCCTGTGTCTTTTCGTTTGACTCTTCCAGCTTCTTTTTCCATCCATAACGTGTTCCATAGGTCATTGTTGCAGAGATACGTGGCACCTGTGGTTCCATCTATTGATCCTCCTGCTCCGGTTTTGGTTGAAGGGGAGTTGGAGTATATAGTGGAGAAGATTTTGGATTCTCGTGTTTCGAGACGGAAACTCCAGTATCTGGTTAAGTGGAAAGGTTATGGTCAGGAAGATAATTCCTGGGTCTTTGCCTCTGATGTCCATGCTGCCGATCTGGTTCGTGCCTTTCATATGGCTCATCCTGGTCGTCCTGGGGGCTCTGGTGAGGGTTCGGTGACCCCTCCTCAAGGTGGGGTACTGTTGTGAATTCTGTGGCAGAGCTCCCTCCTGTGGTCACAAGTGGTACTTCGGCTGATTCTGTCTGTGAGCTTCCGTTGGTGGAGGAGAGTGGTACTGCGGCTTCTGAGTTTCCTTCCTCAGGTGTTGAGGTTAAGTCGTTAGGTGCTGCTCTATTTAACTCCACCTAGTGCTTTGATCCTGGCCTCCAGTCAATGTTCTAGTATTGGTCTTGCTTCCTCCTGGATCGTTCCTGTGGCCTTTCTGCTCTGCATAAGCTAAGTTTTGCTTGTGTTATTTTTGTTTGCTATTTTTTCTGTCCAGCTTGCTTTATTGGTTTTTCTTGCTTGCTGGAAGCTCTGGGACGCAGAGGGAGCACCTCCGTACCGTTAGTCGGTGCAGAGGGTCTTTTTGCCCCCTCTGCGTGGTTGTTTGTAGGGTTTTGTGTTGACCGCAAAGCAATCTTTCCTATCCTCGGTCTGTTCAGTAAGTCGGGCCTCACTTTGCTAAATCTATTTCATCTCTGCGTTTGTATTTTCATCTCAACTCACAGTCATTATATGTGGGGGGCTGCCTTTTCCTTTGGGGTATTTCTCTGAGGCAAGGTAGGCTTATTTTTCTATCTTCAAGGCTAGCTAGTTTCTCAGGCTGTGCTCGAGGCGCATAGGACTGGTCAGGAGCGCTCCACGGCTACCTCTAGTGTGGTTGGATAGGATTAGGGATTGCGGTCAGCAGAGTTCCCACGTCTCAGAGCTCGTCCTATGTTTTTTGGTAATTGTCAGGTCACGTTGTGTGCTCTGAACTTCAATGTCCATTGTGGTTCTGAATTACCTGTTCATAACAGTCAACCTCCTGCTTCAGGGACTGGAAAATTACGCAGTGGCATACTTTGATGACATTGCCATCTTCAGTTCCTCCTGGGAAGAACGCCTGCAGCATCTCGATGAGGTGCTCAGGCGAATTCACCAAGCTGGACTAACTATCATGCCGATAAAGTGCCAGATGGGCATGAGTGAGGTCCACTACCTGGGGCACTGGGTAGGCGGGGGCACCCTAAAGCCAGAGCCTGAGAAAGTGGGAGTGATCGTGAACTGGCCCACCCCCAGGACCAAGAAACAGGTGATGTCCTTACTGGGCACTGCAGGGTACTATAGGCGCTTCGTACAGCACTATAGGAGCCTGGCAAAACCATTGACGGACCTCACTAGGAAGAAGCTGCCCCACATCGTCAACTGGACCGATGGCTGTGAGGGGGCCTTCCAGGCATTGAAAACAGCACTGTGTAACGCCCCTGTGTTGAAATCAGTTGACAGCAGTCGACCATTCTTGGTACAGACTGACGCCAGCAAGTTTGGCCTCGGTGCTGTGCTCAGCCAGGTTGACTCAGAGGACCAAGAGCACCCCATGTTGTACCTGAGCCTGAAACTTTTGCCGAGGGAAGTGGCCTACTCCACCATCGAGAAGGAGTGCCTGGCCATAGTCTGGGCCCTGCAGCGCTTTCAGTCCTACTTGTACGGTCGCACCTTCACCGTTGTGACTGACCACAACCCTCTGCGCTGGCTAAACGCCATGTGTGGAACCAATGGCTGGTTGCTACGCTGGAGCCTTGCCGTCCAGCAGTTTGACTTCACCATTGAACACAAAAAGGGCAGGGAGCATGGCAATGCAGATGGACTGTTCCGCCAGGGTGAACCTACTGAGGTGCACATGGAGGCATACCAAGGGGTTCTGCCTCCCTAGCGCAGACCAAAAGGGGGAAGTGTGAAGAAAATGTATGTCACGATAATGTAAAAACCATAGGGTGGGCGTTGACCCCCCTTCACTCTGTGTTTAGCTGAGGGAGTTTTACACTTCTAACCATGGTCCTGAAAAACACACGGCAGCTGTAAAACCCCCCTCTCTCTCCCCCCTGAATACAACAAACCAGCCCTATGGCAGACACTGGGTAGCCTGAAGCTTGTGTGTGAGCAGAGTGTGGCTTTAACCTGCAGGTGACCAAACCTGCAAAGCCACCTGTAGTCTCTCCCTTCTCAGCCAGGAATTTCTTTGTCTCCAGAGTCTGAAAACGTAAAGATCTCTGACCTTAATGAATATCATTAACCAGCCCTTTAGGGATGTCACGAGGCTTGAGTATATACGTCTTTACACTCAACCCGGCCTGCAGTCAGCAGAGTTTTGAGGAGCTGTACTATGCACTGGGACATCTGGGCTGTGTCGGACAGCATGGTTTTGCCTGATATGAACTGAGAACATGTGAGTTTTACCTTTTCTCATTTGATCCTTTTATTTTATAATTACTTTGTACATATTTCACTTGTCTCTTTGGTAACATCTTTATATGCCTTTTCCTAAACCTGCCTAATTTTAATGGAGTAAAATATTAAAAATTTTAGATTCGTTCTTCCTGCTCTAAAACGTACCCTAAGTCTTCTGAAAGGAATTACGCTACTGTTTTGGGTTAGATTCGGACCCGTTTAATCGAGCGGGAGTAGTTATATTGCGTCGCTGCAGTGTGCCCAATAGCCAGTACATAGCAGGCAGCCTTTCTGGCGACTAATTACCCTAGGTGCAGTACCTAATCTCACCTGAGGGTAAGGGGGGTGCTAGAGATCTGCAAGTTCAAGCAGAACTGTAAAGCGGGATATACATAAATCCCTGCAGTTCGTGGTATATTGAAGAGCAGTGGGATACCTAAAATAAGCCCCTGCGGTAAACTAAGAGGTCAATAGCCTTGTGTGTGTTTTTTCATCACCTTGTAGCAGTGGAGAGATAAATAAGATAAGTCCCCTGCACATGTGGCCTAAAGTCACCCCGATCTGTGACGTAAGGGTGACGGTCACGGTGTGAATCATGACAGTCAGTGATAATGTCAGGAGCCCTGCTGCAGACTTACAGCAGGAGTCTGTGCACGTGTTACAGAAGGACAGAGAGAGTAAGGAGTGCTACGATGAGCTTACCTGCAGGAGGGCAGGACCTCAAACATGTGATGTCGAGGGGAGTGGATGGAGGCGGAGCCAGACGCGAGTAGCAGAGGTGACTGGCAAAGCCGGAGAGTAGTCTGAACGTGCTGAAGTCAAGCTGGGAGATTGATGAAGTACCAAAAAGGGGTGAAACGTAAGCGTGGTTGAGACGTAGTAAAGGTCGGGGAGACGAAGATAGCAGTGCAGTACAAACGGGACAGATAGGAGGGAAGTTAGAGTACCAAGCAAAAGGTCAGAACCAGAAAGAGACAAAAAGCACAGAGTCACAAGGGAAAGGACAGAACGAGAAACAGACCGAGAGGTACACAAGCAAGCAATCGGACTAAACAGTATGCAAGCATCACAGTATCTATCACTGACAAGGATTCCCAGATGAAGGCGGGTAAATATAGCCCTCCCCAAACCAAAAGGAGGCTATCCAAATTAACCCCGAGAGGACAGGGAAGGAACCCTGCCAACAACTATGACAAGGGGGCTTCCACGTTACTGGTAGCACAAATGATCTCCGAAAAAGAAATACAATATATTGTGGCTGACAAATCCTTCTGGGACTCAATGTGCCTAAACCAAATTTAACGTCAATGTATTTGGCTGGATGCACGCTACAATAAATGTGCACTAAAATATATGGATGCAACAAACTATTGAGCTCTGCAATACAATGGACATTGTAATGTACAGGTACAACAATGGCAGATTTACAATGTTCACTCAGCAAAATAAATTACTGTTTGTTTCTGGAAACACCCATGTAGTCAAAATCATCACTACATCTGTAGAAAATTTCCAAAGGGTTGTAATTTCTAAAATGAGGTCAATTGAGGAGGTAATCTACTCTTCTGGCCCTTAGGGGCTCTGCAAAGTATTCTACAATAATGTGTTCTTCATGAGTCAAGTAGCCCTCCATCCTTCACGTTTTTTCATGTGGCTCAGCAGTACTGTACTGCCACGTATGAGTTATTGCTATGTTCAGCGGCAATTGTGTGACAAATTTTGGTGCCTTTTAAACTATTTTACTGTGTGAAAATGTAAAATCTGGGGCAAAAGCAACATTTTTGCGGTAAAAATGCAATTATATTTTCTTCACTGCCCAATAGTATAAAATTATGTGCACAACTGATTTTTCAATATGATCCTAGCACACTTATATGAATTTATTGAAAGGAGCACTGTCAATGTGACGTAACGTCCTCAAAACATTCCATTCCAGCAAAATCTGAACTCCAATATGGCAATACTTTCCTTCTGAGCTTTGTTGTCATGTGGCTTCCACAACAGAGCAGAGCCAGAAGACCACAGAGTCTGGTTAGTTCTACTCCACCGCAGAGAAGAAGCACTTCTCCAGTATATTAAACATGTTTGTTTCTTTCAGCAATACAGGGGTTAATCAGCCTTGCTGCAAATTCCTGTATTCAGCTGTGCTTGGTTAACCACTCCTCTTCCCTGTAAAAGCTGGGCTCGATTACCAAGTCCATGTCTAAGTTACCTTTAGCTACATAGATCTGAAGTGCGAGAAGCTGCTGTGGTGAAGGAGAACTGTTGCTTGGTTTGTATGCTTGGAAATTCCTTATCCTTTCCCGTTTCACTTTCTTCCCTCTCCATACACACTCTGGTGAATACCTCTGTTATATGTGAGTGTATATTTTGTGTGTGGAGTTTTTTTTTTACCCTTGTCTCTGTCCTTCTGTATGTCAGGTTGATGTATTGCGGTACACAGTAGCAACTCTCTTCCCTGGGTATGGGAAGGGGACAGACGTAGGTCTGTTGTAGGAGATAACGCAAGGGCGGAGGCCCCGGCATCTTCGCCATCTGAAATATCTCAGGGGACAGGGCGAGCTAGGGCACACCCCTAGTGTTAGTGTCATGAAAGGTACCCGCTAGTCCCAGGTCACTCGCAAGTTGGATCGTGACATTAACTCAGACATTGATCAATTTTTCTGATCCATGATGGATCCTATCTCTGCTGTGACAGGGCAGTTGCAGCAGCTCAGTTTGGAGGTGGCAGCTTTGAGAACGGTGGTTTCACAACACTCTGTTACATCTGGTGTGGTGATCTCCCCCTCCATTCAAATCATTGTGGAGCGCAAGGTCGCGTTGCTGGACAGGTTCTCTGAGGGGCGTGCCAAGTTTGTTGTATTCCCTGAGGCCTGTAAATTGTATTTCCAGTTGCGTCCGATATCCTCAAGTACAGAGGAGCAATGGGTGGGGATTGTAATCTCGCTCCATCAGGAGGAACCACAAACATTGTCATTTTCTCTCCCGTATGACTCACAGTCACTCCAGACAGTAGAGGAATTTTTTCAGGCTCTGGGCCTTGTGTATAATGACCCCAATCACGTCTCCCTGGCGTAGTCTTCTCTATGCCAACTTCAGCAAGGAGTTCAAGAAAAGCACATCCAGCCCATGAATGGCAGCGCTTCCCAGGACTCACATTCAAAGATGATATTTCATATTTTTTTATTTCATAACTTAAAATAGAAGAGATACAACGCGTTTCGGATACAGTATATATCCTTCTTCAGGTATCATAAAAACACCGTACAAATCCTACTAGTATAAAATTCAATTACACTTATATATAGTATCACACCTTTTATCCCAGTCTCAGAAACTTGATTTGGGGTGTGGACCAAGTTCAGGAAAACACCCACTGATTGATACAGCCTTGTTAACATTGATGCAAGAAAGAGAGAGAAAAAAAAATAATAAAAAAAAAAAAAAAAAAAAAATATATATATATATATATATATATTTTTTTTTTTTTCCCTTTGATATATTTTTTTATTTATTTTTATTATTTTTTTTTCTCTCTCTTTCTTGCATCAATGTTAACAAGGCTGTATCAATCAGTGGGTGTTTTCCTGAACTTGGTCCACACCCCAAATCAAGTTTCTGAGACTGGGATAAAAGGTGTGATACTATATATAAGTGTAATTGAATTTTATACTAGTAGGATTTGTACGGTGTTTTTATGATACCTGAAGAAGGATATATACTGTATCCGAAACGCGTTGTATCTCTTCTATTTTAAGTTATGAAATAAAAAAATATGAAATATCATCTTTGAATGTGAGTCCTGGGAAGCGCTGCCATTCATGGGCTGGATGTGCTTTTCTTGAACTACTCATCCTGTGTGAGTCTTACTCTGGCTCTATCACTTGGATCCACCCGAGGCAAGCTGCAAGCCCTGTATATTGAAAAGTATCTCAGAGGGAATTTGGAGGATACACGATCTAAAGCTATTTTAGTCTTTTATCAGGTGAGTGCATAAAATTGTGCACCCTTTAAAGACTATAATATTGTGTTTACGCACTTAGGGCGCCGCGATTTGTCTGTTCTTCTCTCCCAAACAGGGTTTTTTTGTAACTTCAGCAAGGAGACCACCTGGCATAGGAATATAGCTCAAAGTTCCAGCAGTGGGCTACAGACAATAGGTGGAATAACCCGGCCCTCCGTAGTCAGTTCTGTGAAGGCCTCTCAGTGAGAGTAAGAGATGCTTTATCTCTCTATAAGACTCCTGACTTCCTTGAGGCAGCCATGTCTCTGGTGATCTGGGTTGATCACCGCCTTCGCCGGAGACATAGAGAGTCACCTCTGGGGGGCGGGAGGTCAAGGGTTGAGAGTGGTCAGTACTGAGCCAGCTGTGGAACCCATGTAGGTGGGTGTGGCATCTCAACCTAGCAAAATGTCTGTAATCCGACGTAAGAGGTGTGTGTGTTTCTGCTGTGGCAAAAAGGATTATTTTGTGAGCACATGTCCTTCCCGACATCTATTTAAATAACCACCGGAAAAATAGAGGGCCCGGGTTGCGGGGAAGTTGGCAACCTGGGTATACTTATTATCTCGGTAAGACTCACTGTTTTCTACCAGCTACCTTACACGTTTGTGAAAATAAGGTGGACACTTCCATCTTCCTGGACAGTGGGGCGGTGTTTATCCCCTTTACCCCAAGGGTGGTTTGCACGTTAATGACCAGGCCAATTTTTACAATTCTGACCACTGTCCCTTTATGAGGTTATAAATCTGGAACGCTTCAATAGATCCTGGTGATTCTGACAATGTTTTCTCATGGCATATTGTACTTCATGATAGTGGTAAAATTTCTTTGATATTACCTGCGTTTATTTGTGCAAAAAAAAACGGAAATTTGGCGAAAATTTTGAAAATTTCACAATTTTCCAAATTTGAATTTTTATGCAATTAAATCACAGAGATATGTCACAAAATCCTTAATAAGTAACATTTCCCACATGTCTACTTTACATCAGCACAATTTTGGAACCAAATTTTTTTTTTTGTTAGGGAGTTATAAGAGTTAAAATTTGACCAGCAATTTCTAATTTTTACAACACCATTTTTTTTCGGGACCATATCTCATTTGAAGTCATTTTGAGGGGTCGATATGATAGAAAATAACCAAGTGTAACACCATTCTAAAAACTGAACCCCTCAAGGTGCTCAAAACCACATTCAAGAAGTTTATTAACCCTTCATGTGTTTCACAGGAATTTGTGGAATGTTTAAATAAAAATGAACATTTAATATATGTGGGGGTAAACCACTGTTTGGGCGCATGACAGAGCTCGGAAGCGAAGGAGCGCCATTTGACTTTTCAATGCAAAATTGACTGGAATTGAGATGGGATGCCATGTTGCGTTTGGAGAGCCCCTGATATGCCTAAACATTGAAACCCCCCACAAGTGACACCATTTTGGAAAGTAGACCCCCCAAGGAACTTATGTAGATGTGTGGTGAGCACTTTGACCCACTAAGTGCTTCACAGAAGTTTATAATGCAGAGCCGTTAAAAATAAAAAATCATATTTTTTCACAAAAATGATTTTTTTGCCCCCAATGTTTTATTTTCCCAAGGGTAAGAGAAGAAATTGGACCCCAAAAGTTGTTGTACAATTTGTCCTGAGTACGCTGATACCCTATATGTGGGGGTAAACCACTGTTTGGGCGCATGGCCGTGCTCGGAAGGGAAGGAGCGCCATTTGACTTTTCAATGCAAAACTGACTGGAATTGAGATGGGACGCTGTTATGATCTGGTGATTAGGCAGCGACATGCGTCTAGCTCTGAGCAGGTGGCAACTATACTGACCACAGTCCCTAAGCTCAACACAACACTAGAAGTAGCCGTGGAATGCTCCTAACTCGGCCTAGGCATCTCGTCACAGCCTAAGAGCTAACTACCCCTAAAGATAGAAGCAGGAAAACTATCTTGCCTCAGAGAAAATCCCTAAAGGATAGATTAGCCCCCCACAAACAATGACTGTGAGAGGAGATGGAAATGACATACGTAGTATGAAACAAGATTTAGCACAGGAGGCCACTTCTAGCTAAAGTAGAAATAGTACAGAACAGAACGCTGTGCGGTCAGTGAAAAAGTCCACCGCAGAGAAATGCAAAAATCTCCACACCTGACTAAAGGTGTGGAGGGCAAACTCTGCTGCCCAGAGCTTCCAGCTTAACTGAATAGATCCATACTGAAAAGCTGGACAAATGAACAAAAACAAAGAAAGTGCTGAACAACAAAGTCCACAACAAGAGAACCGCAAAAGGACAAGCAAGGACTTAGCTTTCATGAACTGTTCAGAGTGTCAGGAAAGTCCTAAGAGCAATGACTCCAGGCAGGAACAATTGACAACTGGCATTGAATGAGGGATAAGGCCAGACTAATATAGCCGAGCCAGAAAGACGATCAGTGAAAACAGCTGCTGAAGCTAAATCCAAGAAGCAGCCATACCACTCAAAACCACAGGAAGGAGCCAAAGAGCAGAACTCACAAAAATGCTACTTACAACCACCGGAGGAAGCCCAAGAGCGGAATTCACAACAGTACCCCACCATTAAGGAGGGGTCACCGAACCCTCACCAGTGCCCCCAGGCCGATCAGGATGAGCCAAATGAAAAGCACGAACCAAATCGGCGGCATGAACATCGGAGGCAACAACCCAAGAATTATCCTCCTGGCCATAACACTTCCGCTTGACAAGATACTGAAGCTTCCGCCTCTAAAAACGAGAATCCAAAATTTTCTCAACCACATATTCCAACTCCCCCCCAACCAACACCAGGGCAGGAGGATCAACAGATGGAACAACGGGCACCACATATCTCCGCAACAAAGATCTATGGAAAACAGTGTGGATGGCAAAAGAGGCTGGAAGGGCCAAACGAAAAGACACAGGATTGATAATCTCAGAAATCTTATAAGGACCAATAAACCGAGGCTTGAACTTAGGGGAAGAAACCTTCATAGGAACATGACGAGAGGACAACCAAACCAAATCCCCCACACGAAGCCGAGGACCAACACACCGACGGCGGTTAGCAAAACGCTGAGCCTTTTCCTGGGACAACGTCAAATTGTCTACCACATGAGCCCAAATCCGCTGTAACCTGTCCATCACAGAATCAACACCAGGACTATCAGAAGGCTCAACCTGCCCTGAAGAAAAACGAGGATGGAAACCAAAATTACAAAAGAAAGGCGAAACCAAAGTAGCCGAACTGGCCCGATTATTAAGGGCAAACTCGGCCAACGGCAAGAAAGTCACCCAATCATCCTGATCAGCAGACACAAAGCATCTCAAATAGGTTTCCAAGGTCTGATTAGTTCGCTCAGTTTGGCCATTGGTCTGAGGATGGAACGCCGAAGAAAAAGACAAATCAATACCCATCCTAGCACAAAAGGCCCGCCAAAACCTGGAAACAAACTGGGAACCTCTGTCAGACACAATATTCTCCGGAATGCCATGCAAACGAACCACATGCTGAAAAAACAATTGAACCAAATCAGAGGAGGAAGGCAATTTAGGCAAAGGTACCAAATGGACCATTTTAGAGAACCGGTCACAAACCACCCAGATAACAGACATCCTCTGGGACACAGGAAGATCTGAAATAAAATCCATGGAAATATGCGTCCAAGGCCTCTGCGGGACGGGCAAAGGCAAAAGCAACCCACTAGCGCGGGAACAGCAAGGCTTGGCTCGGGCGCAAGTCCCACAGGACTGCACAAAAGCACGGACATCACGAGACAAGGAAGGCCACCAAAAGGACCTAGCAACCAAATCTCTGGTACCAAAAATCCCAGGATGACCAGCCAACACTGAACAATGGACCTCAGAAATCACCTTAATCGTCCATCTATCAGCATCAAACAGCTTCCCCACAGGACAGCGGTCAGGCCTATCAGCCTGAAATTCCTGAAGCACCCACCGCAAATCAGGGGAGATGGCAGAAAGAATCACCCCTTCCTTAAGAATGCCAACCGGCTCAAGGACTCCAGGAGAATCCGGCAAAAAACTCCTAGAGAGGGCATCCGCTTTAACATTCTTAGATCCTCGAAGATATGAGACCACAAAATCAAAATGGGAGAAAAACAGGGACCACCGAGCCTGTCTAGGGTTCAGCCGCTTGGCCGACTCAAGGTAAATCAAATTCTTATGATCGGTCAAGACCACAATGCGGTGCTTGGCTCCCTCAAGCCAATGTCGCCACTCCTCAAATGCCCACTTCATAGCCAACAACTCCCGATTGCCAACATCATAATTGCATTCCGCAGGCGAAAACTTTCGGGAAAAGAAGGCACATGGCTTCATCAAGGAACCATCAGAATTCCTCTGTGACAAAACAGCCCCTGCCCCAATCTCAGAATCGTCAACCTCAACCTGAAAAGGAAGAGAATCATCCGGTTGACGCAACACAGGGGCAGAAGTAAATCGGTGTTTAAGCTCCTGAAAGGCCTCAACAGCCTCAGAGGACCAATTAGTCACATCAGCGCCTTTCTTCGTCAAATCGGTCAGGGGTTTAACCACACTAGAGAAGTTGGCAACGAAACGGCGATAAAAATTAGCAAAGCCCAAAAATTTCTGAAGGCTCTTCACAGATGTGGGTTGAATCCAGTCATGAATGGCTTGGACCTTAACAGGATCCATTTCTATAGACGAAGGAGAAAAAATAAACCCCAAAAAAGAGACCTTCTGAACTCCAAATAGGCACTTAGACCCCTTCACAAATAGAGCATTATCACGAAGGACTGCAGTCCCTAAGCTCAACACAACACTAGAAGTAGCCGTGGAATGCTCCTAACTCGGCCTAGGCATCTCGTCACAGCCTAAGAGCTAACTACCCCTAAAGATAGAAGCAGGAAAACTATCTTGCCTCAGAGAAAATACCCAAAGGATAGATTAGCCCCCCACAAATAATGACTGTGAGAGGAGAAGGAAATGACATACGTAGTATGAAACAAGATTTAGCACAGGAGGCCACTTCTAGCTAAATAGAAATAGTACAGAACAGAACGCTGTGCGGTCAGTAAAAAAAAACTAGAAAAAGTCCACCGCAGAGAAATGCAAAAATCTCCACACCTGACTAAAGGTGTGGAGGGCAAACTCTGCTGCCCAGAGCTTCCAGCTTAACTGAATAGATCCATACTGAAAAGCTGGACAAATGAACAAAACAAAGAAAGTGCTGAACAACAAAGTCCACAACAAGAGAACCGCAAAATGATGCTTTGATGAACTGGTCAGAGTGTCAGGAAAATCCTAAGAGCAATGATTCCAGGCAGGAACAATTGACAACTGGCATTGAATGAGGGGTAAGGCCAGACTAATACAGCCGAGCCAGAAAGACGATCTGTGAAAACAGCTGCTGAAGCTAAATCCAAGAAGCAGCCATACCACTCAAAACCACAGGAGGGAGCCAAAGAGCAGAACTCACAAAAATGCTACTTACAACCACCGGAGGGAGCCCAAGAGCGGAATTCACAACAGGACGCCATGTTGCATTTAGAGAGCCACTGATGTGCCTAAACATTGAAACCCCCCACAAGTGATACCATTTTGGAAAGTAGACCCCCTAAGGAACTCATATAGATGTGTTGTGAGAGCGTTGAACTCTCAAGTGTTTCACTACAGTTTATAACGCAGAGCTGTGAAAATAAAAATTATTTTTTCCCCACAAAAATTATTTTTTAGCCCCCAGTTTTGTAATTTCCCAAGGGTAACAGGAGAAATTGGACCCAAAAGTTGTTGTCCAATTTGTCCTGAGTAAGTGGATACCCCATATGTGGGGGGGAACCACCATTTGGGCGCATGGGAGGGCTCAGAAGGGAAGGAGCGCCATTTGGAATACACACTTAGATGGAATGGTCTGCAGGCGTCACCTTGCATTTGCAGAGCCCCTAATGTACCTAAACAGTAGAAACCCCCCACAAGTGACCCCGTATTGGAAACTAGACCCCACAAGGAACTTATCTAGATGTGTTGTGAGAATTTTGAACCCCCAAGTGTTTCACTACAGTTTATAACGCAGAGCCGTAAAAATAAAGAATCTTTTTTTTCCACAAAAATTATTTTGTAGCCCCCAGTTTTGTATAGTTTTTCCCAAGTGTAACAGGAGAAATTGGACCCAAAAGTTGTTGTCCAATGTGTCCTGAGTACACTGATACCCTATATGTTGGGGTAAACTCCTGTTTGGGCGCACGGGAGAGCTCGGAAGGGAAGGAGCAGTTTTTTACTTTTTCAACGCAGAATTGGCTGGAATTGAGATCAGACGCCATGTCAAGTTTGTAGAGCCCCTGATGTGCCTAAACAGTGGAAACCCCCCAATTATAACTGAAACCCTAATCCAAACACACCCCTAACCCTAATCCCAATGGTAACCCTAACCACACCCCTAACCCTGACACACCCCTAATGTAATCCAAACCTTAACCCTAACTTTAGCCCCAACCCTAACTCTAACTTTAGCACCAACCCTAACTGTAGCCTTAACCCTAGCCCCAACCCTAACCCTAACCATAGCCCTAACCCTAGCTCTAACCATAACCCTAGCCCTAACCCTTGCAGTAACCCTAACCCTAGCTCTAACCCTAATGGGAAAACGGAAATAAATACATTTTTTTATTTTTTCATTTTTCCCCTAACTAAGGGGGTGATGAAGGGGGGTTTGATTTACTTTTATGGTGGGGTTTTTAGCGAATATTTATGATTGGCAGCCGTCACACACTGAACACGCTTTTTTTTGCAAAAAATATTTTTTGCGTTACCACTAGGGTTGAGCGACTTTTCTTTTTATAGGATCGGGTCGGGTTTCACGAAACCCGACTTTTTCAAAAGTCGGGTCGAGTGAAATCGGCCGATCCTATAGAAAAGTCGGGGTCGGGGTCAGCCGAAACACGAAACCCAATGCAGTGCATTGGGTTTCTAATGGTTCCCAGGGTCTGAAGGAGAGGAAACTCTCCTTCAGGCCCTGGGATCCATATTTAAGTGTAAAATAAAGAATCAAAATAAAAAATATTGATATACTTACCCTCGGACGCGCCCTGGTTCTCACCGGCAGCCTTCCTTCCTAAGAATGAGCGCCTGAAGGACCTTCGATGATGTTGCGGCTTGTGATTGGTCGCGTGAGCGATCACATGGGCGTCACGCGACCAATCACAAGCCGCGACGTCATCTACGGTCCTTCAGGCGCTGATTCTTAGGAAGGAAGGCTGCGGGTTAGAACCAGGGCGCATCCGAGGGTGAGTATATACCTATTAGGAATATACTCACCCTCGGACGCGCCCTCGGATGCTTCCTTCCTAAGAATTTGCACCTGAAGGACCTTAGATGACGTCGCGGCTTGTGATTGGTCACGTGACGCCCATGTGACCGCTCACGCGACCAATCGCAAGCCGCGACGTCATCGAAGGCCCTTCAGGTGCTCATTCTTAGGTAGGAAGGCTGCAAGGCTGTCGGTGAGAACCAGCGCATGTCCGAGGGTGAGTATATCAATATTTTTTTTTTTTTATTCTTTATTTTACACTTAAATATGAATTCCGATACCGATTCCCGATATCTTAAACATATCGGAACTCGGTATCGGAATTCCGATTCCAGATCTGAAGATCGCCGACCTCATGGCCGACCCCACACAGGGGTCGGGTCGGGTTTCATGAAACCCGACTTTGCCAAAAGTCGGCGACTTCTGAATCTGGCCGACCTGTTTCGCTCAACCCTAGTTACCACATTTCGGGAGCTATAATTTTTCCATAGCGGTGCAGCGCTTTATGGGGTTCATTAACTACTATTGCCAGTTCATTCCGCATTTCTCAACTTTAATAGCTCCCTTGGTAGCCCTCACAAAAAGGGAGCAAATCCCAAATTGTGGTCGGAGGATGTCTCCAAGGCCTTCCTCTCAATTAAATCTCATTTTGCTAGCGCTCCCATTCTACATTGCCCTAATGTTGATAAGCCGTTTATAATGGAGGTGGATGCCTCATCCGTTGGTGCTGGAGCAGTCCTATTCCAAAAGGATGCTCAAGGTCAGAAGTATCCTTGCTACTTCTTTTCCAATACTTTCACACCAGCGGAGAGGAATTATTCCATCGGGGACAGGGAGTTGCTAGCCATGAAATTGGCTTTCTCTGAGTGGAGACATCTTCTGGAGGGGGCTCACTTTTCCTTCCAAGTTTTTACTGACCACAAAAATTTGGTATACTTACAGACAGCCCAGCGACTAAATTCTCACCAGGCCAGATGGTCCTTGTTCTTCTCCCAGTTCAATTTCACTCTCCATTTTCTCTCCAGGGAGAAGAACATTCGTGCCGACGCTCTCTCTCACTCTGTTGTGTCATCTGTGGAGGAGGAAGAGGAGCCTCGGCTTATTGTCCCCACTGAGAGCCTGAGAACTGTGGCCCAGGTCTCGCTAGAATCTGTGCTCCCGGACAAGACTTTTGTGCCATCACATTTGCGACCAGAGGTTCTCTCTTAAGCTCATTCGTCTAGGGTAGGTGGACATTTTGGGACCAAGAGGACGTCTGAACTGCTGGCAAGAACATACTGGTGGCCGCATATGGCTCGTGATGTCGGGGACTATATTCGGGCATGTGTTTCCATGTTTCCTGTGCTAAGAATAAGTCTCCTCAACAGCAGCCAGCAGGATTACTTTATCCCCTACCGGTGGCAGACAGGCCCTGGGAGATGGTCGGGATTGACTTTGTGGTGGGCTTACCCAAGTCTCGTGGCTGCACCATCATCAATCACCAACCATCTCTCTAAAATGGTGCACTTGGTGCCTCTTCCACGTCTACCTTCTGCACGGGCTTTGGCAGCATTGTTTGTAAAGCATGTTTTCCAAAAATTAGTAAAAACAGCAAAAAGAGGCAGATATGCTTACCTGCCTAGGCCTCAAACAAATGCACTATCAGGATGCAGTGGACCCATGTGGTTAAGATAGAAAAAACACAGGTGCAGCATAACCGATGAGGCAGCCACTCTCGACCTGCCAAACTAATGGAGGGGGTGGCTGCTTGGCACATTGCTGCACATAAAAGACTTCTATGCGGCGCTGTTCACACAATGGAGATGCACAGCATCCAGGCAAGCCTAGTAGTGATACCCTTCTATTAGATCAGGTGGGCTTGCCCAGCGCTAAACAAATGCACCCCATGTGAACAGACACCACAGTTTACAAGACAAAAATGGGCTCAACCTCCAAACTAATGGAGGGGGTGGCTGCTTTTTACTAATTTTTCGAGGATCTCTGAATCCTCTTTTTGTGCTCTTGCTATTTAGAATTAGGACTCAAAAGCATATTTTCCGCCTACACGGTATGCCAGACAAGATTGTCAGTGACCGGGGTCTCCAGTTTGGGTCACAGTTATGGAGAGAGCTTTGTCGACTTCTCATTATCGAGTTGAATCTCTCTTCTGCATATCATTCCGAGATGAATGGGTTGGTAGAGAGGGCAAACCAGACCTTGGTCACATATCTGCGACATTTTGTTTCAGCCAGGCTTGCTACCGCGGGTGGAGTTTGTGCTAAACAATGCCGTAGCCGACTGCTCTAGTCAGACCCCACTTCTCCTTAATTATGGTCAACATCTGCGGGTTCCTGTGCCCATAGACTAAGTGTGAACAGGTGCTGAACCCAGAGTAGAAAACTCATATACAGTCAAATAAATAAGGCTGCACACTGCGGCGCTAAAACATGCAAACATGAAACATGAAGATTGAACTGCATTACTGCACTAGAAATATGAAAAAATGAAAGCCTTTAACGCATAAATTGGCCAATTCATGTGTACCTGGTAGCCACATTAGGGCATCTCTCATATACCCGGTCCTAAACTTTTTTTTCCTCGCTGAGAATAAACGTCTTCATCTGAATGGGTACCAGATGCCCTAATGTGGCTACCAGGTACACATGAATTGGCCAATTTATGCGCTAAACGCTCTCATTTTTTCATATTTCTAGTGCAGTAATGTAGTTCAATTTTCATGTTTGCATGTTTTAGTGTCGCAGTGTGCTGCCTTATTTGACTGTATATGAGTTGGTGACTCTAGGTTCAGCAACTGTTCACACTTAGTCTATGTTTGGATGTGACGGTCAGTTTTTTAAATTTGTATACATTAGCCTTCTGACTGAGCACTCCACCTCTTAGCCACAGGTGTTTTAATCACAGCAGGTCCATTACCCCTCCACAGAGAGAGAGAAATTTAGTCTAAGAAGAGGTTTCACAGGTACCCATTCAGATGAAGACATTTATTCTCAGCGAGGAAAGGAAAGTTTAGGACCTGGTATACGAGAGATGCCCTAATGTGGCTACCAGGTGCACATGAATTGGCCAATTTTTTTTGTGCTAAACGCTCTCATTTTTTCATATTTCTAGTGCAGTAATGCAGTTCAATTTTCATGTTTGCATGTTTTAGCGCCGCAGTGTGCTGCCTTATTAATTTGACCGTACTCAGGATGCCATCCGGGCTTCCAAGGAGAGAATGAGGTTCTCCGCCAATGCACACCGGGGCCCCGCTCTGACCTTTGCTCCTGGAGATTTAGTGTGGCTCTCCACCCGTAACATCAGGCTTCGAGTTAAGTCCACTAAGTTTGCACCTCGCTACTTGGGTCCCTTCAAGGTCCTCGAACAGGTTAACCTGTAGTCTACTGTCTGGCACTTCCTCCACACCTAGGTATCACTGACACCTTTCATGTGTCCCTCTTAAAGCCCGTACACATGTCCTGATTTTCTGAGTCATCTGCCGGAACATCGGGTTCATCTACGGACGATTACGAGGTGAGCGCTATCTTAGGGTGCAAGGTGGTATGTGGCAAAAAGTTTTATTTGGTGGACTGGAAGGGTTATGGTCCAGAGGACTGGTCATGGAAGCTTGCTGAACACATTTGAGCTCTGCAGCTCATTGCTGCCTTCGAGCGTAGTGAGGCCCAAGGAGGGGGGCCCTAGGAAGGGGGTGCTGTTAGGTGTCGAAGCCATTTTTGGCTTGGCCGGGTATTAGATTTTTTTATGTTTTCAGTTTTTGTGAAAAATCACTTAATTCTCCTACTTCTACATCTAGAGGGATAAAACTTTGTTGGAAAGCATCCCAAAAGAGTTCCCAAAGAGGGGGTATAGTTTGTGCTTGATTTGTGGAAAAAAAATGGCCGGGTATTAGATTTTTTTACTTTTTCAGGTTTTGAGAAAAATCACTTAATTCTCCTACATCTAGAGGGTTAAAACTATGTTGGAAAGCATAACAAAAAAGTTGCCAAAGAGGGGGTATAGTGTGTGTTTGATTTGTGGAAAAACATTTTTTAACTGTAAATCAGCCATTTTTGGCTTGGCCGGGTATTAGATTTTTTGATGTTTTTGGGTTTTGTGAAAAATCATTTAATTTTACTTAATTTTCCTACTTCTACATCTAGAGGGTTAAATCTATGTTGGAAAGCATCCAAAAGAGTTCCCAAAGAGGGGGTATAGTTTGTGTTTGATTTGGGGAAAATAAATATTTCGCTGAAAATCAGCCATTTTTGGCTTGGCCGGGTATTAGATTTTTTGACATTTTCGGGTTTTGGGAAAAATCACTTAATTCTCCAACTTCTACATCTAGAGGGTTAAAACTATATTGGAAAGCATCCCAAAAGAGTTCCCAAAGAGGGGGTATAGTGTGTGTTTGATTTGTGGAAAAAAAAAATTTTGGCTGCAAATCATCCATCTTTGGCTTGGCCGGGTATTAGATTTTTTTATGTTTTCAGTTTTTGTGAAAAATCACTTAATTCTCCTACTTCTACATCTAGAGGGTTAAAACTATGTTGGAAAGCATCCCAAAAGAGTTGCCAAAGAGGAAGTATAGTGTGTGTTTGATTTGTGGAAAAACATTTTTGGCTGAAAATCAGCCATTTTTGGCTTGGCCGGGTATTAGATTTTTTGATGTTTTCAGGTTTTGTGAAAAAGCACTTAATTCTCCTACTTCTACATCTAGAGGGTTAAAACTATGTTGGAAAGCATAACAAAAGAGTTGCCAAAGAGGGGGTATAGTGTGTGTTTGATTTGTGGAAAAACGTTTTTTAACTGTAAATCAGCCATTTTTGGCTTGGCCGGGTATTAGATTTTTTGACGTTTTCGGGTTTTCTGAAAAATTACTTAATTTTACTTAATTTTCCTACGTCTACATCTAGAGGGTTATATCTATGTTGGAAAGCATCCCAAAAGAGTTCCCAAAAAGGGGGTATAGTTTGTGTTTGATTTGGGTAAAAAAAAATTTTGGCTGAAAATCAGCCATTTTTGGCTTAGCCGGGTATTAGATTTTTTTACATTTTCGGGTTTTGTGAAAAATCACTTAATTCTCCAACTTCTACATCTAGAGGGTTAAAACTTTGTTGGGAAGCATCCCAAAAGAGTTCCCAAAGAGGCGGTATAGTGTGTGTTTGATTTGTGGGAAAAAATTTTTGGCTGAAAATCAGCCATTTTTGGCTTGGCGGGTATTAGATTTTTTTTACCTTTTCGGGTTTTGTGAAAAATCACTTAATTCTCCTACCTTCACATCTAGAGGTTTAAAACTATATTGGAAAGCATCCCAAAAGCATTTCCAAAGAGGGGGTATAGTGTGTGTTTGATTTGTGGAAAAAAAAATTTTGGCTGAAAATCAGCTATTTTTGGCTTGGCCGGGTAGATTTTTTGACGTTTTCAGTTTTTGTGAAAAATCACTTCTACATCTAGATGGTTAGAACTTTGTTGGAAAGCATCCCAAAAGAGTTGCCAAAGAGGCGGTATAGTGTGTGTTTGATTTGTGGAAAAAAAAATTTTGGCTGAAAGTCAGCCATTTTTGGCTTGGCCGGTTATTAGATTTTTTGACGTTTTCAGGTTTTGTGAAAAATCACTTAATTCTCCTACTTCTACATCTAGAGGGTGTAAACCTATGGGAAACAAAAAACGCTGTGCACATGTCACTTTTTTCTGCGGATTCTGCAGCGGTTTTACAACTGCTCCTATAGAAAACCGCAGTTGTAAAACCGCAGTTAAATCCGCAGAAAAACCGTGGTAAATCCACAATAAATCTGCAGCAAAAACGCAGCGTTTGTGCCCTGCAGATTTATCAAATCCGCTGCGGAAAAATCCGCAGTTTACCATTATACATGTGAACATAGCCTAAAACTATTTTAATTTGGGAATGATTAAAAATCACAGTGCTAATAGCACCTCCATACAATGATCGTATAGTGGAAGTTATTAGCATATACAGTACAGGTAATTCCACAAACAACCCCAGATACCCACTGGTGATGTCTTTCAACAAACTTTGCATAAATCAAAGCACAGTTGAATAAAGAAAACTTTGAAGCATATCTAAACACAGAAATCTACTTTTTCTTCCACTTAGGATTCACTTCCACTGGACCTTAACAGATCAACTCCAACTTGTTCAACAAAAGACAAACTGTCAGCACAATGAGGTGCCAGGTTAAAAAGCATATCACACTCCATTGAGAGTAGGCACAGTGAGAAACAGAGGAGCATACTGATTTTTCAGACAAGTCTTTAAAAAGTATTTCAACTTTACACTAGATCTGGGCTAACATTAATACTGATTGTCATTTTTCATATTATCTTTCATGCTAATGCTGCTTTTGTCTGTTTGTTAAAAAAAGGAATAAATAGTGGGATTCCCTTTCTTTGTGCTTTGATGTGCTGCGTATTGTAGACATAGCAGCTGGTGTCTTCCCATGAGTTTGGAATCCATTGCAAAAATAGAGATAGAGCTTTCATATGGGAAAACTGGGGAGAATGCAGGATACAAGTTATAAAATGGTCAAAAATAGTTTTATTCCTCCAATACACACCGTACAGATTATTCTGAAAAGGCATTATAAAGTACAGTTCCCCTCTAAGCCATTGTAGGGATATATTTTGAAAGAGGAACAGAAGACACACACCTACCTAGTTCTTCATAGAAAAAATCTTGAAATTCTGTACCAGAGATCTGAAACTGAGGTCAAGGCAATGATTAAAAAATACACAAGTTATCAAAAAATGAAAGTCATGAATAGACCTGGTCAAAATGCTAAGGTTAAAACTCATTCATAAAGAAAAAATTAAACTGGTGTAAAACACAGCATGAAACTGCTATGATTGGCATCCTACTGGTGTCAGGGATAGAGTTATTAACAGGTTGCTTGAAATTGATTAACAGCTTTGCGTATTACATCAGCATAAAGCCCAAAGTGGAAAAATACTGAACTGGAGCTTGGAAAATGTATGACAAATTTTGATTATACGTAACAATTATGATACCTCAATGTTTTGTTCCCATGGAAAAGGTAGAAGAAGACATGTATACAGTAATAAAATTCATTAGTGTGCCATACTACTTCAACTGCTCAATGTTTGATTTTTTTTCATCTCTAATAATTCATATGACATACAAACAGAGGAATTTACAATAAAGTTAAATTCCATCCAAAATTTTGTATGAGACTCAAAATAGCACTGCATTTGTATATTTCAACCATTTCAACATGCAAGTGCTACTCACTTAATTAGAATTATCATCATAAAGTTAATTTATTTCAGATCTTCAATACAAAAAGTGAAAATCATATATTATATAGATTAGATTAGATTACAGAGTGTTCTATTTAATGTGTTTATTTCTGTTAATGATGATTATGGCTTACAGCCAATGACATCCCCAAAGTCATTATCTCAGCAAATTAGAATATTTTATAACACTAGCTTGAAAAAATGATTTTAAAATCTGAAATGTTGGCCTACTGAAACGTATGTTCAGTAAGTGCACTCAATACTTGGTCGGGGCTCCTTTGGCATCAATTACTGCATCAATGCGGCATAGCATGGAGGCGATCAGCCTGTGGCACTGCAGAGATGTTATGGAAGCCCAGGTTGATTTGATAGCAGCCTTCAGCTTGTCTGCATTGTTGGGTCTGGTGTCTCTCATCTTCCTCTTTACAATACCCCATAGATTATCTATGGGGTTAAAGTCAGGCGAATCTGCTAGCCAATCAAGCAAGGTGATACTTTTGTTTTTTAACCAAGTATTGGTATTTTGGCAGTGTGGACAGGTGCCAAGTCCTGCTGGAAAATGAAATTTCCATCTCCAAAAAGCATGTTGGCAGAGGGAAGCATGAAGTGCTCTAAAATTCCAGGTTTCCTGGTAGATGGCTGCGCTGACTTTGGTATTGAAAAAACACAGTGGACATACACCAGCAGATGACATGGCTCCCGAAACCACCACTGATTGTGGAAACGTCACATTGGACCTTGGAAATCAAGGTCCCAGAGTCTGGATGAAGAATGGAAAGGCAGACAATTCAAGCTGCTTGAGGTCTAGTGTGAAGGTTCTACAATCAGTGATGGTTTGAAGAGCTATGTAATCTGCTGTTATAGGTACACTGTGTTTTATGACTCATCATCACTCCGAATCATCCATTTCCAATCTTCTACTATCCTTTTTCATACTGTTTTGCAAACTGGATCGAATGCATTTTATGATGATTTTGAAGTAAAAACTTCTCCCCCTTTTAATCAGGCCACCATTCCAGATTGTGTAAAATGTGTTGCACGGTGCTTGCATGGACATCTGTGATCTCACTATTAGAAAGTATACAAGCCACCAACACTGCCATATTTGTCGCACTGGAACTGATAGCCCCTGTCGGCTCCAATATTTTGCCCGGACATCCACAACTTGGCTTTTGAATTAATCAAATACACTTCAATTTGTATTCTTCCAATTGTCATGACACTCATGTTATGTAATTTGGCAATTTTCTTGACATATAGTCATAAATAATTTATTATATTTATAGACATAAATAAAGTATATATATATATATATATATATATATATATATATATATATATATATTTGTATATTCTACTTAAGTGTAGGATGGAATGTTTCTCCCCTTTTACTTCCTGGGACAACACGGCCCCCAACCCCAGCTCCCAGGCATCCGTCTTGACCACGAATTCCTTACTGACATCAGATGCAATTAAGTCCGGCTGCATACGCAGGGCAAGCTTCAACTCCTGGAAAGCCAACTCTTCTTCAGAAACATTGGCCTTCAACGTCATTGTGCCCCTAAGAATATCAGTCAGTCCTTGGCACTTGGGGACAGGAGAATTTGACAGTACCCTTGAATTAGGTCCATGGTGGTGATATACCTGGCTGATCATAGCCTCTTAAAGAGCTCATCAACCTGGGGCATCAGTTATGCGTTGAACTTGGACACCTCATTTAGCTTTCTCTAGTCATTACAGAAACCTCACTTTACATTCGGATTTGGCACAAGGATAATGGGGCTGTACCAGCCAATCTTTGACTCATCGATGGCAACTCAGAAAACAGGTCTCACTTATGCTGAAGGAGTTCTCGGCACCGTTGCCTCTGGGCTGGTGACAGTGCCTCTGCCACTGTGACATCCTTGATCCTGGCTTTAGGATTTGGCCATAGGCACATTGCTTCCACTGATTCCATGGCTTGAGTAGGTTAATGTGGTACACCTGGTATTGCTTTCTTCACAATGGTTGGTGGATCTTGTAGTTGATATCACCCAACTTTTTGAACACCTCGTATAGCCCTTGCCACTTGGCCAGGAACTTACTTTCCACTGTGGGGATCAAAACCAACACCCGTTCTCCAGGGCTTAACTGTCTCAGTCTTGTCAGCCGATTGTAGACCCTTGCCTGGCCTTTTGTGCTTGAAGGAGGCACTCTCTCACAATCGGCATCACCCTCGTGATCATGTCCTGCATTTGAGCCACATGTTCAATGACACTTTGGTCGTAAGGTGTTACCTTGGCTTCCCAGGTTACCTTTGCAATGCCAAAAAGTCCCCCATGGCACCGTCCATATAGCAGTTTGAATGGTAAGTACCCCGTAGAGGCCTGTGGGACTCCTCTAAAGGAGAACAGTAGGTATGGCAGCAGGCAATCCCAGTCTCAGCCATCCTTCTCCATGACCTTCTTCAGCATAGATTTTAAGGTCTTGTGTAACCACTCTGCCAGGCCGTCCATCTGTGAATGGCACACCAAAGTCCAGATTGGGGTAATCTGGAGAGCTTTACACAACTTCCTCATCAGTTTTGACACAATATATGTGCCTTGGTCCATTAGAATCTCTTTTGGCAGGCCCATCCGGCAGAAAATATAGACTAGCTTTCGTGCTATACTCCTGACACAGGAGTTTGTCAATGGAACCACCTCCGGGTACTGTGTGGCATAGTCCAATACTACCAGGATGTATTGGTGGCCCCAGGCAGACTTAACTAAGGGCCCAATCAGGTCCATGGCAATCCGGTCAAATGAGGCTTCTATTATGGGCAATAGCACTAGGGAACTGTGGAAGTGGGATAAGGGAGCACTAAGCTGAGAGATAGGGCAGCATCGGCTGAAACTAACAATGTCCCAGAGACACCAAGGTCAGTAGAACCTCCAAAGAATCCGCTCTTGAGTTTTCTATACTCTTAGATGCCCACCAAAGACATGAAAATTGGCCAGATCTAATACCCTGCGCATATTTAAACCCAACACCAGCAACTGCTCTATCACTTACCGTCCTGGTTTTGTGACCCAATAAAGCAGCTCTTCATTTAAAGAAAAATATGGAAACCTAGTGACTGCCCCCGACTCTTGAGCTACCCCATTTAAAACAGTCAGATTATCAAAATCCAATTTCAATGTAAGATCTCGCACTTGAGCAGTCCCAAAATTCCCCCCCAGATACCCCCAACTCAGGAATGTCATCCTTGTTGGTTACTATTTCATCCTCATCACCAGCAAGTACACACAGGGGGAACTCATCCACCTCTGATTGCAATGGGGATTCTTCATGGGTGGACAGGCTCCTGTCTGAGTTAGTGGGCACCCTCGCCTTTTACCACAATTCCAACAACAGGCTAAAGTCCAGCCTAATTGTCACTGGGTGTAGCAAGTCTTTGTCTACCTCAACCTCATAGAACTCAGTGCCACGGTTCATTTTTATCATCACTCTGGCAATGGGGTAATCTTTGGAGTCTGCGTGGATATGTCGGATAGCCACATGTTTCCCTGGGATAAACTGATGGAGAGTGTAGCTCTTACCAGGGTCACCAACCTTCCTGAGTCCAACAGACCTGACACCAGCCAGCACCCCATTTATTTTCACTGGACAGGCCTGCAGACCCTCATCATGCTAATAGTACACACTGCACATAAAATAGGCATAGTATGAACATCGTCTCCCAAGGCTACACCTGTTTGGAGGACATAGGACCCCGGGTGCCTATGTGTTCCGGACCATGACATCTCCAGAAGATCAAGTGTTTACTTGCGACCCCTCAGCAACCCCTTGGGACCATGGACTCTCCTTAATGTTGGGTCTACTACCCCTCTTTTGATACTTTGGCTCCTTTTGGGTATCCCAGTATGGGGATGCAACATCACCCAGCTTCCTCAGGGTACTCTCTTCCACCAGTTACCTTTCTATTAGGCCAACCAGGTTGTCTGCATATCGAGGAAGCGCTCTGGGCAACCCAGGTATGCACCGGCCTAGCAAGGGAATAGCTAAACCTTCCATTACTACCCGCTCGAGCATCTGGGCTGGAGTGGAAGTCTCCAGCTGTGACCACTTCTGTACAAGATGCAATAAATCAAACATTTGTGAGCAAGGCGGGTTATCACCATAATACGCCCAGCGGTGAACCCTTTGTGCTCTGACCAACATAGTCACTCCAAGCATTTCAGTTTTTAATTTGGCATACTCTTGTGTATCCTGTAACGCCAAATCATAATAAGGCTTTGTGGAGCTTGCCAGTTAGATAGGGGCCAGCACCTCTACTCACTGCTCTGGTGGAAGTTTCCCACGCTCTGCTCCCCCCTCACAAATAGTCAAAAAAGCTTCCACATCACCTGAGGTAATTTTTTGCATTTTTCATCTTACTGCCTTCTGGACGTATGTGTCATGACCTGGACTTGGGGGAGGGTCTTCTTTCCACAAACCGCCTCTGCAAGCAACTCAATCTAATGCTGCTGTTGTTGCATCCGTTGTATTAGCAGCTTACTCATCTCTTGTTGAGCCAGCTGTTGCTACTGTAACTTTTGCTGCTGTAACTTCTGCTGGTGCTGGTTGTGCTGTTGCTGCTGCGCTTGTACCAGATGTTTAATCAGGTCCTCCATTTTGTCTGTTGCTGTTTGCTGGTTTGTGGCCACAATCACCCAGGTCATGCAGTTTATCTTGTAGCAGTGACACAGGTTCACTGGGAATGCTGCCCACATTATTAAAACCACCTGTGGTAGATGATCTCACTCTGCTGTGAATGGAGGTAGACACAGCAACACTGTCTCTTTAAGATCATCACTGGTTTATTATACAGTATATTCGGAATAAACAATAATGAAGTAAAATTAAGCACGGCCATTTGGGCAAAAAGGATTAATTTGGAAGTGCATTGAACAGCAAGGTGGATTGCTGCTGAGGGGAAAAAAATATTATTTAACTCTTCAGCTTAGTGAATGTGAACGAGCTGAGTGTGACCTGAGCGTAAGTGTGAATGGCGATAAGTGTGACTTGTGATTCAGTGACTTTGGATTCAGGGAGTTTCCAAGGGAGGAATTACTGAATAACTGTCTGTGTTTTATTGATACTTTGCATTTATTTTTTATTTAACGTTTCTGTCTGGTGCAATCTCCATTAGGAAATGTGCTCCACTCTTGTTAATGCCATCCAGTGCACATCTTGCCACATGTATGCAATCCTTGATCAGCCGGTTGAGAGTGCATATTGCTGTGCGAGATGTGAGCACGTTGTGCATTTGGAAAACCAGATTCTGAATCTAAATGTGCAGCTGGCAACACTGAGATCCATTGACAATATGGAAAGGAGTCTTCTGCTCACTGAGCAGATGCTCAATGGGATAGATGAGGCGGGGGATGGTAGGATGGAGCTGCAGGACAGTGAAGCAGCAAGCTGGGTGACAGTTAGAAGGCCGAGTAGAGGGAAGAGTTCCAGGGAGGCTAGTCCTGATCTGGCACACCCCAAAAAGTTTGCTAAGTTGGCAGATGAGGGGGGTGCAATACAAGGAATAGCACTGCTGCAGCAAGGCATGTCCTCTGAAAGCCAGAAGAGTGACTGCTCCAGTAAGGAGGGAAATAGGAGAGCAGGGCAGGCCAGACAGGTGCTGGTAGTGGGGGATTCAATTATTAGGGGAACAGATAGGGCAATCTGTCACAAAGACAGGGATCGTCGAACGGTGTGCTGCCTACCTGGCACTCAAGTCCGACACATTGCTGATCGGGTGGACAGATTGCTGGGAGGGGCTGGTGAGGACCCAGCGGTCATGGTGCACATTGGCACAAATGACAAAGTTAGAGGTAGGTGGAAGGTCCTTAAAAACGATTTCAGGGAATTAGGCTGCAAGCTGAAAGCAAGGACCTCCAACGTGGTATTTTCCGAAATACTGCCTGTACCACGTGCCACGCCAGAGAGGCAATGGGAGATTAGGGAGGTTAATAAGTGGCTCAAGAATTGGTGTAGGAAGGAGGGGTTTGGGTTCCTGCAGAACTGGGCCAACTTCTCAGTTGGCTACAGGTTCTACGCTAGGGACAGGCTGCACCTCAATTGGGAGGGGACAGCTGTGCTGGGGGAGAAAATGGCTAGAAGATTGGAGGAGTGTTTAAACTAGGGAATGGGGGAGGGTATTCAAATTATAGGAGGGGAAGATAGTGCAGATAGAGACCTGGGCACAAATAAGGAAGTTGGGGGTGGCGGTGGCATGGGGGGTGGGGTTAGAACAGTTAATAATTTAAGAAAGAATAGAGGTACAGAGAGATGCATAAAGTGCATGTATACTAATGCCAGAAGCCTCGCCAACAAAATGGACGAATTAGAACTAATGTTGTTGAAGCATAATTATGACATGGTGGGAATATCTGAAAAGTGGCTGGATGAGAGCCATGACTGGGCTGTTAACTTGCAGGGCTATAGCCTGTTCAGAAATGACCGAACGGATAAGCGAGGGGGAGGTGTGTGTCTATATGTAAAATCGTCCTTAAAACCCATCCTGCGTGATAATATAGGTGAATTTAATGAAAATGTAGAGTCCCTGTGGGTGGAGATAAGGGGAGGGGGAAAAAATAATAAATTACTGATAGGGGTTTGTTATAAGTCTCCAAAAATAATGGAAGCAACGGAGAATATCCTCGTAAAGCAAATAGATGAAGCTGCGACTCAAGGAGAAGTCATTATTATGGGGGACTTCAACTACCCTGAAATAGATTGGGGAACGGAAATCTGCAGTTCCAGCAAAGGTAATCGGTTTTTGACATCTATGAGAGACAATTACCTTTCACAACTGGTTCAGGACCCAACAAGAAGGGGGGCACTGCTAGACCTAATATTAACCAACAGGCCAGACCGCATATTAATATAAGGGTTGGGGGTCACTTGGGGAATAGTGATCACAAAATAATAAGTTTTCATGTATCCTTTAATAAGATGTGTAGTAGAGGGGTTATAAGGACATTATACTTCAGGAGCGCAAATTTCCAACGGATGAGAGATGATCTTAGTGCAATTAACTTGGACGATATCCTGAGACATAAAAATTCACAAAGAAAATGGGAGACGTTTATTAGCATCCTGGATAGGTCCTGTGCACAGTATATACCGTATGGGAATAAACATACTAGAAATAGGAGGAAATCAATATGGCTAAATAGAGCTGTAAGGGGCGCAATAAGGGACAAAAAGAAAGCATTTAGAGAATTAAAGGCAGTAGGTAGTGAAGAGGCATTAAATAAATACAGAAAATTAAATAAATTCTGTAAAAAGAAAATCAAGGCCGCTAAGATTGAGACAGAGAGACTCACTGCCAGAGAGAGTAAAAATAATCCCAAAATATTCTTTAACTACGTAACTAGTAAGAAACTAAAAAATGATAGTGTTGGCCCCCTTAAAAATAGTCTGGGTGAAATGGTGGATGAGGATGAGGAAAAAGCCAATATGCTAAATGACTTTTTTCATCAGTATTTACACAAGAAAATTCCATGGCAGACAATATGATCAGTGATAACAAAAATTCCACATTAAGTGTCACCTGCTTAACCCAGCAGGAAGTACGGCGGCGTCTAAAAATCACTAAAATTGACAAATCTCCGGGCCCGGATGGGATCCACCCCCAAGTACTGCAGGAATTAAGTACAGTCATTGATAGACCATTATTTTTAATCTTTAACCCCTTTACCCCCAAGGGTGGTTTGCACGTTAATGACCGGGCCAATTTTTACAATTCTGACCACTGTCCCTTTATGAGGTTATAACTCTGGAACGCTTCAACGGATCCCAGTGAATCTGACATTGTTTTCTCGTGACATATTTTACTTCATGACAATGGTAAAAATTCTTTGATAGTACCTGCGTTAATTTGTGAAAAAAACGGAAATTTGGCGAAAATTATGAAAATTTCGCAATTTTCCAAATTTGAATTTTTATGCAATTAAATCACAGAGATATGTCACACAAAATACTTAAAAAGTAACATTTCCCACATGTCTACTTTACATCAGCACAATTTTGGAACCAAAAATTTTTTTTTGTTACGGAGTTATAAGGGTGAAAATTTGACCAGCAATTTCTCATTTCTACAACACCATTTTTTTTTAGGGACCACATCTCATTTGAAGTCATTTTGAGGGGTCTATGTGATAGAAAATACCCAAGTGTGACACCATTCTAAAAACTACACCCCTCAAGGTGCTCAAAACCACATTCAAGAAGTTTATTAACCCTTCTGGTGCTTCACAGGAATTTTTTGAATGTTTAAATAAAAATGAACATTTAACTTTTTTCACAAAAAATTTAATTCAGCTCCAATTTGTTTTATTTTACCAAGGGTAACAGGAGAAAATGGACCCCAAACATTGTTGCACAATTTGTCCTGAGTACGCCAATACCCCACATGTGGAGGTAAACCACTGTTGGGCGCATGGCACAGCTCGGAAGCGAAGGAGCGCCATTTGACTTTTCAATGCAAAATTGACTGGAATTGAGATGGGACGCCATGTTTCGTTTGGAGAGCCCCTGATGTGCCTAAACATTGAAACCCCCCACAAGTAACACCATTTTGGAAAGTAGACCCCCTAAGGAACTTATCTAGAGGTGTGGTGAGCACTTTGACCCACCAAGTGCTTCACAGAAGTTTATAATGTAGAACCGTAAAAATAAAAAATCATATTTTTTCACAATAATTATCTTTTCGCCCCCAATTTTTTATTTTTCCAAGGGTAAGAGAAGAAATTGGACCCCAAAAGTTGTTGTACAATTTGTCCTGACTACGCTGATACCCCATATGTGGGGGTAAACCACTGCTTGGGCGGATGGGAGAGCTCGGAAAGGAAGGAGCGCCGTTTGACTTTTCAATGCAAAATTGACAGGAATTGAGATGAGACACCATGTTGCGTTTGCAGAGCCCCTAATGTACCTAAATAGTAGAAACCCCTCACAAGTGACACCATTTTGGAAAGTAGACGCCCTTAGGAACTTATCTAGATGTGTGGTGAGCGCTTTGACCCACCAAGGGCTTCACAGAAGTTTATAATGGAGAGCCGTAAAAATAAAACAAAAATTTTTTCCCACAAAAATTATTTTTTAGCCCCCAGTTTTGTATTTTCCCGAGGGTAACAGGAGAAATTGGACCCCAAAAGTTGTTGTCCAATTTGTCCTGAGTACGCTGATACCCCATATGTTGGGGGGAACCACCGTTTGGGCGCATGGGAGGGCTTGGAAGGGAAGGAGTGCCATTTGGAATGCAGACTTAGATGGAATGGTCTGCAGGCGTCACATTGCGTTTGCAGAACCCCTAATGTACCTAAACAGTAGAAACCCCCCACAAGTGACCCCATATTGGAAACTAGACCCCCCAGAGAACTTATCTAGATGTGTTGTGAGAACTTTGAACCCCCAAGTGTTTCACTACAGTTTATAACGCAGAGCCGTAAAAATAAAAAATCTTTTTTTTTTCCACAAAAATTATTTTTTAGCCGCCAGTTTTGTATTTTCCCAAGGGTAACAGGAGAAATTGGACCCCAACAGTTGTTGTTCTATTTGTCCTGAGTACGCTGATACCCCATATGTTGGGGTAAACCCCTGTTTGGGCACACGGGAGAGCTCGGAAGGGAAAAAGCACTGTTTTACTTTATCAACGCAGAATTGGCTGGAATTGAGATCGGACACCATGTCGCGTTTGGAGAGCCCCTGATGTGCCTAAACAGTGGAAACCCCCAAATTATAACTGAAACCCTAATCCAAACACACCCCTAACCCTAATTCCAACTGTAATCCTAACCACACCTCTAACCCTGACACACCCCTAACCCTAATCCCAACCCTATTCCCAACTGTAAATGTAATCTAAACCCTAACTGTAACTTTAGCCCCAACCCAAACTGTAGCCCTAGCCCTAACCCTAGCCCTAACCCTAACCCTAGCCCTAACCCTAGCCCTAACCCTAGCCCTAACCCTAACCCTAGCCCTAACCCTAATGGGAAAATGGAAATAAATACATTTTTTTTATTTTTTCCCTAACTAAGGGGGTGATGAACGGGGGTTTGATTTACTTTTATAGCGGGTTTTTTAGCGGATTTTTATGATTGGCAGCCGTCACACACTGAAAGACACTTTTTATTGCAAAAAATATTTTTTGCATTACCACATTTTGAGAGCTATAATTTTTCCATATTTTGGTCCACAGAGTCATGTGAGGTCTTGTTTTTTGCGGGACGAGTTGACGTTTTTATTGGTAACATTTTCGGGCACGTGACATTTTTTGATCGCTTTTTATTCCGATTTTTGTGAGGCAGAATGACCAAAAACCAGCTATTCATGAATTTCTTTTGGGGGAGGCGTTTATACTGTTCCGCGTTTGGTAAAATTGATAAAGCAGTTTTATTCTTCGGGTCAGTACGATTACAGCGACACCTCATTTATATCATTTTTTTTATGTTTTGGCGCTTTTATACGATAAAAACTATTTTATAGAAAAATTAATTATTTTTGCATCGCTTTATTCTCAGGACTATAACTTTTTTATTTTTTTGCTGATGATGCTGTATGGTGGCTCGTTTTTGCGGGACAAGATGATGCTTTCAGCGGTACCATGGTTATTTATATGTGTCTTTTTGATCGCGTGTTATTCCCATTTTTGTTCGGCGGTATGATAATAAAGCGTTGTTTTTTGCCTCGTTTTTTTTTTCTTACGGTGTTTACTGAAGGGGTTAACTAGTGGGCCAGTTTTATAGGTTGGGCTGTTATGGACGCGGCGATACTAAATATATGTACTTTTATTGTTTTTTTTTATTTATTTAGATAAAGAAATGTATTTATGGGAATAATATATTTTTTTTTCATTATTTAGGAATATTTTTTTTTTATTTTTTTTTACACATTTGGAAATTTTTTTTTTAACTTTTTTACTTTGTCCCAGGGGGGGACATCACAGATCGGTGATCTGACAGTTTGCACAGCACTCTGTCAGATCACCGATCTTACTTGCAGCACTGCAGGCTTCACAGTGCCTGCTCTGAGCAGGCTCTGTGAAGCCACCTCCCTCCCTGCAGGACCCGGATCCGTGGCCATCTTGGATCCAGGTCTGGAGCAGGGAGGGAGGTAAGACCCTCGCAGCAACGCGATCACATCGCGTTGCTGCGGGGGTCTCAGGGAAGCCCGCAGGGAGCCCCCTCCCTGCGCGATGCTTCCCTGCACCGCCGGCACATCGCGATCATCTTTGATCGCAGTGTGCCAGGGGTTAATGTGCCGGGGGCGGTCCGTGACCGCTCCTGGCACATAGTGCCGGATGTCAGCTGCGATAGGCAGCTGGCACCCGGCCGCGATCGGCTGCGCTCCCCCCGTGAGCGCCGCAGATCGCGCTGGACGTACTATCCCGTCCGTGGTCATAGGGGCCCACCCCACCTCGACGGGATAGTACGTCCGATGTCAGAAAGGGGTTAAAGACTCCATAATAACAGGGTCTGTACCACAGGACTGGCATATAGCAAATGTGGTGCCAATATTCAAAAAGGGGACAAAAACTGAACTCGGTAATAATAGGCCAGTAAGCTTAACCTCTACTGTGGGTAAAATCCTGGAGGGCATTCTAAGGGATGCTATACTGGAGTATCTGAAGTGGAATAACCTCATGACCCAGTATCAGCACGGGTTTACTAGGGACCGTTCATGTCAGACTAATCTCATGAATTTCTATGAGGAGGTAAGTTCCGGACTGGACCAAGGGAACCCAGTGGATGTAGTGTATATGGACTTTTCAAAAGCTTTTGATACGGTGCCACATAAAAGGTTGATACATAAAATAAGAATAATGGGGATAGGGGAAAATATGTGTAAGTGGGTTAAGAGCTGGCTCAGGGATAGGAAACAAAGGGTGGTTATTAATGGAGCACACTTGGACTTGGTCGCCGTTGGGTTAAATTCCTTTAATGTGCCTGCTGAATGTTTGCTAAATTCATTTGTTGTATTGCATTAAATACTTACTGCTGCACATCCATGCTGGGGTCACAGGAGATATTATCTTGTGCAAGGAGATGTTAGAGCATATGGTTGTAGCCAGGCTCAGTGCCATTGATCATGTAACCTCCCCTGGGGTGTTGGCCAATTGCTAATTTATCCCCAATCAGGTCCCACAATTCCTCTCACCTGATCCTTTACTCAGTCCTATAAATTTAGTATTTCAATTACATCAACATGCTAAATAATTCAAAAATACAGTAAGACAACCCAATGGTTTTGGTAGTTCCGAGATAAATATTTATTTAGCCAGTCAATGTGTACATACAAAGTGGGCATAAGTGTAAATAGCATGATTACAGGTTAGCAATTTCAAAGGAGCATAATTCTTTAAATCTTTGGCTCAGTTCACTTGCGAGTCTCATGGAAATTGCATTAACTATAAGGGAAAATAGGTCAAAAAGTTTCATTAGTTCATGCAGTCAGAGTCGCAGCTCACAGGAGTTCAGCTAAGGTGGGGGAGGGGGTGTGGAAACATCTGACTGGGTCCCTAACCAGGTGATCATGTTTAAACTACAGTGGTGCATGTTAATAGATGAACCTCAACAGATGATGGAGTTACTGTAAATAAACCTCTACACAATGACCAACACCGATATTACCACCATACAGTGACCGTAAACATAACATTCCAAATTGTTATGCTAATTGGATTTAATTGTCGGGAAGATTTCATTTTTTATCTTTCAAATAAATTTAAGGTTGGTATTGTGTCTTACTAGTTTTCCAAGAGAGCCCAATTAAAGGAAAACTACTTCAAAAGGATGTTCCACATTATTAACCCTATCATGCTTATTGGGGGCCTTTTAGGCCCCCATGCTTACTTTTTTGCTATTATTTGCAAAATTACTTAAAGGGAAGGTGCCATCAAAAATTTTTTTTTTTCAGAAATTGTAAAAATGTAAAGAATTGATGATTACATTCTCTTAAAAAATATTATCATTTGTTTATAATTTAGTAAAATATGAAAAATAATTTGAAAAGTTTTGGAATTTCCACTTTTCAACACTAGGGGGAGCAGCTGCTGAAATTTCAGAAAAACCTAGTGTAGAAATAGCTCACATTACAGCGCTGCAGTAATTATGGGCGGAGTCTGCTGAGTGTGTGATGTCTCCTCCCCTTCTGGGTGTTTGCTAAGGGATTAGAGAGGATGATATTCAGGAACCCAGTGAGCAACCATTTTGTTGGTGACTGCAGAGTATGGCTGCCGTCACACTATCAGTATTTGGTCAGTATTTTACCTCAGTATTTGTAAGCCAAAACCAGGAGTGGAACAATTAGAGGAAAAGTATAATAGAAACATATGCACCACTTCTGCATTTATCACCCACTCCTGGTTTTGGCTTACAAATACTGAGGTAAAATACTGACCAAATACTGATAGTGTGACGGCAGCCTTAGGCTACTTTCACACTAGCGTTGTTGGCTGAACGTTGCAATGAGTCATTCAGGAGAAAAAACGCATCCTGCAAAGTTGTCTGCAGGATGCGTTTTTTCCCCATATACTAACATTACCGACGCATTGCGACGTATTGCCACACGTCGTAACTGTCGTGCGACAGTTGCGTCATGTTTTGGTGGACCGCCGCCACAAAAAAAGTTACATGTAACGTTTGTGCGTCGAGTCCGCCATTTTCAACCGCGCATGCACGGCAGAAACTCCGCCCCATCCTCCCCAGACCTTACAATGGGGCAGCGGAAGCATCGTAAGACTGCTTCCGCTGCCCACGTCGGACATTTCTTTCACAGCATGCGTCAGAACGACGCACTGCGACGGGCCTGTACCGATGCTAGTGTGAAAGCAGCCTTATACTGACAAGTCTACGGTCACCGAGGATGGCAGGCAGCAAGGATTCTAGGAGATATGAGGTGGAGGGAGCAGGGTGACAGCAGCACAGAGTATTTCAGGAGAGCAGTGTGCTGGTCTATGGGGGCCCCCTGTTCGGTGTGCGGAGCAGCCAAGGATTGTACATAGAGCGCTGTCTTTTATACTCATGGATGGACCATCTGCTTGTCTGCTCCACAGAAATCCAGGAAACATTTCTGCGGATTGATGGCCTGTTCTGATCCAGACTTTGCATGCAGACCCCATTCCCCTCCTCAGATCCTGTCTTCCCCATCCTGTCCTGGCAATATGTGAAAGCGAGGCGACAGGCGCAGTCTGGGGTGACGCTGGGAAGGAAATGTAGCCATATAGTAACAATAAAAATGAGACCCCTCTCTTCAGCTACCTCACCAGCCTTCCCCTGACTGTACCTAACTGGAGGTCATGCTGCCCCCTCTATTACCCCAGACCCGCGTGCAGGTGCTCAGCCAGAACCACCATAGAATGGGTCCGCTTTCTGAAGATAATACTGCCATAGTGTTCTCACATAATACCGCCATATAGATCACACACAATACTATCAAATAGATCACACAATACTGTCATACAGTTCTCACATAATACCACCATATAGATCACACACAATACCGCCAGTGTTCTCACATACCGCCATATAGATCACACATAATACCGCCAGTGTTCTCACATACCGCCATATAGATCACACATAATACCGCCAGTGTTCTCACATACCACCATATAGATCACACATAATACCGCCAGTGTTCTCACATACCGCCATATAGATCACACATAATACTGCCATAGTGTTCTCACATAATACCACCATATAGATCACACATAATACCGCCAGTGTTCTCACATACCACCATGTAGATCACACATAATACTGCCATAGTGTTCTCACATAATACCGCCATATAGATCACACATAATACTGCCATAGTGTTCTCACATAATACCGCCATATAGATCACACATAATACTGCCATAGTGTTCACATAATACCGCCATATAGATCACACAATACTGCCATAGTGTTCTCACATACCGCCATATAGATCACACATAATACTGCCATATAGATCACACATAATGCTGCCAGTGTTCTCACATAATACCGCCATATAGATCACACACAATACCACCATATAATTCTCACAATACTGATCAACCATAATACCACCATACAGATCACATTATACCGTCATACAGATCTCACATAATGCCATAATACAGCATGACGCCCGCAGCTCCTGTTATCGCACGCATTGAGTTGTGTGTGCAATGGGGAAAGATATGCAGGGGGAGAGGAGTGCATAGAAGTGGATTAGATACACGGTTCACCAGACAGTATCACACAGGAGAGGATTAGATACACGGCTCAGCAGTCAGTATTTCACAGGATTAGGCTATGTGCACACGTCAGGATTTTTTCCTGACATAATCCTGAGAATTCTGCCAGAAATCCGCGTGCTTTTTTCGCGCGGATTTCTCGCGGAATTTGCGCGTTTTTTGCGTGGATTTTTTGCGGATTTTTTGCTTTTTTTTATTTTCCAGAATGTCCTTTTTGATAGGAAATCCGCAAAAAATCCGCAAAAAGATAGAGCATGTCCGGATTTTTTGCGGTATGCGTTTTTTTTGCGGAAAAAAACGCTAACATCTGCACAAAAAATGCGGAATGCATTCTAAATGATAGGATGCATAATGTTAGCGTTTTTTTAGCGGATTTATAGCGTTTTTATGGCGAAATTCCGCAAAAAAAAAAACGCTAAAAATCCGGACGTGTGCACATAGCCTTAGATACACAGGTCAGCATAGGATAGGATTAGATACACGGTTCACCAGACAGTATCACACAGGGGAGGATTAGATACACAGCTCAGACAGTATCACACAGGAGAGGATTAGATACACGGCTCAGCAGACAGTATTCCACAGGATTAGATACACAGGTCAGCACAGGATAGGATTAGATACACGGCTCAGCAGTCAGTATTCCACAGGATTAGATACACAGGTCAGCACAGGACAGGATTAGATACACGGCTCAGCAGACACTATCACACAGGAGAGGATTAGTTACACGGCTCAGCAGACAGTATGACACAGGAGAGGATTAGATACACGGCTCACCAGACAGTATCACACAGGAGAGGATTAGATACACGGCTCAGCAGTCAGTATTCCACAGGATTAGATACACAGGTCAGCACAGGATAGGATTAGATACATGGCTCAGCAGACACTATCACACAGGAGAGGATTAAATACACGGCTTAGCAGTCAGTATCACACAGGAGAGGATTAGATACACTGCTCACCAGACAGTATCACACAGGATAGGATTAGATACACGGCTCACCAGACACTATCACACAGGAGAGGATTAGATACACGACTCAGCACAGTATAGTAATAGATACATGGTCTGATGTCCTGTGAGGAGCTGCAGTGAGGTCGGAGCAGCACAGAGATTCTCCCCCATCCCCCTCTGTTACCTCTCTGCAGCTCCTGATAAGAGAACATCAGACCCCAGCACTTCAGACTCTAGCGATTCTAGAGATTCAGCCACACACCAGGCAGCAGAGGACAGGGAACGGCCGCTGACAGTGTGAGGGGAGACAGATGGAGCTGCCCCTCCAACAGCACAGCTCTCAGTCACAGTGGAGCTCACAGGTACACTCCACTGTAGGCTGAAGCAAGATGGCGCCGATCTCCTGCCTCTGCTGTGATGTGGAGACAGCCCAGGGGGCGTGGCCACATCAGAGCAGAGAGAAGCTTATAATGCATTGCTAGCTATGGGGTCGCCTCCCGACTACAGATGTTTATGTCCAGGGCTGCAGTATGTGAAGACTGTAAGTGTCGTGCAGCTACACTTAAAGTCCTGCAAATCAAAATGGCGGCGCCCAGTGGCAGAAAAAAAATGAATTAAAAAAAAAACAATAAATACTATGCACTTGAAAATAACTTATAAAAATAAGGAATTAAAGAGGTTTTTTATTTTTTTACAATATTAAAACGCGACACCTTCCCTTTAAGTTAGAATTTTGAAACTCCAGGTAATCCTCAAGTATATCGTTGTTGGTAATATCCAGTTGTTTTTTTATAGGCATTTCGGTGTTACAATGCTTTTTTGGTGAAAACCACATCTGTTCGGATTGGGGGCCTTTTAGGCCCCATGTATTTTTTATATCATGTTCTCAGTAGTGTTTGTGTCTCAAGTTACTTTATTTGTACTCAGTAATGCTGGTGGAGAGGCCAGGGTGTGGATAATAACATGTGAGGATGTCATGTGATTTTTGGAAGGAGAGATAAGGCCATGACCTCATCTCAGGTCCTTCTGAACACAGTAATGAGCTGTGTAGAGAGTAATGAGGACAGTATACATTGTGAGCTAATTGTGAAGTACCTGAGATAAGATAAGATGTTGAGAGGAAGTCTGATTCAGTTTCAGGTTCTCTGATTCTAAGAAGCCTGCAAAGGGTAAAGCTATTGAGCTACAAACATCCAGAGAATTGTACAACACCTAAAAGATGGTATAAAAGGTAAGAGGTGCTGAGGGTGAGAGGAGGGAGGTGACACTTTACATTTTTTCTTTTAGTTTGCTAACATCTGGTCAGCAATGGCATAGTCTTCCTCCAAGCATCTCAGTGACCAAGAGATTGAAGCAATTGTGTTTCAAAGTGATGATGATGAAAGTGAACTATCTTTGTCTGATGAAGAATATCTGTCACCAGAGAATCAAACATCCTCAAGTGATTCTTCTTCTGATGATGAAAAAGTGAATACAGTGGATCCTCAAGAAGTGTTAAGTAGAACATCCAAAACGAATGTTTTTGGGACAGTAATCCTACATTAGTCGGATGTACTGCAATCCATAATATTGTGAGACAGGCTCAAGGAGCTGTGGGAAGTCCCAGTTACTTTTCCCCTAAAGACGTTTTCTGTACTTTTTTTTCTGACAATATTGCAGAAGAGGTCCTTTTATGTTCAAACCTAGAAGGAAGACGTATCGCTTCTGCAAAAAATAAGTCCTGGAAAAATATCTCAAAAGAGGAACTTTACGCATACATTGGACTTTTACTGCTGGCAAGGAGTCAAAAATCATATGATGTTCCAATACGAGAATTATTTCTGGACCCACTTTCTGATCCACACTATAAGGCGACAATGTCAGTAAACAGATATGAGGAAATTAGGAGACACATTCGATTTGATGGTAAGCGAACACGTGCATTGAGGTTTGAAACAGACAAATTAGCCCCTATCAGTTATATCTGGAACGTATTTATCAAAAACTGCACCAAACTTTACAATCCTAATACTAATGTTACAGTAGATGAGCAACTTGTATCGTTCTGAGGATGCTGCAAGTTCATACAATACACGCCCAGCAAGCCAGCCAAATATGGAATCAAAAACTTCTGGATGTGTGATTCTACAAATTATTATGGCATAAATGGCGTAATCTACTGTGGCAAAGAGGTTGGTGCACCAGTACAGAAGGATCTGAGGTCAGAAATTGTCAAAACTTTTGCTGTTCCAATATTCAATTGAGGTAGAAACATTACCATGGACAATTTTTTCACCAATGTTGAACTAGGCAATTTTTTGCTTCAAAAAGCTATTACACTTGTTGGTACTATTAAGCCAAACCGACGAGAAATTCCAGAAGCACTGAAACACAATCATCAGCAAGCACTTTATGAGAGTGTCTTTGGATTCAATAACAAAGCGACTTTGGTATCTTACAAAGCGATGAAGGAGAAATCAGTGATTTTACTCAGTACCATGCATCACAATTGCAGTATTGACAGCAATGACAGAAAATTAAAACTAGAAATCATCCTGCATTACAATAAAACAAAAGGAGGTGTAGACAAAATGGATGAGATGGTGGGAGAATATTCATGCAAGAGGCAAACAAAACGATGGCCTGTAGTACTTTTTTCATATATGATTTGATGTAGCAGCCCTAAATTAATTAATCATTTATACAGAAACTCATGCAGAATTCCATGCACAGAGGAAGAACAGGATGTTAGGGTTGGCGGAACGCACCGAATATATATTTATTAGAAGAAGTTGGTGCGTTCCCAACCCGGGATCCACCGTGCAGGAAAGCACCTGCAGCTAGATATGGCGGTACAATATAGTAGTACAAACAGACTCTGTTACTTCACAGAGTCTGTTAGCAAAGATAACGCTGTGCCCTGTTTGGTTCACAGAGGCACACAGCTACTTAGTAGAGCAGATGGTGGTCCTGCAGTCAAATGCAAACATGAAACTCCTCGCCGGAGGTGCCAGCATTCTAGGGGCTTATTTCAGCCAGGTCCATTACTGCATACAAACATGACCACACTGGCGCTGAGCTCATACATAAATTGATACTAGCGCATGGCCGTGCACCTCTGCACCTCTTATAGCTGCAGCACATACAGGACCTTCCTAGAAGGACCAATGAGAGGCTGCCACAGACGTTGAACACCTTCAGGACCTTCCTAGAGGACCAATAGGATTTGCTGCAGTACCTGAGCATGTGACCCTTGATCTCCAATGAGAGATCTTACACTGGGCATGCTCAGAAGGGGAAAATAAGGACTTAGTCCCAAAGACATCTGCTTGCTGCTTACCAGTACTGGCTACAATGGCAGAAGCTGGAAGGACAGCAGTAACCCTTCGCCAGTGTCAGACTGAGCATGACACTGGGACCGATGCCTCCGCTGAGCAGGCTCCACTGTGGCAGGAGAAGAATGGGAGACCGCAGCGGAGAAGGCTCAAGATTCCCCCTGTGCAGAGGCAGGAACTCGACCCCTAACATTACCCCTCCTCCTAGGCCCCCCTCCTTGGACCTCGCCACGCTCGAAGGCAGCAATGAGCTGCGGAGCCCAAATATTCTCAGCAGGCTCCCAGGACCTGTCCTCAGGACCATAACCCTTCCAGTCCACCAAATAAAATTTTTTGCCACATACCACCTTGCACCCCAAAATAGCATTCACCTCATAATCGTCCATAGACGAACCAGATGACTCGGAAAACCGGGACATGTATATGGGCTTCAAGAGGGACACATGAAAGGTGTTGGTGATACCTAATGAGAGGGTGCCACAGACGTTGAACACCTTCAGGACCTTCCTAGAGGACCAATAGGATTTGCTGCAGTACCTGAGCATGTGACCCTTGATCTCCAATGAGAGATCTTACCCTGGGCATGCTCAGAAGGGGAAAATAAGGACTTAGTCCCAAAGTCGTCTGCTCGCTGCTGACTAGTACTGGCTACAATGGCAGAAGCTGGAAGGACAGCAGTAACCCTTCGTACAGTGTCAGACTGAGCATGATGCTGGAACCGATGCCTCCGCTCAGCAGGCTCCACTGCGGCAGGAGAAGAATGGGAGATCGCAGCGGAGATGGCTCGAGATTCCCTCTGTGCAGAGGAAGGAACTCGACCCCTAACACAGGAGACGCCCATTTTAGAGGGACCTTTGTCATGAACTTGTAATGCCTCACATGATACAGTGAAGCAACATGAAAGGCTTGCTAAAGCAAACTAAAGAAGCAATGAAATAGTGTGGCGTACAGCTTCAGATGATTCAAGGGCCAGGAGAAAGAATAAGAAAGCGCTGTTTCATATGTCCAAGAAACATAGAAAGGAAAACTGAGAGATTTTGTTCAATTTGTAAGGAAAATGTCTGCAGAGAACATTCATCCGAAAAAATAACTTGTCAAAATTGTTTGGAAGAATAATATAATAGAAAAGAAACATAATAGAAATGTTGCTGCAGCTAGTTTGGTATAGATTTCTTTCCTTTTTTTTGTGCGTTTTTTCATATGTTTGTGTGAAATTTTGAAAAAAAATTTGGGGGGGTGTTTTCGGTGAAAAAATATAAACAAAATTTTGTTTACTAATCATATTTTATTTAGCAGTTTTAAAATAAACTTGTAAAAGTTATATAAGTGGGTTTTTCCATATGATTTGCATGGGGGCCTAAAAGGCCCCCAATATGTTAATATGAAGATTTCTGATGTCACACATACTAGGGTTAAGCAGGTCACAGGTTTCAAGCAATATGGGAAAGAAAAAGGATGTTACCGCTCTCGAAAGGCGTCAAGTAGTGCAAAGCCTTGAACAAGATATGAAAACATTAGATATTTCTTGAAAAATTGTGTGTACTGTGAAGAGATTTGTGGCTAATACAGAGCATATATGGTTCGTGCAGATATAGGCATGGTAAGGAAGGTTTCTGTCAGACAAAATCATCAGAATAAGAGAGCAGCTAATAAAATACCATTACAAAGCAACAAATAGGTATTTGAAGATGCTGTTGCCTCTGGAGTTCCACAAACTTCAAGGTGTAGGATCCTCCAGACACTTGCAATTGTGTATATTCGGCCATTAACCAACAGGCCAGACTGCACATCAAATATAAGGGTTGGGGGTCACTTGGGGAATAGCGATCACAAAATAATAAGTTTTCACGTATCCTTTAATAAGATGTATAGTAGAGGGGTTACAAGGACACTAAACTTCAGGAGGGTAAATTTCCAACGGATGAGAGAGGATCTTGGTGCAATTAAATGGGACGATATCCTGAGATATAACAATACACAAAGAAAATGGGAGACATTTATTAGCATCCTGGATAGGACCTGTGCACAGTATATACCATATGGGAATAAACATACTAGAAATAGGAGGAAACCAATACGGCTAAATAGAGCTGTAAGGGGCGCAATAAGTGACCAAAACAAAGCATTTAGAGAATTAAAGGAAGTAGTTAGTGATGAGGCATTAAATAAATACGGAAAATTAAATAAATTCTGTAAAAAGCAAATCAAGGCAGCAAAGATTAACCAGAGAGACTCATTGCCAGAGAGAGTAAAAATAATCCCAAAATAGTCTTTAACTACGTAACTAGTAAGAAACTATAAAATGATAGTGTTGGCCCCCTTAAAAATAGTCATGAAAATACAGAAAAATCTTTAAATTAGAAGGTGAGTCCAAACTTTTGATCTGTACTGTACTTGAAGGCTCATTTTAAAACAGTCTTGTTTATTGATGACTGCCATGCAAGCCTAGATGGTCCAGATTAGAGTTGAGCGACTTTTACTTTTTTCGGATCGGATTTTGTCAAAAGTCGGGTCGGGTGAAATCGGCGATTATTGCGAAAAGTCGGGGGCCGGCTGAAACACGAAACCCAATGCAAATCAATGGGGAATCAAAGTCGGCAGTGAGTGGAGGCCAGGAAAACACCTACAGTGCCCATTTTAATGCCAAAAACATCAATTCTTATTACTTAAGCTTGTCAATCTTAATTTACTTTATAATAATAGTTAGGCATTGAAAACTGGGGGTTATTTGGCTAAAGTTGTGGGGGGGTAGGGCTGGCTCAAGATTTTTGTGGGCCCAGGAAACGCGGAATACATCATGGCGGTGGAGCTGGGAGAGGTAAGTATTTCAACTTTGTGAGTGCTGTGATCCTGAGCAACCAGGGGGGGCCCTCTCGTTGGCACTGGCACAGGGCCCCTCATAGTACGGCAGTGTGTTTGACGGCGGGTGGCGCCTCCCACTGCATATGGTAGAACTAGCGGTGGTGGTGGACATGGTGGATTGAGAGAGGGTTGCTGATGGTATTCTTGATGTTGGCCTACATACAGTGTTTCCTACCAATAACCTTGTGATTCCCTGACTGCTTTGGCCTTGCGACGATACCTCCATATTTGCTGCTGGTGGTGTCCTAACCGGTCACCTTACAGTGAGGGGAGCAATGTAGCGTTGCTGACTACCTTCATTCTGAGCAGGTGCACCAACGGTACAGGACGTTTGGTAGTTAGTCCAGGCTTGCAAGTGCATGCTGGTTAAATGTCTAAGCATGCACGTTGTATTTAAATTTTGAAGATTCTTCCCTCTGCTAAAGGTCTTTGAGGATTTCTTACAGATAACTTCTGACTGATCATTCGGATCTTGGTTAAAAAATTGCCACACTACACTCTTCCTACTATGGAATACCTTTTCAGGCATTGCACGCTGTGCTACTTTTACTGGATGGCCACGCTGTCCTAAAACTGTTTTTGTTTTTGACAAACGTTTTTGGCTTGATACGGGCCTGCCAGATGACAGCTGTTGCAATGTAGATGGCTGCTGCGGATCATCCTCCTCCGCTTCTGAGCTACTGGCAGTGGCACCCTCTTCCCCCAATGGCTGCCAATCTGGGTCAACAACTGGGTCATCTATCACCTCCTCTTCAATGTCATGTGCACCTTCCTCTGTGTCACCGTTTAAGGTGCTATAGCATTCGGGACGGGGCACCATAGTCTCATCAGGGTCAGATTCTGGCTCAGTACACTGCGAGGGCAATGTAGTGATCTGAGTCAATGGAACAACATAATAATCTAGCTGTGGCTTTGCATCAGTGCAATCCATATCCGATTCATCTTGTAATGGGCAGTTAACAATTTCCCTTTCTAACCCAGGCACGGTATGTGTAAAGAGCTCTATGGAGTAACCTGTGGTGTCGCCTGACACATCCTTCACTTTTGGTTTGGGTGAAGGACACAAGCAAACGTCTTGTTCCTGACCGGGAGCATCCACTGACGACTCGCTGCTTTTATATTTGGAACTTTCTGAAGAGGAGGCGAAAGAGCTAGAGGCTGAGTCAGCAAGGAAAGCCAAAACTTTTTCCTGCTGCTCCGGCATTAAAAGCTGTTTTCCTACTCCCAGATAAGGGAGCCTTTGAGGCCTTGTGTAGCCAGATGATGATGCTAGCTTAACACCTCCAGCCTTAGGTGCTATTGTGCTTATGCCACTAACACCAGATGCACCACCACCACCACCATCAGTACCAAAGACTGAACCAAAATTTAGGCCCAGTGTATATAACAACGCAATCAAAGTGGCAGAAAGTGGCTGGCTGACATACCACAAACTAACAGGACTGTAGTATATCCACTTTGTGAGAATTTGAATCTCACTTTTTTGGGGGGAGACTGAACCAAAACTCAGGCCCAGTGCATAAAACTACAGAATGTAAGTGGCAAAACGTGGCTGGAAGATATATGAAAAAATACAAGGACTGTAGTACAATTTCAATCTCCTTACAATGATCTCAGGAAAAGTATGGCAGCAATAAAAAGGACTGCTGCACACAAAAGTGTGGACAAATAAACAAGATAACTGTGCAGAAAGAAGCAACAGGATTTTTGCTTTTAAAAAAGCAGTTGGTTTGCACAGCAGCGTGCAAACAGCCAAGCAGCTATCAGGGGGCCATATAAGGCAGCCTAATAATCTACAGAGCTGATGCACAAAAATATAGCCTACACTGTCCCTGCAAAGAAATGGTGGTGTTGGACAGTGGAAATCGCTACAGCACAAGCGGTTTGGGGGTTAATCTTTCCTCCCTAACTATATCCCTTCTTCTGATGAAGCTGCAGCAACCTCTCTGTATGCTAAGATCGGCAGAAGTAAGATGGCGGCCGGCGTGCACATCCCTTTATAGCCCCTGTGACGCCGCAGAAAGCAAGCCAATCACTGTCATGCCCTTCTCTAATATGGTGGGGACCGAGACCTATGTCATCACGCTGCCCACATGCTGCATCCTCCTTCATTGGCTGAAAAATGGCACTGAAAGCATCATACGAAACGCGACTTTTGCGCGCAGATTGCCGACCTCATGGCCGATCCCACACTAGAATCAGGTCGAGTTTCATGAAACCCGACTTTTCCGAAAGTCGGCGATTTTTGAATTTGTCCAATCCGTTTCGCTCAACCCTAGTCCAGATGACTATAGTAGTGGATGATTGGTGGATGGCCACCATGTGCCAACAAGGCTGCAACGTCAGCAAGGAGATGTTGGTGTCATGTTTTTGGCTGTAATCATGAGGAAAGAGCTGATAGACATTTTTAGGTGTGAACATGATTCCGACAAAGTATATAAAAGTTTCTGACAGACCAATTTCTTCTATGGCACAAAAAGATGAACTGTGCCATCCATAGAAGTTTAGGACTATTATAAAGCTACTTAATATCACAGGCATGCAGTTTTGAAAAAAATCTGTAATACGTTTGCATATTCTAAATAAAGTTTGAGTTCACGAGTTATGCTTATAGTTTGCAAATATAACTTAATGTCAAATTGATCAGCAATTCACAGCTAATAGCCACAATATACTAACAAATAATTAGAATAACATAAGCAACACTGTGTAAAGCTACAGTGTCCTGAAGAGCCACACCGATCAAGTGAAAGGTCTTTACTACAGTCCTGCAGGTTGTCACATTATTCCTGATTCTAAAAATAGTAATTCTAATGTTTTAAAAAAAATTGGTAGCTATTGATGTATAGTGTCTTATTTCTCATAATCATCACATTATTTTTCAATTAAATAAAGGAATTTTAATTGACAAGAAAAGTGCCTGAAGGTCTGCCTCAGTTGTTATAAATCTGTTCCCAGCTAATATTAGAGAAAATGAAATAACACATTCAGTATATCACACAATTTGCGCACCACCTTTAAAAAAATACATGAACAATATAACTATTATGATAGAAACCCTTTCTATAACCACAAGAACCTGTGATATGCAACTGGAAATACAATTTCTAACATACTGATGCAAAATAAATAGCAGATACTATATGCTTGTTTTTGTTATCTGAATCTCGCTGTAATTGGAATCCAGGTGTTTGAGTACAGATCAAAGGAACACATCCATAACTTTTCGGTTTGATATTCTTTTTGCTATTCAAATTCTACTATCACAGGCTCAGCTTGAAATGGCTCATGTGCGGAAAATATAATAAATAAGAAAGTGTGCTGAGTTCATAGAATGATTGGTATATGATTGAAAGAAAGGTTTGAACTATATATATTACTAGAAACACCTAAATGTATCAACCAAATCAGACCATGAAGCATACATTAATAAATAACCAAGAAAACAACTTCACACTGGGCCAATAAAATTAACTATGAACTTTATTAGAAACAATAAAAACATATATTAAATAGTAGGCATATAACCACACGCACAGGTAAACATTGTGGGTAACCCAGGAAGAAACCCCAAATGAATGGTGTGTACATACATAACTAGAAGATATGCTAAAGTTACTCTAAACACAATAGTACTGTGTGACCATGTACAACCAAGCTCCAATAAAACAAATCAATAAATATCATAATAATAATACAAGTGTATATCAAAGTGAATAAACATATAATTACCAATGGAGCACTCCTGGGGACCCACCACACCCAACGCGCGTTTGACAAAGAAATGCTTCGTCCAGGGGTGGTTAGGTACTGGCCAATAATGGTATATATACAAATAAGGGCCAATAGGATGAAGGGACCTTAGATTATACTAATCGGACCCTCCTATGTACCGATAACCGGATTGGACACAATCAAAACCCGGCGTCACATTCACTCACACGCAGTCATCACTGGTAACCTGGAAGTCAAACAATCACCACCAGGGCATAACGCACTGCGCATAACAATCAAAGCCCACGTGGGACCAGAGTTGCCATACCAACAACTAATGTCTCGTACGGCAAAGTAAGTACTGGTCACCGCGGCAACCATCAGAAGCATCGGATGAGAACAGCAACCGTAAATCATATAGATAAAGCGCAAACATGCGCAATAGATTTAACCCACGTGGGACCAATGTTGCCGTGACAACGACAACACGCCGAAGTGCATGTATCGTCATATCCGGCAACACAATTACTGGTTACTATGACGGCCGCAGGGAAGATACGGTAAGTATAACAGAAGTGTATCCAGGTCCCAGGTCCGGCCAGACAGAACACAGAGAGGCGCTGTAAAGAAACCCACATAAGGGTAAAAGGCGCAACGCGATGTCGACGAAGCCGTTCTTGCAACGGCGATACGCGTTTGGCTTCCTCCCCACGCTCGCCCTGCCTTTGCGCCTTTTACCCTTATGTGGGTTTCTTTACAGCGCCTCTCTGTGTTCTGTCTAGCCGGACCTGGGACCTGGATACACTCTACTTATAGGTGGTAGCTATATTTCGGCACATGGGCATTGCTGTGGATGCTCATTTACTATTCTTATATTGTCCTATTTTTCTACCACCACATTATCTGGACCCAGTTGTCTAGGCGCCTCTTTTCTTATATGCCACATTGATCTATATGGGTTCTCTCCCTGTCTCTCAGTTGGCAGTATTTTTGCTTATTTGGTAGTGGTGCTAATTATACCCTTTATGTCATCAGGGCTTAGTCATACACATGTTGTGCCTCACGGGACACTGATGAGGTTGCTGTGTCATTTATGGCTATTTAGCAGTGTGATTATTGGCGCCTTTACCTGCTTGTATTGTATTGCTTTGGCGGGTGTAGGTGGGGATGTCGGTATAATACCATTTTAATTGTTTTTATTTGATGTGTCAATAAAAGTTTACCTTGTTATTTATCTGTATTGTGTGGTGTGCAATCCTATGAAGTGGTTCTCTTTTTTTCTTTTTTCTTTTCATTACTGAGGAGACGGCAGCGACGAATGTGAGGCACAAGCCAAAACAAGAATCAAAATGAGGGAAAAAGAATAGAGGTGCGCAGTGGACCCGAAAAACTTATAAAATATAAAAAATAATAAATAAAACTAAGGCCTGTGAAGAAATATGACATTAATACATATAAATTAGTGACACAATACGCAAAAAATAGAATATATATATATCAATACTTTTAGCACAATGTGCCAAAAGTAATTGTGAAGGCAATATAGCCCCATATATTGACCATATTATTAATACATACACATTGAACAAAGTATAAAAAATCAATAAACACACAGTCACCAATAAATATCTCTATAACATTAGCCAAAACCATTCATAATAGTAAAAATCCATTGGTATCCCCAGAATGATTCTTGAAATAAATAGGAATCCCTCTTAGGTCCAAAAGCCTGTATCCAATAAGGCCCAAAAGGACCAAAAGGTGAAAAACCTTAAAAAATTATAAAAGAAAAATTAAAAACAAGCCAGATAAAAACCAAGAACAAAAAACAGCAAACAAGAAAAACCAATTAGAGCAAGTATGACCCACTATAAGTGAAACCACCAAACATGCATATGTTGGAGAACTCAGTAGCACTGCAGATGTTTCGGGAGGCCACACATTTACCGCAGCTAGTACAGCCCCATTTGGGACCTTTGGACCCAAAGATAAATTTGGGACCAGGTCCTTTGTGGTAACTATGGACTAATTGATCCCTCAAATTATATGATCTCCTGAAGGTAATTGTGGGGATTTTACTAATACATTTAGTGATGGTATTATCCGTCATAAGCACCGACCAGTGCTTCATGATGGCCCTCTTGATCTCGTCACTCCTGGAATTGAAATCCTGATCCATTCCTTTATCCATTTTTTGCTTCTGCAGAAGAGTATTTCTATCACTTCGGTATGCTCTTTGGTAGGAGCGACAGATTCTTTTCTTCTCGTAGCCACGGTCTCTAAATCGTTTACAAAGATCTTAAGCCTGTTTCTCAAAAAGCTCCTCATTTGAGCATATCCTCTTTGCACGTAGAAACTGTCCCGTAGGGATATTTTTAATCAGATGATGTGGATGCTGTGAAGAAGCATGTAACAGAGAGTTAATGGACGTGCTCTTACGGAACAGATCTGTCTGTATGACACCATCTCCATCAACAATAATGGAGATATCCAGAAAGTAAATTTTTATACTACTATATTTATATGTCAGATTAATGTTCCTAGCGTTTGAATTAAAGGGAACCTGTCACCCCGTTTTTTCAGTACGAGATAAAAATACTGTTAAATAGGGCCTGACCTGTGCGTTACTATAGTTTATTTTATGTACCCTGATTCCCCACCTATGCTGCCGAAATAACTTACCAAAGTCGCCGTTTTTGCCTGTCAATCAGGCTGGTCAGGTCATATGGGCGTGGCGACATCACTGTTTCTTCCCCAAGATCTTGCATATCTTTCCGTTGGTGGCGTAGTGGTTTGCGCATGCCCATCTTCTGAAACCACTGGGCAGGAGAAGAAAAAACGCGTGATCGGCGCTATTTCCCTGGTGATCGGTGGGGGCGATCCCGCTCCCATAAACCTAAAAACAAATTTGCGATACCCTGTATTTGGAGAAAACATGAATCCTGAAACACAACAAAAAGTATGTGTGAGAACAAAATTAAGTGCCTTAATAAGAAAAGAACACAACTCTTGATCCAATCCACTATTTGTAAGATAGAAAGTGGTGGCTTCTAAGCTGTCCTGGTGCCGAATCGAGGTATATAATGACTCGACATCACAGGTCACCAAAACCATGTTATCTTCCAACCGGATGCCGTCTAATTTTCTTAGAGCATCAGTAGTATCCTTAAGGAATGACGGCAAAGCTTCGACCAGTGGTTTCAAATAAAAGTCAATAAGTTTGGAAATCAGATCAGATAAACTGCTCACCCTTGAAACTATAGGCCTACCTGGGGGTGTGGCCGGATCTTTATGAATCTTTGGTAACAGGAAAATGCTTGCCACCATAGGATCATCATTCCACAGACCATCCCTCTGTTTTGATGCCAAGACCCCCTTCAATATGGCCTCCTGCAGAAGGTCAAAGAGTTCGCTCCTAAATTTGGATAAAGGATTGAATGTCAATTTCTTATAACATAGGGGATTTCTGAGATGTCTCATCATCTCTTTTTCATAGGCTGTTATAGACCACACCACCACATTACCACCCTTATCAGATGGCTTAATAATTACCTCTTTAAGATTTCTCAATTCTTTAAAGGCATGTCTCTCATCATGTTTAAGATTATCCCTCTTAATAGTTTCCGGGATATCTTCAATTTCATTCATCACAAGTTGAACAAACAGATCTATGGCTGGAACAGTACTAATCTGGGGGAAGTTTTTGGATCTAGGAAGAAGATACTTTGGATACTGCCCAAAGCCCCCACCCTCATTGGCTAGATCTTCTAAAATCTGGAGTACTTCTGCTTCTGTTTCTGTAGAAGATACATCAGTATGTGATTGTTGATAAAATATTCTCTTGAAATACAGTTTACGTGCAAATAATTGTAAATCTTTCAAAATAGAAAATCGATCAGGGGCAGAGGCTGGTGAAAAGGTCAAGCCTTTGCTCAGTAATGATAATTGAGCACCTGATAACACTACATCTGAAAGATTAATTACCTTCATGAAGTTCTTTTGTGATTCATCATCTCCATCAGAATTAACATTAAGTCGCCATCTTGTGTTATACCTCCGGAAACGGTCATCCTTTCTCCGGTTTCCCACCGTGTTTACCTGTGCTTGTGGTTATATGCCTACTTTTTAATATATGTTTTTATTGTTTCTAATAAAGTTCATGGTCAATTTTATTGGTCCAGTGTGAAGTTGTTTTCTTGGTTATTTCAATATATATTACTAATTAAAATAAAAAGCATCTAAATGAGTAATACTGATGGATTCAGAGTTAGGACTGGTGGAACGCAACAAGTATAAGGTGAAATAATATTGGTGCATTCGCAGTCCGGGGTCCACCGTGAAGGTGAAAACCTGCTGCTTGTAAATGGCAGCGCTATATGGCGGTGGAAGTGAACCCTGTAAAGCCACAGGTCCTCAATACCGCACTAATTAGTGCAAGCAAGGAGTCAGTGAACTCAATCCCAAGACTCAGGGTTGAAGTACGTACAGACTACTTGCGCACAACACCGCAACTGGGTGTGTTAGGTAACTGTTAGATATAGTTAGAGCACCGAAGCGCGAACTGTGCCGTACTGGCAGACACCACTAAGCACCCGGACGTGGGTTAGGAAGCGCACTACTGGCGCGTGGCACCGCACTGGCGGTCACAGCAATAGACGCTGATTCTTGTGTAAACCGTTGAGAGGTTAGCCGGGCGCTAAATGGGTGCTTATATACAGTACTAGATGGTGGCCCGATTCTAACGCATCGGGTATTCTAGAATATGCATGTCCACGTAGTATATTGCACAACCCACATAGTATATTGCCCAGCCACGTAGTATATTGCACAGCCACGTAGTATGTTGCCCAACCACGGCAGCCATGACAGGCAGCTGGCGAGACCAATCAGCGAATGAATAACCGTGACAGAAAGAAGGACAGACAGACAGGCAGAAAGACGGAAGTGACCCTTAGACAATTATATAGTAGATAGTCGGCAAGCGACAAGCATTGGCTTGTATTCAGATGTAAGGCTCCAATCCCCACTCTGCATGTTTGGCGCCTGTTACACAGCCAAAGAGCATTGCCTGCTAGTCACTATAACACAGTAGCCATCTTGGGAGTGGCATTGCTGTGATTGGCTGGCCGCACTACCTCATCACAGGTTATAATAGGACAGGCGCTGACATGCTAGGCTCACTGACAATATTGCACAGCTCAGGGACAGTTCTGATTGGAGGGAGAGAGCAGTTATCCAGGCCTGTGTGTACACAGTATAAGTAATCAGGGTCCTTTAGTGTTGATACTGGGGCTGATAATGAACCATCAAACTAACAGTCCTTCTAAGGGCTAATCCTGTGCTTTGCTGTTTGTATCAGATACATTTTTGCATTTAGCCAAGGGATAGTTGCAGGAGAAGGAACAGTGGAACTTTTACAACCGTGGCACAGAAGGAACTTTTACTCAAAGTCGACAAAGGTTTGTCACAGTAAAGTAAATCATTGCGTTTCCACTAATGTTTTTATATTACTTTGGCTAGGATAGTGGCATTGTACACTGTGGGTGCCAGGCCTTTCAGCTCCACTTGCCTGTGTTGCCTCACACAGGTGGACCTCTGCAGAGCCTTCAGCTCTGCACACTTGCAAAATCAAACTGACACACCCAACCCTCTACTTCAGGGTTTTTTATCAGGAACCTGTGGCCATAGGCCACATGGAAAACCTGGCTGGGAAGAAAATGGACTGCCCCACTAGCATCTTGTAGTCCATTTAAAAAATAAAAGCCTAGAGAAAGTTACTTAAATCTGCCTTGGACAAATAGCTTGCCCAAGTCCAGCACTTACTTTTATTCTGCATTGCAATCATAGCTATACCTGTGACTGCAATGCACTCTCACGGCCTCAATACGCCTCTGTGCGCATCCTGGGTGGACACATAGCGACCCCTGCATGTGACACCAGCCACTGCCTCACACTGGTCATTTAAAAAGTGGACATATCATTTTGCTAATGCCATTTGCTCAGTGTCACAGTGCAGAGAGGTCTCTCCTGCACTAGTGCTGCTGCTGAAAGTGAACTTGTCCTGTGTGAAATTGATCTTCCAGCATCGAAGTAGATTGTGCAAATTCTGTGTGGCAGTATCTGAAAGCCTCATTTGCTACTCCAAACCATTTGTGCTAAAACTGTGTTTCAGTGGCAAATCAGAAACCCAGATTTCCACTTAAAAATTGTTACACCTAATATAGTGTTGCAGCTATGAGGACCAATTATCTACTCCAAATAGTTTGTGCTAAAACTGGGTGTCAGTGGCAAATCAGAAAGCCAGATTTCCACTTAAAAATCGCTAAGCCTAATATAGTGTTCCAGCCACAAGGCGCAATTAGCTACTTCAAATCATTTGTGCTAAAGCTGTGTTTCAGTGGCAAATCAGAAGGCCAGATTTCCACTTAAAAATCATTAGGCCTAATATAATGGTGCAGCCTCTATGCGCAATTAGCTACTCCAAATTGTTTGTGCTAAAACTATGAATCAGTGGCAAATCAGAAGACCAAATTTCCACTTAAAAATTCTTAGGCCTAATGTAGTGTTGCAACCACAAGGCACAGCGTTACACCTTGCAAATGAGGCTCAGAAAGTGCCTGGACTTGAGTGGATGGAAAGCGTTACATCAAGTGGACTCTCCTCCTCTTCCTCCATCTTAACATCACACACAGTACAATCCTCAGAGGTGGCACCCAATTACCATTGTTTCAAAAATTTCCAAGAGCACAACTGACTGTGGGGAACATCATATGGGCCATTCTGAAGAGCTGTTCACACATTCTATTCCATGGGCATCAGAGGTCTGCACCGAAGAATCAGAGATTCCAGAGGAGGAGAGCATCTGCACTGATGCCCCAAATTGTTTCATGCTGAATCTGGGGCCAGACAAAGTAGGGTCACACGCCCCCGGAAGAAGAGAAGAGAACCGGCGCCCGTCGGGTGGGAGGGAAGCACACCGGACGCAGTGTACTTTTGTGGTAAGCTCTCCCATACTTTCACCTACCGACTGGTACTTCTCTGGTTAACCATTCGGTCCATGATTATTGTATTTACCGTATTATACTGTCATTCCGATATTCCAAGTTGCAGCTTTTGCACATTGCCTGATGCAATGTTTTATCGTGGTACATTCGTTACACATCTGGCCATACCATAGGCATTTACTGCTAGCTTTTGGCTTGTTACTAGTGTTGAGCGATACCGTCCGATACTTGAAAGTATCGGTATCGGATAGTATCGGCCGATACCCGAAAAATATCGGATATCGCCGATACCGATATCCGATACCAATACAAGTCAATGGGACACCAAGTATCGGAAGGTATCCTGATGGTTCCCAGGGTCTGAAGGAGAGGATACTCTCCTTCAGGCCCTGGGATCCATATTAATGTGTAAAATAAAGAATTAAAATAAAAAATATTGATATATTCACCTCTCCGGCGGCCCCTGGACATCACGCTTGTAACCGGCAGGCTTCTTTGCTTAAAATGAGCGCGTTTAGGACCTGCGAATGACGTCGCGGCTTCTGATTGGTCGCGTGCCGCTCATGTGACCGCCACGCGACCAATCAGAAGCCGCGACGTCATTCGCAGGTCCTAAATTCCTAGAATTAGGAGTTTAGTGAATGAGAATGACGTCGCGGCTTCTGATTGGTCGCGTGGCGGTCACATGAGCGGCACGCGACCAATCAGAAGCCGCGACGTCATTCGCAGGTCCTAAACGCGCTCATTTTAAACAAAGAAGCCTGCCGGTTACCAGCGTGATGTCCAGGGGCCGCCGGAGAGGTGAATATATCAATATTTTTTATTTTAATTCTTTATTTTACACATCCCTATGGATCCGATACCGATACTCGATACCACAAAAGTATCGGATCTCGGTATCGGAATTCCGATACCGCAAGTATCGGCCGATACCCGATACTTGCGGTATCGGAATGCTCAACACTACTTGTTACCTGTTATATTGGATTGTCATTTCTTGAACCTGCAACTGCAGCTTTGGTACATTTTTCGGTAGTATACTATCATGGCCTGCCGGTGTCACATTATATATTGACACTGTGTATATATATATATGGTTACTATAGTTTGGTCCCTTTTTGTTAGGTTGGGGAGACTGAGCTTCCGCTTACTTGCATATCTGTTTATTTATCACTTGCAGCCAGATTTATTTTCTCTGTATCTTATTATTAGCATATATATTCATTCTGCTTTATACTGTAAGGAAATTTAACATCTTATTTGTTGCGTCTGTGATGCTGTTGGTCCTTCCCTATGGAGTTCTTTTTAGCCCTGTCACTGATCTGGTATTTTAACTATTTTTGTAATAAAGATATAACTTTTTAAATTTAACCTTTTGCCTTATCACTTATTGTCCATGGGCTATTATACCATCATGGACTTTGTTGTTTTGAAAGTAGGGTCAGGGCAGAATCCATACCCTTGTTACCAGACATTAACCACCAAAGTGAAGGGGATCCAGATGAGACTCAGATACCAGAGGCGCACACGGACAGTGCTGTGGCATCAGGGCAGGAAGAGGAGGGTGACTCCCAGGGTAAGGAGTGTGAGAACAGAAATTATGACAATGAGGTAGTAGATCCTGATTGATGTGAACCCAGAGGTATGCAGCATAGTAGCCCAGCAGAGGAGATGGAGGAGGAGGAAGATGAGGAGGTTACGTTGTAGCTTCCAACACAGACATGAAGTGACTCAACCATGACAAGCACGGCATCCTCAGCAGCAATTCTACCTGTGGCCAACACCGGTCGAGAGTGTGCAAAGGTTGCCTAGTATGAGCATTTTTTGAGTCCACAAAGGATGACTCATCACACATTATCTGTCAAATTTGCAAACAAAAACCTCAGTAGAGGCAAAAATTGCAATAATTTGACAACTACTTGAATGAAACAGGACATGTGCGATCAATATTCCTTAGCGTGGGAATCTCACTGCACAAAAATGTGGACTAGCGAGACTTGCCAACCACCAGATGTCCTTTCAACCCCATCTACTGCTTCTTCCTGCTCCATCACCTTTTTAAGTATTCACACACCTGTCTCCAGCCGCAGGAACTTCAATTATTTGTTGGCCACCAGCTGTAGACATGAACTGCTGCTTTTGTGTCACCTAGCACAACACATCTTTCTTAATCCACCATAACATCTCCACCTGCATGTCACACACAGTCCAGCAGTTCGTTCTGTTCTCCGTACTCCGCCCTCTCTCAGCACAGCAGCCAGTTGTCAGTCCCGCAATTGTGGTCATGTAAAAGAATGTTTCTGCCTTTACATGAGAAAGCTAAGAGCTTGAACTCCACCATCTCCAATCTGTTGGCCACAAAAATGCTGACTTTCTGCTTGGTGGATACAGATAATTTCCAGAAGTTGATGTCTGTCGCAGTCCTCCAGTACCAGTTGCATATTCGCCATTACTTCTCAAAGGAAGCTGTGCCTGTGCTACACCAGCATCTGTTCCCTGAAAAAAATCTATGTCTGCCAGGGTGCATTTCACCACTGATATCTGCATGAGCAAACAAGGACAGAGGCATTACATTTCGCTGACTAGGCATTGGGTGATTCTGGTGGCTGGCGAGACAGGCGGTCAAGTGGATGCTCCACAAATTTTTGAATCCCCAAGGCTTGCTGGACAAACCTCTGTATCTAACAGTTCCTCCACTCCTTCTTCCTCCACCACCTCCTCTTGGGCATCCACCGGTACCCTCATCCTCAGCCTTAATCAGACACGCGTTCCAATGATTCAGATAGAATCTCCCCCCACCTCCATACTCCATACTCTGCAGCCATGGCTCACCGCAAACAGGCAGTGTTTAATTTAATATGGCTTGGAGATTGCAGTCACACAGCTTAATAGCTGTGGACAGGTATCCGGGCTGAGTTAGAGTAATGGCTGTCTCCACAAAACCTGGTGCCAAAGAAGGCCGTGTACAATAATGGTGCAAATATGGTGGTAGCCCAGTGCCATGGCAACTTCACACACGTGCATTACAAGGCTCACATCCTCAACTTGGTAGTACAGCAATTTCTTCACCACAATCCCAGCCAGGATGCGCTGCTGCAGAAAGCACGGTCGCTGTGTGCTGACTTTTACTGATTGCACCCCACAGGTCATTGACTTGCATCGCTGAAGAGGTTTTTTGGCCTACCGTTAACCATTTGATTAGAGATGTTCTGACACAGTAGATTTCCACTCTGCACATGTTGCAGTGGCTGTGGCAGCAGCATCGAGCCATGGTGCTGTATGTTTTTGCATAGCCCGGGCCATCGCAGTCCGGATGTGGTGCAAAAAACGTGGGCACAGATGAAGGACTTCTGCATCTTTCTGTACAGTTTTGAAATGGCAACTAAGATGGTTAGCCCTGATGATGCTCTCATCAGCATCACTATTTCGGTCATCTACATGCTGTTGCATACTTTGAATCGTCTGCGTGAGGAGGTGATGATCCCAGTGGAAAAATTGGAAGCATAGGAGGATGAGGAAGAGATAACAATATCCTAAATTTCTGAACTGTCATCGCACAGGCGAGTGCCATGAGAGGGTGGTGTACAGTGATTAAGGGGAACTCATGGTACCAGACAAGCTGTTAATGAAGATGCAGGAGCCGAGGAACAAATTAAGGAGGATGAGGTGATAGACACGCAATATTCAGGAGATGAAAAGGATAATGCTCCCTGTTGTTCGTGGTTGGCTGGAGGGGACAGAGAAAGCAACCTTGAGTGTTACCTCGCCACTAACACAGCATGGACTTGTACCTCATGGAAGCGTCCGACACATGAGCGCATTTTTGCTGCTCTTCAACACGATGCCTGTATTCTCATCAAGGTGTCATTGCCAAAATATTAGAAGCAGCAGGGTAACATAGTAACATAGTAACATAGTTAGTAAGGCCGAAAAAAGACATTTGTCCATCCAGTTCAGCCTATATTCCATCATAATAAATCCCCAGATCTACGTCCTTCTACAGAACCTAATAATTGAATGATACAATATTGTTCTGCTCCAGGAAGACATCCAGGCCTCTCTTGAAACCCTCGACTGAGTTCGCCATCACCACCTCCTCAGGCAAGCAATTCCAGATTCTCACTGCCCTAACAGTAAAGAATCCTCTTCTATGTTGGTGGAAAAACCTTCTCTCCTCCAGACGCAAAGAATGCCCCCTTGTGCCCGTCACCTTCCTTGGTATAAACAGATCCTCAGCGAGATATTTGTATTGTCCCCTTATATACTTATACATGGTTATTAGATCGCCCCTCAGTCGTCTTTTTTCTAGACTAAATAATCCTAATTTCGCTAATCTATCTGGGTATTGTAGTTCTCCCATCCCCTTTATTAATTTTGTTGCCCTCCTTTGTACTCTCTCTAGTTCCATTATATCCTTCCTGAGCACCGGTGCCCAAAACTGCACACAGTACTCCATGTGCGGTCTAACTAGGGATTTGTACAGAGGCAGTATAATGCTCTCATCATGTGTATCCAGACCTCTTTTAATGCACCCCATGATCCTGTTTGCCTTGGCAGCTGCTGCCTGGCACTGGCTGCTCCAGGTAAGTTTATAATTAACTAGGATCCCCAAGTCCTTCTCCCTGTCAGATTTACCCAGTGGTTTCCCGTTCAGTGTGTAATGGTGATATTGATTCCTTCTTCCCATGTGTATAACCTTACATTTATCATTGTTAAACCTCATCTGCCACCTTTCAGCCCAAGTTTCCAACTTATGCAGATCCATCTGTAGCAGAATACTATCTTCTCTTGTATTAACTGCTTTACATAGTTTTGTATCATCTGCAAATATCGATATTTTACTGTGTAAACCTTCTACCAGATCATTAATGAATATGTTGAAGATAACAGGTCCCAATACCGACCCCTGCGGTACCCCACTGGTCACAGCGACCCAGTTAGAGACTATACCATTTATAACCACCCTCTGCTTTCTATCACTAAGCCAGTTACTAACCCATTTACACACATTTTCCAGCAGACCAAGCATTCTCATTTTGTGTACAAACCTCTTGTGCGGCATGGTATCAAATGCTTTGGAAAAATCGAGATATACCACGTCCAATGACTCACCGTGGTCCAGCCTATAGCTTACCTCTTCATAAAAACTGATTAGATTGGTTTGACAGGAGCGATTTCTCATAAACCCATGCTGATATGGAGTTAAACAGTTATTCTCACTGAGATAATCCAGAATAACATCCCTCAGAAACCCTTCAAATATTTTACCAACAATAGAGGTTAGACTTACTGGCCTATAATTTCCAGGTTCACTTTTAGAGCCCTTTTTGAATATTGGCACCACATTTGCTATGCACCAGTCCTGTGGAACAGATCCTGTCGCTATAGAGTCCCTAAAAATAAGAAATAATGGTTTATCTATTACATTACTTAGTTCTCTTAGTACTCGTGGGTGTATGCCATCCGGACCCGGAGATTTATCTATTTTAATCTTATTTAGCCGGTTTCGCACCTCTTCTTGGGTTAGATTGGTGACCCTCAATATAGGGTTTTCATTGTTTCTTGGGATTTCACCTAGCATTTCATTTTCCACCGTGAATACCGTGGAGAAGAAGGTGTTTAATATGTTAGCTTTTTCCTCGTCATCTATAACCATTCTTTCCTCACTATTTTTTAAGGGGCCTACATTTTCAGTTTTTATTTTTTTACTATTGATATAGTTGAAGAACAGTTTGGGATTAGTTTTACTCTCCTTAGCAATGTGCTTCTCTGTTTCCTTTTTGGCAGCTTTAATTAGTTTTTTAGATAAAGTATTTTTCTCCCTATAGTTTTTTAGAGCTTCAATGGTGCCATCCTGCTTTAGTAGTGCAAATGCTTTCTTTTTACTGTTAATTGCCTGTCTTACTTCTTTTTTTAGCCACATTGGGTTTTTCCTATTTCTAGTCCTTTTATTCCCACAAGGTATAAACCGCTTACAGTGCCTATTTAGGATGTTCTTAAAAATGTTCCATTTATTATCTGTATTCTTATTTCTGAGGATATTGTCCCAGTCTACCAGATTAAGGGCATCTGTAAGCTGGTCAAACTTTGCCTTCCTAAAGTTCAGTATTTTTGTGACTCCATGACAAGTCCCCCTAGTGAAAGACAGGTGAAACTCTACAATATTGTGGTCGTTATTTCCTAGATGCCCGACCACCTGCAGATTTGTTATTCTGTCAGGTCTATTAGATAGTATTAGGTCTAAAAGTGCTGCTCCTCTAGTTGGATTCTGTACCAATTGTGAAAGATAATTTTTCTTGGTTATTAGCAGAAACCTGTTGCCTTTATGGGTTTCACAGGTTTCTGTTTCCCAGTTAATATCCGGGTAGTTAAAGTGCCCCATAACCAGGACCTCATTATGGGTTGCAGCTTCATCTATCTGCTTTAGAAGTAGACTTTCCATGGTTTCTGTTATATTTGGGGGTTTGTAACAGACCCCAATGAGAATTTTGTTACCATTTTTCCCTCCATGAATTTCGACCCATATGGACTCGACATCCTCATTCCCTTCGCTAATATCCTCCCTTAAAGTGGACTTTAGACAAGACTTTACATAGAGACAAACCCCTCCTCCTCTCCGATTTTTACGATCCTTTCTAAACAGACTGTAACCCTGTAAGTTAACTGCCCAGTCATAGCTTTCATCTAACCATGTCTCGGTTATTCCCACTATGTCAAAGTTACCTGTAGATATCTCTGCTTCTAGTTCTTCCATCTTGTTTGTCAGGCTTCTGGCGTTTGCGAGCATGCAGTTTAGAGGATTTTGTTTTGTTCCAATTTCCTCGCTGTGGATTGTTTTGGAAATGTTCTTACCTCCCTTCTGAGTATGTTTTCCTGGGTCTCCTTTGTTCGAGTCTAATGTTTTTCTTCCCGTCCCCTCTTCTTCTAGTTTAACGCCCTCCTGATGAGTGTAGCGAGTGTTCTGGCGAATGTGTGTTTCCCAGGTTTGTTGAGGTGTAGTCCGTCTCTGGCGAGGAGTCCATCGTACAAGTAATTCACACCGTGGTCCAGGAATCCGAATCCTTGTTGTCTGCACCATCGTCTTAGCCAATTGTTCGCATCAAGGATCCTGTTCCATCTCCTGGTGCCATGCCCGTCTACTGGAAGGATAGAAGAAAAAACTACCTGTGCATCCAGTTCCTTTACTTTCTTCCCCAACTCTTCAAAGTCCTTGCAGATTGTCGGTAGGTCCTTCCTTGCCGTGTCATTGGTGCCAACATGTATCAGAAGAAATGGGTGGACGTCCTTGGAGCTGAAGAGCTTTGGTATCCTATCGGTCATATCCTTGATCATCGCACCTGGAAGGCAGCATACTTCTCTTGCGGTTATGTCCGGTCTGCAGATGGCTGCTTCTGTGCCTCTCAGTAGTGAGTCTCCCACCACCACCACTCTTCGTTGCTTCTTGGCTGTACTTTTTGCTGTCTTGGCTGTACTTTTTGCTGTCACTTGTTACTGTGTGCCCTTTTCTTTTTTGCTTGCTGGTATTGCTTCATCCTTAGGTGTGCCATCTTCATCCTTTACAAAGATTTGATATCGGTTCTTCAGTTGTGTGGTTGGTGATTTCTCCATGGTCTTCTTGCTTCCTTTGGTCACATGCTTCCACTCATCTGCTTTTGGAGGTTCTCTGACACTTTTTTTCACCTTCTGTGACCAGTAGAGATGCTTCTGTTCTGTCTAGGAAGTCTTCATTCTCTTTGATGAATTTCAAAGTTGCTATTCTTTCTTCCAGACCCCGCACCTTTTCTTCTAAAAGGGCCACTAGTCTATACTTCTGACAGGTGAAATTCGATTCCTCTTCTGGTCGATCTGTGAACATGTAGCACATGCTGCAGCTCACCATGTAGGTTGTCACATCTGCCATGTTGCTCCTAGATCCTGCTGACTTGCTGTGTGTTTTCCTTCTTGTGTAATCTACTCAGCCAAGCTTTCTTGCAATAATGTCCTACAGGCAAAAATTTGCACGCCGTAAGGCGCGCGGTTTGGTGATGCTTTCCAAGCAGCTGGTCCCGGCTGTACCCAACGATCTTCTAGCTGAGGGAGACTCTTCGCTTTTCCCAGAAGGCACCTGGAATATGCAAATTATCCTCCTCAAGCTTGAATCCCTGGTTTGGTGATGCTTTCCAAGCAGCTGGTCCCGGCTGTACCCAACGATCTTCTAGCTGAGGGAGACTCTTCGCTTTTCCCTGAAGGCACCTGGAATATGCAAATTATCCTCCTCAAGCTTGAATCCCTGGTTTGGTGATGCTTTCCAAGCAGCTGTCCCGGCTGTACCCAACGATCTTCTAGCTGAGGGAGACTCCTCGCTTTTCCCAGAAGGCACCTGGAATATGCAAATTATCCTCCTCAAGCTTGAATCCCTGGTTTGGTGATGCTTTCCAAGCAGCTGGTCCCGGCTGTACCCAACGATCTTCTAGCTCAGGGAGACTCTTCACTTTTCCCAGAAGGCACCTGGAATATGCAAATTATCCTCCTCAAGCTTGAATCCTTGGTTTGGTGATGCTTTCCAAGCAGCTGGTCCCGGCTGTACCCAACGATCTTCTAGCTGAGGGAGACTCTTCGCTTTTCCCAGAAGGCACCTGGAATATGCAAATTATCCTCCTCAAGCTTGAATCCCTGGTTTGGTGATGCTTTCCAAGCAGCTGGTCCCGGCTGTACCCAACGATCTTCTAGCTGAGGGAGACTCTTCGCTTTTCCCTGAAGGCACCTGGAATATGCAAATTATCCTCCTCAAGCTTGAATCCCTGGTTTGGTGATGCTTTCCAAGCAGCTGTCCCGGCTGTACCCAACGATCTTCTAGCTGAGGGAGACTCCTCGCTTTTCCCAGAAGGCACCTGGAATATGCAAATTATCCTCCTCAAGCTTGAATCCCTGGTTTGGTGATGCTTTCCAAGCAGCTGGTCCCGGCTGTACCCAACGATCTTCTAGCTCAGGGAGACTCTTCGCTTTTCCCAGAAGGCACCTGGAATATGCAAATTATCCTCCTCAAGCTTGAATCCTTGGTTTGGTGATGCTTTCCAAGCAGCTGGTCCCGGCTGTACCCAACGATCTTCTAGCTGAGGGAGACTCTTAGCTTTTCCCAGAAGGCACCTGGTATATGCAAATTATCCTCCTCAAGCTTGAATCCCTGGTTTGGTGATGGTTTCCAAGCAGCTGGTCCCGGCTGTACCCAATGATCTTCTAGCTGAGGGAGACTCTTAGCTTTTCCCAGAAGGCACCTGGAATATGCAAATTATCCTCCTCAAGCTTGAATCCCTGGTTTGGTGATGCTTTCCAAGCAGCTGGTCCCGGCTGTACCCAACGATCTTCTAGCTGAGGGAGACTCTTCGCTTTTCCCAGAAGGCACCTGGAATATGCAAATTACCCTCCTCAAGCTTGAATCCCTGGTTTGGTGATGCTTTCCAAGCAGCTGGTCCCGGCTGTACCGAACGATCTTCTAGCTGAGGGAGACTCTTAGCTTTTCCCAGAAGGCACCTGGAATATGCAAATTATCCTCCTCAAGCTTGAATCCCTGGTTAGGGTAAGTGACATAAACAATTTCTGTGAGTCATTTAACACATTTTTAAGACCAGCTTGTGCATCAGTAAAGCAGAGCACAAGTCTGACATGTTGTGAATGGCTACAGAGGAAGGTGGTTTAAAGCCATTTACATATTGGTCTTCAAACATGGAAGAGTGGCCTGAGTTGGCCTGTCATGCCTTGGAGGTTTTGTCACGCCCGGCAGCCAGTGTTCTCTCAGAACCAGTCTTCAGCGCTGCTGGTGGTGTCCTGACTGATAAGCGCATATGGCTGTCACCTCAAAGTATAGATCACCTAACTTCCATTAAAATGAACAAGTCATGGATCTCCAATGACTTTTGCAGCCCAGCAGCAGATTGGAAAGACTAGGAGATAGTGTTTTAGTGTCATGTATTGATCTCGCGTTATTGTAGTCTGTGCCATCTTTGTGGTGTCTTCTGTGCCTGCTGTTGCTACTAATGTTGATGTTACAAAAAATGTTTGAAATGTGGAGACTCCAAGTTAGGTCTCAATCTGGTGGATTGCCTGTGGTGGAAGGTTTTTCAGAGGACTATTACAATATTTTTACTCTGTGGAAATTGATGCCACTTTGGTGGCGTGTTACTATTCTTTTTTGAAATGTGTAAACTCTAAGTTGGGTCTCCATCTGGTGGGTTGCCTGTGGCGGAAAGTATGTCAGAGGCCTATTATAATAACTATAGTCTGTGGAAATTGATGCCACTTTAGTGGGGTGTGACAATTACTGTTTGAAATATGGAGACTCCAATTTGGGTCTCCTTCTGATGGGCTGCCTGTAGAAGCTGTGTCAGAGGTCTATTATACTCTTTGTACTCTGTGGAAACTGATGCCACTTTTGTGTTGTGTTACAATATTTTTTTAACCCCTTCACCCCCTGAGCTTTTTCTGCTTTTTCATTTTCGTTTTTTGCTCCCCTCCTTCCCAGAGCCATAACTTTTTTATTTTTCCGTCAATATGGCCATGTGAGGGCTTATTTTTTGCGGGACGAGATGTACTTTTGAACGATACCATTGGTTTTACCATGCCATGTAACAGAAAACGGGAAAAAAATTCCAAGTGTGATGAAATTGCAAAAAAAGTGCAATCTCACACTTGTTTTTTGTTTGGCTTTTTTGATAGGTTCACCAAATGCTAAAACTAACCAGCCATTATGATTCTCCAGGTCATTGCGAGTTCATAGACACCTAACATGTTTAGGTTATTTTTTATCTAAGTGGTGTAAAAAAATTCCAAAGTTTGCTTAAAAAATAATAATAAAAAAATTGCGCGATTTTCCGATGCCCGTAGCGTCTCTAATTTTCGTTATCTGGGATCAGGTGAGGGCTTATTTTTTGTGCGCCGAGCTGGCGTTTTTAATGATACCATTTTGGTGCAGATACGTTCTTTTGATCGCCCGTTATTGCATTTTAATGCAATGTCGCAGCGACCAAAAAAACGTAATTTTGGCATTTTGATTTTTTTTCTCGCTACGTCATTTAGCGGTCAGGTAAATCCTTTCTTTTTATTGATAGATCAGGCGATTCTGAACGCGGCGATACCAAATATGTGTATGTTTGATTTTTTTTTAATTGTTTTATTTTGATTGGGGCGAAAGGGGGGTGATTTGAACTTTTATATATTTTTTATTTTTTTTATATTTTTAAATCACTTTTTTTTTTAAATTTTGGCATGCTTCAATAGCCTCTATAGGAGGCTAGAAGCATGCACAACTCGATTGCCTCTGCTACATAGAGGTGATGCACAGATCACCTCTATGTAGCAGAAATGCAGGGTTGCTTTGAATGCCGACCACAGGGTGGCGCTCAAATCAATTGGCCATCAACAACCATAGAGGTCTCAAGGAGACCTCTGGTTGTTATGGCAATGCACTGCTGACCCCCGATCATGTGACGGGGGTCAGCAGTGCGAGTACCTCCGCTAGTTAAATGCCGCTTTCAGCGCTTGACGGCGGCATTTAACTAGTTAATGGGCGCGGGCGGATCGCGATTCCTCTCGCGCTCATTGCGCGCACATGTCAGCTGTACAAAACAGCTGACATGTCGCGGCTTTGAGGTGGGCTCACCGCCGGAGCCCACCTCAAAGCAGGGGATCTGCCAGCTGACGTACTATTCCGTCAGCTGGCAGAAAGGGGTTAAATGTGGAGACTCCAAGTCCTGTCTCCATCTGGTGGGTTGCCCGTATAAGTAAGTCTCCCAGACTGGCAGGCCTCAAATACTTTCAATCAACTGCCTGTGTTGCTTTCCTTAAATTTTTCATTACCAATATTACTGTATGAAACTGATGCTTGTGCCATTTGATTGTGGCTGGAATAAAAAAAATTGAAGGTGTTGCATCAGGTATGAGGTTTCCCAGCAAAGAGGCTTACATGGCTCCCTTAACCACCAGGTCCACACTGAAACTTCAATTCAAAGCTATAAATGCTGGTCCATACCAATATACATCATGCATGGCCCATGGCTGACTGCATGTGTGCCATTTTAAAAGATTCTGCTGTGGGTCAATTGATCAGTCAACTACCTGCGTTACAATTCTTAAATTTTTTTCCTATAGTAGTTTATGAAACTGATGTTTGTGCCATCTGAGTGTGGCTGCAATCAAAAAAAATGGAGGTGTGCATGTGGTATGCGGTCTCCAAGCTAAGAAAGCTTACACCACTCCTTTAACCACCAGGTCCTCATTGAAACTTCAATTCCAAGCTGTAAATGCTGGCCCAGGCCCTGGTACCTCATGCATAGCCCATGGCTGACTGCTGCTGTCCCATTTGCAAATTTCTAGTTTGGATCAATTGAGGCCACTTTTCCTGGTGTCTGCCCTTAATTTTAGCTATTTAGGGAGCTGTTTAAGGTGTTATGCATACATTTGGTTTGGTATCCCATTGAATCTAGTGGCGTTCGGGTGCGTTTGTCAAACCTTTCATCGAACACGTTCGGAGAACGTTTAATCATTATTACGGATCTGCAAGACACACAGAACACTAAGCAAGGCACCAAGCTAGAGCTCAAGCAGATTAACACTGTTGTCCAGCAAGGACTGGGAGGCAGGTGCTGGTTAATAAAGAGTGAAACAAACACCTGACCCAAGACAAACCCAGCACCAGAGGAAAAAGATCAGCAGCCAGAACTCAACAAGAAAATGGCGGATAGTAACAAACTAAACAGATTCTAACAGTACCTTCCCTTTAACGAGGATCCCCGGATCCTCTAGGCTTGGCCTTATTCGGAAATCTCCTGTGCAAAGACTTAATTAACCTTGAGGCTGAGACGTCCACAGCTTTCTCCCAGGAATTGTCCCCAGGACCGAAATCCTTCCAGGACACAAGATACTGTAACCCTCCTCTATGCCACCTGGAATCAAGAATGCGTGAAATCTCAAACTCGCAGTCCTCATCAATTGGAAGAGCATAGCCACCTTATCTGGCGTGTCAACCTTCTTCAGCAAAGATATATGAAAACCTGGATTAATTTTCCAGGACGAAGGAATGTCTATTCTCACAGCTGCCGAATTGACAATGTGAACCCCTTTGAAAGGTCCTACAAACTTTGGCCCCAACTTTTAGAAGGGATCTTCAAATGCAGATTCCTAGAGGGCAACCAAACCATGTCCCCAACAACAAACCTTGCCTCCCTTCTACTCTTGTCAAAAAATTTCTTAGACCTCCTATTAACCTGTTTAAGATTATGGCGCAACCCTTTCCAAATTTCCAGAAAAACTCTCCTCCTCAAACACCGTCGTCCAAATCCTAGAAAAAGGACCGAAAGATGGATTCTTCCCAGTACAACAAAAGAAAGGAGAACACCCAGCCAAAAAAGACGTATGATTATTGAGAGCAAACTAAGCTAATGGTAGATATTCCGACCACATCTCCTGATTGTCTGCTATAAAACATTTCAAAAACTGCTCATCGTCCTGGTTCTTCCTCTCAGTCTGTCCATTGGACTGTGGATGATAGCCCTGGCAAATGTCTTAGTGCAGGGTAATTTATTGAATGGGACCAGATGACACATCTTACTAAACCGCTCCACAATGACCCAGATAGCAGAAAAACCCTCAGACACCGGCAGGTCGGTGATAAAATCCATTTAAAGATGCATCCATGGAGAGCCTCTAATGGGCAAAGCAACCCTGCCGCCGGAGCATGAGAAGCCTTAGTCCTAGCGCACACGGTACACTGATGCACCCACTTGACAATTTCTCTTAGCCATCCCGGCCACCAGAAACTCTGACTGATCAACTTTCTTGTTTCGGCAATCCCTGGATAACATTCCTTAAATAAAGCTCTCCTCAGGGCTTTAGGCACAAATAAGTTCCCATACGGAGTGTTAGTTGGTGCCACATCCTGGGCTTTAAGAATGCTATTTTGCAACTCAGAACCTAATGCTGCCACGACCACCCCTCTTTGCAGAATAGATTCTTCCTTTCAGTATTAACCGCTGGAGAGAAACTTTGAGACAAAGCATCAGCTTTAACATTTTTTGTCCCAGGGATATATGTCACAGAGAAATGGAACCAGGCAAAAAACAATGCCCACCTAGCTTGACGGGCATTCAAACGTTTAGCAGCATCCAGGTAGATCAAGTTCCTATGATCATTAAAGACTTGTGCAGGATGTCTAGCGCCCTCCAATAAATGTTGCCAATGCTCAAGCGCAAGATTAATAGCCAACAATTCTTGGTTCCCAACATCGTAAATGAGCTCCGCTTCTGAAAATTTTTTAGAAAAGAAAACAAAGGGATCCACCCCATCCTCCCCCTCCTGGGACAGAATAGCTCCCACTCCAGCTGATGAGGCATCCACCTCTACCAGAAAGGGCTTAGTCTCATCTGTCTGGATCAAAACAGGAGCAGAGCTAAACCTCTCCTTGAGCCTTAACAGCCTCAAGGGACCATTGGACAGTATTGGAACCCTTCTTAGTAAAATCAGTAAGGGGTTTTGCGATAACAGAAAAATTATTTATGAATTTTCTATAATAATTAGCAAACCTCAAAAATCTCTGAATCAACTTCAAGCATTCAGGTCTAGGCCACTTCAATACTGCATGAATCTTCACCAGGTCCATCTCAAAACCATCACTGGAAAGAAAGTAGCTAAAAAAACTAATTTTCTGTACCGGAAACTCGCATTTCTCCAGTTTAGCAAAGAGTGTGTTTTCTCTCAGAATCTGCAGAACCTCACGGACTCTCTGCCAATGCGACTGCAGATCGAGCGAATAGATCAAAACATCATGCAAATAAGCAATCACACTCCTACCGATCAACGGCCTCAGGATGTCGTTAATGAAATTTTGAAAAAACGCCGCAGCATTTGTAAGGCCAAAAGGCATAACTAGACACTTAAAATGTCCTTCCGGGGTATTTAAGGCTGTCGTCCATTCATCGCCTTCTTTAACCCGCAGCAAATTATATGCCCCACGGAGATCGATCTTAGAGAACCACTTGGCTCCAACTAGTTGGTTAAACAAATCCGGAATTAGCGGCAAGGGGTAAGGATTGCACACAGTGATCTTATTAATCTCCTGAAAATCCACACACGGCCTAAGGCCCCCATCCTTCTTTTTGACAAAAAAGAATCCTACAGCCACAGGGGAGTTAGAGGGTGTTATATGACCTGCAGCAAGATTAGTCTGCAGGTATTCCTTTAAGGCCTCCCTCTCGCGAATTGTCAGATTAAATAAACGACTCTTAGGCAGAGTAGCACCTGGGACAAACTCAATAGCGCAATCGTAATCTCTATGAGGTGGGAGAGCTTGTGACTCCACTTCTGAAAAGACTTTCCAGAATTCCTGAATAGATTCAGGTAGCTCTTTTTTCACAACAGCAGCAATGTGTACATCACAACATTTCCCACAACACTCCTGACTAGGGTTGAGCGAAACGGATCGGTCATTTTCATAAGTCGCCGACTTTTGGCAAAGTCGGGTTTCATGAAACCCGATCCGATCCCTGTGTGGGGTCGGCCACGCGGTTGGTGACCTTTGCGCCAAAGTCGCATTTCTATGACGAGTTCAGCGCCATTTCTCAGCCAATGAAGGTGGACGCAGAGTGTGGGCAGCGTGATGACATAGGTCTCAGTCCCCACCATCTTAGAGAAGGGCATTACAGTGATTGGCTTGCTTTCTGCGGCGTCACAGGGGCCAAAAAGGGGCGTGCACGCCGACCGCTTTCTTACTGCTGCTGATCTGAGTATAGGGAGAGGTTGCTGCCGCTTCGTCAGAAGCAGGGATAGCGTTAGGCTGGGTACATTAACCCCCAAACCGCTTGTGCTGTAGCGATTTCCACTGTCCAACACTATCTTTTGTTTGCAGGGACAGTGGAGGCTAGATTTTTGTTCCTCAGCTCTGTAGCTCATTGGGCTGCCCTAGAAGGCTCCCTGATAGCTGCATTGCTGTTTGTACGCTGCTGTGCAAACCAACTGCTTTTTTCAAAGCACAAATCCTGTTGTTCCTTCCTTTCTGCACAGCTATCTTGTTTTTTGTCCACACTTTTGTGTGCAGCAGTCCTTTTTATTGCTGCCTGCCATACTTTTCTGAGATTACTGTAGGGAGATAGTAATTGTAGTACAGTCCCTTTTTTTTTGTTATATCTCTTCAAGCCACTTTCTGCCACAGAAAATATACTCTAATACAGTGGCCCAGATTTATTCACTAGTCTCCCTGAAAAAAAAAGGGGGCAGATTAAGATTGGCAAATCTGCATCAGTGCCAGTCCTGTCTGTGGCATCGGTCTTTCATTTTCTGCCACAGAAAATATACTGTATTACAGTGGGCCTGATTTCTTCACAATTCTCCCAGAAAAAATAAAACAAGTGGGAGATTAAGATTGGCAAATCTGCATCACTGCCAGTCCTGTCTGTGGCATCTGTCTTTCATTTTCTGCCACAGAAAATATACTGTATTACACTGGGCCTGATTTCTTCACAATTCTCCCAGAAAAAATAAAACAAGTGGGAGATTAAGATTGGCAAATCTGCATCACTGCCAGTCTTGTCTGTGGCATCTGTCTTTCATTTTCTTCCACAGAAAACCTACTGTATAACAGTGGGCCTGATTTATTCACAATTCTCCCAGAAAAAAATAAAACAAGTGGGAGATTAAGATTGGCAAATCTGCATCACTGCCCGTCCTGTCTGTGGCATCTGTCTTTCATTTTCTGCCACAGAAAATATACTGTATAACAGTGGGCCTGATTTCTTCACAATTCTCCCAGAAAAAATAAAACAAGTGGGAGATTAAGATTGGCAAATCTGCATCACTGCCAGTCCTGTCTGTGGCATCTGTCTTTAATTTTCTGCCACTGAAAACCTACTGTATAACAGTGGGCCAGATTTATTCACAATTCTCCCAGAAAAAAATAAAACAAGTGGGAGATTAAGATTGGCAAATCTGCATCACTGCCAGTCTTGTCTGTGGCATCTGTCTTTCATTTTCTGCCACAGAAAATATACTGTATAACAGTGGGCCTGATTTCTTCACAATTCTCCCAGAAAAAATAAAACAAGTGGGAGATTAAGATTGGCAAATCTGCATCACTGCCAGTCCTGTCTGTGGCATCTGTCTTTCATTTTCTGCCACTGAACACCTACTGTATAACAGTGGGCCTGATTTATTCACAATTCTCCCAGAAAAAATAAAACAAGTGGGAGATTAAGATTGGCAAATCTGCATCACTGCCAGTCCTTTCTGTGGCATCTGTCTTTCATTTTCTGCCACTGAAAACCTACTGTATAACAGTGGGCCTGATTTCTTCACAATTCTCCCAGAAAAAATAAAACAAGTGAGAGATTAAGATTGGCAAATCTGCATCACTGCCAGTCCTGTCTGTGGCATCTGTCTTTCATTTTCTACCACAGAAAATATACTGTATTACAGTGGGCCTGATTTCTTCAATATTCTCCCAGAAAAAATAAAAAGGGGGAGATTTTTATTGGTAGTGTGTGCATCTGCGTCAGTCCTGTTAGTGGCATATCTGTCTGCCACTTAAGCTGTGTACTGTTATACAGTGGGCCTGATTTTCCCTGCAATCTCACCCACCTATAAAGGGAGATATAAATTCACCACAAATTTGAGTACACCTTGTAACTGGTTTTACAGTAACAAATACCGTTTGTTTGGTTACGTTTTTCAAACAATGAGGAAGTCTGGTGGAAGAGGTCGTGGCCGTGGGCGGTCATTGCCAGCTGGTAACGATGGTAGTGGTGGTGGAGCATCAGGTAGTCGTGGGAAAAGCAATATAGCACCTAAGTCTCGAGTTGTTGAGCCAGCATGATCGTCTGGCTACACAAGGCCATGAACGCTCCCTTTTCTGGGAGTAGGAAAACCGCTTTTAAAGCCAGAGCAGCAGGAACAAGTTTTGGCTTTCCTTGCTGACTCTGCCCCTAGCTCTTTTGCTTCCTCTTCGGAAACTGCTAAATGTAAAAGCAGCGCGTCGTCAGTGGATGTTCACGGTCAGGGACAAGTCGCTTCCTTTACTTCTTCACCAAGAGCAACAGAGAAGGATGCGTCAGGCGACACAACGGGTTACTCCATGGAGCTCTTTACACATACCGTTCCTGGGTTAGAAAGGGAAATTGTTAAGAGGCCATGCCCATTACTACGGTTGAGTGAAACGGGTCGGCCATTTTCAGAAGTCGCCGACTTTTGGAAAAGTCGGGTTTCATGAAACCCGACCCGACCCCTGTGTGGGGTCGGCCATGAGGTCGGCGATCTTCTGAATCTGGTATCGGAATTCCGATACCGAGTTCCGATATGTTTGCAAACTCGGCTTTGGGAAAATGGCCGCCGCGATCTCTAATGCGCACGCGTGGCATCCCGCGGCCATTTTCCTGAAGCCCCGTGCAGCAGAGCACTCGATCTGCGCACGCGCGGCCCCAGGAAGATGGCCGCCCCCACCGACGAAAGGGATGACAGCACAGATCGCGCGCTGCTTGTTCACGTGCCCACAGTGGATTAGTCACCTCAACATGCGGACACCACTACGCCACCAACGTAAAGCTGAGGAAGAACCAGCGCTGTGAACACGCCCTCCCGACCTGACCAGCCTGATTGACAGGCGAAAACGGCGACTTTGGTAAGTTATTTCTCAGCATAGGTGGGGAATCGGGGTACACTACATACACTATAGTAACACACAGCGCAGGCCCTATTTAACAGTATTTATATCTCAATCTCAAAAAACGGGGTGGCAGGTTCCCTTTAAATATGGATCCCAGGGCCTGAAGGAGAGTTTCCTCTCCTTCAGACCCTGGGAACCATAGTATCCTATTGCACTGTATTGGGTTTCGTGTTTCGGCCGACCCCGACCCCGACTTTTCTATAGGATCGGCCGATTTCACTCGACCCGACTTTTGAGAAAGTCGGGTTTCGTGAAATCTGACCCGATCCTATAAAAGTAAAAGTCGCTCAACCCTACCCATTACAAGATGAATCGGACATGGAGTGCACAGATGCACAGCCACAGCCAGATTACTATGCTGTTCCTTTGACTCAGATCAGAACATTGCCCTCGCAGTGTACTGATCCAGAATCTGACCCTGATGAGACTATGGAGCCCCATCATGAACGCTATAGCACCGGCTTACATGGTGACACAGAGGAAGTTGCACACGACATAGAAGAGGAGGTCATAAATGACCCAGTTGTTGAACCCGATTGGCAGCCATTGGGGGAACAGGGTGCAGGCGGCAGTAGATCTGAAGCGGAGGAGGAGGAGGAGCTGCAGCAGGCATCAACATCGCAACAGGTTCCATCTGGCAGGCCCGTATCTGGCCAAAACATGTGGCAAAACCTAAACCAGTTGTAGGACAGCGTGGCCATCTGGTTAAAGAAACTTAGTGTGCAATGCCTGAAAAGGTATCCGAGAGTAGGAAGAGTGCAGTCTGGCATTTTTTTAAACAAGATCCAAATGATCAGCGCAAAGTCATCTGTAAAAAATGTTCAAGGACCTTCAGCAGAGGTGAGAATGTTAAAAGTCTAAATACAAGTTGCATGCGTAGACATTTAAACACCATGCACTTGCAAGCCTGGACTAACTACCAAACGTCCCTTAACGTTGTTGCACCCTCTCACAATGAAGCTAGTCAGCAACGCTACATTTCTTCCTTCACTGTAAGCCTACCATTTACCGCACCACCTGCACTAAATGTGGAGGTTTCATCGCAAGGCCAAAGCAGTCAGGGAATCACCAGGTTCGTGGTAGGAAACACTGTATGTAGGGCACCAGCAAGAATACCATCTCCAACCCTCTCTCAGTCTGCCATGTCCACCGCTAGTTCCACCATCTGCAGCTCTCCAGTCCAGCTCACCCTACATGAGACTCTCGTTAGGAAAAGGAAGTACTCATCCTTCGCATCCACGTACACAGGGTTTGAACGCCCACATAGCTAGACTAATCTCGTTAGAGATGATGCCCTACCGGTTAGTTGAAAGTGAGGCTTTCAAAGCCCTGATGGACTACGCTGTACCATGCTACGAGCTACCCAGTCGACACTTCTTTTCGAGAAAAGCCATCCCAGTCCTCCACCAGCATGTAAAAGACCGCATCGGCCATGCACTCAGGCAATCTGTGAGCACAAAGGTGGACCTGACAACAGATGCATGGACCAGTAGGCATGGCTAGGGCTGTTACGTCTCCATCACGGCACACTGGGTTAATGTGGTGGATGCAGGGTCCACAGGGGACAGCAATATTGGGACAGTTCTGCCTAGCCCACGGTCTAGGAAACAGTTGGCTGTAGGCATTCGCCCCCCCTCCTCCTCCTCCTTGTCCTCCAGCAGAAGCGAGAGCTCGTCCACAGACCGCAGTCGCACGACCACTCCATCTGCAGCTGCCACTGTTGCCAAAGGTGTCCCATTATGGAACAGCTAGTGGCAAGCGTCAGCAGGCTGTATTGGCAATGAAGTGTTTGGGCGACAACAGACACACAGCGGAAGTTCTGTCCGAGTTCTTGCAGAAAGAAACTCATTCATGGCTGGGCACTGTACATCTTGAGGCAGGCAAGGTAGTGAGTGATAACGGAAGGAATTTTATGGCTGCAATAGCCCTTTCACAACTGAAACACATTCCTTGCCTGGCTCACACCTTAAACCTGGTGGTGCAGTGCTTCCTGAAAAGTTATCTGGGGTTACCCGACCTGCTCCTCAAAGTGCGCAGACTTTGCTCGCATATCCGCCATTCGCCCGTACACTCCAGCCGTATGCAGAATCATCAGCGGTCTTTGAACTTTCCCCAGCATCGTCTAATCATCGACGTTGCAACAAGGTGGAACTCCACACTACACATGCTTTAGAGACTGTGCGAACAGAAGCATGCTGTTATGTATTTGTGGGAGGATACACATACACGGGCAGGCAGTTGAATGGCAGACATGGAGTTGTCAGGTGTGCAGTGGTCGAAGCTACAAGACCTGTGTCAAGTCCTTCAGTGTTTTGAGGAATGCACATGGCTGGTTAGTGCAGACAATGCCATAATAAGCAAGAGCATCCCCCTAATGCGTCTGCTGATGCAAAGTTTGACACACATAAAGGAGCAGGCGTCTGCATCCGATGAAGAGGGAAGCCTTGATGACAGTCAGCCATTGTCTGTTCAGGGCAGTCTACAGGATGAGGTGGCGGGCGAAGAGGAGGAGGACGAGGAGGATGATGGGGATGAGTATTGTTTGGATGAGGAAGCTTCTCAGGGGGCAATAGAAACTGGTGGCGTAGCAAGGCCGGGTTCACGGTTTTTGAGGGAGACAAGTGACGTTGATTTGCCAGAAACTTCCCCTCAACCCAGCACAAGCGCAAATTTGACAACTGGAACAATGGCCCACATGGCAGATTATGCCTTGCGTATCCTCAAAAGGGACCCACGCATTATAAAAATGATGACCGATGACGATTACTGGTTGGCCTGCCTCCTTGATCCTTGCTATAAAGGCAAATTGCAAAATATCATGCCACATGAGAACCTCGAAAAAATATTGGCAACCAAACAAGCAACTCTTGTTGACCGTTTGGTTCAGGCATTCCCAGCACAGCGCCGGTGATGGTTCTCACACGAGCTGCAGGGGGCAAAAGGGCAGAGGTGTTAGAGGTGCACAAATCAGAAGTGGCGTTGGACAGAGGGGTTTTCTGACCAGGTTGTGGAGTGATTTTGCAATGACCGCAGACAGGACAGGTACTGCAGCATCAATTCAAAGTGACAGGAGACAACATTTGTCCAGTATGGTTACTAACTATTTTTCATCCCTTATCGATGTTCTCCCTCAACCGTCATTCCCATTTGATTACTGGGCATCCAAAATAGACACCTGGCCTGAATTGGCAGAATAGGCATTGCAGGAGCTTGATTGGCCCAGCAGCTAGTGTGCTATCAGAAAGAGTATTCAGTGCTGCTGGTTCAATATTGACCGAAAAAAGGACTCGTCTGGCTACACAAAATGTTGATGATCTAACCTTCATTAAAATGAACCACTCATGGATTTCGAATTATTTTGCCCCACCTTTCCCGGCTGACACCTAGCTTTCCTATAAAAAGGTCTTGCTTGTGGACTGGTCTTACTGACTGTTCCAATCTCTTAATTTGCAGCTGCTGTTTGTCCAGCATACGACATGTTTACACCTCCCTAAATGGGCTAACTCCCCCCACGGGGCCGTGGTCTCGCCACTTGGCGAAAGCACCCGTGAGAGTGCCGTTTGTCTGAAGAGGTGGGTGTGCCCACTTTTGGTCGACGGCACTGCTACTGGTTCCCTCATAGTACAATGAAGTGTCTCTGGCGGTGGTGGCACGCACCCAACGTCAGACACACCGTTGTAACATGAGGGGCCCTGGGCCTGTACCGCCGGCCACAAGAGAGTGTCCCCCCCAGCTCAAACAGTGCTCTGCCACTTGCAAAATTATCTCTCACAGCTCCACCAATGTTTAGTCTATGCGCTGAAATCTTTCAATACCTGGAACTGACAATACCAATTTGTTGACATGTATGATGCTAGTTAAAATAGTCAGGAGCCGTGTCCTATATTTACACCAGTAAATACTTTGCGCCAAATTACTATGTCTGAAAGTCAGCAGAGGAGCCCACCCCTGTACCTAAGTATGCCACCCTTTTTTTTTTTGTTTTGTTGTTTTGCGAGACATTAACATCTATTTATTTTTTGGGAGTACTAACTGTGTCAGACACTCCTTCCATTTGTTCTCCGCTGACCACACCAATCCTGCCTGTGTACCCCTACCACATAATCGAAGCTGCATTGAGCCTAATTTATTTATTTTAGGCCTACTAAGTCTGTCTGTGGTCCTTCCTTCAAATTGTCCTCCGCTGACCACACCAATGCTGCCTGTGTACCCCTACCACATAATTGAAGCTGCATTGAGCCTAATTTATTTATTTTAGGCCTACTAAGTCTGTCTGCGGTCCCTTCTTCAAATTGTCCTCCGCTGACCACACCAATGCTGCCTGTGTACCCATGTAACCTTTTTTAAACCTGCAGCGAGGCCTACTAGCAGTGTCTGTCTGCTCAATACATCTGTCCTCCTCTTAAAAAAAAAAATGAGCTGCAATTGTCTGGTTTTCAGCCTGTCGGAATTTTAAAACTGCATTGTGGCCACAGGTTTCGTTGGGGTCTACAAAATGTGTCTGCAGCTCCAAAGTGTTCTCCAGGTTGCCTCTCCCTAGCTTCTATCTTCAAGCTCTTGTTAAGTAGTTGTTGAAACAACACTGCATTAGGCCTACAAGTTGGGTCTGGGTTGTAGAGACTGTGTCTGCCGCTCCAAGGTGTTCTCCAGGTTGCCTCTCCCTAGCTTCTATCTTTATGCTCTTGTTAAGTAATTGTTGAAACAACACTGCATTAGGCCTACAAGTTGGGTCTGGTTTGTAGAGACGGTGTCTGCCTCTCCAAGGTGTTCTCCAGGTTGCCTCTCCCTAGCTTCTATCTTCAAGCTCTCGTTAAGTAGTTGTTGAAACAATACTGCATTAGGCCTACAAGTTTGGTCTGGGTTCTACAAACGGTGTCTTCCGCTCCAAGGTGTTCTCCAGGTTGCCTCTCCCTAGCTTCTATCTTCATCCTCTTGTTAAGTAGTTGTCCAAACAACACTGCATTAGGCCTACAAGTTGGGTCTGTGTTGTAGAAATGGTGTCTGCCGCTCCAAGGTGTTCTCCAGGTTGCCACTCCCTAGCTTCTATCTTCAAGCTCTCATTAAGTAGTTGTTGAAACAACACTGCATTAGGCCTACAAGTTGGGTCTGGGTTGTAGAGACGGTGTCTGCCGCTCCAAGGTGTTCTCCAGGTTGCCTCTCCCGAGCTTCTATCTTCATGCTCTTGTTAAGTAGTTGTTGAAACAACACTGCATTAAACCTACAAGTTGGGTCTGGGTTGTAGAGACGGTGTCTGCCGATCCAAGGTGTTCTCCAGGTTGTCCCTCCCTAGCTTCTATCTTCAAGCTCTCGTTAAGTAGTTGTTGAAACAACACTGCATTAGGCCTACAAGTTGGGTCTGGGTTCTACAAAAGGTGTCTTCCACTCCAAGGTGTTCTCCAGGTTGCCTCTCCCTAGCTTCTATCTTCATGCTCTTGTTAAGTAGTTGTTGAAACAACACTGCATTAGGCCTACAAGTTGGGTCTGGGTTGTAGAGACGATGTCTGCCGCTCCAAGGTGTTCTCCAGGTTGCCTCTCCCTAGCTTCTATCTTCAATCTCTCGTTAAGTAGTTGTTGAAACAACACTGCATTAGGCCTACAAGTTGGGTCTGGGTTCTGCAAGCGGTGTCTTCCACTCCAAGGTGTTCTCCAGGTTGCCACTCCCTAGCTTCTATCTTCATGCTCTCGTTAAGTAGTTGTTGAAACAACACTGCATTAGGCCTACAAGTTGGGTCTGGGTTGTAGAGACGGTGTCTGCCGCTCCAAGGTGTTCTCCAGGTTGCCTCTCCCTAGCTTCTATCTTCATGCTCTTGTTAAGTAGTTGTTGAAACAACACTGCATTAAACCTACAAGTTGGGTCTGGGTTGTAGAGACGGTGTCTGCCGCTCCAAGGTGTTCTCCATGTTGTCTCTCCCTAGCTTCTATCTTCAAGCTCTCGTTAAGTAGTTGTTGAAACAACACTGCATTAGGCCTACAAGTTGGGTCTGGGTTCTACAAATGGTGTCTTCCACTCCAAGGTGTTCTCCATGTTGCCACTCCCTAGCTTCTATTTTAATGCTCTTGTTAAGTAGTTGTTGAAACAACACTGCATTAAACCTACAAGTTGGGTCTGGGTTGTAGAGACGGTGTCTGCCGATCCAAGGTGTTCTCCAGGTTGTCTCTCCCTAGCTTCTATCTTCAAGCTCTCGTTAAGTAGTTGTTGAAACAACACTGCATTAGGCCTAAGTTGGGTCTGGGTTGTAGAGACGGTGTCTGCCGCTCCAAGGTGTTCTCCAGGTTGCCTCTCCTTAGCTACTATCTTCATGCTCTTGTTAAGTAGCTGTTGAAACAACACTGCATTAGGCCTACAAGTTGGGTCTGGGTTGTAGAGACGATGTCTGCCGCTCCAAGGTGTTCTCCAGGTTGCCTCTCTCTAGCTTCTAACTTCAAGCTCTCGTTAAGTAGTTGTTGAAACAACACTGCATTAGGCCTCCAAGTTGGGTCTGGGTTGTAGAGACGGTGTCTGCCGCTCCAAGGTGTTCTCCAGGTTGCCTCTCCCTAGCTTCTATCTTCATGCTCTTGTTAAGTAGTTGTTGAAACAACACTGCATTAGGCCTACAAGTTGGGTCTGTGTTGTAGAGATGGTATCTGCCGCTCCAAGGTGTTCTCCAGGTTGCCACTCCCTAGCTTCTATCTTCAAGCTCTCGTTAAGTAGTTGTTGAAACAACACTGCATTAGGCCTACAAGTTGGGTCTGGGTTGTAGAGACGGTGTCTGCCGCTCCAAGGTGTTCTCCAGGTTGCCTCTCCTTAGCTACTATCTTCATGCTCTTGTTAAGTAGTTGTTGAAACAACACTGCATTAGGCCTACAAGTTGGGTCTGGGTTGTAGAGACGATGTCTGCCGCTCCAAGGTGTTCTCCAGGTTGCCTCTCTCTAGCTTCTATCTTCAAGCTCTCGTTAAGTAGTTGTTGAAACAACACTGCATTAGGCCTCCAAATTGGGTCTGGGTTGTAGAGACGATGTCTGCCGCTCCAAGGTGTTCTCCAGGTTGTCTCTCCCTAGCTTCTAGCTTCAAGCTCTCGTTAAGTAGTTGTTGAAACAACACTGCATCAGGCCTACAAGTTGCGTCTGGGTTCTACAAACGGTGTCTTCCACTCCAAGGTGTTCTCCAGGTCGCCTCTCCCTAGCTTCTATCTTCATGCTCTTGTTAAGTAGTTGTTGACACAACACTGCATTAGGCTTACAAGTTGGGTCTGTGTTGTAGAGACGGTGTCTGCCGCTCCAAGGTGTTCTCCAGGTTGCCTCTCCCTAGCTTCTATCTTCAAGCTCTCGTTAAGTAGTTGTTGAAACAACACTGCATCAGGCCTACAAGTTGCGTCTGGGTTCTACAAACGGTGTCTTCCACTCCAAGGTTTTCTCCAGGTTGCCTCTCCCTAGCTTCTATCTTCATTCTCTTGTTAAGTAGTTGTTGAATCAACACTGCATTAGGCCTACAAGTTGGGTCTGGTTTGTAGAGACGGTGTCTGCCGCTCCAAGGTGTTCTCCTGGTTGCCTGTCCCTAGCTTCTATCTTCATGCTCTTGTTAAGTCGTTGTTGAAACAACACTGCATTAGGCCTACAAATTCGGTCTGGGTTGTAGAGACGGTGTCTGCCGCTCCAAGGTTTTCTCCAGGTTGCCTCTCCCTAGCTTCTATCTTCAAGCTCTCGTTAAGTAGTTGTTGAAACAACACTGCATTATTCCTATAAGTTGGGTCTGGGTTCTACAAACAGTGTCTTCCGCTCCAAGGTGTTCTCCTGGTTGCCTTTCCCTAGCTTCTATCTTTAGGCTCTCGTTAAATTGGTTTTAATATAACACTGCATTTGGCCAACTTGTTTTGTTGGCCCTGCTAACGGTGTCTGCCGCTCTTTGCTGTTCTCCTCCACTGAACAAAGCTGTGCCGCCTTTTTACTACTGTTACCAATTATGAACTGCATTTAGCCCACTTACTAATTTGGGCCTACTCATTGTGTCAGCCTTTCATTACAGTTGTACTCCACTGAACAAAGCAATGCCCCCTGGTTATTCCTGTTACCAATTTTGAACTGCATTTAGCCCACTTTATTATTTGGGCCGATATCTGTGTTTCCTCCTCATCCTGCCAATTGCCCAGCCAGTGATAGATGAGTCTGCTGGTACATTGACCCAGAACGCTACATTCCCCGTGCACGCTACACAGCCAGAATGTGACCCTGCTGAAAGTTAGGTTCCCCTTCCCGCATACTTTACCACCTTACACAGGGACAAAGAGTAAGGTGCAGATGAAAGTGCAGGTTCCTTCATCAGGTGGGGGGGAATACTCGTTGGCGTCATCACTGTCACAGGGCCCCTCATAGTACGCAAAAGTGTCGCTGCCGGTGGGAGGCGCCCCGTCGTGCAAACACACCGCCGTACTTTGAGGGGCCCTGTGCCAGTGCCAATGCCAACGAGTGGGCCCCCCTGCTTGCTCAGGATCACAGCACTTGCAAAGTTGAAATACTTACCTCTCCCTGCTCCACTGCCGTGATGTGGTCCACATTTCCTGGGCCCACTAAATACTTGAACCAGCCCTACCCCCCAAAACTTTAGCCAAATGACCCCCAATTTCCAATGCCTAACTATTATTATAAGGTAAATTAAGATTGGCAAGCTTCAGTAACAAGAATGGATGTTTTTGCCATTAAAATGGGCACTGTAGGTGTTTTCCTGGTCCCCACTCACTGCCGATTATGCTTCCCCATTGACTTGCATTGGGTTTCGTGTTTCGGTTGATCCCCGACTTTTCGAGAAAATCGGCCGATTTCACTCGACTCGACATTTGAGATAGTCGGGTTTCGCAAAACCTGACTCGACCCAAAAAAAGGAAAAGTCGCTCAACCCTACTCCTGACCCCAGGATCTTATTATACTTGACGGCCAGTCCAGTACAGGATTGTGCATTTTTAACCAGGGTAACCCCAGGACACCTGGATAAGGCAATTTATCAAGTATAAACAAATCTAAAGATTCCTGGTGTACCATATTCACAGTGAGTGGAAACTCGGTGACCTTTCGAGAAATGCACCCATGCTCTAGAGGAGTGTTATCAATCGCCACTACAAGAAAAGGGCATGATAAAAGTACAGAATCAATCTTATACTTGTCTAGAAATTGTTGATCAATCAAATTAAGTACAGAACCACAGTCCAAAATCACTTGAAAATCAATCGAAAGACCTCGACAGGTAGAACTACCAGAAAAAAACTCCTGCTTACCGTAAAAATGCAATGCGAACGGGAGGGTTATTCTGAGTGACCATGTTTTTCTTTCTTCCTTGTCTATGCATCCTTCACATTACTTAATAGAATGGTCAGCCTTACCACAATAAAGACATAGCCCCTCTGAGAATCTTCTCTGCCTTACCTGGGAACGAGAGGACATCGCCCCAAGTTGCTTCAGCTCCCCACAGTCAATGGGGTTCTCCAGCAAAATTGAGACCTTCTCCTCATTCTGTCTACTTTTTAATATTCTATCCACCCGGATAGCTAATTGCATAGCAGCCTCAAGCGTAGCAGGTGCAGGATATGCAATGAGCAAATCTTTAACCCTGTCATTCAATCCTGCTAAAAACTGACTTTTGAGTGCTGGATGATTCCAGCTGACCTCTGCAGACCATCGTCCGAACTGGGTACAATATCTCTCAGCGTTGCCAGAACCCTGTTTCCGCTGCCTGAGTTCTGCCTCGGCTGTAGTGACCCAATCAGGATCATCATATAATACCCCCATAGCAAAAAAATGCTTCTACAGACATCAAACAAGGGTCATCCGGACGCAATGAAAATGCCCAAACTTGGGGCTCACCTCGCAATAACAAAATAATAATCACCACACGCTGTAATTCAGCCCCTGAAGACCTGGGTCTAAGCTGAAGATAAAGTAAACATGCATTTTTAAATGAAAAAAATTCCTGCTGTTTACCAGAAAAACATTCAGGCAAACCCACCTTAGGTTCTTCAGAGCGGATTCCAGGGCAATTACTCATGTGCTGCTGTAAGCTGGCAACTTCCAACATTAACCCTTGCAGACGCTGAGCAAGATCTTGAACGCTGTTCATGTTGCAGGAATCCGAGAGGGTTTTTTTTTTTTTTTAATGCTTCTTTCTAGCTGGACAAACTGTTATGGATCTGCAACACAGGACTAAGGTAGAAGGGGGAAAACTGATCCTGCACTATGACTAGGCTTAAACGCTACGATGGAGTGGGTGACCCATTCCTTGCGAATAGACCCACCGACGATCCTAGGTTAATCTCAAGTGAAGACCTATAGATAAGGGGAAGGGGTACCCTAAAAGAACCAAGGACTGGGTACAAAAGTGAGTCACCTCCCAGTAGAAAACATGGAGAAGGCTGCAGAAACCAACAGAAAACAGAAACCAATGCTATCAGAACCAGAGGTTCCAGTACTGCACAATTAACACACACAGAACACTAAGCAAAGCTCCAAGCTAGAGCTCAAGCACATTAGCACTGTTGTCCAGCAAGGAATGGGAGGCAGGTGCTGGTTAATAAAGAGTAAAACAAACACCTGACCCAAGACAAACCCAGCACCAGAGGGAAAAGATCAGCAGCCAGAACTCAACAAGAAAATAGCGGATGGTAACAAGCTAAACAGATTCTAACAATCATTCAGCAAATTGAACCGAACTGAACCCTGACTAGATGTCTGTAAAAGCTATTAATTTAACATAGCAGCATCAATTACTGTTATTTCATCAACCCTGCTGGGGAATATAGTGGAGCATTTTGGAGGAGACCAGGAAGTTACTGTACAAACTTTCCTGTCCTGGCTGTTAAGTCCTGTATGCAGTGTGAGAACTCCCTATGTGACGACCACCTGACACAAAAAGGCATTGGATCATATACTAATAGAACGTTGTGGCTCTTTTGGTTTCCAAAAATGTTCCTTCAACTAGAAGGAGGAGCCTCAGAAAAGCATTTTTCCCATTACTAATGAGTGTCTCTCTACCCTGGTAAAGCATATGCACTAAGTCCAAGGGATGCCACAAATTAGAAGGAGGTACTCCAATACCCCTTTGAAGAGATGTAGGGGAGGGCCTCAGAAAACATTTTTGTTGTTATTAAGGAGTGGGTATCCTAGACTGGTAACGTGCATGCACTAAAATTCTAAATGTAGGCATCACAAACTCTTTTAAAAATTTTATAGCAAGGGTAGCATGAGCACTCTATTGATATGGTGGTGGAGGAGGAGGGGGAGAAGGAAGACACAAAATAGACAAAATCCTGAATAGTATTCCCATGTTTGGGTGGAAAAAACATTTAGAATTGAGAGTCCTCAGTGGTTTATACCTTTTAGTGGCTAACGGAAAAGATGGTTACAAATTGCAAGCTTTCAAAACTATTGAGGTCCCTTCATCAGGCAGGGTCTATGCCTGATGAAGGGACCTCAGTAGTCTCGAAAGCTTGCAATTTATTACTATCTTTTCAGTTAGCCATTAAAAGGTATCAACCACTGAGGACTCTCAATTCTAAATATTTTTCTGTCTACTGGCTAACATGGTACCAAGATATATATCTTTCCTATATCATGTTTGGGTGGGAAGAAGTGCATGGGAATAGACCAGAAAAAAAACACTGGATTTGAGTTTGTGTTCCGCTGCTGTCATCAGGTGGTGTTGAGAAGTCTGAGCCAATCCAGCCCTGTCTGTATTCTTTTTATATATATTCACACCCATTGAGAGAGATAAATATATAGCGTTATAATCTGTCCTGTTACTTTTCTTTTCCACTTTAATACATCTTTTTTTTTATTTCACCATATACATTTAAAGGAAAAATAAATTTCCTTTTTTTCACTAAGTCATTTGTGGTAATTCTATTGCCTTTTTGGGGGGTATTAATAATTATATTAATCATACCTACCCTATTCTTTCACCTTCATTCGCTTTTTTCTAATCCAGTAAAATAATTTGATTATTTTCTATAACACTTGTACATGAAATTACCATGCATTATTTAGCTTTACATTTGCTCACTTTATCTTTTTATCCCCATTCTTGTTTTTTTATGCTACACAGCAATTAGTGCACGCTTATTATTCATTTCATCACCACTTAAACTTTTTTCTTCACTTAGCTCACACTCTTACCTAACTTCCCCTTCTGATATTTACACGCTTCATCTTTTCTTTTCATTATTTTCTTCCCTACACTTCAGCACTTTCCACAGCAAATTCTTTCCACCTCTGATGGTTGTGCGCATTCGCTGGACATGAGCTTGCTCCTGACATGGTGGTCTCAATGCGGGCGCATGCACTACCGACTGATTGCACATGCACTACCGACTGATTGGTGGAGTAAATCGCCGGCCTCCTGCATAACCGCGCTTCTATGTCTTCTTTTTTATTTGAAGCGCAGCTCAGCGATCACATGTGCCATTACACCTAGGGGTGTTACTCCATTTGACACGATCCTTCTCTCATTGGTTCTTATGAATATTTAAATCCTAACACCCTCTGCCCAAGACTCACCCCCCCTAGATGCTGGGCGAAACAAACGCGTCGGGGCAGAGGGACGAGACAGCTCCACCTTATCACACGCTATCTTTATTAAGGTAAAAACTTTGTGCCTTGTCTGGGCTGCTGGACTCTAATGATGATTATGCCCTCTGGCAACTAGTACTATATTATGAGTCACTGACAGACCTCCCTTTAGCTCAAAACCTTCATGCTTATTACGCTACATGAAGTCCACACTAAGCCCTAATGTATTGTCATTTGCATAGGCTGTATTGCATGTTGTTTTATTTTAATATGCTGATAGAGCAAAGCGATATTTCCCATGCACTTTAAATGCTTTTAAGCCTATTAAACAAACCACACTTGCTCTGATTCCAATCTGCTGTTCTATTTAAACCATTGTTTTGACACTCTTATATTTGATGAATTGTATTAATGAATTGCCTTTGTTTGTTTATTTTGTTGAAGTTATCTAAACTATAAATTTGTAGCAATATATGATTATATGCTTCTCATTATACTTTATTATTGGCACTAGGCAATATAATATTCTATGCCACACTGACATCTAATATACATATTATCTTTTTCATGTAATTCATTCATACAGCAGTTTTCAGACTTTTAATGTATGTTATATTATTTTTTAAGCCTTTTACTACTCAAGATGTGAAGTTTCTATCTTAACTAGCAATTAATATTGATTGAGTTCTCGTCCCTCTACTTTTTCATTCTTGTATCTTTGTTAATTTTAACTTTCCTTTAATTTTATCATGTTATTAGTAAAATAATTTTATTTTAAATCCACTTTTGTTTTAATAGAGCCACTCCCTTCCCCTATGGCTAAATCCACGCCTAGGGTATTTAATTATTTCATTTTGCTAAGAGTCAGCCTGTCATCATTTTCTATTGACAGCGTATGTACCTATCAGTTATAATACTCCCGGCAGCACTAAAAATGCTAGTGGCAGGGAAGGCCAGGATCTCCAAGGTGTAGAGAGGCACTTCATGCCAATTATCTAGCTTGGATATCCAATAGAGGTAAGGCACACAGGAATAATGGAGGAAGCTGGTACAGTCGTCTATGTACTCCTTGAGAGTTGGGTGCTTAAATCATGCTGGTGTTGGTTAGGATGTTAGTGGTCAGCATATACCAAACGTTTTCCCTCCTTGTCAGAGGACCCTGCGCCTCAGGGCCTGGGCGATGGGAAGGTCTGAGATGGTGTTCCACTGCCACTGCTGCATCTGGTGTGTGTCTTCCTCATCTCCATCTCTAGTCCTTGGTTGTCAAAAGAACTGTGAATTCTGCTGCCAGCGTTGTCAGATGGGAATTTTTTAAATAATTCTTCAACTAGGGCCTTCTGGTACTCCAACATTTTATTAGACTTCTCTGTTATAGGAAGGAGAAATGTAAAGTTCTTCTTGTTGCATGGGTCTAGAAGGGTGGCCAACGTGTAATTAATGTTGGCTAAAATGTATTCAACGCAAGGGTCACGAGAAAGGCACATAAACTCAGCCATATGTGCCAGACTGTCGACAGTCAAGACATCTCTATCATCACCAACAGGACGACTGTCCATATTCTCCTCCTTGTCCTCATCCTCATCCACCCTCTCCTCCTTGTCTTCAGACTATCCACTCTGAACAGATGGGATGAAGTTGGTGTGGTTAATACGGTCTGTAGTGCAGACAACCAGCTCCTGTTCCTCTTCCTCCTTTTCCTCAATATCACCAAATCCACGTTGAGAAAATAAGATAAAGCTGGGCTGTGTATGCTCACCCAGTATAGTTTCTTGCTCCATCTCAACTTGCTCCACCTGCAAAGCTTTGTCTTTCATTGTGAGCAGCGAGCATTTCAGTAGACAGAGAAGTTGGATAGTTACACTGATTATAGCATCATCGCCGCTCACTATTATGGTCAAGTCCTAAAACATTTAGAGAACTCTTATGTAGAGAGGCTGACCAGAAATACCCATGGGCATGTTGTAGCTGGTATTCCAACTACTGCCCTCTGCTGCTCAAAAAGACTTGCCAACATATGTAACAATGATTTCCAAAGCGTGGTGACATCACACACCAGTGGGTGAGCTGGAAGTTGCAAACGCTGCTGCAGCACTGCCGGGGTGATGGCAGCTGTAGAGCTGACTTGCGGAAATAAGTACACGCACAGCATACTTTCACAAGTAGTTCAGGAAGATCTGGGTAGGTTTTGACAAACTGCTGAATCACTAAGTTCAGCACATGGGCCATGCATGGTACGTGTTCGAGGTTACCATTGTCACACATGACCATGCTTGGTTGTAGGTTTTTGGGAGAAAGCCACAGATCAGTCTGGTCTGTTAGACCTTTCAACAACTCTGTGACAGTGTGCGGCTTGTCACCTAAGCAAATTAGCTTCAGCAGAGCCTGCTGCTGATTGGCAGAGGCAGTGCTGCAGTGCTTCCAGCTTGCAACTGATGTTGACATTTCGGAGATGGAGGATGAGGAGGAAGAGCAGGAACTGCTGTAGAAGGTGAAGGACACCTTGATTGAACCAGGGCCCGCAACCCTCCATCTCGGCAGCACGTGTTCTGTCCCAGGGTCTGACTGGGTCCCAGCTTCGTCATTGCTCATCCAGTGTGCCGTCAGGGAAATTTAGCATCTCTAGCTACAAGCACTTATCTACGTGTCTTTGGTTAAGTGGACCTTCCCAGTAACAACATTGGTGAGTGCACGGTTGACATTATGGTACACGTGCTTGCGTAAGGCAGGGAAAGCACACAGGGAGAAAAACTGGTGGTTGGGGACCAAGTACCGAAGGACGACCGCTGTCATGAATTTGCGGAAAGTTTCCATCTCCACAAGCCTAAAAGGCAACATTTCTAGGTTTGGTGGTTGTGTATTTACTAGTGATGATCAAATATATTCGGTTATATATTCGGATTCGGTAAAATCGGCAAAAGTAATTTATAATATCTGTGTATTCGTGCAGAACAACGAATCCAATGCAAGTCAAAGGGAAAGCTGAATATTTTTCTGGTGGACCCAACAAACAGGTCTGGGGGCATTAAAAAAATGCTGAAATAGATGGGAAAGAGCTAAAACTAAAAGGGAACAGCTTAGAGAAGATAACTGCATGCCTTTCTGACTCACATATGGTATCTGGGAATAAAGTTGTCAAAATATTGCGCCGGTTTTACAGAATTTAAAAACGACCTACCAAACTAAACATTTTTTTAAAGGGAAAAATGCTAAGAAACATTATTTCTTTCATAAGTACATATATATAATACAAAAAAAAAAATAAAAAAAAAAAAAATATATATATATATATATATATGTATATATATATATATATATATATATATATACCTCACCTTTAACATAGGGTCACATGGAGAGTTTTGGCATTATTTTTTACTTTAACATTTGCGAGGGCTTTCCCTCCTACATTTGTGAGGACCTTCCCTCATGCAAAATAGGTAGCAAGACAGTGGAATATATATTCCCCATCCCTTTACATTGCCATTTCAAACATGCCCATTTGAATTTTGGGCTTTGCCCGCCACCACCACCATATCCACCGCCACCTCATTAAGCAGCCCTCGCTGACAATTAGCAGAGTGCCAGCAGGTGCCGTGAAACCTGAGTCTGGTAAGCGCCCTGAGGTGGCCCTGTATTATACATTTGGGAGAGCTCTCACTCCTACACTTGGGAAGACCCTCCCTCATGACTAATAGTTAGCCAGATAGTGAAATACATATTCCTCATACCTTTACAATGCCATTTCAAACATGCCCATTTGAATTTTGGGCATCGCTTACCACCACCACCATATTCAACCGCCATGTCATTATGCGGCCACCAGGTGCTATCAAACCAGCATTTTGTAAGGTCCACAGTCATAGCATGTGAAGCCGCTGTAAGGTAAATATAATATATGAATTGGGTGGGCTGTATAATCAATGTCAGTAAATTGGATTATACCAAACACCAAAAGCATTATGATTAAATTTGAAATACAGAGTATGCAAGCAAGGGCCTATATTGTGGTCAGTCTGTCAGGCCTGAAACCGATGCCAAGAACATGTACAAGCCTCATTTTACTTGAAAGCCGCCTCCTCAAGCGTCTCCCTCCTGGACAGCAGAGGGGAAATGATGTAACACAGAGAAGGGCCAGTAGTTTCACCGTCAGAAGCGTATTTTGTACCCAGGCATGTCGCCCACATACTGGGGTGCTGCATATTTGAGCAGTGTATGGTGTATGCTAACAGAGGTATTATGTCAAATTTACCTTTAGAAAGGGATATGTGGGTAAGATTTATGAACTAGCAATATATATATAAAGCATGTTTCATTACTCATATTATTATTCTGTGTAAGGCTGAAACCTGAAGAATTGTGGGGACTGGAGCATATTTATGTTCAAAAATGTCCAAGTGTAGACCCAAAAAACAAGATTAGGCTACCAGATACATGATTAAAGAGACCGCGAGAAGGGCAACATTATAAAAAAAAGTATAATAAGCGAATATAAAGAGATTCAGAGTAGAAATTTGACCATTGCACAATGTACAAAGGTTTCCAAAAATTACCCCAAGGGGGCTGCAGCAAACACGCTGAAAGAGACTGTGATGGGACATCACAATACACTTAGCAGTTATTACAAGAGGTAGATACAGTGGGGCAAAAAAGTATTTAGTCAGTCAGCAATAGTGCAAGTTCCACCACTTAAAAAGATGAGAGGCGTCTGTAATTTACATCATAGGTAGACCTCAACTATGGGAGACAAACTGAGAAAAAAAAATCCAGAAAATCACATTGTCTGTTTTTTTAACATTTTATTTGCATATTATGGTGGAAAATAAGTATTTGGTCAGAAACAAAATTTCATCTCAATACTTTGCCAACAAAGGATATATTACAATGACAGAGGTCAAACGTTTTCTGTAAGTCTTCACAAGGTTGCCACACACTGTTGTTGGTATGTTGGCCCATTCCTCCATGCAGATCTCCTCTAGAGCAGTGATGTTTTTGGCTTTTCACTTGGCAACACGGACTTTCAACTCCCTCCAAAGGTTTTCTATAGGGTTGAGATCTGGAGACTGGCTAGGCCACTCCAGGACCTTGAAATGCTTCTTACGAAGCCACTCCTTCGTTGCCCTGGCGGTGTGCTTTGGATCATTGTCATGTTGAAAGACCCAGCCACGTTTCATCTTCAATGCCCTTGCTGATGGAAGGAGGTTTGCACTCAAAATCTCACGATACATGGCCCCATTCATTCTTTCATGTACCCGGATCAGTCATCCTGGCCCCTTTGCAGAGAAACAGCCCCAAAGCATGATGTTTCCACCACCATGGTTTACAGTAGGTATTGTGTTTGATGGATGCAACTCAGTATTCTTTTTCCTCCAAACACGACAAGTTGTGTTTCTACCAAACAGTTCCAGTTTGGTTTCATCAGACCATAGAACATTCTCCCAAAACTCCTCTGGATCATCCAAATGCTCTCTAGCAAACTTCAGACGGGCCCGGACATGTACTGGCTTAAGCAGTGGGACACGTCTGGCACTGCAGGATCTGAGTCCATGGTGGCGTAGTGTGTTACTTATGGTAGGCCTTGTTACATTGGTCCCAGCTCTCTGCAGTTCATTCACTAGGTCCCCCCGCATGGTTCTGGGATTTTTGCTCACCGTTCTTGTGATCATTCTGACCCCACAGGGTGGGATTTTGCGTGGAGCCCCAGATCGAGGGAGATTATCAGTGGTCTTGTATGTCTTCCATTTTCTAATTATTGCTCCCACTGTTGATTTCTTCACTCCAAGCTGGTTGGCTATTGCAGATTCAGTCTTCCCAGCCTGGTGAAGGGCTACAATTTTGTTTCTGGTGTCCTTTGACAGCTCTTTGGTCTTCACCATAGTGGAGTTTGGAGTCAGACTGTTTGAGGATGTGCACAGGTGTCTTTTTATACTGATAACAAGTTTAAACAGGTGCCATTACTACAGGTAATGAGTGGAGGAAAGAGGAGACTCTTAAAGAAGAAGTTACAGGTCTGTGAGAGCCAGAAATCTTGATTGTTTGTTTCTGACCAAATACTTATTTTCCACCATAATATGCAAAAAAATTGTTAAAAAAACAGACAATGTGATTTTCTGGATTTTTATTTCTCAGTTTGTCTCCCATAGTTGAGGTCTACCTATGATGTAAATTACAGACGCCTCTCATCTTTTTAAGTGGTGGAACTTGCACTATTGCTGACTGACTAAATACTTTTTTGCCCCACTGTATATAGAGTACAAGCTTCACCATTGCATAATGTGCAAAGGTTTAAAAAAATTAGCCAAGGGGTCTCTCTCAGACCAGCTGAAAGACGCCATGATGGAGACATCACAATACACTTAGCTGTTATTACAAGAGGTAGATATATAGCGTACAAGTTTCACCATTGCACAATGTGCAAAGGTTTAAAAAAAAAAAAGCAAATGGTTCTCTCTCAGACCAGCTTAAGGTCGCTGTGCTGGAGACATCACAATACACTTAGCAGTTATTACAAAAGGTAGACATATAGAGTACAAGTTTTATCATTGCACAATGAGCAAAGGTTTCAGGAACTAATCCAAGAGGTCTCTCTCAGACTAGCTGAAAGACACACTGCGATGGGAACATCGCAATACACTTAGCAGTTATTACTTGTCCACGTGTCTGTGGTTAGGTGGACATTCCCTGTGACTGCGTTGGCCAGAGCATGTCTGATATTGTGTAACACGTGCTTATGTAACTTGTTGATGCCACTCCGGGAAAAATAGTATCAAATGGAATTATAGTACTATGTGGCTGCCACTGCCAAGAGATCGCAGAAAGACTCAGTTCCCACAAGTCAAAATGACAAAATTTCCATGGCTAGCAATCTGGCAATGTTGGTGTTTAGCATTTGGGCCTGTAGGTGGGGTGCTGGATATTTCTACTTTCTAGTAAATGTCTGGGGCAGGGACAACTGAAAGTTGTGCTGTGACAACAAAGTGGACATGGTTGCTGACTGTTGTGTTTGTGCAACTGCTGGTTGTGGGCATGAGGCATCAGCAACTGATTCATGGTCAGCAGATTGGGAAGGCTGTAACACTGGGGAAGGGGCAGTGGTTTGACCCTCAGACACAGATTATGTACCAAGTCATTCCGCCCACCTACTGGGGTGCTTGGTTGCCATGTGTTTTTGCATGCTGGTGGTGCTTAGGTTGGAAGTGTTCTTGCCTCTTTTTAGCTTCGTTTGGAAGATGCTGCAAATTACAGATGTTTTATCTGAAGGACTTTCAGGAAAAAACTGCCATACAGGGGAGCAACGCACCCTTTCACTGTTATCTAGCTGAGTGGGGGGGGGGGGGCTGTGTGGATCAGGTGACTGAGTTCTACCTCTGCGAGAACCACTGCCTCTTCTTGCCTGTTTTCTTGCTACAAATCCATCCCTCTCTGCACTGATGTGCTTGCTAGGTGTGCCACCGTGCCTGGTTGTATCAGTGGCCTCATGATCAACCACGTCGGCTTCCAATCCCTCAATCTGTTACTCTTTCTGAGCTGTGATTTGAGGCTGATCTGATGCAACTGTGCCTTATGATTATCCTCCACCTCTTCAGACATCAATTGACCTTCCCCAACGTGCTTTTACCCTTGCTGTGGGTGCTCAACTGTTTGGGCATCACTGCACTCCATCTCCTCATGACCTTACATAGTAACATAGTTATTAAGGTTGAAGGAAGACTTTAAGTCCATCTAGTTCAACACGTAGCCTATCCTAACATGCCCTAACATATTGATCCAGAGGAAGGCAAAAAAAAAACCATGTGGCAAATAGTGAGCTCCACTTTGGGGAAAAAAATTCCTTTCCGACTCCACATACAGCAATCAGACTAGTTCACTGGATCAACACCCTATCAAGGAATCTAGTATATATACCCTGCAACATTATACTTTTCAAGAAAATTATGCAATCCCCTCTTAAATTTAAGTAATGAATCACTCATTACAACATCATACGGCAGAGAGTTCCATAGTCTCACTGCTCTTACAGTAAAGAACCCGCGTCTGTTATGCTTAAACCTTCTTTCCTCCATATGTAGAGGATGCCCCCTTGTCCCTTTCTCAGGTCTATGATTAAAAAGATCATCAGAAAGGTCTTTGTACTGTCCCTTCATATATTTATACATTAAAATAAGATCACCCCAAGTGCATGACCTTACATTTATCCCCATTAAAGCTCATTTGCCATTTATCAGCCCAAGCTTCTAGCTTACATAAATCATCCTGTAATATAAAATTGTCATCCTCTGTATTGATTACCCTGCAGAGTTTAGTGTCATCTGCAAATATTGAAATTCTGCTCTGAATGCCCCCTACAAGGTCATTAATAAATATGTTAAAAAGAAGAGGGCCCAATACTGACCCCTGTGGTATCCCACTGCTAACCGCGACCCAGTCCAAGTATGCTCCATTAATAACCACCCTTTGTTTCCTATCCCTGAGCCAGCTCTTAACCCACTTACACATATTTTCCCCTATCCCCATTATTCTCATTTTATGTATCAACCTTTTGTGTGGCACCATATCAAAAGCTTTTGAAAAGTCCATATACACTACGTCCACTGGGTTCCCTTGGTCCAGTCCGGAACTTACCTCTTCATAGAAGCTGATCAAATTAGTCTGACATGAACGGTCCCTAGTAAACCCATGCTGATATTGGGTCATGAGGTTGTTCCTCTTCAGATACTCCAGTATAGCATCCCTTAGAATTCCCTCCAGGATTTTACCCACAGTAGAGGTTAAGCTTACTGGCCTATAATTACCGAGTTCAGTTTCTGTCCCCTTTTTGAATATTGGCACCACATTTGCTATACGCCAGTCCTGTGGTACAGACCCTGTTATTATGGAGTCTTTAAAGATTAAAAATAATGGACCTTCTTTAATGGTGCACGTTGAGAAGCCTGACAAATTACAAGGGAACATAAACAGTTCCTCAGAGTGGCCAGCTTTGGGGTCATATGTCTCCTGGGACGCTTGATAGTTGGAGAAAGAAGGGTCAGGTTGAGGATTCAGAGGCCCAGCCTCTTGGCTACTGAGACTGCACCGTGTGGAAGATTTAGTGGTGCTGCTTGTCATTACACTGGAGCCTTTGTATGCCATCCAACCCACAACATCTTCACATTTGTTTGGTTTCGTTAGTGATGTAGCACGCTGACCAAATTTTGTCAGGAACCTTGATCTAGATACAGTCATCTTCGTATCTGTCACACAGTCTTGGTGGGCATCACCACATCCACAACCCTTAATGTCACCCTTTCCCATCTTGAATGCACTATGCTTATGAAAGCAAAATATACTGGCTTTATTTTTCATAAGTACCATTACAAAGATCTTATGTACAAATTCACTGTATCTAGCAATGTGTGGCTCTTTATTTTGGAGATTGCTTTGCTGACACACTCCAAATGCGGAGTAATGAAGCTTATTGCCCTTGCTAAATTGTCACATATGATTATCGCTGCCCAGATTGCACCAGTCGCACAACTACTACATACAGAAATTCAATTTTTTAAAACAATAATAAATTATGATTTTTTTAAATCTTGTTGCTGACACACTCCCCATGCAGAGTAATGAAGATTATTGCCCCTGCTAAATTGTCATGTACGATTAGCTCTACTCAGACTGCGCCAGTCGCACAACTGCTATACAAATATTAGGCATTTTAAATGGTAAATAGCAGAGAGCTGCAGAATGTACTTCCAATGATGAAAACACCCAGTCGCCTTCCTGCCTTTCACCCACCCTCCCTCCTATTAATTAAAAGCTTCTCCATCTGTCTGGCCAATCTTCAAAGCATGCATACATCGCACAAGATGCATACCTGGTAGCATTGTCCATGGAGCACATATTAAATGGGGATAAACAGTACAGCTTAAAGCAGAAAGCAATGGAAAACTAGTAAGAAAAACACCAAACTATGCTTTTAAGTTAAACTATGATATTGTGTTTAACCCCTTAGTGACAGAGCCAATTTGGTGCTTAATGACTGAGCCAATTTTTACAATTTTGACCACTGTCAATTTATGAGGTTATAACTCTGGAACGCTTTAACGGATCCCACTGATTCTGAGATTGTTTTTTCGTGACATATTGTACTTTATGTTAGTGGTAACATTTCTTCAATATTACTTGTGATTATTTATGAAAAAAGTAGAAATATGGCAAAAAAAATTAAAATTTTGCAATTTTCAAACTTTGTATTTTTATGCCCTTAAATCAGAGAGATATGTCACGAAAAATAGTTAATAAATAACATTTCCCACATGTCTACTTTACATCAGCACAATTTTGGAAACAACATTTTTTTTTTGTTAGTGAGTTATAAGGGTAAAAAGTTAACCAGCAATTTCTCATTTTTACAACACCATTTTTTTTAGGGACCACATCACATTTGAAGTCATTTTGAGGGGTCTATATGATAGAAAATAACCAACTGTGACACCATTCTAAAAACTACACCCCTCAAGGTTCTCAAAACCACATTCAAGAAGTTTATTAACCCTTTACGTGCTTCACAGGAACTGAAACAATGTGGAAGGAAAAAATGAACATTTAACTTTTTTTTGCAAACATTAATTCAGAACCATTTTTTTTTATTTTCACAAGTGTAAAAACAGAAATTAAACCATAAATTTTGTTGTGCAATTTCTCCTGAATATGATGATACCACATATGTGGGGTTAAACCACTGTTTGGGCGCACCACAGAGCTTGGGAAGTGAAAGAGCGCCGTTTGACTTTTTCAATGCAGAATTGGCTGGAATTGAGATCGGATGCCATGTTACGTTTAGAGAGCCCCTGATGTGCCTAAACAGTGGAAACCCCCCACAAGTGACACCATTTTGGAAACTAGACCCGACCCCTTAAGGAACTTATCTAGATGTGTGGTGAGCACTTGGAACCCCCAAGTGCTTCACAGAAGTTTATAACGTAGAGCTGTGAAAATAAAAAATCGCATTTGTTTACACAAAAATGATCTTTTCGCCCACAAATTCTTATTTTCAAAAGCGTAACAGGAAAAATTAGACCACAAAATTTGTTGTGCAATTTCTCCTGAGTACGTTGATACCCCATATGTGGGGGTAAACAACTGTTTGGGCGCACCGCAGAGCTTGGAAGAGAAGGAGTGTCGTTTTACTTTTTCAATGTAGAATTGGCTGGAATTGAGATCGGACGCTATGTCGTGTTTGGAGAGCCCCTGATGTGCCTAAACAGTGGAAAACTCACACAAGTGACACCATTTTGGAAACTAGACCCCTTAAGGAACTTATTTAGATGTGTGGTGAGCACTTTAAACCCCCAGTTGCTTCACAGAAGTTTATAACGTAGAGCTGTGAAAATAAAAAAATCACATTTTTTCTACAAAAATGATCTTTTTGCCCCCACATTTTTATTTTCACAAGGGTAACAGGAGAAATTAGACAACAAAAGTTTTGTTTATACAACAAAGAGTTTGGAAGAGAAGAAGTGCCATTTTACTTTTTCAATGTAGAATTGGCTGGAATTGAGATCGGACACCATGTTGTTCTTTTCTCAAAAATGATTTTTTAGCCCGCAATTTTTTATTTTCCCAAGAGTAACAGGAGAAATTTGCCCCCAAAAGTTGTTGTCCAGTTTCTGTTGAGTACGCTGATACCCCATATGTGGGGGTAAACCACTGTTTGGGCACATGCCGGGGCTCGGAAGTGAAGTAGTGACGTTTTGAAATGCAGACTTTGATGGAATGGTCTGCGGGCGTCATGTGGCGTTTGCAGAGCCCCTGATGTGGATAAACAGTAGAAAACCTCCACAAGTGATCCCATTTTGGAAACTAGACCCCACAAGGAACTTATCTAGATGTGTGGTGAGAACTTTGAATGTCCAAGTGCTTCACAGAAGTTTATAATGCAGAGTCGTGAAAATAAAAAATATTTTTTTTCCACAAAAAAGATTTTGCAGCCCCCAAGTTTTTATTTTTACAAGGGTAACAGGAGAAATTGGACCGCAAAAGTTGTTGTCCAATTTATTCCAAGTACGCTAATGCCCCATATGTGGGGATAAACCACTGTTTGGGCGCACGGCAGAGCTCAGAAGGGAGGGAGCACCATTTGACTTTTTGAGCGCAAAATTGGCTGTCGTGTTTGGAGACCCCCTGATGTACTTAAACAGTGGAAACCCCCCAATTCTAACTCAAACCCTAACCCCAACACACCCTTAACCCTAATCCCAACCCGATCCATAATCCTAATCACAAACCTAATGATAATCAAAACCCTAACCCCATAACAACCCTAATGTCAACCCTAGCCATAACTCTAATCAAAACCCTAAATCCAACACACCCATAATCCTAATCTCAACCCTAGCCTCCAACCTAACCCTAATCCCAATACATCCCTAATCCCAACCCTAACCTTAACCCTAATGCCAAACCTAACCCTAATCCCAAGCGTAACCCTAATGCCAACCCTTACCCTAATACCAACCCTAATCCAAACCCTCACCCTAATCCCAACTCTAACCCTAACTTTAGCCGCAACCCTAGCCCTAACTTTAGCCCCAACCCTAGCCCTAACCCTAAATTTAGCCCAAACCCTAACCCTAGCCCTAACTTTAGCCCCAACCCTAGCCCTAACCCTAAATTTAGCCCCAACCCTAACCCTAACTTTAGTCCTAACCCTAGCCCTAAGGCTACTTTCACACTTGCGTCATGTGGCATCCATCGCAATCCGTCATTTTGGACAAAAAACGGATCCTGCAAATGTGCCCGTGGGATGCGTTTTTTGCCCATGGACTTGTATTGCCAACGGATCGCAACGGATGGCCACACGTCGCGTCCATCGTGCACTGGATCAGTTGTGTTTTGGCAGACCGTCGGCACAAAAAATTTCAATGTAACTTTTTTTGTACGTCGCGTCCGCCATTTCCGACCACGCATGTGTGGCCATAAATCCACCCCCTTTTCCCCAAGACATAGACTGGGCAGCGGATGCATTGAAAAACTGCATCCGCTGCCCACGTTGTGCACAATTTTCACAACGTGTGTCGGTACGTCGGGCCGACGCATTGCGATGGCCCCATACCGACGCAAGTGTGAAAGAAGCCTAACCCTAAATTTAGCCCCAACCCTAACCCTATATTTAGCCCCAACCCTAACCCTAACCCTAGATTTAGCCCCAACCCTAACCCTAAATTTAGCCCCAACCCTAACCCTAAATTTAGCCCCAACCCTAACACTAACCTTAAATTTAGCCCCAAGCCTAACCCTAACCCTAAATTTAGCCCCAACTACTCCATCTGCTGGCAGTTAATTACTGGCGATCGCAAAACAGGGGTCGGTAAAAACCGACCCTGATCATGTTCTTTGGGGTCTCGGCTACCTCCGGCAGCCGAGACCCCAAAGATTTTCCGGGTGCCGGCCGGCGGGCGCACTGTGCATGCTTTTTGGCCGGAACAAGATGGTGGCGCCCATCAGGAGCCACGAGGAGCACCAGGGAGACAGGTGAGTATCGGGGGCTATTGGGGAACCCATTTCTCTGTCCTCTGATGTGCAATCACATCGAAGGACAGAGAAATTAAATGGGAAATTGCATTTTTTTTTTTTTGCGATCGCCGGTAAATGGTTAATTACCGGCGACCGCAACCCGGGGGTCGGAAAAAAAACCCCAATCATGTTCTCTGGGGTCTCGGCTACCCCTGGCAACCGAGACCCCGAGAAAATCCGACTCGTGGGGGGCGCTATTCACTTTTTCCAATTTTTTTAATTTTTTAATTAAAGGCCCTGTGGTTTAAGTACCCTTAACTGCCGCCATTAAAAGGCATATTGGCGGTCATTAAGGGGTTAACTATGCACTTATCTGCAGCCCTGCAGCCCCCTTCTGCTCAGCTTCCCTCTCTTAAAGTGTGTGAAATTTGTTGTTCTCCAACCAGCATGGTCCAAATATGAAGAGTGATATCTGGGTGAGCAAACAGGTCTACTAACCGTAACTCAACATCTTCATAGGCATATCTGTATGTGAATATGACCGGCACGTGAAAACAGTATTGCTTGTCACTTGTCACCCCTCAGTGTGTCTGGGATGCAGTTACTGACAGCTCAGCCACCCAATCTGGTTCAGGGGTGTGCTGACCTGTCAGTGTGTTGATTGACAGCCCGACTATACAATCTGAGACTGGGAGAAGTCAGCTGTCTCCAAGTGTTCATTATCCCTGGTGATTGCTATGCTACTTAACTGAGCTGTTTCTCCCAGACCTGTGCCAGTCGTACATACAGCTAGTGAGGTTTCGGCTTCCTGCACCTTGAGTTCTGTATGCTTGATCTTTTGTTGCCTGACCTTGGACTTTGTTCTGACCATTCGTCTACTTAACCTCATCTGCACTAATCCATTATCCTCCTGGTATTCTGACCACGAAATGTTCCTTGACCATGCATTTGCCTCTTCATTCTGCTTACATTGTATCCTCCTGGCTTCTGACCTTGGACCCACCACAATTCTGACTCACGGCTTGGCAGTGAGAAGTGACTAGCATCACATTACTAATATACTGTAGAGATCCAAGATATTTTTACTGTCTTAATGTTATATTTAGCTCATTCAGTATGTTTTTTATGTGTTACATAGCACATAGCAAACATTAATTCATGCATTTTTTATGTAATAGATAAATTCATATCCAGAAATCTTCTGCATATACTCAACCATTTAATAAAGGATTAAAGAGGAGAAAACATATACAGTCGGGTAAATGTCTGGTAATAGTTGCCTGGCAACACCATCACTACCAATTTCTCTTCACAGCGTAGTATGCATCCATGACTGGAATGTTATTTATCTTCATTATAACTAAGTAATTTATGTTGTCAACTCTCCCATGACTATTGGGGGTCTCTTAGCTATACGCTTCTAGTTTAAATAGAGATTTCTCTTCAATATTAGTAATCCTTCACATTAGAATCATGGAAAAAAGAGTGAATATATCCCAAAGAGAATTTACTAGAAATAAATAGCAGACAATGTTTTATACATTTTAAACATGTTGCATTTAATAAAACTAATATTAATAACAATCAAATAATTATTACTAAAGAATGAATGAATATTTAAGGCAAGTCTGGGCTTGGGATGACAATCTGTGAATACAGAAATCCCAGATGCATTCTAGATACCAGGGTGGTGACACGAGTTGTGACCAACCTTGCAAGGAAAAATCAACTCCAAAATACATGAGTAAATAGGCGAATAAGGAGTATCTGGGCTTACCAAGGATAGATGGATAACCAAAAGCCAAATGGCAGGACCCAATGCACGTTTCACATGTTCCAGACACCGCTTTCTCAAGGTGATGCGGTGAGCGTGTGCAGCAAGAACCTTATTGTAACCATTGTCATGGGTCACATGTTGGATCACATGGTGCGTGTGGACCAATTGAATTGGTGTATGCGCATGCTCACTGCACCAGACAGGTCCCGGCATCTTCAGTGCAAGACGTCAAGTGTCATTGTACATGTGTGGGGAGGGGGAAAGTCCCTGAGCATGTGCGGGAGGCATGAAGATGTCCGGCTGAGTGCAGGACGTGACGGGCAGCAATGCGCATGCGCGCAGCCACAGGGGAGGGGAAGCAGAACATAAACACTTAAGGGAAAACAAATCCAATATGTAGAAAGTATATGAGCCCAGCATACACCTGATGTCACATAAAGGAAGCCAGCACAACATCTATACAGTATATATAATTGCCTAAGGGGTACTTCCGTCTGTTTGTCTGTAACTTATATATTGGGGCGGGAGTTAAACTCCACTTCACTTTTTACTATTGATGCTGTCTATGCAGCATCAATAGTAAAAGCAAATAATGTTAAAAATAATAATTAAAAGAAAAACATTACATTCTCTCCTTCCGGCGCCTTTCCCGCTCCTTGCGACGCTCCGGTCTCAAGAATGCATTACAGCAATGAGTCGAGATCACGTAGCGGTCTCGCGAGATGATGACGTAGCGGACTTGTGAGACCGCTACATGATCACGGGTTATTGCCGAAAGGCATTACTTGGAAAGGAGTGACGCGAGGAGCATCGCTAAAGGCCTGCGCTGGATTCGGGGACCGCCTGAAGGTGAGTATATTACTACTTTTTATTTTAATTGTTTTTTTTTAACAGGGATATAGTGCCCACACTGCTATATACTACGTGGGCTGTGCAATATATTACGTGGGCTGTGTAATATACTACGTGGGCTGTGTTATATAGTACGTCGCTGTGCTATATACTACGTGGCCTGTGCTATATACTATGTGGGGTGTGTTATATACTACGTGGCCTGTGTTATATACTACATGGACTGTGTTATATACTACGTGGCCTGTGTTACATATTATATGGGCTGTGTTATATACCACGTCGCTGTGCTATATACTACGTGGCCTGTGTTATATACTACGTCGCTGTGCTATATACTATGTGGGGTGTGTTATATACTACATGGGCTGTGTTATATACTACGTGGCCTGTGTTACATACTATATGGGCTGCGTTATATACTACGTCACTGTGCTATATACTACGTGGCCTGTGTTATATACTACGTGGCCTGTGCTATATACCACGTGGGCTGTGTTATATACTGCATGGCTGTGTTATAAACTACGTGGGCTGTGTTATATACTACGTGGGCTGTGCTATATACTGCATGGGCTGTGTTATATACTACGTGGGCTGTGCTATATACTACATAAATATTCTAGAATACCCGATGCGTTACAATCAGGCCACCATCTAGTAGCTCATAAGCAGTTACATTTCACCGAGCTCATTTTACAAGATGTTGTGGAGGCAGATCGCCTGGTGTCGTCATGGCAAAAAGGGCAGGAAGGTCGCTGTAGACAGCAAGGGTCAGATGTGGCTCTAGACAATATAAATAACAGAAAGTGAAAAGAAATGAAAAGAAATATATAACAAGAAAATATAAAATGCAGCAGCTGGACTAGGGGGGCTAGAGAAGGGGCAAAGGCATTATGAACCAAATATAAAGATCACTCCAATAAAATTATTTAGGAATTTAAAGGAAAGAGGCAAAGCTAAGGGAGTCATTAAGACCCTTATGATAATTGCTACCTCTGATCCCCATGTGAATGATATCGATACCCCTAACCATTAGCAATTTGGCAACACAATTATAGTAGGTCCTAAAATGGTGGGGGATTGTTTTAAGAATAGATCAGAAGGGTTGGCCACTATCTTGGCTGCACAAATGCCCTGCACATGCTCCCGCACTTGCACCTTAAATTCTCTAGAAGTGAAGCCAACATATATCTTGGAGCAGCCACATGTCACATAGTAAATTACGTTAATACTACTGCAAGATATACGCTGTCTGATCTGAAACTGTCTTGAGCCACCTGAAGAGTGGAAACTAGAGCAGCGTAGGACATTTGCGCTGGCAAGACAGTGGCCGCATGGGATGAAACTTGTGATGGGGCCTCTTGTGCCAAACGGATTTGTACTGACAGGAATATAATGACTTTAAGCCAAAAGATCCTAAAGGTTTTTGGACTTCCTGGAGGTCATGGAGGGAAAGTTGTCCAAAACAGGCCCCAGAAAGGGTTCGGCACCTAGAACGGCCCAATATCTGGCAAGGATTTTACCTCATGCTATCCCACTTGTGATTGTAGATAGAGATGAACCTGATTTTTCCATTCCTATGAACATTGGTGTCATTCTTAGATGAATAGAGTAAGCTATTACTGGTGTTTCCCTTGCTCTATCATACCCTCACCTTATACACGTGCAGCTGTACCCACGGGTCTCAAATCTTGTCTTAAGATCCGAGGCCTGGGCCTCAAACCTGTCATCAAAGGAGCAAATCAGCCTTATTCTTAGGAACTGTCCGACCAGGATGGCCCTAATGGTGGCTTGGTTGTGTGCTTAATTGGCATGTATGAGAGTATTAACAGACGTTGGTTTCCTCTAGATATTTGTCTGTATGCGCTGGTCACCAATAATTTCCAGTGAAATGTCAAGGAAATCAATTTTATTGTAATCAAAGTTGTAAGTCAATCTGATATTCAATGAGTTTACGTTAAAGGGACTCTGTCACCTGAATTTGGAGGGAACAATCTTCAGCCATAGGGGTGGGGTTTTCGGGTGTTTGATTCACCCTTTCCTTACCCACTGGCTGCATGCTGGCTGCAAAATTGGATTGAAATTCATTCTCTGTCATCCATAGTACACGCCTGCGCAAGGCAAGATTGCCTTGTGCAGGCATGTACTACGGAGGACAGAGAATGAACTTCAATCCAATATTGCAGCCAGCATGCAGCATTGTTCCCTCCAAATTCAGGTAACAGAGTCCCTTTAAGATATGCCATATACTTCTCGAGCTGATGCACCATCCCATCCCACAGCAGCAGAATGTCATCAATATATCTGAGCTAGCACAGCACAAGGGAAATGGCCAGCATGCTCCCACAGCCAAAAAGGAATCTCTCCCATGCTCCAAGGAAGAGATTGGTGTATGAGGGTGCACAGGCAGCATCCATGGCCATGTCGCGCTTCTGCAAGTAAAAGATGCCCTTAAAGACAAAGAAGTTGTGGGTAAGGACAAAGTGCATCAGCTTGAGGATAAGCTCACACAAAGGGCCATCCAGGGTGGAGGTCCCCATGAATAGGGTATTCTTATCCACAAGGATGCAATCAACCTGCGCCAGGGCGTCCATCGTGTCGCGGACATACGATAGTATTGTCTTAACGAGGAGTTTGAGGTAGTAAGTAATCGATAAATCTGCAAATAGGATCACAGATGCGCACTATTGCCAAGATAATCGGGCATCCTGGGGGGTTGAGGGCATCCTTGAGATGACAATCTGCAGTCACTCTATGTAACTTCAGTCTTCTGAATCCTCCTGACTTCAGACTTCTAAATCTTGTGCGTGCACTTGACAATGTTTGGATATCAGAATTATTCGATATTACCAGCAAGATCAGATGGTCACACGACCACATGTATGCGATATGTATACTTCCAGCCATGTTCCGACTAGACATGGTCATCCTCTCTTACTGCACTTCTATTGAGCGAAGCGTAGCACGTCTAGTAAACATGTGACCACAAGTGTGCAAATCGCATACTTGCAGTCACTTCACTCTCTCACTGCAACAATAAAGATACACTTTCATATTTAATAGTTATGGTTGATTTATTTTTCTGTGTGGATTGGATGGGCTGTTACTAACATGTGGTGAGCATTTCATGTAAATTGCACCTTTAGAAATATATAAACTTAGAAAATTGGTGACATATTCAATACTTATTTTACCCACTGAATTACAGTGGAGAAAATAAATATTTGACACATTACCGATTTTGCAAGTTTTCCCACTGACAAAAAATTTAACACTTTGCAATTCATATTGTATACACACTAACTGCATTCAGTTCAGACTCCACACATAAGACCTCAGGAGTGGACATGGAAGTCAGACACATGTACCATCCTCAAAAACTTTGAGGACTGCACCAAGAGGGTGGACAGTGATGACGCCATAATTAGTATCACCATCCCGCTTCTCAAAATTCTGAAAACCTCTCTGCTCACAATTAAAGAGGATGCATTGCAGGTGGAGCACGAGGACACAGAGCAAGGAACCATACAGGATGATTACACTCAGCCCAGCCTCATGCCTTCTCAATGTGGATTGGTAGGCAATGAGGAGGAGGAGGAAGAACAGGAGCTACTTTCATGTGCTATAGATGGTACTACAAGTGCAGCTGTCACACCGTCTGTTGAGCAGGGATGGCCTGAGGACAGGGAGGAGGAGGATGTCGAAGAGGACGACAGCATGGTTAATCATCCTGTTGATGAGGACACAGAAGTCTTGCCTGTTAAAATACATCCCACATATTGAAACTGTCTGTTATCTCAGTCACATGTCTCATCTATCTGTGGTCTTCAAATCTTGGCTTTTCAGCCATAAATCCCAATTTTTGGTCTGCTACCCTTGATGCATACAGTACTTTGTGTTTTTTTAAATTTTAAAAAATGCATCCCTCATATTGAAACAGTGTTATCTCAGTCACATGTCTGGTCCATATGTGGTCTTCAAATCTTGGCTTTTCAGCCATACATTCCAGTTTTTGATCGATACCCTTGGTGTATACAGTGTCTTGTGGTTTGAAAGTTTTTAAAAATACAGGACAGATATTTAAACGGTCTGTAATCTCCATCTGGCGGCTGTTTTATGCGTGGTCTAAAAAACTTTTTTTTCATGCATACATTTTAATTTTTGGTCTGTCTAATATCCTAGGTCTATACACTATCTTGGTTAAAACTAAAAAAAATTTAGAGTGTGGTAGTTCTGTGACATGCCTCATCTATCTGTGATCTATAAAGTGTGCTTTTGAGGCTTCCATTCTCCATTTTTTAATGTGTGTTACCCTAGCTCTAAACAGTAAAAACTCTTTTGTGATGAATTTCTTTAAAAAAAAATTTAGTGTATGGACATTTCAAGTCTAGGAGACCCGCTCCTTTATATTGGGCCTACTTTTTAATGAGGCCTTCCTCCACAGCTTATCATCCACTGACACTAGATCACCAGGGTTAACGTGTAATGTGCTGCTACAGCCAGTCAATTTTTTTGCAAGGGTGTCTATGATCCCCATAAAAAATTGTTTAAAAAATGTACCACCCATGGGGAAATGTTTGTCAGCCCATACACTTAGTATATGGGCATTACGAGTCAAGGAGACCTGCTCCTTGGTAATGGGACAGTTTTTTTTTTTAGAAGGCCCTCCTCCATGTTTCTTCTAAGGGGTGATTGGGTGCATGCAAATTTGGGTTGAGGCGGCCCTTGCGTTCAATGTATAAGGAAACTGTATGGCAGGACCAACTGAAGACTGTGAACTGAATCTTCCTGTGGCCTTCCAGTATCTGGGTTCAAAGGCTTATTGGCGTGCACATTACTTGATAGAAGGGCAGGTCTTGCATTCAATGCAACATTTTTTCAGGAGGCCCTCCTGTACCTCTTGTGAAAGGTGGCATTGGGGTGCATTGTAATTCTTGGCAGCCCAGCCACTCACTTCATAGGCAATAACAGCATTGGAGACCTACTGTTTAATAATGGCCCCTTAAGAATATTAATGCCGTGAGGTGCCCCTATAAAAATAGGCTTTGTGACTTTAAGAGTCCCTCCTTCGTAACTGAAACAAGATGTGTCTCCTTATGTGTCACACACCAGCTAGGTTGCTAAATGTTACAATGACATTTCCCAGTGAATGCATTTTTAGTGGTTGAAAGCAATGCTAAAGTTGGAAAACAAATCAAAAATGCTGCATGTGAACATAGCCCAAATGGTGGAGGAACATTTTGGTTTGGGGTTAATTATTTTGCCTTATATGCAAGTCATTACCCTGGAAAGGATGTACCTTTACATATTTCTCAGCAAAATCCATTTTGGTTTCGTTTTTGTGTGTTTTTTGGTGCACCTGTAAAAATGGCGTGAAACTCTGACAACATTGCTTACAGCCAGCTGGGACCTAGGAGGCAGTAATGCTTCCAGGGGCAATCCCCATGATGTTCCTGTGTCATTTGAGCAGTGTTTCCATCATTTTCAGATGTTTTTAGACCATTAAAGGACCCCCAGTGGAATAGCTGTAAAAATGCTCAGGTTTCCCATAGACTTACATTTGGCTCGTTGCTCGGGTTGAGTATCCGTGTATTCCAATTTGCTCAACCAGAGCAACAAGCACCCGAGTATTTTAGTGCTCACCCATCACTAGTTATTGCACTTGGGGTTATTTATTTTGGAAAAGCAAAGGCTAAGGGGGTGATCCTATTTTAATGTATAAATATATGAGGGGACAGTACAAAGACCTAATGACCTTTTTAGTCATAGACCTGTGACGGGTACAAGGGGGCATCCTCTACGTCTGGAGGAAAGTAGGTTTAGGCATAATAACAGATGCGGATTCTTTACTGTAACAGCAGTGAGACTATGGAACTCTCTGCCATATGATGTTGTAATGAGTGAATCATTACTAAAATTTAAGAGGGAACTGCAAACCTTTCTTGAAAAGTATAAAGTTACAGGTTATATACAGTAGTTTCCTTGATATTGCATTGATCCAGGGAACTAATTGATTGCCGTATGTGGAGTCAGGAAGGAATTTTTTTCCCCAATGTGAAGCTTACTGTTTGCCACATGTTTTTTTTTTTTGCCTTCCTCTGGATCAACATATTAGGGCATGTTAGATTGGGCTATGAGTTGAACTAGATGGACTTAAAATATTCCTTCAACCTTAATAACTATTTTAATATGTTACTAAGTACAGCAATGCAGCTGGTCTTCAAGTGAATAGAAGCTGATGCGTAGTTCCAAGCAGAAGTTGCTGTTAGGGCTGGTGGAACTCACTGAATAAATATAAAGATAGTAATAAGGTGCGTTCGCAGCCCGGGATCCACCGTGCAGAGATGGAACCTACCGCTAGATAATGGTGGCACTATATGGCGGTACTATGCCTGAATGAACATGGGTTCCGTCACCCGATATGAACAGATGCAAACTCTGTTGCTTCACAGTGTTGCAGAGAACAAATGAACCGCTGTGCCCGGTTAGCAGTCACAGGGTGCAACAGATGGACACTAGTGGGATCCCTGAAATTCATCCCCACTACTCTGGTGATTGATGCCCTGAGTCAGATGCTGAGATCAAGCGGGAATTCCCACCCTACACTGACCAGTAGTGTGAATGTAGCTGAGAAGCCATTATTAGGCGCTGACTGCTCGCTCCACTCACCTTAATACACAGACAACAATCAAAGGGATGGAGATCATTTAGGAGCATTCACCAGTAACAATTTCTCAGCACACACATACATAGCCAGGTCTATACTAGCGCATGGCCGAGCGGCCATGCAAAACTTTTACAGTCGCAGCCTTCCGGGACCTTCCTGGGGGTCCAATCAAGGCCCAATGCACAGTATGAGCTTGAGACAGAAGCTGGCACCGATGTCTCTGCTGAGCAGACTCCACTGTGGCTGGGGAAGAATGGGAGACCGCAGAGGACATGGTTTGAGATTCCCCCTGTGCAGAGGTGGGCACTCAACACCTATCAGTTGCTACATATTGAACAGCAGAGATAATCAGTGCAGTTCTGTTCAATATTAACATCCAAACACTGCTGGAACCACTAGTAGATGATCAGTGATGGTGCAACCTGTCAGAACCACAACGATCTGCCATGATTGATTGATGAGCTACCATAAAGGCTCTCATACACATAAGAGAAAGGTGGGCTGGCAGTATAAAAAAGTATCTCAGACCATATAGTTAGTTTTTTTTTGGCTGATGATGCAGCCAGTGCTTTTCATCGACCCTAAAAAATCCAACATGCTTCATCATTGTTTGAATAATAGCAATCGTTTGACAGTTCAGCATTGGTAAAAATAAACAATTGTTCCTTAAGTCGAGAACATTAATAATCAATCATTAAAAAACTAATTTGGTCATTTCAGACAACATTCATTTTTATAATTATGGAGTCCTTAAAGATGGTTTATCAATCTCATTTACCAAGAGTAACCATTGAAGAACTTTTTTTTGGGACTGAGTAGAAGAAAGTAGGATGTCTGTGACTACAAACACAGATGCAATTATGGTACAATGACATTATCTGACTCATCAAAGTGGTTTGGGAGAAAGTAAGGACTGAATCTGCTGTTTCTTACCTGTTTCGTGGTGGGGTTTATCACATTGAAGCAGCTGATTCAGTATAATAAAGCACTTTATGCTGCTGCTCTAATTTGCGTATTTATCGTGAAATCCACACTAACAGCTGCCATGGAAAATTAATACTTCAACAAATGGTAGGTAAATGTCATATGACCATTTTGACACCATGTGGAGTCTAAGCTTCTGAATTAGTCAAAGTAATTAACACAGAGCTATAATCAAATGATCAGGTTGAATTTGATGATGGGACTAAACTATTTCACTGTAATAATATCAGAGGATAATGGTTTGGATGGTGCTTATATTTTTATATATTTTATCCAGTATAAGTGCTTTTGGTTATTTGTGGATATAATATGCAGCACAAGAAAAGCTTGCACCAGCATATTAAATCCTAACATACTGTATGTTCCCTTACCTACTATTTCAACTTTTTTGTAGTATTTGAATTTTGATTTTTTTTGCAACTCATTGTTAGGGTTGGCGGAAAGCACCGAACACATATATATATATATATATATATATACATACATCAGACAGTTGGTGCGTTCGCAACCAGGGGTCCACCGTGCAGGAGAGAAACCTGCTGCTAGTAATGGGCGGTACTATATGGCGATATAAGCAAACTCTGTTACTTCACAGATTCACTACGAAAAGAGAACGTCGTGCCCTGTTAACCTCAAAGGAGATCACAGCTACCTAATAGAGCCAACAGTGGTCATGCAGTCAGAATACCACACAAGCAACTCTTCTCCGGTGGAGCCAGAATTCTAATAGCTATATAGCTATACGCCAGCCCTGAAGCCACATACACAAAACTCCTCACCGGAGGTGCCGGTATTCTAGGGACTTATTTCAGCCAAACCCTGACCACATACAACCATGACCACACTGGCGCTGAGCCCATAACATAGGTTTGATACTAGCGCATGGCCATGTGGCCATGCAAACCTTTTATAGTTTTAGCACTCAAGGACCTTCCTAGTGGTTCAACAGGAACCGCTTCAGGACCTGCGCATGTGACCCCTGACCTCCAATGGGAGGTCGTCCCATGGGCATGCCCAGTATGGGAAAAGCAGGACTTAGTCCCAGAAAGATCTGCTCACTGCTGATCAGCGCTGGCTACAAAGGCAGAGCCTGGAAGAACAGTAGTAACCAGTCACCCAGTATCAGCCTGAGTCAGACGCTGGGACTAATGTCTCTGCTGAGCCAGCTCCACTGCAGCTAGAGAGGAGTGGGAGACTGCAGCGGAGATGGGTCAAGATTCCCCCTGTGCAGAGGTGGGAACTCGACACCTAACACCCATGCACTTATTTTTTACAGCAATATTTTGTATCTATAAATGTGCTTGCTTTCATGGCACTAATTACGGTAATAACAGTTTAACCCCTAGAGGTATATTTAAGTCATACACATGCCTGTTAATGAATCAGGTGAGTCTCAAAATGTTGGGCGTCACCATATGTGCCTCACCACAAATTTTACTCCAGTCAATGACTGGAGTAAGTTTTGTGGTGTAAGTTACAACACTACTCATAATTAAATTTATTGAATGGGAATCAGCGCCACAACCCTTTCCCACCCAAGCTCGATCAACGTTGGTGGAGCTTTGCAAAAATGGCAAAATGGCCTTGCGTTGTGCAAAAATTTTGCAACTGTTCAAAGCTTTTTACTCTACTTTTCTGTAGTAAAAGCTTTGCTCAATCAAGAACTATACAGTATGTGACCATGGTCCACTTAATAAGTGATAGCATATGTATGAAAGAGTGCAAACTTTTTTCATTGATTTATTATTGATGATTTTTTTTTATTATTTACTGATGGTTAACATTCATCTTGTTTTTTGGCAATTATGAGGGGCAGGAGCAATAAAGATGTTTCAAATAATTATATTTAAAAAGTACACTCATCAATATTTTACCACAGTGTTATAAAATAATTTTAAGTTATGCTAAAAGTTCTAATAATATGGAATTTTAAGTTTTTTTATATATTGTCAGATATTTATGTTTCACTACTTCCATGCTCTTCACCTTCTTTTTTACTTCTCCCACACTTTCTCCTTCATCATCCTCAGCAGCAGCATCTTTTTCATCAACTTCTTCTACACCTTATTCATCTTCTTCTTCTTCACCTTCTTCCTATTATTCTTTTTTTTACATTCTTCATATTCTTCTTATTCAACTATTATTTTTTTTCATATTCTACTTCTTCATCTTCTTCATATTCTTCTTCTTCATCATATTCTTATTTGTGATAGGCATTCCTGTAGTTGTCATCTATAAAAGTTTGAAGATTACACCTTTACACCTTCCGTTCTGCCTGTCACAAAAGATTTACAACAGGATTTGTCCGCGTTCAGTTTGGCCTGCAGCAGTAGGTTTTTTCCAGGGGCACCGCGAGGAGGAACGGACTCACCCCCATACACTGCTTAGTCTTCTTCTGCTTATAATTTAGATAATATATTTTGCTCTGATTTTTAGTCTTATGCTTAATGTACTTCTGCTTTTTGTTCTGCAGCTTCTTGTTCTTCTGCTTCTTGTCTTCTGTCTCTTGTTCTTCTGTATCTTGGTGGTTGTCTTCTTGATCTTTGTCCTTTTAGTCATCTTCTTCAGGGTAATCTTCTGGGTCTTCTTCGGGGTGGTCTTCAGGGATGTTGTCTCCGGGGTCGTCTTCTTCGGGGTGGTCTTCAGGGTCGTTGTCTTTAGGGTCGTCGTCAGGGAGATCCAGAGTGATTACCAAAAACCATTTCAAAAAGCTTGAACTTGGAAATATAGCAGAAGGTACAAGAAGGCTGAGGAACTGCCAAGAACCAGCTGACGGTAATGAAACCCGGATGGGTAGCAGAAGGTACAAGAGCCAATGGAACTACAGTGGACCAGCTGATGGCACTGGAACCCGGTTACTAAGCAGGAGGTACGCGTGCCGGAAAGCACTACCAATGACCACCAGACGTTGGTGGAACTCGGATACCGAGAAGGAGGCACCTAAGCCAAAGGTTCGGCCTGGAACCAGCTGACGGTACTAGAACCCAGAGGGACCTATTCAAGATTGATTTTTAAAGAACCAGGTAATGGTGCTGGAACTCAGATAGTCAGCAGAAGGTCCACATGAACAAAAAATTGCAAGGCCGTGGGCCGGCCGGAGTTACCAAAAACCCACAGTCCTATATTGGGAGCTTGTCCTATTGGCACTATGGAATAAGCCTTGATTGTCAGATCCCACAGCTCACATAGGAAGCACCAAAACTGCAGGCACCATAGAGTCAGCTAACCCGACCGTAACCCAACAGGACAATGTATTGGAGGCAAAGTGACCTTGACACTACCTGGAAACAGCTGGCGTGCTGGAACCAGGCTGGGCAGGAGGGAGTACCCGTGCAAAAGGCACTGCCGAGCAGCAGCTGGCGGTGTTGGAGCCCAGGGTCAATGCTAGAAACAGAGTGGCGGTAGAGGCCTAATTGGAGCAAGTTTAAAATCTGTTGTAGTGTGAATATGGAGGTAGCAGGAGAAATTACCGCACACACAGCTAGGGATCAGCTGACGTTACTGAACCCCAAAACACTGGAGCATGTGTTGACTATGCAGACGGCACTTCTGAGCAGCAACTGGCAGTGTTGGAGCCCAGGGTCAATGCTAGAAACAGAGTGTAGCCAGAGGCCTAATAGTAGCAAGTTTAATATCTGTTGTAGTGTGAGTGTGGACGGATCCAGAAAAATTGCCAAATACACAGCAGGGTATCAGCTGACGTTACTGAACCCCAATCACACGGCAGCAAGTGTTGTGTTGACTGTGGAGACGGCTTTTCTGAGTAGCAACTGGCAGTGTTGGAGCCCAGGGTCAATGCGAGAAACAGAGTGTAGCCAGAGGCCTAATAGGAGCAAGTTTAATATTGCATTGGATTATTTTTGGTCCTGACAGCGCCTCGTACTCCTGCACACCACGTGACACCCTACGTCACTCGAGGTCCTGCTAGCCGGACGCGGCAGCACATTCCTTGATTATGGAGCTCGGTCAATCTGTGCTGCATCTGTAAGGAGGCTAAGGGAACGTTTGCTACCGGCCGGGACAATGTTCTTGAAGAATTGTTGTTTTTTGGAGCTGCTGAAAAGTGAGTTTTGACACAACAACTACTGAGCGCATTAAAGGAGGATATGAAGCAACTTGTGGCGATCTTAAAGATACGGTAATAATTGACTCATAGTTGCCATTTGGAGTAATTGCATGAACTATTTATATCTAGTTTACCTAGTCTGTTTACAATCCTGCTCCCTAGAGGATTTATACATGTTCATATATTAGTTTTTTTTGTTTGTTTGTTTGTTTTTTTCCCTTACATTTTTTCCTCATTTTAGGGTATACATAAGGGCAAAATTGTTTTCTTTTTCTTTTTGTTTCATTTATGACAACGTTGTGGTGTTGTCCTGTTTTGCAGCCGTATACTCCCAATCACCTGCCCTGACATTTGCGCCTTCCTATACTTTATATATTTTTCAATTTTAATATCTGTCGTAGTGTGAGTGTTGATGGAGCCAGAAAAATTGCCAGATATATACAGCAGGGGATCAGCTGATGTTAGTGAGCCCCAATAACACGGCAGCAAGTGTTGACTGTGCAGACGGCACTTCTGAGCAGCAACTGGAGGTGTTGGAGCCCAGGGATTACAGTTCAGGTGGTAGAAACATGAACACAACAGGAGAACTGGATACTGTTGCCAACCAATTATTTAATCTGGAAGAGGACCAGCAAATTCCTGCGAGATCCAGGCCCTGTTCATTTTCAGAAAAGTAAGCCGGTCAACGTTATCGGAGGATAGTCGCATGCGACGGTCTGTTAGTACACCACCTGCGGCACTAAAGACGCTTTCCGATAATACACTAGCAGCAGGGCAAGCCAGCACTTCCAATGCATACTGGCTAAGCTCTGGCTATGCATCCAGCTTAGAGACCCAAAACTTGAAGGGGGAAGAGCAGTGTGGGAGAACACTGAGAGGGCAAGACATGTTGTCACCATCTGACAGAAACGTTGCATCCTGCTGAATGGAGCCATCTGTGATGGTGTAGACATTTGTGGCGGGGACACAAAACTTTGCTACATTTGGGCCTTACTGGTCTGGTCTTGCCTTGTGCTGAGGTGCTGCTTCTGCTCCCTCTTTGTGCAGAGCTTCCTCCACTGCCTTGATGCACTGAGCTGCTTTGTAAAGCACTAGCAGCACTGCTCTCATTTGGAATGGAGAACATGATGGAATGCACCAGTGTGTCTTGGTACTCCCGCATTTTACACTCCCGGTTCAACTGTGTTATGAGGCTTTGTAAGTTGTCCCGGTAGCGAGGATCTAGGAGGGTGTACACCAAATAATCAGCCGTGTTGAGAATGTGGACAATGCGGAGGTTGTTTCTCAGGCACTACAGCATGAAATCAACCATGTGCTGCAGAGTGCCAATTGGCCAAGAAACGCTGTCCCCTGCTTGAGGCATGATTTCTGCCTGCTCTGCATCACTCCACTCTCGCTCTACATACTGACTACTGGAGCATTATGTACCTCCCTCTTCTGGACAGATGTCTTCCTCCTCCATTGACTCCTTCTCATCCTCCTCACAAAGTGTCCCCTGCCTAGGCCTTTGTGAGGAACGATGTTGCGCAGACTGTCCAGAAGCAGATGGCATGTGTGACTCCTCATCCTCCACCTCTTCCACAACCTCCTCCCTTAGTGCTTGCAGTGTTTTTTCAAGCAGGCAGATAAGGGAGATAGTCATGCTGACTAATGCATCATCTGCACTCTCCATCCACGTGGAATCATCGAAGGCATGCAAAACGTGGCAGATGTCCTTCATAGAGGCCCACTCGGTGGTGGTGAAGTGTGAACGGCGCGCAGTGCGACTTGTTTGCGCCTGATGCAGCTGGTACTCCATTACTGCTGCCTGCTGCTCATACAACCGCTCCAACATATGTAAGGTTGAATTCCACCTGGTGGGTAGGTCACATATGATGCGATGTTCCAGAAGGCGGAATCGGCGCTGCAGAGCTGCAATGCGCGATCTTGCCATGCTGGAACGCCGCAAGTGAGCGCACTCTAGGCAGACCTTGTGTGCATCAATATCCGGATAGTCCCTCAAAAAACTCTGCATGACCAAGTTGAGCACATGTGCCAGACATGGGATGTGAGTGAGGTTGCCTAGGCCCAGAGCTTCCACCAGACTTCGGCCATTGTCACACACTACCATACCTGGCTGGAGATTCGCTGGCACAAACCACACGTCGCTCTCCTGCTTCATGGTATTCCAGAGCTCCTGCGCTGTGTGGCTTTGATTCCCCAAAGAAATTAATTAAAATACGGCCTGTTGACGTTTGGCCACGGCTGTGCTCATATCGGTCGTAACAGGTAAGCGTTCACGGGTCAAGGTGGAGTTAGACCTTGATGGCTCCAGCAGCGCTGATTCAGAGGACCTGGAGTATGAGGAGGAGTCAATGTGTACAGACTGGATTCAGCGCCACTCAAGATCTGTACCCGGCTCCACATCATTTACCCAAAGGGCAGTGAGGGAAAGGTATCGTCCCTGTCCATGCTTACTGGTCCACGCATCGGTGGTCAGGTGGACCTTGCTACTGACAGCATTTAGTAACGCATGTTTAATGTTTCCCTCCCCATGCCTTTGCAGGGCAGGGACGGATTGCCTGCTGAAACAAAAACGTCTGGGCACGTTGTATTGTGGGACTGCCGATGCCATGAAGTTACAGAAGGTGTCAGTCTCCACCAGCCTGAAAGAGAACATTTCAAGGGACAGTTTTTTTGCAATGCCAGCATTCAGAGCCTGTGCTCGGGGGTGGTTTGCTGAGTATGGGTCAAGGACCTCATCATCTACACTACCCTCTTCCAACGACTGCTTCTCCTGGGTAGTCTCGGCAGCACAGTATGCACCAGAAAGTGGCACCTGAGTCTCATTATCAGATGCCTACTGAGGTGTGCTGACCGTAGGCACTGGCCCACCCGCCTCTTCAGATTCAGAGAGACAAAGCAGTTGCGCATCACTGCATACTGCCTCTTCTTCAATTTCTCGAATGCTGCTTGGCTGGCCCCCTCTTTCCAAGCCAAGAGATTCAGAGAACAGAAGTAGAGATGGCTCCTGTCTAGGGCTCTCTGACTGCCTGGGCAATTTGGCAGGTGGTGAAGAGACAGATGGGTGCTCTTCAGTGCTCTGGACCTGAGAGGATGTGGCACTAATTGAAGTCGATGCGTTAGCTGCCATCCATCCGACAACGGTTTTAATTTGTTCGTTCCGCAGCAATGGGGTACGGCGAGCTGCTGCACAGCTGCGCATAAAGGACTGTTCCCTGGTAAAACTGGGGGATGCTGAGTCACTGGTCCCTACAGCAGGCACAGAATCCCCACGTCCTCTCCCTGCTGAAACTCCACACCCACGACCACGTGCCTTACTCCCTGCTTTCTTCATCTTGGTATACTGATAAAGATAGCCAGAAAAGTAATAAGGGCTTAGTGTGCTTATTCCTGAACAGCTGCTAACAGGTATAAGAAACACTAATTTTATGAAGTGTGGACTAGACTTTAATATGAGCTAATGTGGCCTACACAACTGTAAAGTGGAGTGTTTGGTGAACTTTATTAACTTTTTATTTTTTCACAAAAAGACACTGGATGTGCCCAAATTTGTTAAACCAATAGTATCACAAACTTTTTGTAGCTATTACAATGCAGGAAGGTAACCTACAATGCAATAGATGAGGCTCCAAAAAATAAGCTAACTCTAATCTGGCTAGGTCTGCAGGGCACAAGGCTGCAGAAAGGCTCCTCTATCTACTCCTATATAGAGTGTGCACGCAATCTAGTTGGATACGGATGGAAACACACTAGGAGAAATCAGGAAAAATGTGCAGCTGCACTAATGCAAAAAAGGACAATTGAACAGTATGAGGCAGTGACGCACGCTGAGCGGACTACAATCAGATGTGGCTGCAGAACAGACTACAGCGTGAGATGCACTCACACACAGAGACCTTGCAGACAGCCGTGAACAGCGCTGCAAGGCTGCAGAAAAGCTCCTGTATCTTCTCCTATATATTGTGTGCACATAATCTAACTGGATATGGATGGAAACACACTAGGAGAAATCAGGAAAAATGTGCAGCTGCACTAATGCAAAAAAGGACAATTGAACAGTATGTGGCAGAAACGCACGCTGAGCAGACTACAGCATGAGCTGCACTCACACACAGACACCTTGCAGACAGCTGTGAACAGCGCTGCAAGGCAAAAAAAAAGCTTCACACACAGCAGTTGCTAAAGTAGCCTGGGTAAAGCACAATGAAGCAAATCGCTATCTCAAACTGGCCCTCAGTCAAAACAGCAGCGTACTGTCCCTAGCTGAATTCACAGCAGAGTGAACCCAAAATGGTGGTGGCGGCTTTCATAGTGCATCATGACATCATTTCAGCAGCCAATCACAGCCATGCCATTACTTACATACCTAACATGCATAACAGGATGTGCCCACACTTCTTAGGATTCCTCATTGGCTGAATTAAATCAAACTGGCTCAATGCCCTATGGGAACTTCTGATTCTGGTATTTGATATTGCAAAAGTATCGGAACTCAGTATCGGAACTCCGATACCGCAAATATCGGCCGATACCCGATACTTGCAGTATTGGAATGCTCAACACTAGTTAACATGGTTCAATCCCTTAAATTAAATGTTTTCTATTAATCATTGCCATCATCTAAGGCCAAATCCACTTACTTATTTTCTTATATGCAAAAGGACTGATTTTCATCAGTGTGATAGATCACGTTATCATCCTTTTCTAGTCTATGTCTGACTACTTTTACAATCCATGTGTCATCTGTTTTTCACGTATGAGAAAAAATTTCTGATGCAAGTTTTCTAAGCTTCTCAGATGCATACTGTAGATGACATCTGTAAGCTTTCTTTTTTTTTGCAGAGCCATAACTCTGTGGGTGATATTGGTTTATGAATCAGACCAAACTCAGATGCCTCATGTGTGAAGAAAAATAGACAAAAATTGGTCTGTTATCTCTGAAAAATAAAACATGTACTGAATGTAATAGAACATTTATGTGAAATTCAGGCACGTAAAAGGGAAGATTGATATAAGCAGAAACATTTCTTCATGCACAAACCAGAAATCCCCCTTTTAAAACAATCCAAAGAGAAAAGATGCTGAACCCTGGCGCACTTCACACTTTTTCACACAGGCTTTTATTGATGTCTTAATAATAGTAGCTTTTGGGATAAAACTTGCACTCTTTCAGATGACGAGAAGAGGCAGCATGACAGCAAGGTGAGTATCTTATCTGCACGGTTATTGTGCCTGTCCCAGTTGTCATCAAAGATTTATTGTACTATATAGAGCACCTCTTCTTTTTTCTTATTTCTTACTTAGTACTCTTTGGAAAAAGACACAGCATCTGTTTTAGCCTTTAGGGTTGCCTTTTTATTGATAGTGGAATACTTCAATAGGAAAATCCTGTCCTGACATGGTCTGTATCTGAGAAACATCATCTACCTCCTTTGCATTTAACCACTCCAGGGTGGCCACTCTAAATTTACATCCACATGTGCTGGCTTTGTTCAGCACTAGTGTTGAGCGATACCGTCTGATATTTGAAAGTATCGGTATCGAATGGTATCGGCCGATATCCGAAAAATATCGGATATCGCCGATACCGATATCCGATACCAATACAAGTCAATGGGACACAAATATCGGAAGGTACCTCTATGGTTCCCAGGGTCTGAAGGAGAGGAAACTCTCCTTCAGGCCCTGGGATCCATATTCATGTGTAAAATAAAGAATAAAAAAAAAAAATATTGATATACTTACCCTCGGACGCGCCCTGGTTGTCACCGCTGCAACCGCCATGCTTCCCTTTCTAAGAATGAGCGCGTTAAGGACCTTCAATGACGTCGCGGCTTGTGATTGGTCGCTGAGCGGTCAGCGACCAATCACAAGCCGCAACGTCATCGAAGGGCCTTAACGCGCTCATTCTTAGAAAGGGAAGCATGGCGGTTGCAGCGGTGACAACCAGGGTGCGTCCGAGGGTAAGTATATCAATATTTTTTATTTTTATTCTTTATTTTACACATGAATCTTAATCCCGATACCGATTCCCGATATCACAAAAATATCGGAACTCGGTATCGGAATTCCCGATACTTGCAGTATCAGAATGCTCAACACTATTCAGCACTGATATTCATACTTCTGTGAGTTTTCCACAGAAGCGCCAACACCTGCATTGTGCTTTTATTAACTCTATTCTTTGTGACATCTTTGATAACTGGCTTTAAAAATCTTGGCGTTCACAGAAATCTTGAACCATTAACAAACCTATCTGGGTCCTTTATTTACTCTCTTCCCTTGTTAGGCCAGGGTCACACTTGCGAGTTCAATGTGAGAAACTCACGCATCAAGTCCTGGCACTGCCGCCAGCACTCGGGACTGGACTATGCGGCTGCATGAATTTCTGTACAGCTGAACGTTCCGGTCCCGAGTGCCGGCGGCAGTGCGGGGTATTGATGCGAGAGACTCGTGTGAGTTTCTCGCATTGAACTGGCAAGTGTGACCCCGACCTTAGAGTGCGTTCACATTAGTGTAATAAAAAAAACATTAGATTTTCATCCAAAAACAGAGAATTTTCATCTGTATTGTAATCTGTATGACATCCATGTGGCATCTGTTTTTATACATCAGAGGGTAGTAAAGTTTATAAGAACAAATACCGTTTCCTATGTAAAAGAATTGCAATGTATAAGTTAAAATTAGGTGCTATACAGTTGATCCGTATTGGATCCAATTTTTTTTTTGCACCCACAGACTTCAATAAGCAAGTTTCATCTTAAATACGGAAGAGACTAGACTAGGGCATGCTATGATTTTTTTCATTTTCAGGTCGATATTTAATCCTTGAAAAATAACGGTCATCTCAACAGCAAAATTAAATTGTATTGGTCCTATTGCTATCTCTGTGATGTCAGTTTTTTTTTTTTCACAGACAGAACTTGGTCTGAAAATGCAGTCAAATAATTTGCAATGTATACATAAAAAACATATGCTATACTGTGGCTCCATAAGACATCTGACTTTTTCTTTGCACCCATAGACTTGAATGGGCGAGTCTTCTGACTTTCTTCAGACACATGGAAGAAACTGGCGCATTATTTTCACACGAGGATTCAATCGGAGAAAATAATAGCTCATCTGCACTGCCCCATTGAATAATACTGATCTGTGTGGACAGAACTTGGATCAAAAATATGCTCGTGTGAACCTACCCTTAGGGCTCATGCATATGATTATATAAATCGGACAAATGAGGTCCGATTTTTAATCAGGCAGCACACTAACCCATGTTATTGAATAGTGATGTTCAAAGGAACTTTTTTTTTCTCAGTCCAGTTGTCCATGACAAACAGATAACATCATGCACTACTTTTTTCCGTGTCTCAGATGGGACTCACCTATTCAAGTCTATGGGTGCGTGAAAAAAATTGGATCCCACATGGAACATCTGAGTGTTATCTGATTTTTATGGATATATTTCTATAATAAAACTAGAAAACTGAGCTCACCAGAGTAGTAGGCGAAGGGGACACATATCTGTAGAAAAGAGGGAGGACCCTTAAATCATGGAGTTTTTATTATATTGATTGTATTAGGCTGGGTGTTTCCTCTTTTAGAAACAGGTGTCCGTTTGTGAGCCTTGTTTCTTAGTACTGTTGGGAAGGAGGAGTTTAGGAAAAATTTAATATAATATCAGAAAAATCTAACTTACTATTAGTGATGAGCAAACGTGCTGGGATAAAGTCTTATCCGTGCATGCTCGGGTGCTAACCGAATGTCTTTGGCGTGCTTGAATAATACTGTATGTTCGAGTCCCCGCAGCAGGATGTCTCACAGCCTATCGACAGCAGCAACACATGCAAGGATGGCCTAACAAAACGACAATCACTCCATGTGGTGCAACTGTCGAACAACCGCGAGACATCTAGCTGAGACGATTGAACATATTTTTCAAGCACGCCGAAGACAGCTCACGAGCATGCTCGGATAACATCTTATACGAGCACATTCGCATATCAATACTTACTGTGTCGTACTTACTCTTTCTCCTAGCAGAAGAGATGGCAGAAGCAAGTCTACAGTTTCAGGAAGTATAATATTGGGTTTATCACCTCACAAAACTGAGTAATTTTCACTTCTCACATCATATGCTAGTGTGGTATCATCTACGTCACATGCAGAGGAAAGTTTTACCTTAGACATTGTGTGCTCCTTCATTATCTACTTTGTGTCCCAGCCTCACTCACTGCCCCTGTATCCTCACTCCAGGCATGCCTAACATCTTATTTTGTGATGGTATTATATCCTACATGTGGTGTCTGCAACTTCTCATAGTCCTGATGTGATGGTGACTGTAGGGAGTGTGTGTGACAGGAGGAGCAGAACAAGGACAGTCATTCTACTCTGCTCAAGATGGCGTAGCAGGAATGTTGCATGTCTTACAGACACTGGTGGAAGAGAAGCAGCCTGAGGGCAGGGACATGTCATATAGACAGGGCCGGACTGGCCATTTGGCAATTCTGGCAAATGCCAGAAGGGCCTGTCTGGTTGTGGGCTGCCTTGTCTGCCACATGGTTAACAGAATCAGTGTTCTCAAGGCAGCCATACTGTTAAGAATTGTGATGGCGCACAAAATCGCTGACTCCATCAATTACAATAGCAGGCCACGGGTAACATTAGTATATTGGTCTTGTAGTAAATCTTACTTAACCTCCATCCATGGAAATATTAGTAGTATATTCCATCTGGTGCTTGGGGACGGGGACAGCATGGGCCTGTATGATTTCAAATGCCAGGGCTGAATTTCAGTCCCAGTCCGTACCTGCATATAGATGATGGACCAGTATGGAGAATATACTGTCCTCTCTATTCATCATGTCTAGCTTCCTGCATGCAGGTTATTAGTCTCCCTTCATGTATATATAGCCTAAATGCTGTATACTGATAATGTTGTATATACTGATCTATGATCTTTCTGTTATTAGTGCTGAATACAGATGCCACTGTGTGTAGGTTATTCCCCTCCATGTAAATATCCTACATGCTGTATACTGATAATGTTGTTTAGTGATCTTTCTGGTATCAGACCACCATAATATCAGTGTGGCGTGCAGGTCATTAGTTAGCTGTCTCTGTATGTGGAGACCAGGAATCTGTATGATATTATATGAAGTTTAATCTATGATTATTATCCTGACTGCTAAAGCCTTTAGAAGCTAGTAATGTCAGAAATCCCATAGTGTCTGGTGACATATATAAATGTATACTGTACATATATAACACTGCCTACCGTCCCCTGTTTGCCAGAACAATCCCACAAACAACTACAAATGGGATGATGATTTTTAATATAACCATATTTACAACGCTGACATTTTGGCTGTTCCAATGTTCTGTATTTATTAACCATTTATAAGTTAGTTTGAATACTTATTTGTGCATTGGAGAGCCATAGCTCAAATTTATTGCTGAGAGTTGCCAGTTTGCTGTATTACTTTCTCCACCTGCCCTATATGTAGTGCAACAATGCTACTCGGCAGCGATCTGAGGTATCACAGGAACCATTTCTATTTAAAGTACGACTGATTTATTTCAGTTCTCATAAACCACATCACAGGAAAACTTAAATACAGCCCTTGTCCTGCATAAAATAAAACATAAAGTAACAAGTCCATACAATAGTGCTGGTTAGCCTGCCTGGCTTAGAGTCTAGTTTCTTAGTCCTTTAGCAAATGCACTCAATCCAGGAGATCTGCAACTTCCACACACAGATCCTATGAGACAAACAACTCTCAATTTACAAAGTGACAAAGTGAACCACACCCAGGTGAGGAGATATGCCCAGTATAGATGAGCAAACTTGTTAAAAAACATTGGCCAATCTCAAATTCTGCATGAGCGTTGAGCATTCGGATTCGTGCTCGAATTCCCCAGCATTTTCGTCAAAATCTGCAATAGTAGGCCAGGTTCAGTAAATGGTCGAGTTTCCAGTTAGGACTTTGGCTAGGATAGTGAAGCTGTATGAGGAGCGAGGGCAGGTACGGACTGGGACTGAAATTCAGCCCTGGCATTTGAAATCACACAGGCCCATGGTGTCCCCGCCCCTGAGCACCGTATGCGCATATATTACTAATATTACCCTGGATGGAGGTAAGGAAGATTTACTACAAGACCAATATTTCTAATGATACCTGTGGCCTGCTAGGGTAAGTGACGAAGTCAGCGACCTTGTGCTTCGTCACAACTCTTAGCAGTATGGATGTCTTGAGAACATAGATTCTGCTAACAACATAGCAGACAAGGAGGCCCACAACCAGACAGGCCCTTCTGGCATTTGCCAGAATTGCCAGATGGTCAATCCAGCCCTGAGCGAGGAAGACATGTTTGTTGAGGGGAGGGGTTGGTGAGATGTCAGAGTGGTGGGGGACTGTATTTCTTTTTAATTTAGGGATTACGGACGCCAATCAGGGCACAGAAACCATTCACCATGTCCAGTCACAAGGGCATCTGTCATTTGCTGCTGAAGTCACATGTTGCTCTTCATATAAAAAGCAGACATGTTGCTTTTGCACCATTTTGTCAATTTAACAGGACAGAGAGGTTGCTCCTGCTGCTGCAAGTAGTCAGATAGTTCAGATAGGATCCTGTGTGAAATGAACATTTCAGCATCTAAATTGTTTGTGCTAATAGAGTGGGCAAGAGACAGGTCACATTTGAGAATCTGAATAATTTGTGTTAATAGTGTGGGCCAGATACCAGTCCACATTTCAGAATCTAAATTGTTTGTGCTAATAGTGTGGGCCAGACACCAGGCCATATTTCTGAATTTCAGGCCTCATAAACCACAGGAAAACTTAAATACAGTTCTTGTCCAACATAAAGCAAAGCATAAAGTAAAAAAGTCCTTACAATGGTGCTAGTAAGTCCACCTAGCTTGGAGTCTAGCTTCTTAGTCCTATAGCAAAGTCCTATAGCAAAGGCATTCAATCCAGCAGATCTGCACACCTCCATACACACGGCTCATGTAAGACAAACAGCTCTCGATTTACAAAGTGAACCACTCAGGGGAGGAGGTATGATAGCAGCCCTCTCACCCAACTCATCAACAATCAATCCATCATGGCCAATTAACCTCTCTCAGCCTTAAGCATTACTAAGCATAAAGGTACTGTCACACTGAACGATATCGCTAGCGATCCGTGACGTTGCAGCGTCCTGGCTAGCGATATCGTTCAGTTTGACACACAGCAGCGATCAGAATCCTGCTGTGATGTCGTTGGTCGCTGCAGAAAGTCCAGCACTTTATTTCGTCGCTGGACTTCCTGCTGACATCGCTGAATCGGCGTGTGTGACGCCGATTCAGCGATGTCTTCGCTGGTAACCAGGGTAAACATCGGGTTACTAAGTCACCGCTGTGCTTTCCGGCCGCTGTGCTTACACAGGGCAGAGAAGCAGAGCGCCGAGGGGCAGACAGCGGAAGGTAAGTATGTAGTGTATGTTTTTTTTTACTTTTACGCTGGTAACCAGGGTAAACATCGGGTTACTAAGCGCGGCCCTGCGCTTAGTAACCCGATGTTTACCCTGGTTACCGGCATAGTTGGTTGCTGGAGAGCTGTCTGTGTGACAGCTCTCCAGCGACCAAACAGCGACGCTGCAGCGATCCGGATCGTTGTCGGTATCGCTGCAGCGTCGCTTAGTGTGACGGTACCTTTACTCCTAGTTTATCTCTCAACCATTAGGTGTCCGATAGCCACCTTACAGTAGATATCTTTTGATTAGGTACCAGGGTCTCCTATGTCTCCATTTATCAGAGTTAGCTAATACAAGATCTGTGCAGGCTACATATTACTATGTAGTTAGCAGCCGAGAGCATTACCACTAGACTGGATCCTGACTCTGACAACGTCCTGCAACAGCCCCTATCACTGACTAAGATGGCCTATGTGATCAATAGAGTCATAGTTGTTATTTAAGCTCCATAGGTGCAAATTGTGTTTGGCTGAAAAAGCGATTAAATATTTCCCTGCACATCATTAGATGATCCCATGTATGACAGGTCCGGTCATTGCTGGTTGCTCACAGTAGCTCTGTCTTCCCCCCCATTTGTGTTATTATGGCTTGACCCTGGTGTTTTGGTTGCTGGAACCTTTTAGCCCCTATTCTATTGATAATATGATTTTTCACTTAATTATCTTAAGTTTATTGATGTTATATATTTCATATAATATAATGGTACAATTTCTGGTAGCTAGCATCAATTTAATATCCTTTACTAAGTATTTTGATTTGTTGGTACATGTCTGTGGCATTTTTTCCAGTGTGAAGGGATTCTGGTAAAATTTATTTTATGCTCCCCCTTCCTTTTATGGCATAGTTTCATGGCCATAATTCAAGGTGTCAAGTTCCCACTGCTGCACAGGGCGAATCTCGCAACATGTCCTCTGCGGTCTCCCATTCTTCCCCAGCCACAGTGGAGTCTGCTCAGCAGAGACGTCAGTCCCAGCATCTGGCTCAAGCTGATACTGTGCATTTAGTTACAGCTGCCGTCCCAGGTTTAGCCTTTGTAACAAGCATTGATCAGCAGCGAGCAGACATTCGTGTCAATCCCCCTGCTTAATGCAGGATTCACTAAACCATCTCAGACAGATGTCTGTCCAGCCTCTGTTTGAAGACTTCCATTGAAGGAGAACTCAACACCTCTCATGTTAGCCTGTCCCACTCATTGATCACCATCACTGTAAAAAAGTTTTTTATAATATCTAATCTGTATCTTTCCCTCTCAGTTTCATTCCATTGCTTCTCGTGTTTTCATGTTCAAATGGGAATAATGATAATCCCTCTGCACTGTGACATCCCTTCACATATTTGTAGACAGCTATTAAGTCTCCTCTTAACCTTCTTTTTTGCAAGCTGTTCCTCGTATGACATAGTTAGCAGTCTGCTCACCATCCTGGTAGATAGTTTCTGAATTTTCTCCAGTTTTTCAATCTCTTTTTTAAATTGTAGTGCCCAGAACTGGACACAGTATTTCAAATGAGATATGACCAAGGACAAGTAGAGGGCGATAATTGCTTCACATCATCTAGACTTCTTTTTTGCAAGCTAAACATTCCCAGATCCTTTAACTGTTCAGATGAGGTCTGACCAAAGAGGAGTAGAGGGGGATAATTACTTCACGTGATCTAGACTCTATGCTTCTTTTAATAAATCCTAGGATGGTGTTTGCCTTTTTTGCTGCAGCTTCCCACCATTGATTCATGTGCAGTCTGTGATCTATTATTATACCTAAGTCTTTTTCACACTTGCTGTTGCTTAGGTCTAGTCTCCCCACTCTATAGATGTAATTTTTGTTTTTCTTGACCAGATGTAGAATCTTGCTTTCATCTCTGTTAAATACCATTCTATTATTTGCTTCCCATTGTTCGAGGTTATCTAGATCCTTCTGAATACTTTCTCTGTCTTCTCTAGTGTTAAGGTACTGTCACACTAGACGATATCGCTAGCGATCCGTGACGTTGCAGCGTCCTCGCTAGCGATATCGTCCAGTGTGACAGGCAGCAGCGATCAGGCCCCTGCTGGGAGATCGCTGGTCGGGGAAGAAAGTCCAGAACTTTATTTCGTCGCTGGACTCCCCGCAGACATCGCTGAATCGGCGTGTGTGACACCGATTCAGCGATGTCTTCACTGGTAACCAGGGTAAACATCGGGTAACTAAGCGCAGGGCCGCGCTTAGTAACCCGATGTTTACCCTGGTTACCAGCGTAAAAAAACAAACAGTACATACTTACATTCAGCTGTCTGTCCCTTGCCGTCTGGTTCCTGCACTGACTGCTGGCCGTAAAGTGAAAGCAGAGCACAGCCACAGCGGTGAGTCACCGCTGTGTGACTCACCGCTGTGCTGTGCTTTCACTTTCACTTTACGGCCAGCAGTCAGTGCAGGAACCAGACGGCAAGGGACAGACAGCTGAATGTAAGTATGTACTGTTTGTTTTTTTATGCTGGTAACCAGGGTAAACATCGGGTTACTAAGCGCGGCCCTGCGCTTAGTTACCCGATGTTTACCCTGGTTACCGGGGACCTCGGGATCGTTGGTCGCTGGAGAGCTGTCTGTGTGACAGCTCTCCAGCGACCAAATAGCGACGCTGCAGCGATCCGGATCGTTGTCGGTATCGCTGCAGCGTCGCTAAGTGTGACGGTACCTTAAACTATAACTCCTAGCTTTGCATTGTCTCCACATTTGATTAGTTTACCTTCAGTTCCCTTATCTATATCATTTATAAAAATGTTGAACAACAGGGGGCCAGGACAGAGCCTTGTGGTACCCCCACTTGATACACTTTTCCAATTGGATGTGAAACCATTTATTACCACTCTTTTCGTACGATCACTGAGCCAGTTATGAATCCACCTTACCGTAGCCTTGTCAATCCCATATTTGGTCATTTTTTCAATAAGGATAGTATGAGGTACTTTGTCTAATGATTTGCTGATGAATTGGTGAATCTTCTACCATGGCAGGCCCTGTCCATTTTCACAATTTTCCTGCAGAACCTACAAATGGTGTGTAGCATACTCAGCTTTCTATTGCCCAAAACAACTTAATTTTGAGCTGTATTCTGGTGCTGTGGTACCGGTAATAGCCATACCATAGCCAAGAGAAATTGTGACAGATTTTGCAGTCTGTCTTTTTTTTAATTAATTATTAATGCAGCTAAGGCTACGTTCATATTTGCGCCCTTGGGCGCAGCATCGTTGACGCATACCGACGCATGCATCATGCGTCCCTATCTTTAACATCGGGGGGCGCATGGACATGCGCCGGTATGCGTTGTACTGCATTTTACGACGCATGCGTCATATAGACGCACAGACAGGGCACAGAGGACGCTACTTGTAGCGTTTTCCCTGCGCCGAAATTCCTGCTCTGTGCTTTCTTATGACAATGCATGCGTCGCAAAACGCAGCGTTGTGCACATTCTTTGTTGGTTGCGTTGCGTCGCGTCGCCGATTCTGCGCCTAACAATGCAAATGTGAGCGTAGCCTTATTATGTGGTAGCTTCTCTAAAGGGATAAACCTGAAACAAGACCTTCACTAAAATAATATATTAAAATAAATAAAAATTAGTCTTATTTTGTTTTTCCTTTTAATTTTCCTAATCAAGTGTGGCACCCCAGGAGTCCAGTTGCTACAGTGGGATTGCCTTCCTCAAGGGGGAGTGATGCCATGCCTGGAAGCAAAGAGGGGTCCCCTTACCAGCTGATGTCCACATACAACAGCTTTCCTGACTCCAGACCATAATGGGGAGCTTTAACCTGGTTTTCGGGGGGAACTTGCCTCTAAGTTCTGGTCTGACGGCGGGGTTAGTAAGTCAGAGAGTGAGAGTCTGGAAGTAGATAAGTGAGGGGAACCTGAGGGATTGGAGCTGCGATTCAGTTCATCCCAGGACTGAGCACCAAAGACCGGACACCGGAGTCCGTGGTTGTGTGGAAACTGCAGGCCCAGCAACTAAAACTGGAGGGCGGGAGATTGCATGTCTCCTGGCCCCTGCTGACACATGGAGGCACAGCAGCACAGGAGAGCCCTGAATCACCACGAGGGAGTGACACCTAGAACCGGGTCAAGCTGCCTGCCATGCGGGAAGTGTTCCATTTAGTGGACAGACAGAGAGAGGGACTTGAGGATAACTAAAAGCACCAAGCATCCAGAAAACAGCGCAGTAGGAAGGCCTCCATCCCCAACTGGCTAGGGGTTCTCTGTATTGCTCCCAGGCTGCCCAGATCCCCATCACCAGCTGTGACTTGTGCCCCGGACTGCACCTTCAACCTGGGATTAAAGGTAATGTAAACTGCAACCCTTGTGTCCTTTAGTTATTCCTGCACCATCAGTCCAGGACCCTCAGTCCTGCACCCCAACATCTACAAGTCCCTTACAAAACTGCACAGGTAATTCTGGGGCCCCGCTCCACCTGTGGGGAGCAGAACCATCCCAGCTGCATCACCATCAGCCCCAGCGGTCTTCTTAGGCAGCGTCTGCCATTTATGGCTGAACACCACAGGTGACGTCACGTACAATCCCTTATGAACTTCTCCTTTCTTATTTTTATTGTGCACCCAGGGCCACGGATCGGGTCACTGCTGTTGTGACTGCCCCTTTAAGAGCCATCCGATCCGGTTTCGAGTACCCCACGGCACAAGGCAGCGGGTGCTGCACAAGCATACATTCTGGGGCAGGTTCTTGGTGACAAGAAGGAGTTCATTTACTTAGCTGTTTCACTTACCAAACTGAATGGTTGATCAATTATTGTTTAGCTCCTCAAAGCGGTGGACCCTGGGGAGCGATGGCTCATGTTTTTGAGTGAATGGTTGTAAACAACTGTGGCTGGCTGGAGGTTTTAGAGGCTAGTGGTGGAGACTAACTCTGCATGTGTCTATGCACATGGGCATATCATCTCTAAAGGGCAGACCCTGGGGAGTGAAAGCTAATGTTTTTGCAGGAGTGTTGTACATTATTATATCTGGTTGGAGGTTTAAGAGGTAAGTTGTGGAGGATAACGTTGCACGTATGTGTGCATATGGACATATCTCCCCTAAGGGGCAGACCCAGAGGAGTGTTGGCTGAGGTATTTGTGGGTGCCATTGTACACCACTGTAGCTGTTCAAAGATTTTAGAGGGTAATTGTGGAGGCCAACGCTACACGTATCTGTGTATATGGACATATCTCCTCTAAGGGGCCGATCCTGGGGAGAGATTGCTGTTGTTTTTACTGGAGCCATTGTACACCACTGTAGTTGGTTGGAGGTTTTAGAGGGTAGTGGTAAAACCTAACACTGCACTTATTTGTGCACATGGGCATATCCTTGGAGATGTACATCGAATTTTGCAATTTTGGTAGTTTAGTAAAGGAGCCACAGTTGCCAAAGACCCGACCTATACAATAATTCGTACTAAAAATATATATATACACTGCTCAAAAAAAATAAAGGGAACACTTAAGAAACAGAATATAACTCCAAGTAAATCAAACGTCTGTGAAATCAAACCATCCACTTAGGAACAACAATGTTTGACAATCTATTTCACATACTGTTGTGCAAATGTAATAGACAACAGATGGAAATCATTGGCAATTATCAAGACACACTCAATAAAGGAGTGGTTTTGCAGGTGGGGACCACAGACCACATCTCAGTACCAATGCTTTCTGTCTGATGTTTTGGTCACTTTTGAATGTTGGTTGTGCTTTCACACTCGTGGCAGGATGAGACGGACTCTACAATCCACACAAGTGGCTCAGTTAGTGCAGCTCATCCAGGATGGCACATCAATAAGAGCTGTGGCAAGAAAGTTTGCTGTGTCTGTCAGCGTAGTGTACAGAGGCTGGAGGCACTACCAGGAGACAGGCCAGTACACCAGGAGTTGTGGAGGGGGCCGTAGGAGGGCAACAACCCAGCAGAAGGACCACTACCTTAGCCTTTGTGCAATGAGGAACAGGAGGATCACTGCCAGAGCCCTGCAAAATAACCTCCAGCAGGCCACAAATGTGCATGTGTGTGTACAAACGGTTAGAAACCGACTGCATGAAAATGGTCTGAGTGCCTAACGTCCACGGATGGGGGTTGTGCTCACAGCCCAATACCGTGCAGGATACTTGACATTTGCCACAGGACAACACCAGGATTGGCACATTTGCCACTGCGCTCTGTGCTCTTCACTGATGAAAGCAGGTTCACACTGAGCACATGTGACAGATGTGACAGAGTCTGGAGATGCTGTGGGGAGTGATCTGCTGCCTGCAACATCATTCAGCATGACCGGTTTGGCTGTGGATCAGTAATTGTGTGAGGTGGCATTTCTTTGGAGGGCCACACAGCACTCCATGTGCTCGCCAGAGGTAGCCTGACTGCCATTAGGTACGAGTCGAAATCCTCAGACCCCTTGTGAGACCATATGCTGGTGTGGTTGGTCCTGGGTTCTTCTTAATGCAGGACAATGCCAGACCTCATGTGGCTGGAGTGTGTCAGCAGTTCTTGCTTTTCTTTTCAATGTTCTTTTTATTGATTTTCATAAAAGAACAAATATACAAACAAACGTAAAATACAAGAAACAGTTAACAGAACGACAGTAGTGAACCTTCGAGTAAGAGCTCTTAGAACAAGCGTAGAGCTTTGAGGCTACTCAAAGTATATAAAAGTAGACTAGTGTAACATATGAATGACAAGCAGTAACCAATTGAAGGGCATAGAAGCCTGGTTTTATACTAAGCCATAGGTAATATATCCTGCAATCAATCATTATTTGAGATCAGTCTAAGGCCGGCGTCACACTTGCGAGTTTTACGGACGTAAGAGCGCAGAAACTACGTCCGTAAAACTCGCAAAACATACGGCACAATTATTCTCTATGCCCCTGCTCCTATCTGCCGTATTTTACTGATCCGTATTATACGGCTTTCTACGGCCGTAGAAAATCGCAGCATGCTGCGTTTGTCACCGTACTGCGCAAGAAATACGCCAATGAAAGTCTATGGAAGCCTGAAAAATATGGATCACACACGGACCAGCAGTGTGACTTTCAAGAAATACGCAGCGGTGTTAGCGAGAAAAGCCGGTAATTCATTGCGGTGTACAGTAAAATCACACTGACAGCTTCCAGTAGAATAGGTAGAATAAATGTGTACACATAGAATAGGTATATATATATATGTCAGTGAGACACATATATATATATATACTAGCTATTGAACCCGTTCTGCGCCCTGGTGCCGAGCATTTATATTGGTATATGGTCTCCATCCTGGTATGTGCTGCTCTATCCTGCGTCCCCATCCTGTCATGTGCTGCTCCCATCCTGCGTCCCCATCCTGTCATGTGCTGCTCCATCCTGCGCCCCCATTCTGTCATGTGCTGCTCCATCCTGCATCCCCATCCTGTCATGTGCTGCTCCCATCCTGCGCCCCCATTCTGTCATGTGCTGCTCCCATCCTGCGCCCCCATTCTGTCATGTGCTGCTCCCATCCTGCGCCCCCGTTCTGTCATGTGCTGCTCCCATCCTGCGCCTCCATTCTGTCATTTGCTGCTCCCATCCTGTCATGTGCTGCTCCCATCCTGCGCCCCCGTTCTGTCATGTGCTGCTCCCATCCTGCGCCCCCGTTCTGTCATGTGCTGCTCCCATCCTGCGCCCCCGTTCTGTCATGTGCTGCTCCCATTCTGCGCCCCCGCTCTGTCATGTGCTGCTCCCATCCTGCGCCCCCATTCTGTCATGTGCTGCTCCCATCCTGCGCCTCCATTCTGTCATTTGCTGCTCCCATCCTGTCATGTGCTGCTCCCATCCTGCGCCCCCGTTCTGTCATGTGCTGCTGCCATCCTGCACCCCCGTTCTGTCATGTGCTGCTCCCATCCTGCGCCCCCGTTCTGTCATGTGCTGCTCCCATCCTGCGGCCCCGTTCTGTCATGTGCTGCTCCCATTCTGCGCCCCCGTTCTGTCATTTGCTGCTCCCATCCTGTCATGTGCTGCTCCCATCCTGCGCCCCCGTTCTGTCATGTGCTGCTGCCATCCTGCACCCCCGTTCTGTCATGTGCTGCTCCCATCCTGCGCCCCCGTTCTGTCATGTGCTGCTCCCATCCTGCGCCCCCGTTCTTTAATTTGCTGCTCCCATCCATATGCCCCATACGCTGCTCCATAAGATGCTCCATAGTATATGCCCCGTATCAGGTGGCGTAAGTAACAAATAGCTGTGGCATGAAGTGCCACAGCCTCATGCCACAGCAATTTGTTACTTGCGCCACCTGATTCCTTTCCGCTGCCATTTTCTTGGTCCTCCTGCTGGCGGAATCGGCGCCTGCGCAGTCCGTGCTTTCCGGCGCCATTTTCTTGAAGACACACCTGCAGTGTGTCTTCAAGAAAATGGCGCCGGCAGTGTGTCTTCAAGAAAATGGCGCCGGAAAGCGCGGACTGCGCAGGTGCCGATTCCGGCAGCAGGACCAAGAAAATGGCGGCGGAAAGGAATCAGGTGGCGTAAATAACAAATTGCTGTGGCATGAAGTGTCACAGCTTCATGCCACAGCAATTTGTTACTTACGCCATTCCTTTCCGCCCATTTTCTTCGTCCTCCTGCTGCCGGAATCGGCGCCTGCGCAGTCTGCGCTTTCCGGCGCCATTTTCTTGAAGACACACTTGCAGTGGAGCCGGAGTGTGTCTTCAAGAAAATGGCGCCGGAAAGCGCGGACTGCGCAGGCGCCGATTCCGGCAGCAGGAATCGGTGCCTGCGCAGTCCGCGCTTTTCAGCGCCATTTTCTTGAAGACACACTCCGGCTCCTCTGCCTGTGACTGGTCAGAGGGCGGCGCCGGCACGCATTAAGCGCGTCATCGCGCCCTCTGAACTGTCACAGCAGAGGAGCCGGGAGACGGAGCCGCACGCAGCGCTGGAACGGGGAAAGGTGAATATACTTACCCTCCTGGCGGTCCCTGACTCTCCGGTGGAGATCGCGGTATGCGTTCAGTGCTTATGCATACCGCGATCTCCTGGGAGCGTTACTCTGTGGGTGCCAGACTGCGCCGGCGCTTGAGGCGGCGCAGTCTAGGAAGCTTCGGACAGAGTGACGCTCCCAGCGTTATATTATAGATATTAATATTTCTTCCAGCGCTAGACAGCTTTAAAGCCGGTAATTCAATTACCGGCTTTTGCTCTCTCCTTCCTAAACCCGACATGATTTGAGACATGGTTTACATACAGTAAACCATGTCTTCTCCCCCTTTTTTTTGCAAATTCCACACCACTAATGTTAGTAGTGTGTATATGCAAAATTTGGCCGTTCTATCTACTAAATTAAAGGGTTAAATGGCGGAAAAAATTGGCGTGGGCTCCCGCGCAATTTTCTCCGCCAGAGTAGTAAAGCCAGTGACTGAGGGCAGATATTAATAGCCTGGAGAGGGTCCACGGTTATTGCCCCCCCCCGGCTAAAAACACCTGCCCCCAGCCACCCCAGAAAAGGCACATCTGGAAGAATCGCCTATTCTGGCATTTGGCCACTCTCTTCCCATTCCCGTGTAGCGGTGGGATATGGGGTGATGAAGGGTTAATGCCACCTTGCTATTGTAAGGTGACATTAAGCCAAATTAATAATGGAGAGGCGTCAATTATGACACCTATCCATTATTAATCCAATACTAGGAAAGGGTTAAAAAAACACAAACACATTTTTAAAAATTATTTTAATGAAATAAAAACAAAGGTTTTTGTAATATTTTATTGAATGCCCAATCCAATCACTGAAGACCCTCGTTCTGTAACAAAAAAAACAAAAAAAAAACAATATCCTTACCTTCCGCAGATCTGTAAAGTCCAACGATGTAAATCCATCTGAAGGGGTTAAAATATTTTGCAGCCACGAGCTGTGCTAATGCATTGATGCTCGTGGCTGCAAAACCCCGGGGAATGAAGGTAAAGTAGGTCAATGACCTATATTTACCTTCATTTGCGGTGAGGCGCCCTCTGCTGGTTGTTCCTAGATCGTGGGAACTTTCCTAGAAAGCTCCCAGGCTCGAGTTCATAAGAGGCGCCCTCTGCTGGTTGTCCTCATATGAACTCGAGCCTGGGAGCTTTCTAGGAAAGTTCCCACGATCTAGGAACAACCAGCAGAGGGCGCCTCACCGCAAATGAAGGTAAATATAGGTCATTGACCTACTTTACCTTCATTCCCTGGGGTTTTGCAGCCACGAACAACATTGCATTAGCAAAGCTCGTGGCTGCAAAATATTTTAACCCCTTCAGATGGATTTACATCGTTGGACTTTACAGATCTGCGGAAGGTAAGGATATTGTTGGTTTATTATGTTTTTTTTGTTACAGAACGAGGGTCTTCAGTGATTGGAATGGGCCTTCAATAAAATATTACAACAACCTTTGTTTTTATTTCATTAAAATAATTTTTAATAATGTGTTTGTGTTTTTTTAACCCTTTCCTAGTATTGGATTAATAATGGATAGGTGTCATAATTGACGCCTCTCCATTATTAATTTGGCTTAATGTCACCTTACAATAGCAAGGTGGCATTAACCCTTCATCACCCCATATCCCACCGCTACACGGGAATGGGAAGAGAGTGGCCAAGTGCCAGAATAGGCGCATCTTCCAGATGTGCCTTTTCTGGGGTGGCTGGGGGCAGGTGTTTTTAGCCAGGGGGGGGGCAATAACCGTGGACCCTCTCCAGGCTATTAATATCTGCCCTCAGTCACTGGCTTTACTACTCTGGCGGAGAAAATTGCGCGGGAGCCCACGCCAATTTTTTCCGCCATTTAACCCTTTAATTTAGTAGATAGAACGGCCAAATTTTGCATATGCACACTACTAACATTAGTAGTGTGGAATATGCAAAAAAAATGGAGAGAAGACATGGTTTACTGTATGTAAACCATGTCTCATATCATGTCGGGTTTAGGAAGGAGAGAGCAAAAGCCGGTAATTGAATTACCGACTTTAAACCTATCTAGCACTGTTTGAAGTTAAAATACAGTGGGGCAAAAAAGTATTTAGTCAGTCAGCAATAGTGCAAGTTCCACCACTTAAAAAGATGAGAGGCGTCTGTAATTTACATCATAGGTAGACCTCAACTATGGGAGACAAACTGGGAAAAAAAAATGCAGAAAATCACATTGTCTGTTTTTTTAACAATTTATTTGCATATTATGGTGGAAAATAAGTATTTGGTCAGAAACAAACAATCAAGATTTCTGGCTCTCACAGACCTGTAACTTCTTCTTTAAGAGTCTCCTCTTTCCTCCACTCATTACCTGTAGTAATGGCACCTGTTTAAACTTGTTATCAGTATAAAAAGACATCTGTGCACATCCTCAAACAGTCTGACTCCAAACTCCACTATGGTGAAGACCAAAGAGCTGTCAAAGGACACCAGAAACAAAATTGTAGCCCTGCACCAGGCTGGGAAGACTGAATCTGCAATACCCAACCAGCTTTGAGTGAAGAAATCAACAGTGGGAGCAATAATTAGAAAATGGAAGACATACAAGACCACTGATAATCTCCCTCGATCTGGGGCTCCACGCAAAATCCCACCCCGTGGGGTCAGAATGATCACAAGAACGGTGAGCAAAAATCCCAGAACCATGCAGGGGGACCTAGTGAATGAACTGCAGAGAGCTGGGACCAATGTAACAAGGCCTACCATAAGTAACACACTACGCCACCATGGACTCAGATCCTGCAGTGCCAGACGTGTCCCACTGCTTAATCCAGTACATGTCCGGGCCCGTCTGAAGTTTGCTAGAGAGCATTTGGATGATCCAGAGGAGTTTTGGGAGAATGTCCTATGGTCTGATGAAACCAAACTGGAACTGTTTGGTAGAAACACAACTTGTCGTGTTTGGAGGAAAAAGAATACTAAGTTGCATCCATCAAACACCATACCTACTGTAAAGCATGGTGGTGGAAACATCATGCTTTGGGGCTGTTTCTCTGCAAAGGGGCCAGGACGACTGATCCGGGTACATGAAAGAATGAATGGGGCCATGTATCGTGAGATTTTGAGTGCAAACCTCCTTCCATCAGCAAGGGCATTGAAGATGAAACGTGGCTGGGTCTTTCAACATGACAATGATCCAAAGCACACCGCCAGGGCAACGAAGGAGTGGCTTCGTAAGAAGCATTTCAAGGTCCTGGAGTGGCCTAGCCAGTCTCCAGATCTCAACCCTATAGAAAACCTTTGGAGGGAGTTGAAAGTCTGTGTTGCCAAGCGAAAAGCCAAAAACATCACTGCTCTAGAGGAGATCTGCATGGAGGAATGGGCCAACATACCAACAACAGTGTGTGGCAACCTTGTGAAGACTTACAGAAAACGTTTGACCTCTGTCATTGCCAACAAAGGATATATTACAAAGTATTGAGATTAAATTTTGTTTCTGACCAAATACTTATTTTCCACCATAATATGCAAATAAATTGTTAAAAAAACAGACAATGTGATTTTCTGGATTTTTTTTTCTCAGTTTGTCTCCCATAGTTGAGATCTACCTATGATGTAAATTACAGACGCCTCTCATCTTTTTAAGTGGTGGAACTTGCACTATTGCTGACTGACTAAATACTTTTTTGCCCCACTGTATATATACATATGTGTCTAATGACATATATACAGTTAGGGCCAGAAATATTTGGACAGTGAAACAAGTTTTGTTATTTTAGCTGTTTACAAAAACATGTTCAGAAATACAATTATATATATAATATGTGCTGAAAGTGCACACTCCCAGCTGCAATATGATAGTTTCCACATCCAAATCGGAGAAAGGGTTTAGGAATCATAGCTCTGTAATGCATAGCGTCCTCTTTTTCAAGGGACCAAAAGTAATTGGACAATGGACTCTAAGGGCTGCAATTAACTCTGAAGGCATCTCCCTCGTTAACCTGTAATCAATGAAGTAGTTAAAAGGTCAGGGGTGGATTCCAGGTGTGTGGTTTTGCATTTGGAAGCTGTTGCTGTGAGCAGACAACATGCGGTCAAAGGAACTCTCAATTGAGGTGAAGCAGAACATCCTGAGGCTGAAAAAAAAGAAAAAATCCATCAGAGAGATAGCAGACATGCTTGGAGTAGCAAAATCAACAGTTGGGTACATTCTGAGAAAAAAGGAATTGACTGGTGAGCTTGGGAACTCAAAAAGGCCTGGGCGTCCACGGATGACAACAGTGGTGGATGATCGCCGCATACTTAATTTGGTGAAGAAGAACCCGTTCACAACATCAACTGAAGTCCAGAACACTCTCAGTGAAGTAGGTGTATCTGTCTCTAAGTCAACAGTAAAGAGAAGACTCCATGACAGTAAATACAAAGGGTTCACATCTAGATGCAAACCATTCATCAATACCAAAAATAGACAGGCCAGAGTTAAATTTGCAGAAAAACACCTCAAGAAGCCAGCTCAGTTCTGGAAAAGTATTCTATGGACAGATGAGACAAAGATCAACCTGTACCAGAATGATGGGAAGAAAAAAGTTTGGAGAAGAAAGGGAACGGCACATGATCCAAGGCACACCACATCCTCTGTAAAACATGGTGGAGGCAACGTGATGGCATGGGCATGCATGGCTTTCAATGGCACTGGGTCACTTGTGTTTATTGATGACATAAGAGCAGACAAGAGTAGCCGGATGAATTCTGAAGTGTACCGGGATATACTTTCAGCCCAGATTCAGCCAAACGCTGCAAAGTTGATTGGACGGCGCTTCATAGTACAGATGGACAATGACCCCAAGCATACATCCAAAGCTACCCGGGAGTTCATGAGTGCCAAAAAGTGGAACATTCTGCAATGGCCAAGTCAATCTCCAGATCTAAACCCAATTGAGCATGCATTTCACTTGCTCAAATCCAGACTTAAGACGGAAAGACCCACAAACAAGCAAGACCTGAAGGCTGCGGCTGTAAAGGCCTGGCAAAGCATTAAGAAGGAGGAAACCCAGCGTTTGGTGATGTCCATGGGTTCCAGACTTAAGGCAGTGATTGCCTCCAAAGGATTTGCAACAAAATTTTGAAAATAAAAATATTTTGTTTGGGTTATGTTTATTTGTCCAATTACTTTTGACCTCCTAAAATGTGGAGTGTTTGTAAAGAAATGTGTACAATTCCTACATTTTCTATCAGATATTTTTGTTCAACCCTTCAAATTAAACGTTACAATCTGCACTTGAATTCTGTTGTAGAGGTTTCATTTCAAATCCAATGTGGTGGCATGCAGAGCCCAACTCGCGAAAATTGTGTCAATGTCCAAATATTTCTGGCCCTAACTGTATATATATATATATATATATATAGACAGTATATAGATATATATATATATTTTTAACACATGGATCCCTTGTATTGCCGTATGTCGGATTTGCAAGCCTGCGAGAAAACCACGCAGTACGGATGCCATACGGATTACATACGGAGGATGCCATGCACAAAATACGCTGACACACCCTGCCTATGGAGGAGCTACGGACCACTATTTTGGGGACTTTTCAGCATATTACGGCCGTAATATACAGACCGTATTGTTTTACGCTGTGTGTGATGCCGGCCTAAGATTCCTGGTCGTCAGAGAAAAAAAAAACACAATTTAAAGTGATAGAGTTTAGAGAAGGAAAGAGGATAGAAAATGAGAGGTCAGGATTCAGGGATGTAGATAGGAAGTATGCACCTTGTTCTGCAGCTGATTTTTGTTTAAGGTAAATCTTCAAGTATCAAATGTTTGTTAGACCTATAGAGAACCCAAGGGTTCCATATTTCTTTGAACGGTGGGGTCGTATGGTTCACGGAGGCTGCTAATTCAGCCATTCTGTAAAGTTGGTCAATTTTAGATAATAGTTGTGAGTGTGTGGGGATTTTTGTTGATTTCCAAAGTGTCAGCACCAGTAGCTTAGCAGCCGCTATGATATTGTAGGCTAAGGTAGAGGAGCGGCGAGGTGATGCCACTGTACCTAATTTTGTATTGTGTTTAGCGGCTTGTGGTATTTGTAGAATGGCTAAAAGAAAGGTGATATGTCTTCAACCTGTCTACAGTCTTGTTAAGCTGAAATATATCTTAACACACTCTTTTGCTATTGGCAATACCCAGATGACACCATTGTAGCTAGGCTTGGTCGGTGGGTAATAGAGTATGGTGGTTTCAGACAAATTAGTTATCAAGAGTCTGGGTACATGTTAGGCTGCCGTCACACTAGCAGTATTTGGTCAGTATTTTACATCAGTATTTGTAAGCCAAAACCAGGAGTGGAACAGAGGAAAAGTATAATAGAAACATGTCACTAGGGTTGAGCGAAACGGGTCGTTCATTTTCAAAAGTCGCCGACTTTTGGCAAAGTCGGGTTTCATGAAACCCGATCCGACCCCTGTGCGGGGTCGGCCATGCGGTACGCGACTTTCGCGCCAAAGTCGCGTTTCAATGACGCGAAAAGCACCATTTCTCAGCCAATGAAGGTAAACGCAGAGTGTGGGCAGCGTGATGACATAGGTCCTGGTCCCCACCATCTTAGAGAAGGGCATTGCAGTGATTGGCTTGCTGTCTGCGTCGTCACAGGGGCTATAAAGGGGAGTTCCCGCCGACCGCCATGTTACTGCTGCTGATCTGAGCTTAGGGAGAGGTTGCTGCCGCTTCGTCAGAAGCAGGGATAGCGTTAGGCAGGGTCCCTTAACCACCAAACCGCTTGTGCTGTAGCGATTTCCACTGCCCAACACCACCTTCGGTGTGCAGGGACAGTGGAAGCTACATTTTTTTTTTTCCCCCTCAGCGCTGTAGCTCATTGGGCTGCCCTAGAAGGCTCCCTGATAGCTGCATTGCTGTGTGTACGCCGCTGTGCAAACCAACTGCTTTTTTCAAAGCACAAATCCTCTTGTTCCTTCCTTTCTGCACAGCTATCTTTTTTGTTTGTCCACACTTTTTATTTAATTTGTGCATCAGTCCACTCCTTATTGCTGCCTGCCATACCTGGCTGAGATTACTGCAGGGAGATAGTAATTGAAGGACACTCCCTGTTTTTTTGGGTTTTTTTTGTGGGAGATTAAGATTGACATTTCTGCTAGAGTGCCATCCCTGTCTGTGTCATCTCTCACTCAGTGGGCCATAGAAAGCCTATTTATTTTTTTGCTTGATTTGGGTTATAAAATCTACCTGAAAAAATCACTACATCAATCAGTGGGAGAAAAATATTGGCCTCAGGGCTTGTGTGCCACTCTTGACTCCTGTGTGTGCCATCTCTCACTCAGTGGGCCATAGAAAGCCTATTTATTTTTTTCCTTGATTTGGGTTCTAAAATCTACCTGAAAAAATCACTACATCAATCAGTGGGAGAAAAATATTGGCCTGAGGGCTTGTGTGCCACTCCTGACTCCTGTGTGCATCATCACTCACTCAGTGGGCCATAGAAAGCCCTTTTTTTTTTTTTTTTGCTTTATTTGGGTTCTAAATTCTACCTGAAAAAATCAATAAATCAATCAGTGGGAGATTAATATTGGCCTTTGGGCTTGTGTGCCAGTCCTAAGCGTGCCATCTCTCTCTCTCAGATAGTGGGCCATAGAAAGCCTATTTTTTTTTTTTTTATTGGGTTTATAAATTTTCCCTGGAACCAAAAAAAAAAAAGTGGGAGATTAATATTGGCCTCTGGGCTTGTGTGCCAGTCCTGAGCGTGCCATCTCTCTCACAAATAGTGGGCCATAGATAGCCTATTTATTTTTTTGCTTGATTTGGGTTCTAAAATGTACCTGAAAAAATCACTACATCAATCAGTGGGAGAAAAATATTGGCCTCAGGGCTTGTGTGCCACTCCTGACTCCTGTGTGCGTCATCACTCACTCAGTGGGCCATAGAAAGCCCTTTTTTTTTTTTTTTTGCTTTATTTGGGTTCTAAATTCTACCTGAAAAAATCAATAAATCAATCAGTGGGAGATTAATATTGGCCTTTGGGCTTGTGTGCCAGTCCTAAGCGTGCCATCTCTCTCTCTCAGATAGTGGGCCATAGAAAGCCTATTTATTTTATTTTTTTTTATTGGGTTTATAAATTTTCCCTGGAAAAAAAAAAAAAAGTGGGAGATTAATATTGGCCTCTGGGCTTGTGTGCTAGTCCTGAGCGTGCCATCTCTCTCACAAATAGTGGGCCATAGAAAGCCTATTTATTTTTTTTTTTTTGGTTTTATAAATTCTCCCTTAAAAAAAAAAAGGGAGATTAATATTGGCCTTTGGGCTTGTGTGCCAGTCCTAAGCGTGCCATCTCTCTCTGTCTCTCAGATAGTGGGCCATAGAAAGCCTATTTATTATTTTTTTTATTGGGTTTATAAATTTTCCCTGGAACAAAAAAAAAAAAGTGGGAGATAAATATTGGCCTCTGGGCTTGTGTGCCACTCCTGACTCCTGTGTGCGTCATCTCTCACTCAGTGGGCCATAGAAAGCCTTTTTTTGTTTTATTTGTTTTCTAAATTCTCCCTGAAAAAATCATTTTATTTTATTTGGTTTCTAAATTCTTCCTGAAAAAATCATTTTATTCTATTATTTTTTTTTCCTAAAGTCTCCCTGAAAAAAAAACAAAAAAAAACAAATCAGTGGGAGATTAATATTGCCCTTTCTGCTTGTGTGCCAGTCTTGACTCCTGGGTGTGCCATCTCTCTCTCTCTCTCCAATTGTGGGCCATAGAAAGCCTATTATTTTTTTAGCTTGATTTGGGTTCCTAAATCTACCTGAAAAAATCACTACATCAATCAGTGGGAGATAAATATTGGCCTCTGGGCATGTGTGCCACTCCTGACTCCTGTGTGCGTCATCTCTCACTCAGTGGGCCATAGAAAGCCTTTTTTTTGTTTTATTTGTTTTCTAAATTCTCCCTGAAAAAATCATTTTATTTTATTTGGTTTCTAAATTCTTCCTGAAAAAATCATTTTATTCTATTATTTTTTTTCCTAAAGTCTCCCTGAAAAAAAACAAAAAAAAAAACAAATCAGTGGGAGATTAATATTGCCCTTTCTGCTTGTGTGCCAGTCTTGACTCCTGGGTGTGCCATCTCTCTCTCTCTCCAATTGTGGGCCATAGAAAGCCTATTATTTTTTTAGCTTGATTTGGGTTCCAAAATCTACCTGAAAAAATCACTACATCAATCAGTGGGAGATAAATATTGGCCTCTGGGCATGTGTGCCACTCCTGACTCCTGTGTGCGTCATCTCTCACTCAGTGGGCCATAGAAAGCCTTTTTTTGTTTTATTTGTTTTCTAAATTCTCCCTGAAAAAATCATTTTATTTTATTTGGTTTCTAAATTCTTCCTGAAAAAATCATTTAATTCTATAATTTTTTTTTCCTAAAGTCTCCCTGAAAAAAAAAACAAAAAAAAACAAATCAGTGGGAGATTAATATTGCCCTTTCTGCTTGTGTGCCAGTCTTGACTCCTGGGTGTGCCATCTCTCTCTCTCTCTCCAATTGTGGGCCATAGAAAGCCTATTATTTTTTTAGCTTGATTTGGGTTCCAAAATCTACCTGAAAAAATCACTACATCAATCAGTGGGAGATAAATATTGGCCTCTGGGCTTGTGTGCCACTCCTGACTCCTGTGTGCGTCATCTCTCACTCAGTGGGCCATAGAAAGCCTTTTTTTGTTTTATTTGTTTTCTAAATTCTCCCTGAAAAAATCATTTTATTTTATTTGGTTTCTAAATTCTTCCTGAAAAAATCATTTTATTCTATTATTTTTTTTTCCTAAAGTCTCCCTGAAAAAAAAAAAAAAAAACAAATCAGTGGGAGATTAATATTGCCCTTTCTGCTTGTGTGCCAGTCTTGACTCCTGGGTGTGCCATCTCTCTCTCTCTCTCCAATTGTGGGCCATAGAAAGCCTATTATTTTTTTAGCTTGATTTGGGTTCCAAAATCTACCTGAAAAAATCACTACATCAATCAGTGGGAGATAAATATTGGCCTCTGGGCATGTGTGCTACTCCTGACTCCTGTGTGCATCATCTCTCACTCAGTGGGCCATAGAAAGCCTTTTTTTGTTTTATTTGTTTTCTAAATTCTCCCTGAAAAAAATCATTTTATTTTATTTGGTTTCTAAATTCTTCCTGAAAAAATCATTTTATTCTATTTTTTTTTTCCTAAAGTCTCCCTGAAAAAAAACAAAACAAAAACAAATCAGTGGGAGATTAATATTGCCCTTTCTGCTTGTGTGCCAGTCTTGACTCCTGGGTGTGCCATCTCTCTCTCTCTCTCCAATTGTGGGCCATAGAAAGCCTATTATTTTTTTAGCTTGATTTGGGTTCCAAAATCTACCTGAAAAAATCACTACATCAATCAGTGGGAGATGAATATTGGCCTCTGGGCTTGTGTGCCACTCCTGACTCCTGTGTGCGTCATCTCTCACTCAGTGGGCCATAGAAAGCCTTTTTTTGTTTTATTTGTTTTCTAAATTCTCCCTGAAAAAATCAATTTGTTTTATTTGGTTTCTAAATTCTTCCTGAAAAAATCATTTTATTCTATTATTTTTTTTTCCCTAAAGTCTCCCTGAAAAAAAAAAAAAAAACAAATCAGTGGGAGATTAATATTGCCCTTTCTGCTTGTGTGCCAGTCTTGACTCCTGGGTGTGCCATCTCTCTCTCTCTCTCTCCAATTGTGGGCCATAGAAAGCCTATTTTTTTTTTAGCTTGATTTGGGTTCCAAAATCTACCTGAAAAAATCACTACATCAATCAGTGGGAGATAAATATTGGCCTCTGTGCTTGTGTGCCACTCATGACTCCTGTGTGTGTCATCTCTCACTCAGTGGGCCATAGAAAGCCTTTTTTTGTTTTATTTGTTTTCTAAATTCTCCCTGAAAAAATCATTTTATTTTATTTGGTTTCTAAATTCTTCCTGAAAAAATCATTTTATTCTATTTTTTTTTTTCCTAAAGTCTCCCTGAAAAAAAAAAAAAAACAAATCAGTGGGAGATTAATATTGCCCTTTCTGCTTGTGTGCCAGTCTTGACTCCTGGGTGTGCCATCTCTCTCTCTCTCTCCAATTGTGGACCATAGAAAGCCTATTATTTTTTTAGCTTGATTTGGGTTCCAAAATCTACCTGAAAAAATCACTACATCAATCAGTGGGACATAAATATTGGCCTCTGGGCTTGTGTGCCACTCCTGACTCCTGTGTGCGTCATCTCTCACTCAGTGGGCCATAGAAAGCCTTTTTTTGTTTTATTTGTTTTCTAAATTCTCCCTGAAAAAATAATTTTATTTTATTTGGTTTCTAAATTCTTCCTGAAAAAATCATTTTATTCTATTATTTTTTTTTCCCTAAAGTCTCCCTGAAAAAAAAAAAAAAAAACAAATCAGTGGGAGATTAATATTGCCCTTTCTGCTTGTGTGCCAGTCTTGACTCCTGGGTGTGCCATCTCTCTCTCTCTCTCCAATTGTGGGCCATAGAAAGCCTATTTTTTTTAGCTTGATTTGGGTTCCAAAATCTACCTGAAAAAATCACTGCATCAATCAGTGGGAGATAAATATTGGCCTCTGTGCTTGTGTGCCACTCCTGACTCCTGTGTGCGTCATCTCTCACTCAGTGGGCCATAGAAAGCCTTTTTTTGTTTTATTTGTTTTCTAAATTCTCCCTGAAAAAATCATTTTATATTATTTGGTTTCTAAATTCTTCCTGAAAAAATCATTTTATTCTATAATTTTTTTTCCTAAAGTCTCCCTGAAAAAAAAAACAAAAACAAATCAGTGGGAGATTAATATTGCCCTTTCTGCTTGTGTGCCAGTCTTGACTCCTGGGTGTGCCATCTCTCTCTCTCTCTCTCCAATTGTGGGCCATAGAAAGCCTATTATTTTTTTAGCTTGATTTGGGTTCCAAAATCTACCTGAAAAAATCACTACATCAATCAGTGGGAGATAAATATTGGCCTCTGGGCTTGTGTGCCACTCCTGACTCCTGTGTGCGTCATCTCTCACTCAGTGGGCCATAGAAAGCCTTTTTTTGTTTTATTTGTTTTCTAAATTCTCCCTGAAAAAATCATTTTATTTTATTTGGTTTCTAAATTCTTCCTGAAAAAATCATTTTATTCTATTATTTTTTTTTCCTAAAGTCTCCCTGAAAAAAAAAAAAACAACAAATCAGTGGGAGATTAATATTGCCCTTTCTGCTTGTGTGCCAGTCTTGACTCCTGGGTGTGCCATCTCTCTCTCTCTCTCCAATTGTGGGCCATAGAAAGCCTATTATTTTTTTAGCTTGATTTGGGTTCCAAAATCTACCTGAAAAAATCACTACATCAATCAGTGGGAGATAAATATTGGCCTCTGGGCTTGTGTGCCACTCCTGACTCCTGTGTGCGTCATCTCTCACTCAGTGGGCCATAGAAAGCCTTTTTTTGTTTTATTTGTTTTCTAAATTCTCCCTGAAAAAATCATTTTATTTTATTTGGTTTCTAAATTCTTCCTGAAAAAATCATTTTATTCTATTATTTTTTTTTCCTAAAGTCTCCCTGAAAAAAAAAAAAAAAACAAATCAGTGGGAGATTAATATTGCCCTTTCTGCTTGTGTGCCAGTCTTGACTCCTGGGTGTGCCATCTCTCTCTCTCTCTCCAATTGTGGGCCATAGAAAGCCTATTATTTTTTTAGCTTGATTTGGGTTCCAAAATCTACCTGAAAAAATCACTACATCAATCAGTGGGAGATAAATATTGGCCTCTGGGCTTGTGTGCCACTCCTGACTCCTGTGTGCGTCATCTCTCACTCAGTGGGCCATAGAAAGCCTTTTTTTGTTTTATTTGTTTTCTAAATTCTCCCTGAAAAAATCATTTTATTTTATTTGGTTTCTAAATTCTTCCTGAAAAAATCATTTTATTCTATAATTTTTTTTCCTAAAGTCTCCCTGAAAAAAAAAAAAAAAAACAAATCAGTGGGAGATTAATATTGCCCTTTCTGCTTGTGTGCCAGTCTTGACTCCTGGGTGTGCCATCTCTCTCTCTCTCCAATTGTGGGCCATAGAAAGCCTATTATTTTTTTAGCTTGATTTGGGTTCCAAAATCTACCTGAAAAAATCACTACATCAATCAGTGGGAGATAAATATTGGCCTCTGGGCTTGTGTGCCACTCCTGACTCCTGTGTGCGTCATCTCTCACTCAGTGGGCCATAGAAAGCCTTTTTTTGTTTTATTTGTTTTCTAAATTCTCCCTGAAAAAATCATTTTATTTTATTTGGTTTCTAAATTCTTCCTGAAAAAATCATTTTATTCTATAATTTTTTTTTCCTAAAGTCTCCCTGAAAAAAAAAAAAAAATCAAATCAGTGGGAGATTAATATTTACATTTGTGCTTCAGTGACAGTCCTGCGTGTGTGGCATCTCTCTCATTTGTTGCCACCAACAACAGAGTGTGTAACATTGTGCCTGATTTTCGTTGTGGTCTCACTCACCTGTAAAGGGGTAGCTAAATCATACTGAAGTTATAGCTCACCGTGTAATTTGTGTGACAGCAACAAATACCGTTAGTTTGTTTACGTTTTTAAAACAATGAGGAAGTCTGGTGGAAGAGGTCGTGGCCGGGGGCGTTCATTGTCAGCTGGTAATGAGGGTAGTGGTAGTGGTGGAGCATCAGCTGGTTGTGGGAAAAAAAATATTGCACCTAAGTCTGGAGCTGTGGAGCCAGGTTCGTCGTCTGGCTACACAAGGCCTCGAACGCTCCCTTTTCTGGGAGTAGGAAAACCGCTTTTAAAGCCGGAGCAGCAAGAGCAAGTTTTGGCTTATCTTGCTGACTCAGCCTCTAGCTCTTTTGTCTCCTCTCGTGAAACTGGTAAATGTCAAAGCAGCGCGTCGTTAGTGGATGTTCACGGTCAGGGACAAGTCGCTTCCTTGTCCTCTTCAGCAAAAACAACAACAGAGAAGAATGCAGCAGGCGACACAACGGGTTACTCCATGGAGCTCTTTACACATACCGTCCCTGGCTTAGAAAGTGAAGCAGTTAACAGTCCATGCCCATTACAAGTTGAATCTGACATGGAGTGCACTGATGCACAGCCACAGCCAGACTACTATGCTGGTCCTTTGACTCAGACCACAACATTGCCCTCGCAGGGTAATGATCAAGAATCAGACCCTGATGATACTATGTTGCCCCATCACGAACGCTATACCACCGACCGACACGGTGACACAGACGAAGTTGCACACGAGCTACAAGAAGAGGTAATAGATGACCCAGTTCTTGACCCCGATTGGCAGCCATTGGGGGAACAGGGTGCAGGCGGCAGCAGTTCTGAAGCGGAAGAGGAGGGGCCGCAGCAGGCATCAACATCGCAACAGGTTCCATCTGCCGGGCCCGTATCTTGCCCAAAACGCGTGGCAAAGCCAAAACCTGTTGGAGGACAGCGTGGCCATCCGGTTAAAGCTCAGTCTGCAATGCCTGAAAAGGTATCCGATGCTAGAAAGAGTGCAGTCTGGCATTTTTTTAAACAACATCCAATTGATCAGCGCAAAGTCATCTGTCAAAAATGTTCAACTACCTTAAGCAGAGGACAGAATCTGAAAAGTCTCAATACAAGTTGCATGCATAGACATTTAACCACCATGCATTTGCAAGCCTGGACTAACTACCAAACGTCCCTTAAGGTTGTAGCACCCTCGGCCAATGAAGCTAGTCATCAACGCAACATCCCTTCCGGCAGTGTAGGGCCACCATTTTCCGCACCACCTGCAGTATCTGTGCAGGTTTCTTTGCCAGTCCAAAGCAGTCAGGGTCAGGGAATCACCAGTTTCGTAGTAGGAAACACTGCATCTAGGGCACCGGCGGCAACAATACCATCTCCCACCGTCTCTCAGTCTGCCATGTCCACCGGCACCCCCGCTAGTTCCACGATCTCCAGCTCTCCAGTCCAGCTCACCCTACATGAGACTATGGTTCGAAAAAGGAAGTACTTAGCCTCGCATCCGCGTACACAGGGTTTGAACGCCCACATAGCTAGACTAATCTCGTTAGAGATGATGCCCTACCGGTTGGTTGAAAGTGAAGCTTTCAAAGCCCTGATGGACTACGCTGTACCACGCTACGAGCTACCCAGTCGACACTTTTTTTCCAGAAAAGCCATCCCAGCCCTCCACCAGCATGTTAAAGAGCGCATCGTCCATGCACTCAGGCAATCTGTGAGCACAAAGGTGCACCTGACAACAGATGCATGGACCAGTAGGCATGGCCAGGGACGTTACGTGTCCATCACGGCACACTGGGTAAATGTGGTGGATGCAGGGTCCACAGGGGACAGCAAGTTTGGGACAGTTCTGCCTAGCCCACGGTCTAGGAAACAGTTGGCTGTAGCCGTTCGCACCCCCTCCTTCTCGTCCTCCTGCAGAAGCGAGACCTCGTCCACAGACCGCAGTCGCACAACCACTCCATCCGCAGCTGCCACTGTTGCACACCAGGTCTCCCATTATGGGGCAGCTACTGGCAAACGTCAGCAGGCTGTATTGCCTATGAAGTGTTTGGGCGACAACAGACACACCGCTGAAGTTCTGTCCGAGTTCTTGCAGAAAGAAACGCAGTCGTGGCTGGGCACTGTAGATCTTGAGGCAGGCAAGGTAGTGAGTGATAACGGAAGGAATTTCATGGCTGCAATCTCCCTTTCCCAACTGAAACACATTCCTTGCCTGGCTCACACCTTAAACCTGGTGGTGCAGTGCTTCCTGAAAAGTTATCCGGGGAAATCCGACCTGCTCCTCAAAGTGCGTGGACTTTGCTCACATATCCGCCGTTCGCCCGTACACTCCAGCCGTATGCAGACCTATCAGCGTTCTTTGAACCTTCCCCAGCATCGCCTAATCATAGACGTTGCAACAAGGTGGAACTCAACACTGCACATGCTTCAGAGACTGTGTGAACAGAGGCGGGCTGTTATGTTTTTGTGGGAGGATACACATACACGGGCAGGCAGTAGGATGGCAGACATGGAGTTGTCAGGTGTGCAGTGGTCGAAGATTCAAGACATGTGTCAAGTCCTTCAGTGTTTTGAGGAATGCACACGGCTGGTTAGTGCAGACAACGCCATAATAAGCATGAGCATCCCCCTAATGCGTCTGCTGATGCAAAGTTTGACGCACATAAAGGATCAGGCGTCTGCAGCTGAGGAAGAGGAAAGCCTTGATGACAGTCAGCCATTGTCTGGCCAGGGCAGTGTACAGGACGAGGTAGCGGGCAAACAGGAGGAGGAGGACGAGGAGGATGATGGGGATGATTATATTTTTAATGAGGAAGCTTTTCCTGGGCCAGTGGAAATTGTTGGCGCGGCAAGGCCGGGTTCTGGTTTTTGGAGGGACACAAGTGACGTGGATTTGCCTGAAACTGCCCCTCAACCAAGCACAACCACAGATTTGAGAACTGGAACTTTGGGCCACATGGCGGATTATGCCTTACGTATCCTCAAAAGGGACACACGCATAACAAAAATGATGAACGATGACGATTACTGGTTGGCCTGCCTCCTTGATCCTCGCTATAAAGGCAAATTGCAAAATATAATGCCACATGAGAACTTGGAACTAATATTAGCAACCAAACAATCAACTCTTATTGACCGTTTGCTTCTGGCATTCCCTGCACACAGTGCCCGTGATCGTTCTAACACGAGCTGCAGGGGCCAGCAGACCAGAGGTGTTAGAGGGGCAGAAATCAGAAGTGGCGTTGGCCAGAGGGGTTTTCTGACCAGGTTGTGGAGTGATTTTGCTATGACCGCAGACAGGACAGGTACTGCAGCATCAATTCAAAGTGACAGGAGACAACATTTGTCCAGTATGGTTACTAACTATTTTTCATCCCTTATCGACGTTCTCCCTCAACCGTCATTCCCATTTGATTACTGGGCATCAAAATTAGACACCTGGCCAGAATTGGCAGAATATGCATTGCAGGAGCTTGCTTGCCCGGCAGCTAGTGTCCTATCAGAAAGAGTATTCAGTGCTGCAGGTTCAATACTAACAGAAAAAAGGACTCGTCTGGCTACCCAAAATGTAGATGATCTAACCTTCATTAAAATGAACCACAACTGGATTTCGAAATCTTTTGCCCCACCTTGCCCGGCTGACACCTAGCTTTCCTATGTAAAGGTCTTGTCTGTGGACTATTCTGAACGACTTTTCCAATCTCGTAATTTGCAGCACCTGATTGTCCAGCATCCGACATGTTAACACCTCCCTAAATGGCCAAAGTCCCCACACGGGGCCGTGGTATCGCCTCTTGGCGCCAGCACCCGTGAGAGTACTGTTTGTCTGAAGAGGTGGGTGTGCCCGCTTTTGGTCGACGGCACTGCCACTAGGTCCCTCATAGTACAATAAAGTGTCTGGCGGTGGTGGTGCGCACCCAACGTCAGACACACCGTTGTAATATGAGGGGCCCTGGGCCTGTACCGCCGGCCACAAGACAGTCCCCCCCCAGGTCAAACAGTGCTCTACCACTTGCAAAATTTTCTCTCACAGCTCCACCAATGTATACTCTATGCGCTGACATCCTTCAATGCCTGGCACTGTCAATACCATTGTATTGACATTTTTCTTATGTTAGGCCTTCGAAGCCTGTCTGCGGTCACTCCTTCCACTAGGCCTCCACTGACCTGTCTACTGCTGCCCGTGTTCCCCTGGAACCAATTGTAAATTGCCTACATCCCAATTTTTGTTATGTTAGGCCTTCGAAGCCTGTCTGCGGCCCGTTCTTTCCACTACTACTACACTGACCAGGCCACTGCTGCCCGTGTTCCCCTGGAACCAATTTTAAATTGCCTACAGCCAGCCCAATTTATTATGTTAGGGCTTCGAAGCCTGTCTGCGGTCCCTCCTTCCACTTGGCCTCCACTGACCTGTCTACTGCCGCCCGTGTTCCCCTGGAACCAATTTTAAATTGCCTACAGCCAGCCCAATTTATTATGTTAGGGCTTCGAAGCCTGTCTGCGGTCCCTCCTTCCACTAGGCCTCCACTGACCTGTCTACTGCTGCCCGTGTTCCCCTGGAACCAATTTTAAATTGCCTACAGCCAGCCCAATTTATTATGTTAGGGCTTCGAAGCCTGTCTGCGGTCCCTCCTTCCACTAGGCCTCCACTGACCTGTCTACTGCCGCCCGTGTTCCCCTGGAACCAATTTTAAATTGCCTACAGCCAGCCCAATTTACTATGTTAGGGCTTCGAAGCCTGTCTGCGGTCCCTCCTTCCACTAGGCCTCCACTGACCTGTATACTGCTGCCCGTGTTCCCCTGGAACCAATTTTAAATTGCCTACAGCCAGCCCAATTTATTATGTTAGGGCTTCGAAGCCTGTCTGCGGTCCCTCCTTCCACTAGGCCTCCACTGACCTGTCTACTGCCGCCCGTGTTCCCCTGGAACCAATTTTAAATTGCCTACAGCCCAATTTTTGTTATGTTAGGCCTTCGAAGCCTGTCTGCGGCCCGTTCTTTCCACTACTACTACTACACTGACCTGGCTACTGCCGCCCGTGTTCCCCTGGAACCAATTTTTAATTGCCTACAGCCAGCCCAATTTATTATGTTAGGGCTTCGAAGCCTGTCTGCGGTCCCTCCTTCCACTAGGCCTCCACTGACCTGTCTACTGCTGCCCGTGTTCCCCTGGAACCAATTTTAAATTGCCTACAGCCAGCCCAATTTATTATGTTAGGGCTTCGAAGCCTGTCTGCGGTCCCTCCTTCCACTAGGCCTCCACTGACCTGTCTACTGCCGCCCGTGTTCCCCTGGAACCAATTTTAAATTGCCTACAGCCAGCCCAATTTATTATGTTAGGGCTTCGAAGCCTGTCTGCGGTCCCTCCTTCCACTAGGCCTCCACTGACCTGTCTACTGCTGCCCGTGTTCCCCTGGAACCAATTTTAAATTGCCTACAGCCAGCCCAATTTATTATGTTAGGGCTTCGAAGCCTGTCTGCGGTCCCTCCTTCCACTAGGCCTCCACTGACCTGTCTACTGCCGCCCGTGTTCCCCTGGAACCAATTTTAAATTGCCTACAGCCCAATTTTTGTTATGTTAGGCCTTCGAAGCCTGACTGCGGCCCGTTCTTTCCACTACTACTACACTGACCTGGCTACTGCCGCCCGTGTTCCCCTGGAACCAATTTTAAATTGCCTACAGCCAGCCCAATTTATTATGTTAGGGCTTCGAAGCCTGTCTGCGGTCCCTCCTTCCACTAGGCCTCCACTGACCTGTCTACTGCTGCCCGTGTTCCCCTGGAACCAATTTTAAATTGCCTACAGCCAGCCCAATTTATTATGTTAGGACTTCGAAGCCTGTCTGCGGTCCCTCCTTCCACTAGGCCTCCACTGACCTGTCTACTGCCGCCCGTGTTCCCCTGGAACCAATTTTAAATTGCCTACAGCCAGCCCAATTTATTATGTTAGGGCTTCGAAGCCTGTCTGCGGTCCCTCCTTCCACTAGGCCTCCACTGACCTGTCTACTGCTGCCCGTGTTCCCCTGGAACCAATTTTAAATTGCCTACAGCCAGCCCAATTTATTATGTTAGGGCTTCGAAGCCTGTCTGCGGTTCCTCCTTCCACTAGGCCTCCACTGACCTGTCTACTGCTGCCCGTGTTCCCCTGGAACCAATTTTAAATTGCCTACAGCCAGCCCAATTTATTATGTTAGGGCTTCGAAGCCTGTCTGCGGTCCCTCCTTCCACTAGGCCTCCACTGACCTGTCTACTGCTGCCCGTGTACCCCTTGAACCAACATCAGAAAATATAAAAATAAGTATTTTGCTTATAAAAAAGAAAATACTGGAGCGACATCAAATGCAGACATTTTAACATTAAAAACAAACACATACAACAAAAATCTGGTACAGTACTAAAAATGGCCACCAGCTACAATAACTTTCTCCTGCAAGTAGTTAACTGAAAGTTTTTTTCAATTTAAAACACAGATATGACATCCACCGAGTGTTGTCCTGTTGCGTCTTCTTTATATTATTGCCAAGAAGATGCAAAACAATGAAAATAATAAAATCATTATTTACCAAAAAAATAGAGTAAGTCAAAACCACATTGCAAATAAACATTCATTACAAATAAAGAAGCAGGGCGCGTCCGAGGGTGAGTATATACCTAATAAGAATATAATCACCCTCAGACGCGCCCTGCTTCTTTCCGACAGCCTTCCTTCCTAAGAATCAGCCCTTCCGTGGTGTAGAGAGAGGGTTTGTTACACTCCAAGGTGTTCCCCAGGTTGCCTTTCCTGAGCTTCGAGCTTCATGCTCTCGTTTAGTAGTTGTCGGAAAGTAGGCTGCATTAGGCCTACAAATTGGGTATGGGGTGGAGAGAAATGGTGTGTTACACTCCAAGGTGTTCCCCAGGTTTCCTTGCCATTGCTTCGGTCTTCCGACTCTCGTTTAGTAGTTGTAGAAAACTACACTGCATTAGGCCTACAAAATGGGTATCGGGTGGAGAGAGATGGTGTGTTACACTCCAAGGTGTTCCCCAGGTTGCCTTTCCTGAGCTTCGATCTTCCGGCTCTCGTTTAGTAGTTGTTGGAAACTACACTGCATTAGGCCTACAAATTGGGTATGGGGTGTAGAGAGATGGTGTGTTCCACTCCAAGGTGTTCTCCAGGTTGCCTTTCCTGAGCTTCGATCTTCCGGCTCTCGTTTAGTAGTTCTTGGAAACTCCACTGCATTAGGCCTACAAATTGGGTATGGGGTGTAGAGAGATGGTGTGTTCAACTCCAAGGTGTTCTCCAGGTTGCCTTTCCTGAGCTTCGATCTTCCGGCTCTCGTTTAGTAGTTGTTGGAAACTACACTGCATTAGGCCTACAAATTGGGTATGGGGTGTAGAGAGATGGTGTGTTCCACTCCAAGATGTTCTCCAGGTTGCCTTTCCTGAGCTTCGATCTTCCGGCTCTCGTTTAGTAGTTGTTGGAAACTACACTGCATTAGGCCTACAAATTGGGTATGGGGTGTAGAGAGATGGTGTGTTCCACTCCAAGGTGTTCCCCAGGTTTCCTCGCCAATGCTTCGATCTTCATGCTCTCGTTTAGTAGTTGTTGGAAACTACACTGCATTAGGCCTACAAATTGGGTATGGGGTGTAGAGAGATGGTGTGTTCCACTCCAAGGTGTTCTCCAGGTTGCCTTTCCTGAGCTTCGATCTTCCGGCTCTCGTTTAGTAGTTGTTGGAAACTACACTGCATTAGGCCTACAAATTGGGTATGGGGTGTAGAGAGATGGTGTGTTCCACTCCAAGGTGTTCTCCAGGTTGCCTTTCCTGAGCTTCGATCTTCCGGCTCTCGTTTAGTAGTTGTTGGAAACTACACTGCATTAGGCCTACAAATTGGGTATGGGGTGTAGAGAGATGGTGTGTTCCACTCCAAGGTGTTCTCCAGGTTGCCTTTCCTGAGCTTCGATCTTCCGGCTCTCGTTTAGTAGTTCTTGGAAACTACACTGCATTAGGCCTACAAATTGGGTATGGGGTGTAGAGAGATGGTGTGTTCCACTCCAAGGTGTTCCCCAGGTTTCCTCGCCAATGCTTCGATCTTCATGCTCTCGTTTAGTAGTTGTTGGAAACTACACTGCATTAGGCCTACAAATTGGGTATGGGGTGTAGAGAGATGGTGTGTTGCACTCCAAGGTGTTCTCCAGGTTGCCTTTCCTGAGCTTCGATCTTCCGGCTCTCGTTTAGTAATTGTTGGAAACTACACTGCATTAGGCCTACAAATTGGGTATGGGGTATAGAGAGATGGTGTGTTCCACTCCAAGGTGTTCTCCAGGTTGCCTTTCCTGAGCTTCGATCTTCCGGCTCTCGTTTAGTAGTTGTTGGAAACTACACTGCATTAGGCCTACAAATTGGGTATGGGGTGTAGAGAGATGGTGTGTTCCACTCCAAGGTGTTCTCCAGGTTGCCTTTCCTGAGCTTCGATCTTCCGGCTCTCGTTTAGTAGTTCTTGGAAACTACACTGCATTAGGCCTACAAATTGGGTATGGGGTGTAGAGAGATGGTGTGTTCCACTCCAAGGTGTTCTCCAGGTTGCCTTTCCTGAACTTCTATCTTCAGGCTCTCATTAAATTGTGGTTAAACGGAACAACTGCATTTGGCGTACTAGTTGGTTTGGGGCCTACTATCGGTGTCTGCCACTCCTTGCTGTTCTCCTGGTTTCCTGTCCTGAAATTCCATTTTCAGGCGCTCGTTAAGTAGTTGTTAATGTTAGACTGCATTTGGCCTACTAGTTGGGTTGGGGCCTACTATCGGTGTCTGCCACTCCTTGCTGTTCTCCTCCACTGAACAAAGCTGTGCCGCCTGTTTACTACGGTTGCCAATTTTGAACTGCATTTCGACTGCTTACTGATTTGGGCCTACTCTCTGTGTCAGCCTCTCATTCCAGTTGTCCTCCACTGCAATGCCCCCTGGTTATTCCTGTGTTACCAATTTTGAACTGCATTTAGCCAACTTTATTCTTTGGGCCTATATCTGTGTTTCCTCCTCATCCTGCACATTGCCCAGCCAGTGATAGATGAGTCTGCTGGTACATTGACCCATAACGCAACGTTCCCCGTGCACGCTACACAACAACATTGTGACCCTGCTGAAAGTCAGGTTGCTCTTCCCGCATACCATACCACCTTACACGGGGACAAAGAGGAAGGTGCAGATGAAAGTGCAGGTTCCTTCATCAGGTGGGGGGAGGAATACTAGTTGGCGACGTCACTGGCACAGGGCCTCTCATAGTACGCAAAAGTGTTGCTGCCGGTGGGAGGCGCCCCCGCCGTGCAAACACACCGCTGTACTTTGAGGGGCCCTGTGCCAGTGCCAATGCCAACGAGTGGGCCCCCCCTGCTTGCTCAGGTTCACAGCACTTGCAAAGTTGAAATACTTACCTCTCCCTGCTCCACTGCCGTGACGTGGTCCAGATTTCCTGGGCCCACTAATTACTTGAACCAGCCCTACCCACCACAACTTTAGCCAAATGACCCCCAATTTCAAATGCCTTCCAATTATTATAAGGTAAATTACGCTTGACAAGCTTCATTAAGAAGAATGGATGGTTTTGACATTAAAATGGGCACTCTAGGTGTTTTCCTGGCCCCCACTCACTGCCGACTATGCTGCCCCATTGACTTGCATTGGGTTTCGTGTTTCGGTCGATCCCGACTTTACGTCATAATCGGCCGATTTCACTCGACCCGACTTTTGAGATAGCCAGGTTTCGCGAAACCCGGCTCGACTCTAAAAAGGTCAAGGTCGCTCAACTCTAGAAAAGAGTATAAGGGCTAATTCATTTATAAATGTATTAGACAGGGAAAAGTGGCTAATTATTATAGTTAGTGGGGCACAGTGGTGGATTATCTATTTACGTTTGTAAAGATGGGGTGCATAATAGCTAATTATATATTTATGGTGGGCGCATGTCTGTACTCAGCGGCGCAGTGTGGAAGCATTTCTTTTTAGGATATATGTGACCTTTTATATTTTCAGTGGTGTGGTGATCAGTAGAGTTGAGTGACTTTTACTTTTTTAGGATCGAGTCGGGTTTCGCGAAACCCGACTTTGTCAAAAGTCGGGTCGGGTGAAATCGGCCGATTATTGTGAAAAGTCGGGGATCGGCCGAAACACGAAACCCAATGCAAGTCCATGGGGAATCACAGTCGGCAGTGAGTGGAGGACAGGAAAACATCTACAGTGCCCATTTTAATGCCAAAAACATCAATTCTTGTTACTTAAGCTTGTCAATCTTAATTTACCTTATAATAATAGTGAGTCATTGAAAATTGTGGGTCATTTGGCTAAAGTTGTGCGGGGGTAGGGCTGGTTCAAGTTTTTCGTGGGCCCAGGAAACGCGGAATACGTCACGGCGGTGCAGCAGGGAGAGGTAAGTATTTAAACTTTGCAAGTGCTGTGATCCTGAGCAAGCAGGGGGGGGCCCACTCGTTTGCATTGGCACTGGCACAGGGCCCCTCAAAATACGGCGGTGTGTTTGATGGCGGGGCACCTCCCACCGGCAGAGACACTTTTGTGTACTATGAGGGGCCCTGTGCCAGTGACGTCGCCAACGAATATGCCCCCCCACCTGATGAAGGAACCTGCACTTTCATTTGCACCTTCCTCTTTGTCCCCGTGTAAGGTGGTATAGTATGCGGGAAGGGGAACCTGACTTTCAGCAGGGTCAGATTCTGGCTGTGTAGAGTGCAAGGGGAATGTAGTGGTCTGGGTCAATGTACCAGCAGACTCATCTAGCAGTGGCTGGGCAATGGACAGGATGAGAAGGAAACACAGTTAGTAGGCCCAAATAATAAAGTAGGCTAAATGCAGTTCAAAAGTGGTAACAGGACTAAACAGGCGGCATTGCTTTGTTCAGTGGAGGACAACTGTAATGAGTGGCAGACACAGTTAGTAGGCCCATGTAATAAAGTGGGCCAAATGCAGTTCAAAATTGGTAAGAGGAGTAAACTGGCGGCACTGCTTTGTTCAGTGGAGGAGAACAACAAGCAGCGGCAGACACCGTTAGTAGGCCCAACCAAACAAGTAGGCCAAATGCAGTTTAATATCCGAAACAGGATGAAAATTGAGGCTCATCTTTGTTCAGTGGAGGAGAAATGCAAAGAGCGGCAGACACCGATAGTAGGCCCAACCAAACAAGTAGGCCAAATGCAGTTTAATATCCGAAACAGGATGAAAATTGAGGCTCAGCTTTGTTCACTGGAGGAGAAAAGCAAGGAGTGGCAGACACCGTTAGTAGGCCCAACCAAAGAAGTAGGCCAAATGCAGTTTAATATTTGAAACATGATGAAAATTGAGGATCAGCTTTGTTTAGAGGAGGAGAAAAGCAAGGAGCGGCAGACACCATTAGTAGGCCCAACCAAACAAGTAGGCCAAATGCAGTTTAATATCCGAAACAGGATGAAAATTGAGGCTCAGCTTTGTTCAGTGGAGGAGAACAACAAGCAGCGGCAGACACCGTTAGTAGGCCCAACCAAACAAGTAGGCCAAATGCAGTTTAATATCTGAAACAGGATGAAAATTGAGGCTCAGCTTTGTTCAGTGGAGGAGAAAAGCGAGGAGCGGCAGACACCATTAGCAGGCCCAACCAAACAAGTAGGCCAAATGCAGTTTAATATTTGAAACAGGAGTAAACTGGCGGCTCAGCTTTGTTCAGTGGAGGACAACTGTAATGGGAGGCAGACACAGTTAGTAGGCCTAAATAAGTAAGTAGGCTAAATGCAGTTCAAAATTGGTAACTGGAGTACCCAGGCGGCATAGCTTTGTTCAATGGAGGACAGCTGTAATGAGTGGCGCAGACAGACTTAGTAGGCCTAAAATAAAATAGTAGGCTAAATGCAGTTCAAAATTGGTAACAGGAGTACACAGGCGGCATAGCTTTGTTCAGCTGAGGACAACTGTAATGAGAGGCTGACACAGTTACTAGGCCCAAATAAGTAAGTAGGCTAAATGCAGTTCAAAATTGGTAACAGGAGTACACAGGCGGCATTGCTTTGTTCAGTGGAGGACAACTGTAATAAGTGGCTCAGACCGACTTAGTAGGCCTAAAATAAAATAGTAGGCTAAATGCAGTTCAAAATTGGTAACAGGAGTACACAGGCAGCATAGCTTTTTTCAGCGGAGGAGGACAACTGTTATGAGAGGCTCACACAGTTACTAGGCCCAAATAAATAAATAGGCTAAAAGCAGTTCAAAATTGGTAACAGGAGTACACAGGCGGCATTGCTTTGTTCAGTGGAGGACAACTGTAATAAGTGGCTCAGACCGACTTAGTAGGCCTAAAATAAAAGAGTAGGCTAAATGCAGTTCACAATTGGTAACAGGAGTACACAGGCGGCATTGCTTTGTTCAGTGGAGGACAACTGTAATAAGTGGCTCAGACCGACTTAGTAGGCCTAAAATAAAAGAGTAGGCTAAATGCAGTTCACAGTTGGTAACAGGAGTACACAGGCGGCATTGCTTTGTTCAGTGGAGGACAACTGTAATAAGTATATAGAAAAGGAAGAGCAGCATCCATACCAGGTGATGATTGTCCAAAAGTAGTCTTTATTCTGCCATGGTAAAAAACTGTAATAAATGGCTGACACAGTTAGTAAGCCAAAATAATAAAGTGGGCTAAATGTCAGCCAAAAAAATGTTCATAAATAAACAGGTGGCATAGCTAGGTACAGGGGTGGGCTCCTCTGCTGAGTAGCAGACAGTGGTAGTTGGCGCAAAGTATTAACTGGTCTAAATGGAGGCCAGGGCCCCTGTATATTTTTACTATCATCTATCATTTCATCAAATTTGCAGTGCCATTGAAGGATTTAACAGCACAGACTACACAGTAGTGGAGCAGGGAAAGGTAAGTTTTGCAAGTGGTAGAGCACTGTTCGAGCTGGGGGGAACACTCTCTCGTGGGTGGCGGTACTGGCACAGGGCCCCTCATATTACAACGGTGTGTCTGATGTTGGTTGTGCACCACCACCATCAGAGACACTTCATTGTACTATGAAGGACCCTGTGCCAGTGCCATCAGCCAAGAGTGGGCACACCCACCTGTCCAGGCAAACGGCACTCGCACGAGTGCTTGCGCCAAGTGGTGACCACGGCCCCGTGGGTAGAGTCAGCCCATTTAGGGAGGTATAAAAATGGCCTATCGTGGACATTCAGCAGCTGCAAATGGAGGAATTGGAGCAGTCAGTAAGAGGAGGCCAAAACAAGACATTTTTCAGGCAAGCTACGTGTCAGCAGGAGAAGGAGGGGCAAAATAATTAGAAATCCATGATTGGTTAATTTTAATGAAGGTTAGATCATCAACTTTTCGGGTAGCCAGACGTGTCCATTTGTTGTCCTTTTTTCTGTCAGTATTGAACAAGCAGCACTGAAGACTCTTTCTGATAGCACACTAGCAGCTGGGCAACCGAGCTCCTGTAATGCATACTCTGCCAATTCAGGCCAGGTGTCTATTTTAGATGCCCAGTAATCAAAGGGGAATGACCTGTGAGGGAGAACATCGATAAGGGAGGAAAAATAGTTGGTAACCATACTGGACAAATGCTGTCTCCTGTCACTTTGAATCAATGCAGCAGTACTTGTCATGTCTGCGGTCATTGCGAAATCACTCCACAACCTGGTCATAAAATCCCTCTGTCCAACGCCACTTCAGATTTGTGCACCTCTAACCTCTGCCATGTTGCCCAATACGGCTCATGTGAGAACCATCACCACCTCTGTGTGCTGCAAATGCCTGAACCAAACAGTCTACACGAGTTGCTTGTTCGGTAGCCAATATTTGCTCCAGGTTTACATGTGGCATGATATTATGTAATTTTCCTTTGTATCGTGGATCCAGGAGGCAGGCCAACCAGTAATCGTCATCGGTCATCATTTTGATAATGCGGTGGTCCCTTTTTAGGATACGCAAGGCATACTCTGCCATGTGGGCCAATGTTCCAGGTGTCAATTCACTGATTGTGCTGGGTTGAGGAGCACTTTCTTGCAAATCAACTTCGCTTTTGGCCCGCAAAAACCCTGTACCTGACCTTGCAATGCCGCCAGTTTCTATTGCCCCCTGAGAAGCATCCTCCTCCCATAAATATTCATCCCTATCATCCTCTTCCTCCTCTTCGTCCGCCATCTCGTCCAGGAGAGTTCCCTGACCAGACAATGGCTGTCTGTCATCAAGGCTTCCCTCCTCCTCTTCTGCAGATGCCTGCTCCTTGATGTGCGTCAAATTTTGCATCAGCAGATTCATTAGTGGGATGCTCATGCTTATGATGGCATTGTCTGCATTGACCATCTGTGTGCATTCCTAAAAACACTGAAGGACTTGACAGAGGTCTTGGAGCTTCGACCACTGCACACCAGACAACGCCATGTCTGCCATCCAACTGCCTGCCCGTGTATGTGTATCCTCCCACAAATAAATGACAGCACACCTCTGTTCGCACAGCCTCTGAAGCATGTGCAGTGTGGAGTTCCACATTGTTGCAATGAATTATTAGGCGGCGCTGGGGAAGATTCAGCGATCGCTGATGGTTCTGCATACGGCTGGAGTGTACGGCAACCGGCGGATGTGCGAGCAAAGTCTTTGCACCTTCAGGAGCAGGGCTGGTAACTCCGGATAATTTTTCAGGAAGCACTGCACCACCAGGTTCAAGGTATGAGCCAGGCAAGGAATGTGTTTCAGTTCTGAAAGGGCTATGGCAGCCATAAAATTCCTTCCATTATCACTGACTACCTTGCCTGCCTCAAGATGTACACTGCCCAGCCATGACTGAGTTTGTTGCTGCAAGTACTCGGCCAGTACTTCCGCGGTGTATCTGTTGTCGCCCAAACACTTCATTTGTAGCACAGCCTGCTGATGCTTACCACTAGCTGTTCCATAATGGGACACCTCGTGTGCAACACTGGCAGCTGCGGATGGAGTGGTCGTGCGACTGCACTCTGTGGACAAGCTTTCACTTCTGGAGGAGGAGGAGGAGGAGAAGGAGGAGGGGTGGCGAACGCCTACAGCCATCTGTTTCCTAGACCGTGGGCTAGGCAGAACTGTCCCACTATGGCTGTCTCTGTGGACCCTTCATCCACCACATTAACCCAGTGTGCCGTGATGGACACGTAACGTCCCTGGCCATGCCTACTGGTCCATGCATCTGTTGTGAGGTGCACCTTTCTACTGACTGATTGCCTCAGTGCATGGACAATGCGGTCTTTGACATGCTGGTGGAGGGCTGGGATGGCTTTTCTCGCAAAGAAGTGTCAACTGGGTAGGTCATAGTGTGGTACTGCGTAGACCATCAGGGCTTTGAAAGTTTTGCTTTCAACCAAATGGTAGGGCATCATCTCTAAAGAGATTAGTCTAGCAATGTGGGCATTCAAGCCCTGTGTACGCGGATGACAGGATGAGTACTTTCTTTTCCTAGTGAGATTCTCTTGTAGGGTGAGCTGGACTGGAGAGCTGCATATGGTGGAACTAGCACTGGGGGTGGTGGACATGGCAGACTGAGAAAGGGTTGGTGATGGTATTCTTGATGTTGGCCTACCTAGAGTGTTCCCTACCAAGAACCTTGTGATTCTCTGACTACTTTGGCCTTGCGACGATACCTCCACATTTGCTGCTGGTGGTGTCCTAACCAGTGGGCTTACTGTGAGGGAAGCAATGTAGCGTTGCTGACTACCTTCATTCTGAGCAGGTGCACCAATGGTACTGGACATTCGGTAGTTAGTCCAGGCTTGCAAGTGCATGCTGGTTAAATGTCTACGCATGCACTTTGTATTTAAACTTTGGAGATTCTTCCCTCTGCTAAAGGTCTTTGAGCACTTCTTACAGGTAACTTTGCACTGATCATTCAGATCTTGGTTAAAAAATGCCCACACTGCACTCTTCCTACTATGGATTACCTTTTCAGGCATTGCACGCTGTGCTACTTTCCCCGGATGACCACGGTGTCCTAAAACTGTTTTTGGATTTGACAAACATTTTTGGCCAGATACGGGCCTGCCAGATGAAAGCTGTTGCGATGTAGATGGCTGCTGCGGATCATCCTCCTCCGCTTCTGAGCTACTGGCAGTGGCACCCTCTTCCCCCAATGGCTGCCAATCTGGGTCAACAACTGGGTATATCACCTCCTCTTCAATGTCATGTGCACCTTCCTCTGTGTCACCGTGTAAGGTGCTGTAGCGTTCGTGACGGGGCACCATAGTCTCATCAGGGTCAAATTCTGGCTCAGTACACTGCGAGGGCAATGTAGTGATCTGAGTCAATGGAACAGTGTAATAATCTAGCTGTGGCTGTGCATCAGTGCACTCCATGTCTGATTCATCTTGTAATGGGCTGTTAACAATTTCCCTTTCTAGCCCAGGCACGGTATGTGTAAAGAGCTCCATGGAGTAAACTGTAGTGTCGCCTGCCGCATCCTTCACTTTTGGTTTGGGTGAAGGACACAAGGAAGCGACTTTTTCCTGACCGGGAGCATCCACTGACGACTCGCTGCTTTTATATTTCGAACTTTCTGAAGAGGAGGCGAAAGAGCTAGAGGCTGAGTCAGCAAGGAAAGCCAAAACTTTTTCCTGCTGCTCCGGCTTTAAAAGCTGTTTTCCTACTCCCAGATAAGGGAGCCTTTGAGGCCTTGTGTAGCCAGATGATGATGCTGGCTCAACAACTCGAGCCTTTGGTGCTCTTTTGCTTCTCCCACTACCACCAGATGCTCCACCACCACCATCAGTACCAGCTGGCAATGACTGCCCACGGCCTCTTCCACCAGACTTCCTCATTTTTGGGAAAATCTAACCAAAATGATAACCGTTATATGGTACTGTAAAACAAGGTAGAAGGTGTATATAAACTTGTTGACAATTTAAATCTCCTGTTTTTGGGGGGAGACTGAACCAAAACTCAGGCCCGGTGTATAACACTACACAATGTAAGTGGCAGAATGTGGCTGGCTGATATACGACAAACTAACAGAACTAACGTAGATCCACTTAGTGACAATTTAAATCTCCCTTTTTTGGGGGGGAGACTGCACCAAAACTCAGGCCCAGTGTATAACACTACACAATGTAAGTGGCAGAACGTGGCTGGAAGATATACGACAAACTAACAGAACTGACGTAGATCCACTTTGTGACAATTTAAATCTCCCTTTTTTGGGGGGGAGAATCCACCAAAACTCAGGCCCAGTGTATAACACTACACAATGTAAGTGGCAGAACGTGGCTGGAAGATATATGAAAAAATACAAGGACTGTAGTACAATTTCAATCTCCCTACAATGATCTCAGGACAAGTATGGCAGCAATAAAAAGGACTGCTGCACACAAAAGTGTGGACAAATAAACAAGATAACTGTGCAGAAAGGAGCAACAGGATTTTTGCTTTTAAAAAAGCAGTTGGTTTGCACAGCGGCGTACAAACAGCAATGCAGCTATCAGGGAGCCTTATAAGGCAGCCTAATAAGCTACAGAGCTGATGCACAAAAATATAAACTCCACTGTCCCTGTGAAGAAAAGGTGGTGTTGGACAGTGGAAATCTCTACAGCACAAGCAGTTTCGGGGCTTAATCTTCCCTCTCTAACTATATCCCTTCTTCTGATGCAGCTGCAGCAACCTCTCCCTATGCTACGATCGGCAGAAGTAAGATGGCGGTCGGTGTGCACGCCCCTTTATAGCCCTGTGATGCCGCAGAAAGCAAGCCAATCACTGTCATGCCCTTCTCTAAGATGGTGGGGACCGAGACTTATGTCATCACGCTGCCCACACTCCTCCTTCATTGGCTAAAGAATGGTGCTCAAATGTCAAACGAAACGCGACTTTGGCGTGAAGATCGCTGACCTCATGGCCGATCCCACACTAGGATCGGGTCAGGTTTTACGAAACCCGACTTTGCCGAAAGTTGGCAATTTTTTAATTTGTCCGATCCGTTTCGCTCAACCCTAATTACAGCGATAACCAATTTATATTTTTTTATGTTTTAGTGCTTTTACACAATAAAAAATATTTTAGAGAAAAAAAATAATGATTTTTGCATTGCATATTCTGAGAGCTAGAGCGTTTTATTTTTCTGCTGATGGAGCTGTATGATGGCTTGTTTTTTGTGGGACAAGATGACATTTTAAGTGGTACCATTTTTATTTACATTCGCCTTTATTATTGCGTTTTATTGCACTTTTTGTTCGGCAGTATGATGATAAAGCATTGTTTTTTGCCTCGTTTTTTAATTATTTTTTACTGTCTATACTGAAGGTGTTAACTAATGGGACAGTTTTATAGAGCAGGTCATAACGGACACGGCGATACCAAATATGTGCACATTTGTTGTTTATTTTTTATTTATACAAATAAATGTATTTATTGGAAAAGTATTTGATTCTTTTTTTCTTTATTTGAGGATTTTGTAAAAAATATTTTAACACTTTTTAATTTTTTTTACATTGTCCTATCCTGCACTGCAGTGTATCACATCAGCATCTGACAGGCAATCAAGGAGGCATATCAGCTCTTAGGCCGGCGTCACACTTGCGAGTTTTACGGACGTAAGAGCGCAGAATCTACGTCCGTAAAACTCGCAAAAAATACGGCACAATTATTCTCTATGCCCCTGCTCCTATTTGCCGTATTTTACTGATCAGTATTATACGGCTTTCTACGGCCGTACAAAATCGCAGCATGCTGCGTTTGTCACCGTACTGCGCAAGAAATACGCCAATGAAAGTCTATGGAAGCGTGAAAAATACGGATTACACACGGACAAGCAGTGTGACTTGCGAGAAATACGCAGCGCTGTTAGAGAGAAAAGCCGGCAATTCAGTGCGGTGTACAGTAAAATCACACTGACAGCTTACAGTCCAATAGGTAGAATAAATGTGTACACATAGAATAGGTATATATATATATATATATGTCAGTGAGACACATATATGTATATATATTAATATTTATTCCAGCGCTATACAGCTTGAAAGCCGGTAATTCCAATACCGGCTTTTTCTTTCTCCTTCCTAAAACCCGACATGATTTGAGACATGGTTTACATACAGTAAACCATGTCTTCTCTCCATTTTTTTTGCAGATTCCACACTACTAATGTCAGTAGTGTGTATCTGCAAAATTTGGCCGTTCTAGCTCTTAAAATAAAGGGTTAAATGGCGGAAAAAATTGGCGTGGGCTCCCGCGCAATTTTCTCCGCCAGAGTAGTAAAGCCAGTGACTGAGGGCAGATATTAATAGCCTGGAGAGGGTCCACGGTTATTGGCCCCCCCCTGGCTAAAAATATCTGCCCCCAGCCACCCCAGAAAAGGCACATCTGGAAGATGCGCCTATTCTGGCACTTGGCCACTCTCTTCCCATTCCCGTGTAGCGGTGGGTTATGGGGTAATGAAGGGTTAATGCCACCTTGCTATTGTAAGGTGACATTAAGCCTAATTAATAATGGAGAGGCGTCAATTATGACACCTATCCATAATTAATCCAATTGAATGAAAGGGTTAAATAAAACACAAACACATTATTTAAAATTATTTTAATGAAATAAAAACAATGGTTGTTGCAGTATTTTATTCAACGCCCAATCCAGTCCTCCAATCCAGAAGACCCTCGTTCTGTGAGTAAAAAAACATAATAAACCAACAATATACTTACCCTCCGCAGATCTGTAACGTCCAACGATGTAAATCCTTCTGAAGGGGTTAAAACATTTTGCAGCAAGGAGCTGTGCTAATGCAGGCTGCTCCTCGCTGCAAAACCCCAGGGAATGAGGCTAAAAATAGATCAAGGATCTATATTTAGCTTTATTTGCGGTGAGGCGCCCTCTGCTGGCTGTTCATAGATCGTGGGAAATTACCTAGAAAGCCAGGGAGCTTTCTAGGTAATTTCCCACGATCTATGAACAGCCAGCAGAGGGCGCCTCACCGCAAATAAAGCTAAATATAGATCCTTGATCTATTTTTAGCCTCATTCCCTGGGGTTTTGCAGCGAGGAGCAGCCTGCATTAGCACAGCTCCTTGCTGCAAAATGTTTTAACCCCTTCAGAAGGATTTACATCGTTGGACGTTACAGATCTGCGGAGGGTAAGTATATTGTTGGTTTATTATGTTTTTTTACTCACAGAACGAGGGTCTTCTGGATTGGAGGACTGGATTGGGCGTTGAATAAAATACTGCAACAACCATTGTTTTTATTTCATTAAAATAATTTTAAATAATGTGTTTGTGTTTTATTTAACCCTTTCATTCAATTGGATTAATAATGGATAGGTGTCATAATTGACGCCTCTCCATTATTAATTAGGCTTAATGTCACCTTACAATAGCAAGGTGGCATTAACCCTTCATTACCCCATAACCCACCGCTACACGGGAATGGGAAGAGAGTGGCCAAGTGCCAGAATAGGCGCATCTTCCAGATGTGCCTTTTCTGGGGTGGCTGGGGGCAGATATTTTTAGCCAGGGGGGGGCCAATAACCGTGGACCCTCTCCAGGCTATTAATATCTGCCCTCAGTCACTGGCTTTACTACTCTGGCGGAGAAAATTGCGCGGGAGCCCACGCCAATTTTTTCCGCCATTTAACCCTTTATTTTAAGAGCTAGAACGGCCAAATTTTGCAGATACACACTACTGACATTAGTAGTGTGGAATCTGCAAAAAAAATGGAGAGAAGACATGGTTTACTGTATGTAAACCATGTCTCAAATCATGTCGGGTTTTAGGAAGGAGAAAGAAAAAGCCGGTATTGGAATTACCGGCTTTCAAGCTGTATAGCGCTGGAATAAATATTAATATATATACATATATGTGTCTCACTGACATATATATATATATATACCTATTCTATGTGTACACATTTATTCTACCTATTCTACTGTAAGCTGTCAGTGTGATTTTACTGTACACCGCACTGAATTACCGGCTTTTCTCTCTAATATATGTGTCTACTGACACACACATATATATATATATATATATATATATATATAGACAGTATATATATATTTTCTTTTCTTTTTGGGACACATGGATCACTTCTATAGCGGTATGTTGGTTTTGCTAGCCTGCGAGAAAACCACGCAGTACGGATGCCATACGGATTACATACGGAGGATGCCATGCGCAAAAAACGCTGACACACCCTGCCTACGGAGGAGCTACGGACCACTTTTTTCGGGACTTTTCAGCGTATTACGGCCGTAATATACGGACCGTATTGTTTTACGCTGTGTGTGACGCCGGCCTTACTCTCAGCAGGCGCTCACAAGCCACCTTCCCTGCAGGACCCGGAAGGATCCTACAGCCATCTTGGGGCCAGGGGTCACCATGGAGACCATCAGGAAAAAGCGATCGCATCACGTTGTCCTGATGGAAGCGCACAAGGAACTCATTCCCTGCGCAATGCTCATTTATGCCACTGTCACAACTGACAGCGGCATCAAATGAGTTAAATGCCGCTAGCACACAGAGCTGACACCCGCACACGATCGCCATGGCCCTGAGCATGAGGCCTTGTGATCGTGCTGTCGTATATGGACTGCTCTTTGCGGGAATGCAGCTCCCACAGAGCAGTACATGAACGTTACATGTCGGAAAGGGGTTAAAAATAATACAATTTGATTTTCTAGTTTTTACTTTTAGATTCTGTCTCTCACTGTTGAAGTTTACCTACAATAAAAATTACAGACCTCTCCATTCTTTGTAGGTGGGAAAACTTGCAAAATCAGCCAGGTATCAAATACTTATTTTCCCCACTGTACTGTATGCCTTCTGGTATTTGTTGCCTTTTTTGCACCAAATTCTTCAAAACGGTGCACACGGTTTATGATTTTTGTACAAAGTCAAAAATAGTTATTTATGTCCTTAACCTCTTTTGTGATTTTTTAGATAAAAAGACACACTATTAGCAACATATGTTAATGTGGCCCTAAAATTTCTAATGTAAATAAAATCACTTCAAGAGGGGACTTGAACACAATTGTGCAAAATAAACGGCTACTTTTCGAAAAGTCGTAAATGCTGAATCAGGCAACGATATCTATAAAATTCAAACTCTGCCCACAATTGTAAAGAAAATCAAAAAATGAACAGACAAACACATATTTAATAGCCTTAAAAAAATCACAACTTAAAATAATGAGGCTCAAATGAAAAAACATGTGCAAAACCCCAAAAACCAGCCAAAAAATATGCAAAAGTAATGTTGAATCGGCCTCTACACTGTGTGCAGAATTATTAGGCAAGTTGTATTTTGATCACATGATACTTTTTATACATGTTGTCCTACTCCAAGCTGTTCAGGCTTGAGAGCTAACTACCAATTAAGTAAATCAGGTGATGTACATCTCTGTAATGAGGAGGGGTGTTGTCTAATAGAGAAAAAAAAAAGAATGTAGTCAGCTTACGGATCTTCAGAGGAATCCCCAGACCTGCCAATGCCCAGCGCGGATCGGGGTCTAATAACATCAAAACCCTATATAAGGTGTGTTTAATTATTAGGCAACTTCCTTTCCTTTGGCAAAATGGGTCAGAAGAGATATTTGACGGGCTCTGAAAAATACAAAATTGTGATATGTCTTGCAGAGGGATGCAGCAGTCTTGAAATTACCAAACTTTTGAAGCGTGATCACCGAACAATCAAGTGTTTCATGGCAAACAGCCAACAAGGTTGCAAGAAGCGTGTTGTGTGAAAAAGGCGCAAAATAACTGCCCATGAATTGAGGAAAATCAAGCCTGAAGCTGCCAAGATGCCATTTGCCACCAGTTTTGCCTTATTTCAGAGCTGCAACATTACTGGAGTAACAAAAAGCACAAGGTGTGCGATACTCAGGGACACGGCCAAGGTAAAGAAGGCTGAAAAACGACCACCTTTGAACAAGAAACATAAGATAAAACATCAAGACTGGGCCAAGAAACATCTTAAGACTGACTTTACAAACGTTTTATGGACTGATGAAATGAGAGTGACTCTTGATGGGCCAGATTGATGGACCAGAGACTGGATCAGTAAAGGGCAGAGAGCTCCACTCCGACTCAGGCACCAGCAAGGTGGAGGTGGGATACTGGTATGGGCTGGTATCATCAAAGATGAACTTGTGGGACCTTTTCGGGTTGAGGATGGAGTTAAACTCAACTCCCAAACCTACTGCCAGTTTCTGGAAGACAATTTCTTCAAGAAGTGGTACAGGAAAAAGTCGGTATCGTTCAACAAAAGCATGATTTTCATGCAGGACAATGCTCCATCACATGCCTCCAACTATTCCACAGCGTGGCTGGCCAGTAAAGGGCTCAAAGAAGAAAAAATAATGACATGGCCCCCGTGTTCACCTGATCTGAACCCCATAGAAAACCTGTGGTCCTTCATAAAATGTGAGATCTACAGGGAGGGAAAACAGTACACCTCTCGGAACAGTGTCTGGGAGGCTGTTGTGGCTGCTGCACACGATGTTGATCGTAAACAGATCAAGCAACTGACAGAATCTATGGATGGAAGGCTGTTGAATGTCATCATAAAGAAAGGTGGCTATATTGGTCACCAATTTTGGGGGGTTTTATTTTTGCATGTCAGAAATGTTTATTTCTAAATTTTGTGCAGTTATATTGGTTTACCTGGTGAAAATAAACGAGAGATGGGAATATATTTGTTTTTTATTAAGTTGCCTAATAATTCTGCACAGTAATAGTTACCTGCACAAACAGATATCCTCCTATGTTAGCCAAATCTAAAAAAAAAACCACTCCAACTTCCAAAAATATTAAGCTTTGATATTTATGTGTCTTTTGGGTTGATTGAGAGCATAGTTGTTGATCAATAATAAAAATAATCCTCTAAAATACAACTTGCCTAATAATTCTGCACACAGTGTATATCTTTTTCTAGAAATGGTAAAAAAAAAGAAAGACTTAATGTAAAGAAAAAAAGGAAAAAAAAACTCAGTGAAGTAATTATAATTTTCTTGATACATTACTGAAAATAGCACATTCTTGTATCTACATACTTAGAGGTGTCTTTATTAATATCAGTAACTCTATAAAGTGTCTTCAATTTTTATATTTTGCTTGGAAGTTCAATTCTCTCTTGAATATAAGTGGTAGATCTTCGTTCTGAATTATATACATGGCATAATATAAATTGTCTGACATTATATGGCTTGTCATAACAGTCATTGACAAGCCTATTTAAGGTAGCTGTTAATGGACTTACTATTAAGGTGCCGTGCCACCATTTAATGAAGCCTTAGTGCAGTTAGATGCTCTGGGTTTAGCAATTCATGGCAGCCAGAAGAACTAGAGGGAGGATGGCTTCTTTTCCTTTCAACTTTATCATCTTGATCTGTAATGCTGTGTGCACAATGTGCTGTTTTGTTCTTTTTTGGTGCGCTTTTTACTCACAGAGTTGGTGCAAAAACGCTATGGAATCCTTATGCCAGCAAAGTCATTGAGAATCCTGAAGTGCTGATCACATAAACAGAAATTTTTGCTATCCGTATTTGTGCTGCTTTTAAATCCGAAGCATGTCAATTCTTTGTGTGTTCTTGCAAAGTTCTCATGCAGCAGAGGTGCCGATAATGAGATCACCGGAGCTCATCAGAAGATGAGCTTCAGTGAACTTTCTCACCAAACACACTGCTGGAGTGATTACGCACTCCTGTGTTGGTGTGTTACTGGATATGGGGTAGAATAGTCACAACAGCTGGGTACCGTATATACTCGAGCATAAGCCGACCCCCCTAATTTTGCCACAAAAAAACTGGGAAAACTTATTGACTCGAGTATAAGCCTAGGGTGGAAATGCAGCATTTACCGGTGAATTTCAAAAATAAAAATAGATCATTCTTGCCCCATAGCTGTGCCATATAGTGCTCTGCACCGTTCATTATTGCCCCATAGCTGTGCCATATAGTGCTCTGCACCGTTCATATTTCCCCATAGCTGTGCCATATAGTGCTCTGCACCGTTCATATTGCCCCATAGCTGTGCCATATAGTGCTCTGCACCGTTCATATTTCCCCATAGCTGTGCCATATAGTGCTCTGCACCGTTCATATTGCCCCATAGCTCTGCCATATAGTGCTCTGCACCGTTCATATTGCCCCATAGCTGTGCCATATAGTGCTCTGCACCGTTCATATTTCCCCATAGCTGTGCCATATAGTGCTCTGCACCGTTCATATTTCCCCATAGCTGTGCCATATAGTGCTCTGCACCGTTCATATTGCCCCATAGCTGTGCCATATAGTGCTCTGCACCGTTCATATTGCCCCATAGCTCTGCCATATAGTGCTCTGCACCGTTCATATTTCCCCATAGCTGTGCCCCATATAGTGCTCTGCACCGTTCATATTTCCCCATAGATGCTCCACATATATCTGTGCCATTGCTGCTGCTGCAATAAAAAAAAAAAGCCATACTCACCTCTCTTACTTGCAGCTCCCAGCGTCCGGTCCCGGCGTCTATCCGCTCTGACTGATCAGGCAGAGGGTGCCGCGCACACTATATGCGTCATCGCGCCCTCTGACCTGCACAGTCAGTGCGCAGAGGCCGGGAAGATGGAGCGGCGCCGGGAAGATGGAGCGGCGCCCGGCGGCTGGAACGGGGACAGGTAAATATGCGATACTTACCTGCTCCCAGCGTCCGGCTCCTTCCCCCGTACAGCTGGTCTTCGGTGCCGCAGCTTCTTCCTCTATCAGCAGTCACCGGCACCGCTGATTAGAGAAATGAATAGGCGGCTCCACCCCTATGGGAGGTGGAGCCGCTTATTCATTTCTCTAATGAGCAGTCCCACGTAACCGCTGAAGAGGGGAAGAGCTGCAGCAACTGAAGACCGTGGGACGGCAGGGGGAGCGTCAGGATCGCTGGAAGCAGGTAAGTATGCCTCAGCGCCCTCACCCGCCGACCCTGCCACCCACCTTGACTCGAGTATAAGCCGTGAGGGGCACTTTCAGCCCAAAAATTTGGGCTGAAAATCTCGGCTTATACTCGAGTATATACGGTATTTGTTTTTTATAATATTACTATTGAGTTATTAATGGGGGCATCCTATAGGCACATCTCCATTACTAACCTCTGGCCCTAATGTCATCTGACAGTAGAAAGGTGACATCAAAACCCTCAACTATCACCCCACTTTCTGCCGCACTAGGGCAAGTGGTAAGAGTGACATTATGTGCCAGAAATGGTGCTTCTTATGCATGCGCCATTTCTGGGGCTGCTGAGAGCTGATGTTTTTAGTATGGGACAGGGCCAATATCCATGGCCCCCTCCCAGGCTATCAATATCTGCCCACAGCTGACTGCCTAGTCTTTGCTGGTCATTAAATATAGGGGGACCCTAAATAATATTTTTTGGGGTTCCCAATTTTAATATCCAGGAAAGGCTAAATATACAGCTGTGAGCTGATATTTACAGCCTGGGACGCTCCATGTGTATTATCATCTTCACAAGCTATAAACGTATGCCCCCAGCTGTCCGCTTTCCCTCTGTTGGATATGAAAATTACACAGGAGCCATTTTTTTTTTCGGAAAAAGAATCATTTATTAATTAAATCCATGTACAGTAAGAAACACAAGCGCCACACTAATTATATATGTGCCTGACATATTTATATCTGCCTATTCTATGTGTACATATCTATTCTATCTATTCTATCTATTCCATTCTGTTGGGTCGTGCTGAGATTTTACTGTATTCGGCAGATGAATTGCCGGCTTCTCAAATACATTGGTGTTTAAAAATTGGAAAGCAAGTCCGAGTGACTTGCAATTTTTTTCTTGCACCCACTGACTTGAATTGGCAAGCCTAGTCCAAGATACAAAGACTATCGCAGCATGCTACAATTTTTTTCTCAGTCCGAATTCAGCTGAGAAAAAAAATTGCAGATAAGCAGAGACTTATAGATTAACATTAGTCACAGTGCAATCCAATTGTTTTATTGGATTGCTCTCGTCCATTTTTCTCGCAGGTGAGTATAAGCTCTAATAACCCCATGTGCATCACCACCGCCAGGTATCGTGGTGCACGCCAAGTTCTGCCAGTTGCTGTTTGGTTACAGCCTAAGTAGGTTCATTCTGTAAATGATCCTACATAGACTGGAGACTATGTGGGACATCGCTTTAACCCTGGAATTAGTGTTGGACTTGGAGTGAGTATATTGGGTTAATTTAAATGATTAAAGAATGTGTCTGTTTTATTTCAAATAAAGTGTTTTATTCTCGGTGTGTATGTTTATTTATCTTTTTTACTTACAGGTTTAGTAATGATGGTGTCTGGCTGACACCACTTCATTACTAAACCTAGGGCTTCGTGTCAACCCATTACCCAGACTTGACTGCACTAGAGCATGGGGAAGAGCCTATGCTAATTGCTAGAATTGGCAATCAAATATGAAGTGTCATTTCTGGGGCAGCTTATGGCTGGTATTTTCAGCCTGGGATGGGGCAAATATGCATAAAAATGAAGGTGTTGAAGAAGGAAATTACATCACAAAACTTTTTTCCTTTTTTTCAAATATCTTTATTTAGCTCAAAAAAATATTCATTGCTGTACAAAAACACATGCAAATACGCTCGTTATTTCCATTGCATTTTTTGCTGCCAACAAATTCCTAGAGATGCAGAAATGTTTCAGAAAATTTTGCTATCAAATACTCAACGTGCGCACATACCCAAAATATCGCAGAGTTACAGATTGGTTCTTGTACAGTGGTACAGCATATAGCCTATACATAAGTGTGGCTGATGCTAAAGTACCTCACATATATTTATACGTGTTTTTTTTGCTCTTTATATTTTTCAGGGTGCAGTTGGGCCCAGATGGCTCTGTAGACTATGGCCTCTGTTCACACAGGATGCATTTAGCAAGCACTGGATAATAGGCTGTGAGCCAGATGCTCTGCATCTTCCGTGTGTGAACAATGCCACATACAGATTATATCTTTTGTGCACTGGTGTACCAAATGGCCAATCCCTGATTGTAGTCTGGCTGTCTCATCAGTGTTATTACACCTGTGTAGCCGCCATCTTTATTTGGGTCCACTGCACACCGATAGTGCATTTGTTTTGAGGCCTGGACAGGTAAGCATCTCTGCCTTTTTTCTGGTGATTTTCATAGATTTTTGGAGGATTTTCAAGTCCTCTTTTTGTAGTTTTGATGTTAGAGCAGGACTTGCAAAATGTGAGGACCCATGATGTGGGCTGCGAACTGCAGTATTTTGGCCAGAATATCAACTAATACCTTACATATATTGCTATGTGTTTTTTGTACTTTATATTTTTCAGGGATCAGTTGGGCCCAGATGGCTCTGTAACCTGTGGCCTCTGCTCACACAGGATGCATTTTAGTTAGCATTGGGCAGCCCGCCTGATCTAAGAGTGTGGGCATCATTAATAGGCTGTGAGCCAGATGCTTTGTGTCTCTTGTGTGTAAACATTGCCGCATACAGACTGTATCTTTTGGTGCACTGGTGTACCAAGCGGCCAATCCCTGATTGTAGGCTGGCTGTCTGATTGGTATTATTACACCTGTGTAGCTGCCATCTTTATTTGGGTCCACTGCACCTTGATAGTGCATTTGTTTTGAGGCCTAGGCAGGTAAGCATCTCTGCCTTTTTCCTGGTGTGTTTTTACTGATGATAAAGTGATCCGGGGTCTTGAGCTTTTGCCATGTTTTTGTATGCTTAAAGTATACAACAATGTAAAAAATGTACATGTTTGTACTGCAAAATTGCTAAAGCTTTTCAGTGCAAGTTTTGACAACAGTTGAAGCACATTTCAAACAACAGATTGCGAAAAATGCAATGCAAATCCATTGTAATTTGTGGTAAACACGTGTAGTTTTTAACATGGATTTTTTTATGCTCTTGAGCACACAATATGCAACATCTCCATAGAAATTTGATAAAATTCACCCAGTACTAACCTAGTCTTAAAAAGGGACAGAATGTATAATCACACATCACAGACTCTCCTGTCCCTGCAAAATTTCAGCTCCCCATCTACCTCTTCTTTCCTCTTTCTCTTTGCCTCATGGTAAAATACATTTTAAAACGATGTATGTCATAGCTTTAAAATAAGAAGAGAATCTCAGGTTTATCAAAAATCTAGGTGAGGCCTGGGCAACCTGTGCTGAATTTGTGCTTAGCGAATGAAAAAAAAATCACATTCTGGAGAATTTTGTAACATTTTTGTAGAATTTAGGGTAAATACTAGTGTTGAGCATTCCGATACCGCAAGTATCGGCTATCGGCCGATACTTGCGGTATCGGAATTCCGATACCGAGATCCGATATTTTTGTGGTATCGGGTATCGGTAACGGATCCATAGTGAGGTGTAAAATAAAGAATTAAAATAAAAAATATTGATATATTCACCTCTCCGGCGGCCCCGGGACATCACGCGGGTAACCGGCAGGCTTCTTTGTTTAAAATGAGCGCGTTTAGGACCTGAGGAATGACGTCGCGGCTTCTGATTGGTCGCGTGCCGCCCATGTGACCGCGACACGACCAATCAGAAGCCACGACGTCATTCTCAGGCACTAAACTCCTCATGCTAGGAATTTAGGGCCTGAGGAATGACGTCGCGGCTTCTGATTGGTCGCGTGCCGCCCATGTGACCGCGACACGACCAATCAGAAGCCGCGATGTCATTCTCAGGCACTAAACTCCTCATTCTAGGAATTTAGGGCCTGAGGAATGACGTCGCAGCTTCTGATTGGTCGCGTGCCGTCCATGTGACCGCGACACGACCAATCAGAAGCCGCGACGTCATTCTCAGGCACTAAACTCCTCATTCTAGGAATTTAGGGCCTGAGGAATGACGTCGCGGCTTCTGATTGGTCGCGTGCCGCCCATGTGACCGCGACACGACCAATCAGAAGCCGCGACGTCATTCTCAGGCACTAAACTCCTCATTCTAGGAATTTAGGGCCTGAGGAATGACGTCGTGGCTTCTGATTGGTCGCGTGCCGCCCATGTGACCGCGACACGACCAATCAGAAGCCGCGACGTCATTCTCAGGCACTAAACTCCTCATTCTAGGAATTTAGGGCCTGAGGAATGACGTCGCGGCTTCTGATTGGTCGCGTCGCGGTCACATGGGCGGCACGCGACCAATCAGAAGCCGCGACGTCATTCCTCAGGTCCTAAACGCGCTCATTTTAAACAAAGAAGCCTGCCGGTTACCCGCGTGATGTCCAGGGGCCGCCGGAGAGGTGAATATATCAATATTTTTTATTTTAATTCTTTATTTTACACATTAATATGGATCCCAGGGCCTGAAGGAGAGTTTTCTCTCCTTCAGACCCTGGGAACCATCAGAATACCTTCCGATACTTGGTGTCCCATTGACTTGTATTGGTATGGAATATCGGTATCGGCGATATCCGATACTTTTCGGGTATCGGCCGATACTATCCGATACCGATACTTTCAAGTATCGGACGGTATCGCTCAACACTAGTAAATACTATTATGCCCCAAAATTACAGAAGTATTCTTGGAGTGATACCTTTATTAGCTAACCAGAATAAATATATTTGCAAGCTTTCAGCTTCTAATGGCTGGTTAAAAAAACTTCCTGAAGAAGGAGCCTCTGCGCTCTGAAAGCATGCAAATACTGTATGTTTTCTGGTTAGCCAATAAAGGTATCACTCCGACATCTGTCATTTGTGGCATAAAAGTATTTACAACGATTTTCCCGGCTCAGATGGTAGAATAATATAATTTTTTATTGCACATCATGTAGAATTTAATAACACTCAAATTAATTTTCCCAACGCTAATTAAAATAATAACAACAATATGTTAATGTTAATATTGTGGAGAACTCATTTCAACCTATTGTTTTGACTCTTGACAACAGTCAATATGACTCTCAACAGTCAACTCTCATGGGTTCCCTTGGGAAAATAAATTGCTTTCCTATGATCTAGGCTAAGATAAAATCATTTAAAATCAGGTCAAAAAGAAAAAGCTGCAGTAACACAAGCAACTCTCACATTAACTCTTGATATATAAGACTGTTTGGAGGCTACAGTCATGATACATGTCTTGTTTTAAAGCTGTGATTCATAGCCAGAAATATGGCCTGTAGTAGCCTTTTATAGTGCTGATGTGTCTTTCTGCAAGAACTTATGAAATACGTCTTTGGAAGGGAAATAGTTAAAGGTGTACTTAACCAACACATAACAGCAATTGGACCGCTTGCAAATATGCTAAACTATTAGTAAACTCAAATCAAGACACAATTTTCTTACTATACTAGCTTTGTAACACTTTGTGATTAAAATATAGGACACTTTTTGTACTATTTTCATCCATTATAGTCCTAATAATAATTTTAAAAAGATAATAAAATATTTACTGCATTTGATTCCTTGTTTTATAATAAATCATTAAGGTTTCCATTTGGAAAAAGACATTGTAATTGTCAGTCACAAACACAACTGAGCATGAAAGTTCATTGCAAATATTAAGGTAGTGATCCTTGGCAAATAAATCTTGCTATATGGCTATTGTACATGAGATAACATTGTATCTGGTTGTGCACTGGAATGTAAAATAAGCTGAACAAGTGCAATTTTATACAATAAGATAAAATGAAGCAGCGCTATGCAGCGCTATGCAAACAGCAATTTAACTACATGTATGATAAAGTGAAAATGATTTACAGTATATTATTAATCTAAGAATACAAATAGTTCAATAGTTTTTGTGCAATACAAAATTGTTCAAAATTGTTCAAAATTGTTCAAAGCTTTTTCCAAGCAAGAGCACTACCTAGAACCAGCAGTAGCGTAAAACTCGCAGCTACTTGAATTTTTCTGTTTGTTAAGTGAATACTCTGCATCAACCATATCTGACTATTCCTGTTATAACTCTAAGATATTTGCCCCAGCCCAGGTGCAATTGTAGTTGGACAAAAGTGCCTGTGGCACCAATCCTTGCAGTTCATCCTTTTAAGCCACAGGCAACTTCCATTCTGTAGCCTATGAGAGGATGAATCTAATGCGAAGACAATAACATTACATTTTGCATGTCCGCCACTCAGTATTTGAAGGCAATATAAAGTAAACATGAGTAGTGATGGGTGAACCCCTTGATGTTCGGGATCGGCGAGTTCGCCCGAGTTTTTCTGTAAAGTTCGAGTTCGGGGCCGGAGATGACGCTAACTTGCATCCGAACCCCGAGCAGTGGGGGCTGTAAAAGAAAGCATAAAATTAATAATAAACATTATAATTATACTTACCTGTCCAGCGATGTGTCCTCCCATCCCGCTGTCTCGCGGCCGCATGTGCTTCACTGCACAGCACGGTCACTGCACAAACACTGCCGGAAAAGCCGAAGACTGCCGAGTGCAGTTAATACTGCTGTAAGGTAATGAGCGGCCCCGGGAGCAGATGCGGCTGGGAGACAGCAGGACGAGAGGACGCGTTGCTGGACAGGAAAGTATAATATTTATAATCTTTATTATTAATTTTATGCTTTCTTTTACAGGCCCTGGACCCGAACTGGACCCGAACCATAACACAGGTTTTCCACGGAAACCCATGTTCGGGACCTTGTGACCTTCACAGATCGGGTTTGCCCATCCCTAAACAAGAGTTCTTTTGAAATCCTGGGGAAATCTTTCTCAGGGTATTAACTATAATTCTTCATGGTAGAGGGGAAGTAACGGTTTACAGGCACATAGAGCTATAACACATTTCTGAGCTGAGGAAGACCACAGGGTTTTTTTTTCAAGCTTCTTTTCATCACACAAAATCACTTCTCTTCATGCAATGCTTCATCAGCATGTATGAATGTCTCTTTACAGATCACTTCTCCACAGATAACTTCTCTTCATACTCAGTGTCATAACCTAAGCAGAACTGTACTTTGCTTATACAGTGTGGTGGGGGAAGGGGAATTAGTGCGATCTGTAGCTCTCTCACTTCTATCTTGAAGTAATAAAGATTCTCCTGGTTGTCAAAAATTGAGCTTGATTTAAGTTGGTATACATGCAGCACATAAACGCATGTTCACTTTGGCCATAAAGCATACAAAACCCACAAGAAGCAAAATAAACATAAACCTTACTGTAACTAAATAAGTAAAAAGCAAAAATGCATTTAAATAACATAGCCTTTGACACAGTGGACCATTCCCTATTATTACAGACCTCTCATCCCTTGGCATCGCAGACTTGGCCCTATCCTGGATCTCATCATACCTAACAGACCGGACATTCAGCGTCTCCCACTCATACACCACCTCCTCACCTCGCCCACTATTTGTCGGAGTCCCACAAGGTTCAGTCCTCGGGCCCCTGCTCTTCTCCATTTACACCTTTGGCCTGGGACAGCTCATAGAATCTCATGGCTTTCAGTATGACCTCTATGCCGACGACACACAGATCTACATCTCTGGACCAGATATCACCTCCCTTCTAACCAGAATTCCTCAATGTCTGTCCACTATTTCATCCTTCTTCTCCACTAGATTTCTGAAACTTAACATGGACAAAACAGAATTCATCATCTTTCCCCCATCTCACGAGACCCCCCCAACGAACCTATCCATTACATTAAATGGCTGCCCACTCTCCCCAGTCCCACAAGCTCGCTGCCTCGGGGTAATCCTTGACGCTGATTTCTCCTTCAAACCACATATCCAAGCCCTTTCCACTTCCTGCCGACTTCAACTCAAAAATATTTCACGAATCCGTTCATTCCTCAACCATGAATCTGCAAAAACCCTAGTCCATGCCCTCATCATCTCTCGCCTTGACTACTGCAACCTCCTGCTCTGTGGCCTCCCCTCTAACACTCTCGCACCCCTCCAATCTATTCTAAACTCTGCTGCCCGACTAATCCACCTGCCCCCCCGCTATTCCCCGGCCTCTCCCCTCTGTCAATCCCTTCACTGGCTCCCCATTGCCCAGAGACTCCACTACAAAACCTTAACCATGACGTACAAAGCCATCCACAACCTGTCTCCTCCATACATCTGTGACCTCATCTCCCGGCACTTACCTACACGCAACCTCCGATCCTCACAAGATCTCCTACTCTACTCCCCTCTTATCTCCTCTTCCCACAATCGTATACAAGATTTCTCTCGCGCATCAACCCTACTCTGGAACCCTCTACCACAACACATCAGACTCTCGCCTACCATCGAAACCTTCAAAAAGAACCTGAAGACCCACCTCTTCCGACAAGCCTACAACCTGCAGTAACCACCGATCGACCAAACCGCTGCATGACCAGCTCTATCCTCACCTACTGTATTCTCACCCACCCCTTGTAGATTGTGAGCCTTCGCGGGCAGGGTCCTCACTCCTCCTGTACCAGTTATGACTTGTATTGTTTAAGATTATTGTACTTGTTTTTATTATGTATACCCCTCCTTACATGTAAAGCGCCATGGAATAAATGGCACTATAACAATAAATAATAATAATAGGATTCTTAGTAATACTGTTGTTGATCAAAAATAGCATAAAAGCCATCCCACTGTCGACAAGGTGACCCTGATTGGGGCAGACCTATGCTGTCTAATATAATATTAAAAACCTTGCCATGTGTCAGAGTTGACCTCAATGTGTGAATAATGGCAGACAAAAGGACCAGTTCACGACCTGTGGACACCAGTCTAGGGAAGCCTTTAAATGCTATTTCCAGCTCAGCAGAGAGAAAATGCATGTTCATTTTTGCCATAAAGCATACAAAACCTACAAGAAACAAAATGAAGAAAAAAAACACTAAAATTTAGCTTGATTTAAGTTGGTATACATGCAGCACATAATCTCTGCTTGTAGGTTTTGTCTGCTTCTATGATTGCAGCAATCACTTCTGAGGAAGAACTGGTCTATACAACTTGTCTGATTTCAGTCTGACAGGAGACTCTAGCACAACCCTTAAGGTACCTTCACACTGAGTGATATTGCAACGAGAACGACAACGATCTGTGACGTTGTAGCGTCCTGGATAGCGATATCGTTGTGTTTGACACGCAGCAGCGATCCGGATCCCACTGTGACATCGCTAGTCGTTGGTGAAAGTTCAGAACTTTATTTGGTCGTTAGATCAGCCTGAATCGTTGTGTTTGACATGAAAAGCAAAGACGCCAGCAACGAGGAAAGGGGCCGTCGCAGCGTATTGTTGTGGCCAGGTAGGCGTTATACATTACAAAAGGAGACGCCTTTAAATTTAGCAATGTCGCTCGTAGATAGATACGCAATTATGTTACATTTCGGAGACCCCATTATATTACATTCTATTAGAAAAGGAGACGCCATCTGTCATAATAGCCTGGGAGGTGGTGTGAACATTATTATAGTAATGTAATTATCACCATAATGCATTCCAAAGACAAAAGGTGACGCCTACATTACATTATTACATTAAAAAAGGCACCCCTTTACATTGCATTACAAAAGGTGACGCCAACTGTCACGACAGCCTAGGAGGTAGGTGTGAACTTTACATAAGGGCGTATTTACAATTCATCACTATTACAAAAGAAGACCCCTTTAAATCTCATTATTACATTACAAAAGGTGACGCCATAACGTTATAGATTTCAAATGGCTTTGTTGTTACGTCTCACTGAGAACGCTGATTGGTCACATCAGGGTCATCTGTACCTGCGTTCCGAAATATAAACCGCGACTTTACAACTTTTCAATCACTTGTGCGTACTCTGCCATCCACGAGCATCTCGTGTGCGTCTTGGTTCTAAATCCATCGTGTTCCTTCTCCATCTCATGGGCGTCTTGGTTGTAACTTTTGAGCGACCTGTTTGTAGATCTTCAACTCTGCAGCGTTCTCAATTAGTACATCTACGGTGAGTATATCCTTGTGCTGTATTCATTTGCCATGCAGCAATACTAATTTATGTGTATAGAAATAGATGTATACTACATCTCAGCAGTGATTTTTTTAGAGCTTTCAAGTTTATAACCAAATACCCTTTAGCGCTGTAGTATTTCCCTTTTAGTGGTAATTCTAACGATTTTGTAGTATGGTGTGTTTCACCAACATGAAATTGGCCATTGACAAAAAAGCAACCAATAGAATTTACAAATTTTTCAATGCTCAAAATGGATGAAAATAATAGGGTAAAGCACATGGCCCCCATCCCATCCCCAAATGGTGGCTATGGGGAAACACACAAACGGCCCCCATCCCATCCCCTAAATGGTGGAAATAGTCCCACGGACCATCCCATACAATAAATGACTGATAACAATAGGAACGGCATACGGCCCATCAAACGTTTTATTTTTGCTGTTTCTTAACTTTTATTTTTTTATTTTTTACAGATGTCTACAAATGAGCAGGACTGTGTTCGGGCACTCATAGAGATGTACCGCTCCCTGCCCTGTTTGTGGAAGATAAAATCTAAGGATTATAGCTCTCCGCACAGTTTTCAAAAAAGAGGTCAACAAAGTGGAAAATTCTAAGAAATCTGGGGCCGGAACTGACGAAGTCTATGTGCCCAGGTTGTGGTATTACGACCTGATGGCATTCACTAGAGACCAAGAAATCCCTCGCCCTTGCCAGACTGTGACAAGCCTTTGTGAGCCATCGCCCGAAGATATCCTGCCTGAGTCTCCTGACGAGCAAGTAAGTACCCCCAAGCTTCCCTTCTTGTAGCATGCCGTGTGTCTTGTATGTTTATGAGACTGCATGGTTTCCAGTAATACTGAGTCACGTTTTTCATGTTTAATCCCCCTGATGATAACAGCTGCCACTTCCTGTGTCCGTAATTAACATATTGTGTCTTCTGCACATTCGTACAGTATTGCCGGCCAATGTAGTTCAGCACAGCTCTTTAACCCCTTTGTTTTTTAACCCAGGTAACTGTTCCTCATAGGTTCCAATGGACGGGCATAGAGGTGTTTGGGGAGGTGTGGGCTCTCTAGGGCTGTGTGGCAGAGTCGTTGTATGATATTTATTTTAAATTTTTCTTTTTCATGTAATCGCAGGTGCCTCTGCAACAGCGGGAAACAACGGAAGCTAACAATGTCCAGTCCCCTCAGTCCTCCAGTAGCCCGTCTGTCGAGGAGCAGACATGTCCACTGCGCCCATCTAGAAAAAGAAAATCAACAGCAGCCACACCTGTGGATCTCCTGGCAGTGGCCAACAGCATCTTGTCCAAGCATGTCACAACCAAACTCTCCCCATTCGCATCCTTGGTTGAGGAACGTTTAAACAGACTGGATGATACCCAAAGATCTCACACGGAGAGAATAATGTTTGACGTTATGAACGCGGCAGCCGCAGGAAAACTATGTGACACATCTACGTTGAGCATTGACGTCCGTCAGCCCAGTGCCCATTTTTATTGGGGACACCAACAGGAGCCCATGCACAGCACTCCTCTCCGCAGACCTGGGCCACATAATTCTCTGTTCCGGACACCACCTGCACCCCCTTCTTTTGGTGACTTATCACAAGGACCTCCTATGGCCACGCACCACTACAGTGAGATGGACACGTACTACCAAAATTTGTAGTGTTGTTGTAGTTGAAATAAATGAGACTTGTGTTTTAGATGCTCCACAAGTAATCCCCTATGCCTTCTCCCCTGAAGGCATCCTCCTGGCACCCGGTCATTAATCCCCTATGACTCATCAACATTAAAAATGTATTGTAATAAATAATAATAACATTTTTTAATACAAATTATTAAATTTTTGGTTTATAAAATTTGTGTATGTACTACGTGTCTCTTTGGCTTGGCAATAAATGACGCCGCTGGGCAATATACTACGTTGCTGGGCAATATGCGACGGGGACATGCAAATGCTAGAATACCCAATGCATTCCCGTCACACATAACTATATCGTTAACGATATCGTTGCTTTTTGTGACGTAGCAACGATATCGTTAACTAAATTGTTGTGTGACAGTGTCCAGCGATCAGGCCCATGCTGGGAGATCGTTGGTCGCTGGGGAAAGTACAGCACTTTTTTTTGTCGCTGAATCTCCCGCTGACATCGCTGATTCGGCATGTGTAACGCCGATTCAGCGATGTCGTCAGAGGTAACAAGGGAAACATTGGGTTACTAAGTGCAGGGCCACTCTTAGTAACGTGATGTTTACCATGGTTACCGTTGTCAATGTTAAAATGTTAAAAAAACAAACAGTACATACATTCCCGCTGTATGGTCACGTCCCTCACCTTCGGCTTCCCGCACTGACTGGTGAGCGCCGGCCGGCAGTAAAGCACAGCGTTGACATCACCGTTGTACTTTACAGCCGGCGCTCAGTCAGTGCTGGAAGCTGAAGGCGAGGGACATGACCATACAGCGTGAATGTAAGTATGTAGTGTTATTTTTTTTTACATTTACAATGGTAACCAGGGTAAACATCGGGTTAATAATAGCGGCCCTGCACTTAGTAACCCGATGTTTACCCTGGTTACCCGTGGACTTCTGGATCGTTGCTCGCTGGAGAGCTGTCTGTGTGACAGCTCTCCAGCGACCAAACAGCGATCGACATCATTGTCGGTATCGCTGCAGCGTCGCTGAGTGTGAAGGTACCTTTAGAATATGGTGACCATCTACTAATTATATATATATATACTAGATTGTGGCCCGATTCTAACGCATCGGGTATTCTAGAATATGCATGTCCCCGTAGTCTATGGACAATGATGATTCCAGAATTCGCGGCAGACTGTGCCCGTCGCTGATTGGTCGAGGCAACCTTTATGACATCATCGTCGCCATGGCAACCATTATGACATCATCGTCGCTGTGCCCGTTGCTGATTGGTCGAGGCCTGGCGGCCTCGACCAATCAGACGCGGGATGTCTACGTCCTTTATGACATCATCGTCGCTGTGCCCGTTGCTGATTGGTCGAGGCCTGGTGGCCTCGACCAATCAGAGACGCGGGATTTCTACGTCGATGCTGTGCCGGTCTCTGATTGGTCGAGGCCTGGCGGCCTCGACCAATCAGAGAGCCGGGATTTCCAGGACAGACAGACAGACAGACAGACAGACGGAAAAACCCTTAAACAATTATATATATATATATACATATACATATACACACACATCAGGAAATCGCTAGTGCATAGGATGCTGCAGACTCACAGGTTTCATATGTTTGATACAGAAGTAGAGTATGTTCATAGATAGATATGTTTATTGGTATGTATGTAAAATAATAAGAAATAACAAATAGATATATCGTTATGTTCACATTTATTACAGAAAAAGGAATATCATGGGTCATCCAAAAATTGTTATACATGAGCACTTTTACACAAGAGCACTTGAACCCCCAAAAAATGTCATCCATAATACATGGTAAAAGTTATGCCAACAGTTACGTTACAGCTGTTGATACTGCCGTGGGACAGCCCCTGGCCCATTGAAAAAGTCACAGTACTTGTCCCTGCTATTCGTTGCATCATCACAGTTCCTTCCAGAACCCAGACTTTCCAAACCACAAACCCTGTGCGCGTCTAGACGCCATTCGTCCTGGGTTACATCTCCGTTACCCTGGTCCACAGAGTCTACATACTGTGGAGGGCTGTATGCAGTGGCATCACGGCGACGTAGAAAGTTGTGGAGGACACAACAAGCAAGCACCACACAGTCAATAGACGTTAGTTTCATGTTTAGTGCTGTGTGGAAAACCCGAAATTGGTTTGCCATTATTCCGAATGCATTCTCCACAACGCGGCGAGCTCTGGAAAGTCTGTAATTAAAGATTCGTCGTTCCGGTGTCAGAGTCTTCTGGGAGAAGGGCTTCAAAAGGTTGGGATGCAGTGGGAAAGTCTCATCTCCGACAAACACAAAGTTCATGTTTTCTGTTGTGTCGCTGTTGGGCGGCAAGGCAAGTTTATTATTTTTCAAGCGTTCCCCAAAATCTGTGTGCTCCAAAACTCCTCCATCGGATACTCTCCCGTTAATCCCAACAGACACACTTATGAAATCATAGTTAGCATTTACGAGGGCCATGAGAATAATGCTAAAATATCCCTTATAGTTATAATAAAAGGAGCCAGAGTGTGGTGGTTGGGTGATGCGTACATGTTTGCCATCCAAGGCCCCACCGCAATTAGGGAACTGCCATTGCTCCTCAAATCCCCTTGAAATCTCTTTCCAGTCATCCGGAGTCTGTGGGAAAGGCATGTAACTGCGGTGTAAAACTGAGACAATAGCTTTACATGTCTCAGGGATGATGACGCTGAGTAGGGATCGGGAAATTGCTGCGCAGTAATGCAAGTCTTGCATAGACCTGCCAGTCGCCAGGAAACGCAGCGTGACAGCCAGTCTCTCATCCACAGGGACAGCTGCTCTCATCTGTGTATTTTGCCGCCTGATATAAGGTTCTACAGCTGCAAGTAGGACATTAAATGAATCCTCCGACATTCTCAGGTAGTTACGAAAATCATGCGGGTTGTTATCCTGAAGTTCCCTTATAAGGCCCATATGGGACAATTGATTCCTCTTCTGCAGCCACTGTTTGGTCCACATGCGGCGCTGACGCTTTGCACGATTCTTTCGCGCTTGAGCCTCAAGCTGGTTGTGAGCTTCTAACAACAACGCAGCCGCTACAAGCACAGGAACATCTGATGTAGACATGTCAACCTGAAAAGGAGAAAAAAAAAAAAATTAGTACATATGATTAGCAAAATTGACACAAGACATCCAATACTGTAACATAGCGTTCACACATGTTTATTTTTTCCTACGATTTTATGGCTACATTCACATTTTCTATACATAAGGTACATTATGTTGACACAACAGCCATACTGATATAATACCCAAAAATTACTGTACAAGCCACAGAAAAACAAACCAGGACGAAGAACGCTGCGACTTGATAATGGGAACGCCAAAAAGAGAGTTCTGGAGCCAGAGTCACAACCGCGACGCTGTACAGAAACGGAGACGCTATAGCGATGCGGATCGCGCTGCAGCAAGGCAGAGTCAAGGACGTCTTCTGGACATGGTTAGTCGTTGCCGGGCGTCTCAGTTTCTCAAAATGGCAGCGAGACAGAGGTCTGCTCCTCTGGGGCAGACCGAGATTCGTTTCTTTGTGGGACATATGGATGCCCTTGATTATGAGGGTCGGGAGACTCGCCCTGCACACCCCAATCTCCATAAAAGCGAGGTTCTTCGCAAGATTGGGCGTATGATGGAGCGGCGATTTGGCCTACGCCGCAGTGTGCTCCAGCTCCGGAAGAAGTGGGCGGATCTACGTTATAAGCAGCCACTTCTTCTGGCACAGTTGCTGGCGGAGACAAGGCAAGGCAAGTACCAGTATGGGGTATTTGGGTGACGCACGGTACTGGGAGGGGGACATTGGGATAATCGTGCTCGTGGTTGCCAACTTGTCCTGGACATGCCACTTTGTTCTCATGTCCGTATTGTCTGAGAGCAAATGCGGTGTCCATGATAAAGTGCTCACGTCATGGGTTCCAGAATCTCCCCCCCAATATTTAATTTTTATGGATGTCCGCTATTGTTATGTACATTGTCCAGAAATCTTTACGAGGAGGTCGGCAACCCTGCTAGGAGGGGGGAATCAGGAGACGCACGCTGCCGTGCGGCGCTTCCGATATTTTATATATGTACCAACATTTGGCGAGGCAATATTTAATTACACTCCTTGCCGCCAATGGCCTAGGTTTGTTTTTTTTGGTCTGTAGCCCTGTAGTTTTGGTGTCTAAACCTTGCGTTTCTTTTTTTTGGGTGTAGAGAGACGCCATCGGGCATCGGCGGCAGCAACCAATGCGGCGACGAGCGGCAGCCCACAGCCCGGTCCATCCCGTAAGTTAACCATCATATATTGCAATTTTATAACAGCATACGGGACATTAGAGGGGAGCTGAAATATTGTATACATTACAAATGCAGGCCAATTTTCACGGGCACCTAACTTTTGCTGACAATGGCGCCATTTTTTTTTTTTTAAGTATAGAGATCTGTAGTTTTGGTGTCTAAACCTTGCGTTTCTTTTTTTTGGGTGTAGAGAGATGCCATCGCCATCGTACATCGGCGGCAGCAACAAGTGCGGCGACCAGCGGCAGCCCACAGCCCGGTCCATCCCGTAAGTTAACCATCATATATTGCAATTTTATAACAGCATACGGGACATTAGAGGGGAGCTGAAATATTGTATACATTACAGATGCTGTTACACCACCGATGCAGACAACCCCACCCTTCCGCCACCCATCTTCCTCCCCCGGGTCGGCGTCTTTCTCCCCTGCGTCGAGCAGTCGTAAGTGACCAAAACTGCGCGCGCTTCCCCACACCGAATTCATTTGTTAACCAGATATGTATTTGCTTCCTTTTAGCAGCGTTAACTGTGGCCCACGCGAGGGGATGGGTGGTCAGCGGCTCGAGTGAAGAGCAACAGGCGTCCCTTGTCCGTAAGTATACAGACAGAGGGAGGGGTTATCGGTGGGATGTCACATTTGACAACTACAAAAGCAACCCAAAAAATAGCACATAGAAAGCTCTCCAGCGACCAACGATGCCGAAGTTCCCCGGATAACCTGGGTAAACATCGGGTTACTAAGCGCAGGTCCGCGCTTAGTAACCCGATATTTACCCTGGTTACCATTGCAAAAAACGTTACATGTTAAAGTCCGCCATTTTCGGCAGCGCATGCGCGGTCTGGAACTCCCCGCACCTCACAATGGGGCAGCGGATGCGCAGGTAAAATGCATTCGCTGTCCCCGTTTTGCGGCGCACACAACGCTAGCATTGGTAACCTCGACCCAACGCACTGCGGCAGGCCAAGCCAGATGCTAGTGTGAAAGAAGCCTTAAGGTACCGTCCGTTCTCCAACTTTTCCTATCTTCTATCCACAGAACCAGACACCGTGAGAGAGTTGCTGGCCAAGCTACAACGGATGGAGAGAACTGTTGCTCTCCTCATGCAGCAAATACAGCAGCATAGCCGCACGCTGCGACACCTGTTGAGGCGCGGGAGGGTTGAAAATGTTTAAAAATTTTTTTTTGGTTTTTCTTATTTTGTTATAGTCTGTTATAGTTTGTAAACCCCACCCCCCATCCAAAAAAAAAAAAAAAAACAGTTTTCAAAAAACAATACAAAAAAATACAATAACCTATTGTTATTACCGTTAATATGTGTGGTGTTTTTATTTACTAGCGTAGCAGACCAGGGCCATCCAAGCCAAGGCAGACACAAAAGAGTTGGTTTACCTTTCCATATAGTGTGTGGCAAAAATGGCAGACAGCACAAAAGAGTTTGCAAACCGCATCGTAAAGTGCCTCCATCTTGTGCGTCCGCTTGCCAGATGCACAAGATGGCTGCCGGAGATGGTGTATACCTAATTATACCATGTATGTAGATAAGCATTGCTGCTTAGCCATAACTATACATACATACATACATACATACATACAACTATACATACCGTTGATAAGAAGAAAAGAAACAATGAAGACGCCGGCAGTATAGAGTACGGCGTTCCGGACAGAACGTTCACGGGTGAAGAGGATCGTAGCTGGCGAAGGATCGTTCCGGACAGGACGCTGGAAAGGCTGTAGAACGTGGACGCTGCTCTGAAACAATATGAATCAATCGCTGTAGCGTCGTGGTTTATATTCCGTGACGCCGGGACGTCATATCCTGGGTGTCTCCCAACTGGGAAACACACCTATCTGGCTGGGTTTGTTATCTATCACATCGTTCAAGCACTACTGTTTGACATGGAGCAACAACCAGCGAGAACGATATGTGAGTCGCTGTTACGTTATGGTATCGCTCCTGCATCGTTCGAAAGTTGGTGTGTTTGACATCTCTACAGCGACCTAAACAGCGACGCTCTAGCGATCGCGTTTTGGTCGGATCGTTGTCTATATCGCTGCAGCGTCGTTTAGTGTGAAGGTACCTTTACTCTTGGATGTCCAGCAAGCAATAACAACTTTCCCAGTATCCCCTGGGGCTGAGCTAATAGTCTGCTATAACCTAAATTATAGCAGACATATAGCAAAGTTCAGTGGGTATCATTATCATTACCATGGATTCCTAAATCAATGCCGGATTTATTTCCAGATGCAACCTGCTCCGTTTACCAGTAACAGGAAAAGGGTTCTCTTTATCAGTAATCTCCTGACTGATAAAGCTCTTGCATTGACCTCACCTTATGTGGAGAAGAATGCCAACCTCCTAAATTACTTAGTTTCTTTCATCACTGCTATGGACCAAGTGTTTGTTGACCCAAATCGTTGCGCTACAGCTGAAACCAAATTGCATAACCTATGTCAAGGGCGGTGCTCTGTAGCTGAATATATCTCCGAATTCTGCCGCTGGGTGGCAGACACCACATTGAATTTAGCTGCCCAGAGGAGTCAATTTCTTGAGCTTGCAAGGGTTGAGACCCCTGATAATTTGGAGGACTTTATTCAATTGTGCATTTGAATCGATCAAAGACTCACTGAACAAAGAAAGGAAAGGCTTTGAGTGTTTGGAAACACCCCTAACTACTCCTTTACTCAATCAGCATTAAAAAAACAACAGGAAATGTAAAGTTTTCCTTGAAAATATGCAAATTAATTTAATCTCTAAACCTCTATCTGCTGTAGAGAAGTAGAGGAGGCATACAGAGAATCTATGCCTCTATTTTGAGGGCACTAGACATTTTTCCATCAACTGTCATAATAAAAGGACCACAGCCTTCACAAATGCCAAGACTGAAAATGATTTAGACCTTTTTGAATGGCCAGATCTGATTATGCAGACCATGCCATCTGTAATGCAAGATAAAGGCAAAAAAGCAATCACCATCATCTCATATTGTTGTACCCATACAGGACATAATTGTTAGTCAGAAAATACAATGCTCAGCCATATTAGATTCTGGAGCAGGAGGAAATTTCATTGACTTCCAATTCACACTTGATATTAACTTTGCAAATAGGACTAAATGTATGCCAATCGACATCTGTTCCATGTGTTCTTGCTAAAGCCATTCAGTGAGAAACCATTTCCTGGAAGAAGTCAGGCACCTCCTCCACCAGAAAAAGTCCATGGTTAATATGAGTACATCGTGGATGAAATTCTGGACTCTAGAAAATTTAGATGGAGACCACAATATTTGGTCCAATGAAGGGGTTATGGACCAGAAGATAATTCATGGGAGCCAGAGGGCAACATCCATGCACCTAGGCTTACAAGAGATTTTCTTCTGAGAAATCTAGCAAAGCCAGCACCCGAGGTGTCCAGTGGCCATCCTGGAAGGAGAAGAGTACTGTCAGGATTCAAACCCAGCAGCTCCAGTGCACCAGACGGCAGCTTTTCCAGTTCCATGCTAATCCAAATACTTGTACCTATATTGTTGCCAATGGCATACACCCTGAGTTCTTGTTGGTCACCACACTGAGCTCCTGATTGACTTATCTTGATTGCACACCCTATTTAAACCTGGCCTTGCTCTCCTTCCTTGCATGATTATTGAGCTACCAGCCCCTAGTGAAGCTTCCTTCCACCTGTTACTTCTTCAAATGACAATGCTGCTCCTGATATCGACCTCTAGCTTCCCAAACTACGATTCCTGCTTATTCCTTCAAATAACATTGCCGCTCCTGGTAATGACCTCTGTCTTTCCTGACTACGATTCCTGCTTATTTCTTCAAACTACATTGCTGTCCCTGTGTACCGACTCCTTGGTTATCCCAGACAATGCTACCTGCTGATGCTGCCCCTAGTGGTTGAAATATCACTACTCCAAATCAGGTCAGTCCATAATAGAAGCACTATTATTAAAGGGGTCATCCCTTTTAAATTGATAAGTCTGCAGTCACTCTGTGTAACTGCCCACTTATAAATCTCCACAGGGTACGCACTGCGAAGGGCAGCAACCCCATTATAAATATACGCAGTAGTCGGTGGGCATGCACGCTGATGCTCCAACCTAATAGGGATAAAAGTCTGACCCTCACCTACAATAGGTTATTGTCATCTATCCTGTGGATAGGTGATAACTTATTTTCACCAGACTACAACTTTATTCATTGTCTAAGTGAAGGAAAATGGTCCCATTTGGTATAAATTTTTAATGCAGCCACAGTTGACTACAGAAAACATATAGCATGAAAAGAACAGAGAAAAGGACAGCCATTGCTATGCCTGCAAAGTTTCTGCTTTAGTGACTGAATCAGGCAGCATGTATGTCTATATCTCAGCATAGCTGCTCCTCAGCACCATTGTTGCTCTGGTTAATAGCAGTCAAGCGATAGCATTTAGTTCATAGTGATTTACTCTTTTCTGAACATGGATGTCCATGATAATGTCTCAGTGCAGAGTTAAATCTCGTATATAGAGTCTGTATCTGAGAATGTTCTTAAAAGTTATAGTGGAAATCTTTGCCCATAAAAAGTAAATCACAGTGTGAACTTGCAAACCTCCGACTGAGATCTGCCAGATTAACACGGCTTTGTACAATAGTGTACATTCAAGCTTCTTTAAACAAGTGTTAAAATTTATAATAAATTCACATACCATACTTTAATACTTTATATTTTCTTACATTGTTAATCCATAGGGAGATACGGGAAAGTACATCTAACTTCTTGTCACACATGTTTCCCTATAAAGGCCTGTAGCTTTGAAGTCACCCGGTCTTCCCCAGTTTACTGAGCAGATTATCATACCCTGTAAGATGGGGGACAAGTATCTTGGTTATCAGAGATCTCAGTGTAGTTGGATTCCATCTTCAGATTCAATGAGTAAGCAAGTTGATCATACAGATTACCGTATATTGAAATGAAGGGACCCTCACTCATAAATGGATTTTCTGAACAATTATAAACTTTCCAGTAGGCTTGAGCGAAACGGATCAGACAAATTCAAAAGTCGCCGACTTTTGGCAAAGTCGGGTTTCATAAAACCCGACCCGATCCTAGTGTGGGATCGGCCATGCGGTCGGCGATCTTCGCGCCAAAGTCGCGTTTCGTATGACGCGTTTGGTGCCATTTTTTCAGCCAATGAAAGAGCGTGGGCAGAGTGATGACATAGGTCTTAGGGGCGTGGACGCCTATCGCCATCTTGTCGCTTGTGCGCTGTAGCGATTTGCAATGTATAACACCAGCTTTTCTGTTCAGGGACGGTGGAGAGAGAGAGAGAGAAAGAGAAAAAAAAAGTTAGATTTCCCATTGACTTTCCATTGGGTTTCGTGTTTCGGTCGATCCCCGACTTTTCGCCATAATCGGCTGATTTCACTCGACTCGACTTTTGAGATAGTCGGGTTTCGCGAAACCCGACTTGACCCTAAAAAAGTAAAAGTCGCTCAACCCTACTTTCCAGTATTGAAATTTGCAACAAATTTACTCAGCGCAAATTGGATTTTTGGAGAAAATCTGGCATGGCTGGCGAACTACCGACTCAACTATAATGGCAAGCTGTGGATGTAGAAGGACTAATTAGCTGGTACTTTGATGACAGTGTGAATTTAATCAAATATAAGTTCTTCTGTGATCCACAACAAAAAAGCAAGATAAGTTGATGTTTTTTAGCATGACTTTGCAAAACTTTTGATTTTTTTTACCTGACCAACAGTTTGTGAAACATGAGACTATGTGCAAAAATTGAGGATATCCATTTTTGTAATATTTGTTTATTATTATACATCTTTTTTACATAAAATGTGTGGTGTTCATCAATATCCATTCTAAGGATTTACAAATAAATGGAAAAATTGCATAAAACACAATTTTGCAGGCATATTTATTGATTATTTATATTGGTAAAACTATCAGACCATTATTTGTACGTTTCCGGGAAAATTTCAGTTCAATTACATCAAGAAAGGGCTCTACGAGGTCAATACACCATATTTGGGAGGTGCACTACCGTTCAAAAGGTTAGGGTCACTTAGAAATTTCCTTATTTTTGAAAGAAAAGCACAGTTTTTTTTCCAAAGAAGCTAAAATTAAATGATTCAAAAATACACTTTATACATTGTTAATGTGGTAAATGACTATTCTAACTGCAAACATCTGGTTTGTAATGCAATATCTTCATGGGTGTATAGAGGCCCACTTCCAACAACCATCACTCCAGTGTTCTTATGGTACTTTGTGTTTGCTAACTGTGCAAGAAGGCTAATGGATGGTTAGAATACCCTGGAAAACCCTTGTGCAAGTATGTTAGCACAGCTGAAAACAGTTTGGCTGATTAGAGAACCTGTAAACCTGACCTTCCTTTGAGCTAGTTGAGAATCTGGAGCATTACATTTGTTGGTTCCATTAAACTCTCAAAATGGCCAGAAACTCATGTGGAACTCAACAGTCTATTCTGATTCTTAGAAATGAAGGCTATTCCATGTGAGAAATTGCCAAGAAACTGAAGATTTTCTTCAACAGTGTGTACTACTCCTTTCAGAGGAGAGCACAAACAGGCTCTAACCAGAGTAGAAAGAGAAGTGGGAGGCCCCGCTGCACAACTGAGCAACAAGACAAGTACATTAGAATCTGTAGTTTGAGAAATTGACCCTTCACAGGTCCTCAACTGGCAGTTTCATTAAATAGTACACGCAAAATGCCAGTGTCAACATCTACAGTGAAGATGTGACTCTGGAATGCTGGCCTTCAGGGCAGAGTGGCAAAGAAAAAGCCTTATCTGAAACTGGCTAATAAAAGGAAAAGATTAATATGGGCAAAAGAACACAGACATTGGACAGAGAAAGATTGGAATAAAGCGTTATGGACAGACAAATCCAAGTTTGAGGTGTGTGGATCACACAGAAGAACATTTGTGAGATGCAGAACAACTGAAAAGATGCTGGAAGAGTGCCTGACGCCATCTGTCAAGCATGGTGGAGGTAATGATGGTCTGGATTTGCTTTGATGCTGGTAAAGTGGAAGATTTATACAAGGTAAAAGGGATTTTGAATAAGGAAGGCTATCACTCCATTTTGCAATGCCATGCCATACCCTGTGGACAGCACTTGATTGGAGCCAATTTCATCCTATAACAGGACAATGGCCCAAAGCACACATCCAAATTATGCAATAACTATTTAGGGAAGAAGCAGGCAGCTGGTGTTCTATCTGTAATGAAGTGGCCAGCGCAATCACCAGATCTCAACCCCATTGAGCTGTTGTGGGAGCAGTTTGACCGTATGGAACGCAAAAGTCCCCATCAAGCCAAATCAACTTGTGGGAGGGGCTTCTGGAAGCATGGGGTGAAATTTCTCCAGATTACCTCAGTAAATTAACTGCTAGAATGCCAAAGGTCTGCAATGCTGTAATTGCTGAAAAGGGAGCATTCTTTGACGAAAGCAAAGCTTGAAGGAGAAAATTATTATTTGAAAAAAAAATCTTTTTTTCGAACCTTGTCAATGTCTGGACTAGATTTTCAATTCATTTGGCAACTCATTTGAGTAATAAAAGTATGAGTTTTCATGGAAAACAAAATTGTCTGGGTTACCCTAAACTTTTGAATGGTAGGCATGGTAGGCATTCAGATACACATGCAGGCAATCCCAGAGTAATGTGTTTTGCAGGTTTAGAAAGAGTTAACATACCCATGCAAGGAGGAGATCTCCATAGATGCTTACTGCAAAGAAAAGCTAGATGGATCATGTGTTCACGGGTATAGGTCCTAATTGGTTTTAATGACAAGTTTGATATGAGTGTATTCCTTTTTTAGGCCGGGGTCACTCTTGTGAGTTCAATACGAAAAACTCGCGCAAGTCTCTCACATCAACTCCCGGCCCTGATACCGGCACTCTGACCGGAGTGTGTGGCTGCATGTATTTCTATGTAGCCACACGCTCCGGTCCCGAATGCCGGCGGCAGTCCCGGGACTTGATACGAGAGACTCGTGCGAGTTTCTCACATTGGACTTCCAAGTGTGACCCCGGCCATACTGGGGCACATGCAAGATTTTTAAATTTGGGTATGTTTTGCATTGTGCTGTGTTGTTTGTTCATCCAGACAGGTGAAGAGGGTGGTACTATGTGGTTACTTCGGAACCAAACAGGTGGGTTGATCAGCTACTTAACCCCTTCAAGACCCAGCCTATTTTGACCTTAAAGACCTTGCCGTTTTTTGCAATTCTGACCAGTGTCCCTTTATGAGGTAATAACTCAGGAACGCTTCAACGGATCCTAGCGGTTCTGAGATTGTTTTTTCGTGACATATTGGGCTTCATGTTAGTGGTAAATTTAGGTCAATAAATTCTGCATTTATTTGTGATAAACACGGAAATTTGGCGAAAATTTTGAAAATTTCGCAATTTTCACATTTTGAATTTTTATTCTGTTAAACCAGAGAGATATGTGACACAAAATAGTTAATAAATAACATTTCCCACATGTTTACTTTACATCAGCACAATTTTGGAAACAAAATTTTTTTTTGTTAGGAAGTTATAAGGGTTAAAATTTGACCAGCGATTTGTCATTTTTACAACGAAATTTACAAAACCATTTTTTTTAGGGACCACCTCACATTTGAAGTCAGTTTGAGGGGTCTATATGGCTGAAAATACCCAAAAGTGACACCATTCTAAAAACTGCACCCCTCAAGGTACTCAAAACCACATTCAAGAAGTTTATTAACCCTTCAGGTGCTTCACAGCAGCAGAAGCAACATGGAAGGAAAAAATGAACATTTAACTTTTTAGTCACAAAAATTATCTTTTAGCAACAATTTTTTTATTTTCCCAATGGTAAAAGGAGAAACTGAACCACGAAAGTTGTTGTCCAATTTGTCCTGAGTACGCTGATACCTCATATGTGGGGGTAAACCACTGTTTGGGCGCACGGCAGGGCTTGGAAGGGAAGGAGCGCCATTTGACTTTTTGAATCAAAAATTGGCTCCACTCTTTAGCGGACACCATGTCACGTTTGGAGAGCCCCCGTGTGCCTAAAAATTGGAGCTCCCCCACAAATGACCCCATTTTGGAAACTAGACGCCCCAAGGAACTTATCTAGATGCATAGTGAGCACTTTGAACCCCCAGGTGCTTCACAAATTGATCCGTAAAAATGAAAAAGTACTTTTTTTTCACAAAAAAATTCTTTTAGCCTCAATTTTTTCATTTTCACATGGGCAACAGGATAAAATGGATCCTAAAATGTGTTGGGCAATTTCTCCTGAGTACACCAATACCTCACATGTGGGGGTAAACCACTGTTTGGGCACATGGTAAGGCTCGGAAGGGAAGGAGCGCCATTTGACTTTTTGAATGAAAAATTATTTCCATCGTTAGCGGACACCATGTCGCGTTTGGATAGCTCCTGTGTGCCTAAACATTGGCGCTCCCCCACAAGTGACCCCATTTTGGAAACTAGACCCCCCAAGGAACTTATTTAGATGCCTAGTGAGCACTTTAAACCCTCAGGTGCTTCACAAATTGATCTGTAAAAATGAAAAAGTACTTTTTTTTCACAAAAAAATTATTTTCGCCTCAATTTTTTCATTTTCACATGGGCAGTAGGATAAAATGGATCATAAAATTTGTTGGGCAATTTCTCCCGAGTACGCCGATACCTCATATGTGGGGGTAAACCACTGTTTGGGCACACGGCAGGGCTCGGAAGGGAAGGCGCGCCATTTGACTTTTTGAATGGAAAATTAGCTCCAATTGTTAGCGGACACCATGTCGCGTTTGGAGAGCCCCCTGTGTGCCTAAACATTGGAGCTCCCCCACAAGTGACCCCATTTTGGAAACTAGACCCCCCAAGGAACTTATCTAGATGCATATTGAGCACTTTAAACCCCCAGGTGCTTCACAGAAGTTTATAACGCAGAGCCATGAAAATAAAAAATAATTTTTCTTTCCTCAAAAATGATTTTTTAGCCTGGAATTTCCTATTTTGCCAAGGATAATGGGAGAAATTGGACCCCAAATATTGTTGTCCAGTTTGTCCTGAGTACGCTGATACCCCATATGTGGGGGTAAACCACTGTTTGGGCGCACGGCAGGGCTCGGAAGGGATGGCACGCCATTTGGCTTTTTAAATGGAAAATTAGCTCCAATCATTAGCGGACACCATGTCACGTTTGGAGAGCCCCTGTGTGCTTAAACATTGGAGATCCCCCAGAAATGACACCATTTTGGAAACTAGACCCCCAAAGGAACTAATCTAGATGTGTGGTGAGGACTTTGAACCCCCAAGTGCTTCACAGAAGTTTATAACGCAGCGCCATGAAAATAAAAAAAAAAATTATTTTCTCAAAAATGATCTTTTAGCCTGCAATTTTTTATTTTCCCAAGGGGTAACAGGAGAAATTTGACCCCAAAAGTTGTTGTCCAGTTTCTCCTGAGTACGCTGATACCCCATATGTGGGGGTAAATCACTGTTTGGGCACATGCCGGGGCTCGGAAGTGAAGTAGTGACGTTTTGAAATGCAGACTTTGATGGAATGCTCTGTGGGCGTCACGTTGCGTTTGCAGAGCCCCTGATGTGGCTTAACAGTAGAAACCCCCCACAAGTGACCCCATTTTGGAAACTAGACCCCCAAAGGAACTTATCTAGATGTGTGGTGAGCACTTTGAACCCCCAAGTGCTTCATAGCAGTTTATAATGCAGAGCCGTGAAAATAATAAATACGTTTTCTTTCCTCAAAAATAATTATTTAGCCCAGAATTTTTTAATTTTCCCAAGGGTAACAGGAGAAATTTGACCCCAAAAGTTGTTGTCCAGTTTCTCCTGAGTACGGTGATACCCCATATGTGGGGGTAAACTACTGTTTGGGCACATGCCGGGGCTTGGAATTGAAGTAGTGACGTTTTGAAATGCAGACTTTGATGGAATGCTCTGCGGGCGTCACGTTGCGTTTGCAGAGCCCCTGATGTGCCTAAACAGTAGAAACCCCCCACAAGTGACCCCATTTTGGAAACTAGACCCTGAAAGGAACTTATCTAGATGTGTGGTGAGCACTTTGAACCCCCAAGTGCTTCATAGAAGTTTATAATGCAGAGCCGTGAAAATAATAAATACGTTTTCTTTCCTCAAAAATAATTATTTAGCCCAGAATTTTTTATTTTCCCAAGGGTTACAGGAGAAATTGGACCCCAAAAGTTGTTGTCCAGTTTCTCCTGAGTACGCTGATACCCCATATGTGGGGGTAAACCACTGTTTGGGCACACGTCGGGGCTCAGAAGGGAAGTAGTGACTTTTGAAATGCAGACTTTGATGGAATGGTCTGCGGGTGTCACGTTGCGTTTGCAGAGCCCCTGGTGTGCCTAAACAGTAGAGACCCCCCACAAGTGACCCCATTTTAGAAACTAGACCCCCCAAGGAACTTATCTAGATATGTGGTGAGCACTTTGAACCCCCAAGTGCTTCACAGACGTTTACAACGCAGAGCCGTGAAAATAAAAAATCATTTTTCTTTCCTCAAAAATTATGTTTTAGCAAGCATTTTTTTAGATTCACAAGGGTAACAGGAGAAATTGGACCCCAGTAATTGTTGCGCAGTTTGTCCTGAGTATGCTGGTACCCCATATGTGGGGGTAAACCACTGTTTGGGCACACGTCAGGGCTCGGAAGTGAGGGAGCACCATTTGACTTTTTGAATACGAGATTGGCTGGAATCAATGGTGGCGCCATGTTGCGTTTGGAGACCCCTGATGTGCCTAAACAGTGGTAACCCCTCAATTCTAACTCCAACACTAACCCCAACACACCCCTAGCTCTAATCCCAACTGTAGCCATAATCCTAATCACAACCCTAACCCCAACACACCCCTAACCACAACACTAACCCCAACACACCCCTAACCCTAACCACAACCCTAATTCCAACCCTAACCCTAAGGCCATGTGCCCACGTTGCGGATTCGTGTGAGATATTTCCGCACCATTTTTGAAAAATCTGCGGGTAAAAGGCACTGTGTTTTACCTGCGGATTTTCCGCGGATTTCCAGTGTTTTTTGTGCGGATTTCACCTGCGGATTCCTATTGAGGAACAGGTGTAAAACGCTGCGGAATCCGCACAAAGAATTGACATGCTGCGGAAAATACAACGCAGCGTTCCCGCGCGGTATTTTCCGCACCATGGGCACAGCGGATTTGGTTTTTCATATGTTTACATGGTACTGTAAACCTGATTGAACACTGCTGCGGATCCGCAGCCAAATCCGCACCGTGTGCACATAGCCTAATTCTAAAGGTATGTGCACACGCTGCGGATCCGCAGCAGTTTCCCATGAGTGTACAGTTCAATGTAAACCTATGGGAAACAAAAATCGCTGTACACATGCTGCGGAAAAACTGCACGGAAACGCAGCGGTTTACATTCCGCAGCATGTCACTTCTTTGTGCGGATTCCGCAGCGGTTTTACAACTGCTCCAATAGAAAATCGCAATTGTAAAACCGCAGTGAAATGCGCAGAAAAAAATGCGGTAAATCCGCCATAAATCCGCAGCGGTTTAGCACTGCGGATTTATCAAATCCGCAGCGGAAAAATCCGCAGAGGACCAGAATACGTGTGCACATTCCTAACCCTAACCCTAGCCCTAACCCTACCCCTAACCCTAACCCTACCCCTAACCCTACCCCTACCCCTAACCCTACCCCTAACCCTAACCCTAACCCTAACCCTACCCCTAACCCTAACCCTAACCCTAACCCTACCCCTAACCCTAACCCTACCCCTAACCCTAACCCTATTCTAACATTAGTGGAAAAAAAAAAATTTCTTTATTTTTTTATTGTCCCTACCTATGGGGGTGACAAAGGGGGGGGGTCATTTATTATTTTTTTTATTTTGATCACTGAGATAGATTATATCTCAGTGATCAAAATGCACTTTGGAACGAATCTGCCGGCCGGCAGATTCGGCGGGCGCACTGCGCATGCGCCCGCCATTTTGGAAGATGGCGGCGCCCGGGAGAAGATGGACGGGACCACGGCTGGATCGGTAAGTATGATGGGGTGGGGGGGACCACGGGGGGGGGGATCGGAGCACGAGGGGGGGAATCGGAGCGCGGGAGGGGTGGAACGGAGCGCGGGGGGGCTGGAATGGAGCACGGGGGGGCTGGAATGGAGCACGGGGGGGTGGAACGGAGCACGGAGGGGGGTGGATCGGAGTGCAGGGGGGGTGATTGGAGCATGGGGGGGTGATTGGAGCACGGGGGGAGCGGACACGAGCACGGGGGGGAGCGGAGCACTGGACGGAGGGGAGCCGGAGCAGTGTACCGGCCAGATCGGGGGGGTGGGGGGGCGATCGGAGGGGTGGGGTGGGGGCACACTAGTATTTCCAGCCATGGCCGATGATATTTCAGCATCGGCCATGGCTGGATTGTAATATTTCACCCGTTATAATGGGTGAAATATTACAAATCGCTCTGATTGGCAGTTTCACTTTCAACAGCCAATCAGAGCGATCGTAGCCACGAGGGGGTGAAGCCACCCCCCCTGGGCTAAACTACCACTCCCCCTGTCCCTGCAGATCGGGTGAAATGGGAGTTAACCCTTTCACCCGATCTGCAGGGACGCGATCTTTCCATGACGCCGCATAGGCGTCATGGGTCGGAATGGCACCGACTTTCATGACGCCTACGTGGCGTCATGGGTCGGGAAGGGGTTAAAGAGGATCACTTCCCTCTTACCTTGGACCCGTGGAAGCGCTTGAAGCACGAAAAAGCCATACTCCTATTGTTGCCTCCACCTCTTCTCCCTGGCGCTATGTGGTAATCCACTTTTGAATAAAGAATCACGACCGGTGAGGCGAGTGCTGCCTTCTTTTTCTACTTGACATATTTATTGATTCGCATATGACCTATAATCTGATTGACCAAATAAAGGTTGTCTACATTGAATTTTTTACGGAACATTACGAAAAAGATGCAATTTCACCATCCGGCAACGGAAAATACCCTTATCACACATAAGTATAATAGACTAGGATCAAATTAATAGGGTAGTAAAATAAAGTCAGTAACATGTTTTGGAACATGCACAAAAATGCTTCCCTGTGTTCACACTTCTGTACTAAGAGATACATGAATGTCGATACAGATTTTGCATTAATCTTGTGCAGGCTGCATCCAAAATACATTTCAATATAAATTAGAATTAATACTTTATATTGTCAAAGTTCTACTTGTTTTAAACACTGACCAGTCAGTTGTAAGAAATCTGTGACATGGAAGCAGGTGAAGTGATTTTTACAGAATTGTCATTTTTCAAAGGAGCAGAATTGTCTGGGAATATTTTAGACAAAAAAAAATGAAGAAAATGCGATCTTATAGTAAACTGAATTAGGAACAAAATCATTTTGTTTAGAAATCTGTTATCTTTTAGTGGCAGTATCAGAGCTCTGTATCTTCTCATTTATTTCAGGGCTGGTCTTCTCCTCTTTCCAGATACTGTATGCAAGCAATGTAGCACTGATCCGCCTTTCAAATGGTGCTGCAAGCTTAGGGTTAAGATATTATTCCAGGTAACAAAAGCCAATGAGAGTACACCAAGATGATGTTTGTGACATCATCTCACAGAGTAGCTAGAACAGCTGAGGTGGCTTTCAGCTTCAGCACCATTGCTATTATGATGGATGTTTACATCTCTTCATTGAGAGCCAATTATCTCGCTTTTGTGTGAGGCCCAAAGATCACTCATGCTGCCCGTCTGGATACACCAGTCTTGGATCTAGCTGAACGAATAGCTTTTCTCTGTGCATGGTAAGAGAGGCTTTTCTTTTTGTCTTCTCTTAGATATTCTAGCTGATGTGTGTGTCGTGCAGAGGAAAATGCTGGCACAACCCTGTGCCTTAGTATTGGAAGACTTAACTACAGCATTTTCAAGCATTCTGCTGTTGATAGGTTTTATATGCAGGCAACAATATTGCTTACTTCATTTACTAATATTTCTAATAATCTCTATTTTGTAATGCTATTTATTGATTAAAAAAAAAACCCAGATCATTAATTTTGTAGAGTGATATAGTGTATTACGTGAGCCTTGGATGAGCTATGTTTCCCGCAGCGGAGATAATTTGACATTTACAGGGTAATAAGTTATTCGAGTTCTTAGACAAGTTGCGGTAGCCTTGTTCACCTTTCGAGGAATTTAAAGTAGATGAACAAAAGCAACAATGCAGAAACGCTTGCTGTAACGTGAGGGCAAAGAGCTGCATTTTAAAGGCTTGTCTATAGACGCTCTTGTATTATACATACGAATGTTATTTAATAATGCAGAATGCATATTGTTCCACTGATGCTTGGATCATGTGCAGCTTTGTTATAATATGTTTCTGGTGGCAATTTCCTGCCAGTGCTTCTTGCAGAGAGAGAGAAAAAAATAAGCAATTTCTAAAGGTTTCTGAGTTGATGTGGATTTAAGAGATTAACAGTGACATTGACACTGACAAATCAGATACAATACGAGATTTAATTGAGTGAGTACAGTCCATGCTGGTTGAAGAATTCGATAATCACTGGAACTGGAACAGAACTTGAGTCTAATGAATGAAACCTTTCTGACACCTCATAAAGGTGACTATATCATTAACAACACAGTAGAGACATAATTATTCCATATTTTGCATGATTTCTGTGTTTTGGAAGCAATTGTAATAATGAGAATGGCATCACTCTGTAAACAAAGTATTCACCTGTTAGCTGCAACAATGACATTGATGACGTATATAAAAAGCCAGCAGTGCTATCATCAACCATTGTAAATATTAGATTTTTCTGATTTTCTTCCAGCTATTCAATATCCTGGAATAATAACTCTTATTTATGTAAATGCCAATTGTAACTTGACAGTCTTATTATGTGTCAGGTATGCTGATGGCATTTTAACAATGCTTATTCTAGGAAGTGCTTTGCCGAATTGAAACTTGCTTTAACTACTCTGTGTGAACTGATTGCTTGACTTCCAAAGGCAATTCAATTATATTTTCTCAATAAATAGGAACAAGATAAATGGTGTACTTTCTATATTAAAACTATGCCATTCGTTTCTCTTTAGCGGAACCCTTAGAATGCACATTGCCGAACAGAATCAGTGCGACCAATATGATTTTTTAAAAAAATGTGCGCCACAATATCGTATGACATCTATATTTTTTCAATATTTTCCATTTTGGTATAGTTTACAGCTGAAATTCAATAGTCTTAAGTTTATGATTGATTCCAAATTTGGCACAGCACCACTTACAACCAAACCTGGCGTATCTTACACAGGAAGATTTATTGAGCTTCCCAAATTCTGAGTTAAAACTTAATTACATGCATCCAAACTAATGGACTATGGGATAATATCATGCATCACCCTTTCCAATGGTAATTACAGTCTATCCTGCTGACATATCTCTCTTTGCTGTGTCTATCCACTGTAATATACGGGATCTTGTGACCTGTGTGCTTGATAATAGAACATAACATATACCCCAAAGCTGTTTGCAACTTACAACCTGTTGAATGAACTTTATACTAATAATTGAGAATTCCAAAATTGTCTGTGTCCATGTAAATTTGCTAAAACTTTATATCAATAATGATGAAGAGATTGATTCAGCTCACCAACAGGCTTACCAAAGAAATGATGATGGCCAGGATGATGGAAGTGCATGGGGTACTTGAGTCCTGAAAATGTACTGATTGAAAATTGAGTTTGAAATATAAACTTCATATAAGAAATATTACCTAATGTTATGTCTGTCTGTGTATGTGTATCTGTACCTATACTGTACATTTTCATAAGAACCTAAAAGTCCCTTTTTAATTTGCTGGACATCTTGTGCCCCTGGGATGAGATTCGGGTTCTTTCTGGGACTCTAAAACTAAGTATTACACCGTATGCCTGTGACAGGATGTGTTAAATTGCCCTACACTTACCAATATCTACTATATGCAAAGAATTGGGATACGTTAAAATACTGCACAAATCTCAAAACTGTTCTTTGATGCAGAATTTAATATCAGTATTAAATCTCTTTGATGTCAAAACTCTATGGTAAGTGGTCAACTGTGATCTTAATATATATTTTCCCCTAGAATTATCATTAGTTTTGTAAAAAATATCATTTACAGTTGCTAAACATTTTTACTTTACGTATGCTATTAAAATGTATGCTATATTTTTGGTTTGTATTGTATATACTTAGTAAGAGTCATCAATAATTTACATAAACTTGCACTTGGTTGGTGGTGTGAAGGAAGTATTTTCAGTGCAAAGTGCTTTGTGGTAGAAATTGGATATTTTATAATATTGCTCAAAAAATTGTGTACAAGTCCTATGGGGATTTTTTGGAAAGAAACCCACACTTTGTATTTACCTATTCTCAGTGGGGGCGATGCCCAGAATGTTCCCCCAGAATCACGCACCTTCGATGCCACTGTCAGAGATTTAACGTTGCATTTAATGGCTTACCAGCTGTGATTAAATCCTCCAGTAGCTCTGATATCTGTTATTATAGGGGGAAAAAAAGACGGCTGCGTAACACAAGTGACACCTTCCAGGTATGGTGCAGGCTCAGCTTCTGAGCCTGATCCATATACCTGAGCACCATGCATGTAGGGTAGATGTATGGAAGGGGTTCAAATATGAAATAATATAATGTGTATAACTTAATATAACATTACATTTCTGTCATATTAGCCATTTTATTCAAAACTATTCAATTCAAAATGCATTAAAGGTCATATGAAAAGAAAAATCAGGTAATTTATTTGATGCTAGAGTACAACATGTGCATTATGTATTCACTAATAGTATAAAATTAGTAGTTGTGCATGTTTCTAAATTCTATAGAAAACATCCAGAAAGAAAGATTTAGCAAAATAACACAAAGTTCAATTAAGTTTACAGATTCTGGCTTAAACATACATATCTATATACTCCATTAGAGTATTTCATGTAATTTCCAAACAGAATATAACTGTGACCAAAACATAAATAAAATAAAATGATGTATAGACAAGCTTCGTATATACAGTGCAATATAAAACTCTAGGTCCTGGAAGAATTTGTGCAAAGTTATCGACCGTGTTTAAAGTGAAAAGCCGAAGTTTACCCATTAAAGTTACATCCTCAGTGCCCCCCCCCCAAGTTTCAACTACCCATAACACTTTACGTTTCACAAAAATTATCATTCTGTCCTCTCCTTGCAGGAAGTTACTATCATTAAACAATCATTCAATATTTTAGTTAACCCAGGGAGACATTTACCTTTCTGTATTTTTTCTTTATAAATTTGGAGCAAGAAAGAAAGAATCGAGAAATAGTTTAAAAACAGCCCTGCACTATCTCTAGGTCGGCAGGGCTCATTGGTAGCCTAGGTAGAGCACTGCATTCTATCTAGTTGCTTTCTTTAGGGGTTAGAAAGCATAGCACAGGCACACAGGCTGTCCACAAGAAGCCTTACGAAGCATGCTCTAGTGGCAAAATGTAGGTTACAAGTGCGTAGGGCAAGACTAACATTTTTCGGTTCTTAGACCATGGACTGTTAGCACTCCCTAAGTCCTTTCCACTACTGCATTAATGAACACTTTTTTAGCCAAGCAGATTTCTAATATTTTAAGGAAATACTGGCGTAGTTTGCCCTCTAACCCTTTAGTTATTTTTGGCATTTGCTAAAATTTTACACAAATCTAGCTTGACACTATCCCTAACCTTAATCCTATTTCTAACACTAACCATAGTTTTAACTTTAGACCTATCACTAACCCTAGTCCTGGCTCTATCGCTAGTTCAAACCCTATTCCTAATCCTAATCCATGACCAGGTTAGAAAAACAAGTATGTAAAAATATAAAGTTTATTAGCATGTTAATGTTTTTTCACATGGTACAATTTTGTATTTGGGACAGCTCCCCATCATGTCTCTCTTTCCTCTTACAATATTACAAGTGAGAAGAGTGGTGAGGAATTGTGGGAGAGCATAGTTTAGCCTGACATCTCAAGCACTGCCTATGCATAGCGTAGCAGTCATGATGATTTTTAATAGGCAGCAAATGAGATGACATAGCTCACTTTCACATACTGAGAACTTTCTCTTCTCAGTCATTGCCTATGCAGAACACAGCATTCGATGACAAACTCATCCTGACATCTGCACTGTGCATAGAAACACTGACTGAGATGCCATGCTTTATGCAAAAAAGACTGGATCTCCCTGCCTTGATTGTTGCTTGGACAAAAAATTGCTAATATACTTGTTAATCTAAAAAAAAGTGATTTAGGCTACTTTCACACTAGCGTCGGTATGCGGCCGTCGCGCTGCGTCTGCCCGACGTACCGACGTATACTGTGCAAGCGCTGCACAATGGGGGCAGCGGATTCATTTTTCCAGTGCATCCGCTGCCCCATTGTGAGTTGTGGGGAGGTGGGGGCGGAGTTCTGGCCACGCATGCATGGTCAGAAATGGCGGACACAACGCAGCAAAAAACCTTACATGTAACATTTTTTGCTGCCGACGGTCCGCCACAACATGACGTAACCGTCGCACGACGGTTGCGACGTGTGGCAATGCGTCGCAATGCATTGCTAATGTTAGTCAATGGAGAAAAAACGCATCCTGCAAGCAATTTTGCAGGATGCTTTTTTTCTCCAAAACGATGCATTTCGACGTGCAGTGCACGACGCTAGTGTGAAAGTAGCCTTAATCATCAACAATTGGTTGAAAATATGCAAAATATTATTCACTTTCTATTGGTTTTATAATCAATTTACATAACCAATTAACTTGCTTACAGGATTTAGAACAGCTTGTATTAAATGTTGCCATTCCAAGTTGCGTGCATATGCAGGAATAATGCATAGCAAGCAGTACCTTGGTGCACTAAAAGCTTTAACAACAGCCTTTTGATTTAATATGTAAAGTGATGCCAACTATATTGTAATGGAATATAGAGCACTTGGTCTAGTGTTCCCAAGAGCTGGAGCAAGTATTATTGAACAACCAATTATGTATTAAATATATTTAGAAGGTGTAATCTTAATAATGGCCTTTAAATGCAGTTGTTACTGCTTCCCCCTTTAACAGTATATATTTCTCTCTGACAATATATATCACACTTTCTTGAGATTTTAATATCTAAAATAAAATGAGGGTCAATTTTGCTGACCTAAAGCTTAAACCCCTTATACACCCACTGAACCATTACAAAACAGAACATTGGCCAACTGCATAATAAAGTAATGGATGAGAATCTCCAAGGCATAATGCAAGCAGCTTGTTGAATCCATGCAACAAAGGATACATGCTGTCCTAAGGGCAAAGAAGGTCGTAACCAGCACTAGATCATATATTTTGCAAAGCGGCTACTGAAAATGTTTGATAAATGGTATCTTTTTGACTAAATATAAAGCTAATGAATTTGTCACATCTAGTAATAGAAGCTATTTATACACTATAATTTCGTGTATAACCCCAATACAAGTCAAGTAGTTCTCTCATATACATAACCTGTATCCATATGCTCCATAAGGGTTAATAAATATTATATTAATTTGGGGGCTTTGCTGTTTGGTGAGCCTACAGGATTTAGTAAACGTATGTCTATCACAATTCCACTGACATCACTGGCGTAATTCAAGGTTTCACGATAGCATCTACATTCTGAAGAGGAAAAAACAGAAACAAATGGGTTAACCTGCGCTGCCGTCAAAAGATGATGAGAAGACAGGATTCCAAGTTATGCAGTTTATTTGTCAACGTATTTCAAAGTTTGAAACTTCTTCATCAGGACAAACCAGGATTGTTTCAAACTTCGAAACTTCTTGACGATCATTTCAAACTTCGAAACGCCTTGAAAAACCACATTACTTGGATTCCTGTCTTCTCGTCATCTTTCGACAACAGCACATGTTAACCCATTTGTTTCCATTCTTCTTTGATTTCTCCTTGTGGGTCTACAGCAGCCGTAAGCCTCTTCAATGGTTATGCACACACAACCCTATCAAGTATGCCCGATTGTGCAATTTTATTCATAAGATTTTACCAGATAAGACCCTATTGTGCTTTTTTGTCATTCTCTAGTTGTATAAATTACATTCTGAAGAGAACCGCTGTCAGCCCATGGTAACGTTATCTCTGCTGTAATTTATTTCTAACCCCTTGGACATGCAAACTTTTTAATTTGCTCCTTAGTTTTTTCCTCCTCGCTTTCCATGAATCTATACTTATATTTACTTTTTGTTGACATAGCCAAATGTGGGCTTGTTATTTTGTGAGAAGAGTTGTAGTTTTAAATGACACTATTAATGTTACCGTGAAAACTACTGAAAAAGGAGGCCATTAATGATAGCCTGTTTTCTATATGCCAAGCTGTAACTTTTAGAGGTGCAACTTGATTCGCAAAAAAAATCATTCTTTCCCAAATTGCATGAACCTTTATATACTCTGGTGTGTCTTCAGGCCCCAGAGTATAATAAATGTAAGATGCAGAAAATAAAGAAAAATGCTTATACTCCCCTTACCGCTCACCTCTCCAGCCTCTCCGCCCTTCACTGTTGACCATCTGGTCCGCATCTTATCACTGCCTATGAGTGCTGAAACCCTGCACTGCTTAATGCTAGTCTGGGACTTCCAGCTCTGATTAGACCTGGGATGTTTTCGATGTGCGCCACTGTGCCCGCATGTACAGAAATATTCCAGGCCTCATTAGAGCAAGAAGTTTCATCACTCCGGAGCAGTGATGAAAAGATGCAAAGAAGATTACATGGGGTAAATACAGAGTGGAGGGATCAGAGAGATGAAACATAAGGTGAGTATTCATTTTTTTACTTTCTTAACCTTTTGATGGCCTTTCATGCATTGGAAAAATGTCACCCAGCCAGCTGCCATTTTGCTGATTTTGCGCAGAGGCAAATGACAAAAAATCTCCATTTTGTTGAATTTTTGAAACAATTGAATAGAATAAAATTGTACTTGAATATATGTGCTTGTCTCTAGACCCCTATGACTGAAAGCTGAGGCTGGAAGAAGAATTAAAGTAAATTCCTGCCTGACTTCTGAGTTTTCAGTGCAGCGGCCACACGGCTTCAGCATGCTAATAACCTGCAGATTAACACCATATCTGCAGGTTAATAAAGATTTTTCCTATAACAGGTTCCCATTCAACTATTATGATTGGAGCTAAACCTGACTGAAGTAGTGACTGTCATCTGGTGTCATGCAACCAGCACTCTTTCTGCACGGAGCGGGCACAGCTTTTAAGCCTTTCTCTATATATGGATGCCTTGCTTTGGCTGTTCACATATTAGTTGAGTCGCAAAGGGTTAAATGCAAGCACAGGTTCATAAAAATGTAAATCTACAGTTAAAAGAGATAATTAACCAAATTTATGATTAAAAAGGTGTGATAAATACTACAGGCTGTGATGCAGATCTATGGAAAATATTGGCAAGCTGCATTTTAGCTTCTTTGATTTACTACAGTTCTGTACCTACATTGAGGTGAATGGTCAGACTAGTTGCTAGGGGTGCAATGCTTAGCAATGGCAATATTGTAATTGGGGATGCAAGGCAACACAGGAAGTCTTTTCTCAGATTTCCTAGTCATTAGGTCTTCAGTGACAGAGAAGTATTGACTTTCACTGATTAAAGAACAAAAAATAAAAACTTGGTAACTCTGCACCTGTCTAATTTCTATGTCTCGCATATCTACTGTTGCCTTTATGAAGTATGTCTGTGGGAAAATAAGTGATGAGTCACATTAGACTCATTTATGGAGTTTATTCATTTTTATCAGACAAACTGTAGCCAAAGTGTATCATTTTACACCAATCAAAAGATATACTGCATAAAACATGCTCCTGCTGCCGCGCTAACCATATTTTTGCAAATATCAAGTTTGGTGAAGAACCTGCATACTATTAATACAAAGTATGATTTAAATCAGAGGTCCCCAACTCCAGTCCTCAAGGCCCACCAACAGGTCATGTTTTCAGGATTTCCTTTGCATTGCACAGGTGATGCAATTATTACATGGGCAAGACTAAGGAAATCCTGAAAACATGACATGTTGGTGGGCCTTGAGGACTGGAGTTGGGGACCCCTGATTTAAATGATTCTTACATTCAACTGTAAAAGAAACCTGAAAACCCAGCTCTTCAAAGAAGAGCCTGTAATGACTACACGGCCACCTCAACACCATTGGAGCTACTGCAACCCTCGACCTCCTGTCTCCTCCCCCATAATCCTGTAGAATGTAAGCCCGCAAGGGCAGGGTCCTCTTCCCTCTGTATCAGTCCGTCATTGATAGTTTGCTTACTGTAAGCGATATTTGTATTTTGATGTAACTCCTTCTCATGTACAGCACCATGGAATTAATGGTGCTATACAAATAAATAAGAAGAAGAAGAACTGTTTGATTGATAATTTATTAGAATAAAATGTATACAAAAATATTGCTTTGATATATGTGTTAATATGCAGTGAAACTGGTATAAAGCATTCAAATTAACAGCACGTGACACAGCCAAAATTATTAAACATTGTATGCATACAAATAAGTCGTGTTCAGTACAAATCTAAGCACACTAAATATTTGCATTGTTATTTTCAAGATACAGAAGACATTATCTATAGATATCTATGTCACAATACTGCCACCTGCCAGCTCCTTGTGATAAAATGCATGAAAACAAAAAATCATGCTTCAGTTAACATGCACTGTACTTTGATTTCAATCATACGATGATAAATATGTTTTCTGTTCAACAGCTAAAAATACTGTAATAACACTAAACAGGTATAATCTGAGAATCATAATAATAAAAATAATAATAATAGTAATAAAATAATAATAATAATAATAATATCCTCTCATTATCCCTATTCTTATTAAGCAATTGCAGCTTACCTTGCAGATGGTTAAAACACAAATTCTTTAAATCAATCGACGCCCCGCTGAATTCATAATAAAATATTTAGTGCTTGAGGCACCAGGAGATAATGTGAGTTGCTCAAGGTTACAAGGAGAAGACCTAGCAATAAATCTATGCTCCTCAGTTTGAGACTTCCTTTCTTAGTGTTTCAATGGAACAAATCAAATTACATTCTGCATTAAATAGCCAAGACAGCATTTTGAAGATGCTCATAAAACCATATAACTGTGTATTTTCTTTCTTGGATTTTTTGCGTACTATTTCAAGTCTTTGCAAAGTATAATCTGGCCAAATAGCTTAATTATATGTGTATATATTTTTTAATACAGTATCATTGGATTATATCAATCCAAAATGAAAAACTGAGAAAGTGTGGAGACTTCAAATCTTGAAATTCTACGGCAATTGTCATCACTGGAGATGAGCAAAATGAGTTAAAATTAATTTCATTTATCTAGAATTTAAAGAAAGAAAAATTGAATTCCCACGAATCACATTTTTTTGCAATGTGTGAATCTAGCAAAAAGGCAGCCAGGACATATTCTTTGGTCGGAATCAAAAAGTATGAAAAGCAATTTTGGTGTTAATAAAATTGCTTTTCTTACTTTTTGATTCAGTTATGTGCATTTTGTAGGCATTGATCCTTTTTCTCTTTTTTCATGGTTCATTGTCCTCTCATGCATTATACATCACTCTACAGTTTGCTTCATCTATATTTGTACCTTGTGGTGCACCGTACCCTTTATTTGTATTCTTTGGTCTGGTCTAGTCCTCAGTGTCATCTTTAGTACATCCTCCTCCAGCGCTGAAATATGCCTGTTTATATCATGCTGAAGATACCATGTACCAAACATGCCAGCAATGCCACAGAAGGCTGGACTGAAGAAGGTGACTTAACAGGAGCAGGGCTGTATGGCAAGTGTGGCTTGGGTGAGTATAACTTTTTTCACTTTTATTTTGTACTCCAGTAGATTATACTGTATTGGATTTCTGGAGCATTATAATGAACATAATAATCCACATTCGATTATTATCAAATGAATCGATGTGAATCAAGCTTCCTTAGTATCTCAATTCAATCTTCTGAATTAGAATTTTGACAGATACGTACATCCTTACTTATGACTAGAGATGAGTGGATCAATCAAGTTAGAGTCAAATGTCATGAAATTCCTGGCTTTATGCAAATGTGAACAATTGCAATTCAATTTGAAAAGATAAGCAAAAAAATGCCCAGTGCCATTTCACAGACTGCTAAAGACTTAGAGAATTGGCTAATGGCACTAGACAATGACAGGCGGGCTTCCTCATAGTATTGGAAATATTTGCTAATATCTCTGCAACAGAGAGGCAAAACAAAAAATCAAAACATTTATTTTATTCCGCTCTGTTCCCACCATTACATCAAGGGTGCAGTTCAGCATGAAAAACTTGGTGACATAATAATTGCTCTTTAATAATAGCCTTTAATGTATTCTTGCCAAACTGCTAACAAGGAGGGCAGTATTAAACCCCTCAGTGCTAATTTTGCAACTAAGCAAATTCCTTAATCCAATCTTGTATGACAGAAAATGTGCTTCTTACATTGTGAGATGGGCAAGACTTTTTTTAATCTTCAAAAGATGGATTTCCATGATTCCATCATTTTAACCCCTTAATGACCGCCAATACGTCTTTTAACTGACCTGACATATAAGAGAATAGCCTCCCCATACAGATGACAATCCAGCAGCTGTCGGCTGTACACTATAGCTGACAACTTGCTGTATCAGCCACGATCAGTATTTGCACCTTCTAAATCTGTTTAACCCCTTAGATGCTGCTGTCAATAGTGACTATATCATTATAAAGGGTTAACAGAGTGTGGGGGCTTCTTCTTTATCCCAATTGGTGCCCTCAGATCATGATTTTGTTGTCCTGATGTTTGCGATGGCAATTCATGACCAAATAGCGGCCTTAGAGTCTGACGGCTGTTGTAATCTGTTTAGAAGTTAGCAACATTTAGGTGGTAAAAATACACATTTTCATTTCTGTCATGCCACTTTGCATTAATTCCTGTAAAGCACCTGAAGAGTTAATAAACTACCTGACAGCAGTTTTCAATATGTTTAGGGGTGCTGTTTTTAAAATGGTATCACGTTTGGGGTTTTCCCAATATATGGGACCCCTAAAGTCACTTCAAACATGGATAAGTCCCTAAAAAAATAAATGTGGTAAATTTCTTTGAAAAAATGAAAAATTGCTGCTACATTTTTAAACCTCCTAAAATGCTAACAAAATAAAATAACATTTTACAAATGGTGCTGATGTAAAGCCGACATGAGGGAAATGTTATTTATTAATGGTTTGCTGTTGTATGACTATCTGGATTAAAGGGATAATCATTCAAATTTAGAAAATTGCTAATTTTTTAACATTTTTCTCAAATTTTTTATATTTTTTATAAATAAACACAAAAAACATTGAACTAAATTTACCATTATCATAAAGTATAATGTGTCACGAAAAAACAATCTCAAAATCACTGGGATTTGTTGAAGCGTTGCAGAGTTATTACCACATAAAGTGACACTGGTCAGATTTCAAAAATTTGGCTCGGTCACTAAGGGGTTAAACACAACTGTTTACCTCACAAAGTGTGCATGTTGCAAAAAAATATATATATATATTTTTAAGACTTCGTTGTTACACATTTACACATAAAACTGTGGGTTACGCCTGGTTACCATCTGTTTTCCTCTAGCCTGATAGGTTGTAGTAGTGACATGTCTTTATTAAGGTTGTGTTTTCATTATGGAGCTCAAAACATGTTTAGTACACATCTTGGAAACCTCAGAGTATTATTCATGTACTTTCCAGGTAACCATAGGATTTTCAGCAGTGCAATTCATGGTGAATTTATACGCCACAAATTTAAATTTTGGGAAAAATTCAACATAGCTGGAGAATTCGAGCTTCAAACAAACCTCCCATCTTTAGTTATCACCACAGTAAGATAGTTTATAATTATTTTTTGTTGACCATGATTTTTTTTACACTTGATTAGAAAAGTATTTATTCCTCTGGCAAAAAATGCTAATTAAAATTGACAGATTATTATGATAGTTTAATATTATTTGTTATAAGCTTTATTTTGATAGCATTATTTTGATAATTATAATTTTTATCAACTTTTGCGTGAAAACTAAAACTCCACATCTGGCTCTGTTCAAATAAACAAAATGGCATCCTTTCTTACAGGGGTTGTACAGTCTTAAACTACAAGTCTCCAGACCCCATACATGACTGCAGACTTGTGAATATTCACATCATACATACTGCACACTATGAGATTTCTCTAATGCTAGTGCAGGGAGGGTGGACATGTGACTGAATTATGCAATATTCATACTCCTGGCCACATTCCAACTAGATAGCCGCAGCCTCTCTCAATGCAAGTGTATTTAGCAAGGCCAGAAACAGTCTACTTGACTGTGACTATTGGTCACATGACCCCCTACTCCCAACGCTGGCACCAGAGTATCCCCATATTATGCAGTTCATGCGACGTGAGGATGCACAAGTCTGCAGTTACAAAGAGTGACTGCAGACTTTTAGTTTAAGATCAGACAAACCTTTTAATATGGTGGTGTGAAGTTTTTGACAGATTTGTTTCTGATGGGGTCTGACATAATCTATTGACTGATGGTTGGGTTCCACAATCCACCAGACCTCAAGAATCATGGATCTCCCTTTTTTGGAAGGTAAAGCATGGTGCTGAAGAATATTTGATTCTCCTATCAAAAAGGAATGAAACCTTCACGGGTTAGAAACCAGCATAATTGTTAACAGAGGAAATTGTTTACTTGACATGGAACTAAAATAATCCAAGCATGCCTTACTTAAAAGCAGTTTTACTTATTATATTTTAAAAGAGTACAAAATGCAGCAAGTGTTTGTTTCAATTTTCTTGTCAATTAAACTACTACTTAACATAGAACAGGTTAATTGCCTGGCAACTAAGTTTAACATTTCAGCTCAGGATTTGTAGTACTGAAGACATTACTGAAGACATTGGTAGGTGATATGGTTGCCTTTGCTAATGGACTTAGTATGACTACTACTTCTAGTCTGACCCTGTCGTATGCATTATTCGGAAGGTGGGAAAGTCTGCAGTTGATCAGATATGGTCGGATATCTATCTATTTATTTAGCTCTGGATTTTTATCATGCTGAATGCTGACAGTCTAGTTATTTCTGGAGTTAAAATGTAATAATTTTTTGCAGAAAACCCATTACACATTATTAAAAAAGCTTTGCATTAACAGGGCTGCCACTAGAAATTTCGGGGCCTCATACTGGCAAAATTTTCGGGGCCCCCTTGAAACTCCGCCCTGGCTCCACCCCAGCCCCGCCTCCAGGCTCCACCCCACGAACTGTCCACAGTCCCACCGCTCTCTCTTGGAAAATCTCCACTTCTCACCTATCACACATTGACAGTTCCCATCACCAGATCACACATATAGCCGGCAGCTTTTGTTTTGGCCAAAAGATTTTTTAAGCCGCCACCATAACACGGTAGACACTTTTGGCCGGGCGCTACTCTACTGTAACCTACTAAATATTTGTTAAAATATGCAATACAATTTAGGTATATTTTTATTTATTTTTCAATTTTTAAAATGACCTATAATACTACATACAAGGAACAAATACCACCGCACTATGACCAGATGACATATTACCACCACAGTGATCGAATAATATCAAATACAAGGAACAAATACCACAACACCATGACCAGACCGCATATAACCACAAATGACTGAATACTACAATACTGATCAGTAATAAAAAAAACCCACAATACTATCACCATCAGTGCCATTATACACAGGAGATCTGTAATTAGTAAGCAGTGTCTGTGTACAGATAATACAGTGATCACCGGTGACATTATACACAGGAGCTCTGTATATAATGTATAGGTAATACAGTGATCACTGGTGACATTGTACACAGGACCTCTGTATATAGTATACAGTGTATAGTGTCAGTGTATAGGTAACACTGACTCACCAGTGATGTCTCTAGGTGAAGTCCTTCATCTTTCATCCAGCACAGACCGCCATCACTTCATCCAGCCAGGACTCGTCTCTGCAGGAAATAAAACAGTTATCTCGAGTTCCGCTTGTAGAACACATTACTTAATTTTCCCAACTTCTACATTACACCACATGAAGAAGGCAACATAGTATCACTCTACACAGTAACAGGACCTCCCCCCCATTTAAAACAGTATACTCAAAAAATAAAATAAATACATCACTGCAATAATAATATCCCTTAATTAGCCCCTATGGTAATATTCGCCATCCTAGCCCCCGTGTGTCTCATTCCAGGCTCCAGCCATATGTTCTCCCATCCTGCCCTCATGGGTATCCATTCTGCCCCATATGATCTCCCCATCCTGCCCCATCTGTCTCCATCGTATCCATCCTGCCCCATCTGTCTCCAATCTTGCCCCATCTGTCTGTCTCCATTCTGCCCCATCTGTTTCCAATCCTGCCCCATCTGTGTCCAATCCTGCCCCATCTGTGTCCAGCACTCTGCCCAGTCTGTGTGCAATCCTGCCCCATCTGTGTCCAGCACTCTGCCCCATCTGTTTCCAATCCTGCCCCATCTCTGTCCAGCACTCTGCCCCATCTCTGTCCAGTACTCTGCCCCATCTCTGTCCAGCACTCTGCCCCATCAGTGTCCAGCACTCTGCCCCATCAGTGTCCAGCACTCTGCCCCATCAGTGTCCAGCACTCTGCCCCATCAGTGTACAGCACTCTGCCCCATCAGTGTCCAGCACTCTGCCCCATCTCTGTCCAGCACTCTGCCCCATCTCTGTCCAGCACTCTGCCCCATCTCTGTTCAGCACTCTGCCCCATCTCTGTTCAGCACTCTGCCCCATCTCTGTTCAGCACTCTGCCCCATCTCTGTTCAGCACTCTGCCCCATCTCTGTCCAGCACTCTGCCCCATCTCTGTCCAGCACTCTGCCCCATCTCTGTCCAGCACTCTGCCCCATCTCTGTCCAGCACTCTGCCCCATCTCTGTTCAGCACTCTGCCCCATCTCTGTCCAGCACTCTGCCCCATCTCTGTCCAGCACTCTGCCCAGCACTCTGCCCCCCCATGTCCAGCTTTACTGCCCCCCGGCCCCCACCCTGTGTCCAGCTTCACTGCCCCCCGGCCCCCACCCTGTGTCCAGCTTTACTGCCCTGGGCCCCCACCCTGTGTCCAGCTTTACTGCCCCCCGGCCCCCACCCTGTGTCCAGCTTTACTGCCCCCCGACCCCCACCCTGTGTCCAGCTTTACTGCCCCCCGGCCCCCACCCTGTGTCCAGCTTTACTGCCCCCCGGCCCCCACCCTGTGTCCAGCTTTACTGCCCCCCGGCCCCCACCCTGTGTCCAGCTTTACTGCCCCCCGGCCCCCACCCTGTGTCCAGCTTTACTGCCCCCCGACCCCCACCGTGTCCAGCTTTACTGCCCCCCGGCCCCCACCCTGTGTCCAGCTTTACTGCCCCCCGGCCCCACCCTGTGTCCAGCTTTACTGCCCTGGGCCCCCCCCCCCCCCGCATCGCCGCTCTCAAAAAAACAAAAAAGTTCTACTTACCTGCCGCGCTCCTCTCTCCACGCAGCTGCACCGTGCACTCACCGGCGACTGACAATGACGTCAGACGCCGGCGACTTGCACGCTGCGGCTGGCGGCTGTTAACTATTGACGTGCGGGCGCGAGCCCGCACGTCAATAGCGTACAGCTGTAGCGCCGGCCGCCGCTAAGGGCCCGGTTCAGCCTGCGGCTGCCGGTAGGGGCCCGGTGAGCAGGTAACCGGGCCCCATACGCCAGTCACGGCTGTAGTGCCCTGATGGCGGCCCTGTGCATTAATATTGTAGAACAGTGTTCAAAGCTCCTCTTATTTTTGTATGACTTAAGACAGTAACTGCTTCAAGCTCCACTTTACTCTTCTCAGTGTGCTTATATTACATGCAGATTGTTTTGGCATATGACAGGGCATTTTCATCTACACAGGACTGACTTTAGCAGTTTATATTCTTGGACTAGTTTCTGTTAACCCTTCTCAGTATATGCGAATAGCCTCTATTTACTTTTAGGATTGCTACTTCCAATAGGGGCACTAGAGTTCATGACTTCTTTCTCTATGAAGAGGCTACTTGTACAGTATATGTAAACTCCCAAAGGAGCATTGTATGGCCTATAAGTCATGGAGTAATCTCCAAAAGGCAAAACTTTACCACTTAGATCCCTGTCAAAGGCTTCTCAACCAGATTAATCTGTAATCCTGGTTTGCAATGAAAAAGATCAGACGCCCAAAACGCATGTCTGCAAATGGAAAATCAATTTAAAGGGTCTATGTTGACTTTTAAAATTGTTACTTCAGAAAGGAGGCTGTTACAATTTCTGGAATTTCTCTTTCTGAGGGCTGTGTATTGACACTTCTAGAGGAGCTTTGTATCTTAATATATACTTAACTTGTAATGTCTTCACATCCTGTTCTGTCCAGATGTGTCCGGATCCCAGAATTCAAAGTGTCGGAAGTTCATCGACCGCCATATTGGGACACTCAAGTGACTGGTTTCTCAATATGGAAACTGCTGGTGGTACCAGACTCTTGCACGGTACCACCAGGGGAACACTGTCGTATCACACAAACACACACACACTGCACATGCTGTACGCACCACACACACAAACACACACTGTATATGCTGTACGCACCACACAAACACACACATCCTGTATACACTGTACACACCACACACACACACTGTATATGCCATACGCAGCCTCTTGCGGGGTACCACCAGCGGAGCACCATCGCGAACACATTGCCTCCGGGATCAGCCGAATGATTCACTGACCGCCGCCATCTTTGTACAGGAGGAGCGCATGCGCAGTTTTAATGTGACCGCCGCTATCTGCACAAAGATCACGGCGGTCTGATTTACTGAACCTGCATGAATTCCACGCAGGCGCAGTGAATCATTTGGCTGATCCCTGCGGCAGATGTGCAACGTGTCTACAGGCAGAAGAAGCCAGTCACATTAAAGGGGTTTTCCCACAAATGACAGTTCATTTTAAATATTATCTTTGTCTGACCATGTACGAGAGCACATGGGGTACACAGGTCAAAGAAGAGATGACATGAGAGGAGAAGACAGCAGATGGGGGAGAAAGTGTACAGGGGTGAGAGAGACAGAGCACAGGGGGAGACAGCTCAAATGGGACAGCAAATGAGGGGAGAACACAGCATAGGAAGGAGAGAGACAGCAGACAAGGGGGATAGCACATGGGGTAGACAGGTCAAAGAAGAGAGCACAGACAGGAGAAGTAAGCACATGGGGAAAGAGAGAGTGGATAGGTAGGTGATCTCATGTGGGGGAGAGATTCAAACGCTGCAAAGCCTGCCCCAATTGTGACATTATCGCCCTCCTGATGCGATGGCATTAGGCCCCCATGTAGTAACTTATAAATCTCTATACGCTGACCTGGTCCACTTCACAAGGAGAAACTATATCCCATAGACAGGCATATAGATGATACATACAATCATTAAATGATTGCTACAGTACTCTGAGACCCCCCCATATCCTGAGAAACAAAGTACCATCGCTTCATTGCTGTGTTCTCTTCCTTGTTATTCCTCTTTTGTGGTTTTGTGCAGCTCGATTCAAGTGTACTATGCTGTCTGCTGTTCCCTGTACAAGTGAGTGGGAGGGGGCACTGCAATGCTGACACCCTGAAGACCCTTTATTTTTAGGATCAGTGAGGAACCTAGCTGTTGAACCCCCAATGATCATTAAGAAATGGCACATCTAATGTATATGCCATCGCCTACTGAAAGTGGTTTTACACTTTTAATTATTTATCTTGGTAGATAGTTGATTTAAAATTGCATTTTGTAAGTAAATAAAAACCATATAATATAATATCCATGTAATATTGGAAATTGCACCTTAGAAACAGCAGCACAGTTATACTTATATAACAAATTGTAACATAGTTACATACAGTAACATGAAAAAAGCATGTCCACTGACTAAGCTTTGTCATATCCAGCTATTTGATTCAGGAGACAACAAAATAAAACCACTTGAGTCATTGAGTAATATGAAGTGATTCATCCAGAATCTGCAGGTATAGCATGACTCATTTAATTACAGAGCAAAACTAACCAAGCTAGTTTAGGTATTAAACACCGTTAATAATAGGGGCTTCTGTATGTATAACATGGTCTATAAATCAGAAATTAGATTTTTTTAAACTTTTTTGGCTGGAGATTAGAGATGATTGAATCTTTTGAAATTCAAATTGAACAGGTTTGTCAACCTTTTGAAAAGAAAATTGATCAGCAGCTAATCGATATATCGTACATCTCAATGCTGGAAAGTGTCCAATTGCCCTATAAAGATGCTAGTTACCCTCAGAAGTCTCCTAGGATGGTATTCATAGAAGCTTTTTAACACAAACACAGCTTTAGTGGTGTCAAAGTGACCTCACCTTAAAAATCGATACTAACCAGGAGTAAACAACAGCTTATTTAATAAGAGAGCAAGCAAACTGACAGACTTTTCAAGTTTTTAAAATTTAAGAACAAACAAAACAAGAATGATCCCTCTTAGTCATTTGTGATTAAGCAAATCATTCTTTGTAGAACACTGACTCAAACTGACAGTGTCACTGTCAGAGGTAACGTCATCCTCCTCTAAATGAGATGAGTGATATGCTATATATTGGATATTGTCCTCCACTTCCTATGCACCAATAAAATTGCCAGAGGCAAAAGTGGCCAATTGTGGCATGTATTTTGAATTATTGCAACCCGAATGGCTGGTGCCAGTGATGGTGGTGTTTTTGCTGGCGCTAGTGTCTTCCACATTATTTGCCATGGTATGGTTTTGTTTTACTCTGTCTTGCTTACTATAATTGTCACTTTTTTATCATACATTTTCTACAGTACTTAAACTTTTGACAATCTTTCCAATCACAATTGAAAAAAACCTTATAAAAAAGAATGCAGCAAAAAATGGACAAAAATAGACATGCACAGTTATGAAAAGCAAAATCTGTATTCGTAGTATCTTGCATTTGTTGTCATTTGCTTTATTCTGTTTGGAGGAAATAGTCAGTTTTTGTTTTTTTTATAGTGTATTATTGGAGGTGATAAAAGCTTCAATGTTTCACTGAGCAGGAAGGAACTATATCCCACCTGCCCATTACATTTTCTAGGTTTTTAGCCTGGGAGAGACATGTTTGACAAATATTAGATCTAAGATCCCATCAAAAAAAGATATGCCTTGTCGTGGCTGGTTGGTTCTCATGAACTAGTCAATGTATGCACTAAATATCTTTATGCTGCTGTTTTCATGTGTTTGTATGCTCAATTATATGTCTACATTTTTTAAAGATATTTTTTCAACTAAATTCAAATGACTTGATTAGAAGTGCTGGGCAGGTACACATCCAAAACGCTAGCACCTCCAGTGGGTGTTATATTGGTGTGGTGTGTACAAACGTATTTGACTATTAAGGCAGATGTGCAAAAATGATTGCTTAAGACTGGCACACTTTGTGTGGTAGACAGTCGTTGTTAAATGTCTGTATTCTTGGGAATTTTCCTTTGCAATTTTAAAATACGATTATTCCTCCTTTCGAAAAAGGATTGCACATACTCAGCACAGTCGCTTGTGACAAGCAAGCACACTATCTCTGACGGACACTGTCGGTTCCCTCATGGCAGTATGGAATTCTATCGCATTACAGAAAACACTTAAACTATGCTAACATTTCCGGTATATATCACAGATGAAGATGGATTTTTCCTTCATCCCTTTATCTTTAGAAAGCCATAAGAGGTCAGCTACAAGGAAATTGAAGTGATATTTTGTCTTTCTATTTTTATAAAAATCTGTCCACCCATGAGGCAAACACTTTTAGAGTTGCCTCTGCTGGAAGCTTTAGTATTAGCAGGATTCTTGCCTTTGGCACTACTTTTCCTGTCTTCCTTACTGAGATCTTGATTGTTTAATCCTATTTTAGCACTAGCTTTAAAAAGAAAATAATTTTTTTTATTAAAATGAGTTACTTAACTGGAAACTTAATCAAAATGTTTCTAGCGACATACAACACAGCTGCTACTATGCATTATTATTATGCATTGCTTATATAGGGCTATCTTATTCTGCAGTGCTTTATGCACATCATCATCGCTGTCCCCAATTAGGCTCACAATCTAGATTCCCTATCAGTATGTCTTTGGAGTGCGGAATGAATTCAGAGCACCTGGCGGAAACCCACGCAAACACGGGGAGAGCATACAAACTCCTTGCAGATGTTGTCCTTGGTGGGATTTGAACCCAGGACCCCAGTGCTGCAAATCTACAGTGCTAACCACTGAGCCATCATTAGCAGAATATACTGCTGTAATAGTGTCATGAGCTGTCTAATGCCTCATTCACATGTCCATGTTTGCTGTATATGTGGCATCCGTTTTTTCATGTATGATGAACCTATCCATTATAACCTATGGTGATCTTCACATGTCCATGTGTTCACAAGGACTATGCGTCCATGTGAATAACATGGAGACATGTCAATTTTTTTTTCAGCAGCACAGATAGCAAAGGTCAATACAAGTCTTTGTGACAGTGATAAACATGTACAGCACAGGGATGGCATCTGTGTGCTGTCCATGTACTGTACATGTCTCATATTGCAAAGTGTGGGAAAAGCTTAATATGTTTATTCTTTTTTTATCCATGTTGGAAAAACATGGATGATGCACTGATGACTCCCGTATGGCACAATGATAACTTCCTGATGGGCCACTGATCCAAAACACTGATGATACCGCCATTGTTTGTTCCGGTACCGGTTTTATATGGATGTGGGAAGAGTGCCTTAGCCTGTCTCATATGTCTGCTCAGAAACAGATGAAATAAGGAGATAAATATGGAAACTGAGTGCAGATATGTATTATTTTGTATTTTCATCCAAATTTACCGGTATCACTTAAAAAGGACCTTTCACCACATTTTTCACAATGAAGTGGACACACGATGTCATTGGAATAATCTTTTTTTAAATGTTACCTATTTATTGTAGACATTTCAGCAATCAAAGTATTTGGCACCTAACGCGTTTAATTTTTTTTTTAGCCAAAATAGGTATCTTTAGTTTTCAAAGGGGGTGTTTACTTTTCCCTGTATGATGCTGACCAATCATAAGCAGGCAGCAATACTCAAAGGAAAGAAGAACACATCCTCACTCAAGCTTAGAGAATGTTTCCTGCACCAACCTCCTGCAAGAGTCAGAATGGAGAGAGGGGCAGTACAGTTATTACATCTTGTGTTCAGAACAAGAAAGATTTGGTCAAAGGTCTTTAATTGTCCCATAGTGATAGCTTAATCTCTTAATAACATAGTCTATTTGGTGCTCTTAGTATGCAGCACTTTTTTTTCCCATTTATGCATTGACACATTTTGAAAGCTTTTTTAAGGAGTTATTTGAAAGCCTATTTATTTAGGTGGGAGTTGAATAAACAGATCAAATTTTTTTTCTTACATTTCATTTCTTACAATTCTACCTTGGTAGTATTCTGATTCTTTGTTGAGTTGAAACATAAGTCTTGCTAACACTTACAACATCTCTTTAACATCTTAAGGTACCTTCACACATAACGATTTCGTTAACAATATCGTTGCAACGTCACGCTTTTTGTGACGTCACCGCTGTGCTCTGCTTTACGGCCGGCGCTGACACAGTCAGTGCGGGAAGCTGATGTCGGGGGACGTGACAGACATCAGAATGTGAGTATGTCCTTTTTTTTTTTTACTTTTACAATGGTAACCAGGGTAAATATCGGGTTACTAAGTGCGGTCCTGCACTTAGTAACCCGATGTTTACCCTGGTTACCCAGGGACTTTGGCATAGTTGAAGACAGTTTCAACGATGCCGAAGTCGTTCCCCTGATCGTTGGTCACTGGAGAGAGCTGTCTGTGTGACAGCTCCCCAGCAACCACACAACGACTTACCAACGATCACGGCCAGGTCGTATCACTGGTAGTGTTGAGCATTCCGATACTGCAAGTATCGGGTATCGGCCGATACTTGCGGTATCGGAATTCCGATACCGAGATCCGATATTTTTGTGATATCGGGTATCGGTATCGAAAGTGTAAAATAAAGAATTAAAATAAAAAATATTGTTATATTCACCTCTCCGGCGGCCCCTGGACATCAGCGCGAGGAACCGGCATCCGGCACGGCTTCTTTGTTCAAAATGAGCGCCTTTAGGACCTGCGGAATGACGTCGCGGCTTCTGATTGGTCGCGTGCCGCCCATGTGACCGCCACGCGACCAATCAGAAGCCGCGACGTCATTCCTCAGATAAATTCCTAGAATGATCACCTTAAGGACCTGAGGAATGACGTCGCGGCTTCTGATTGGTCGCTTGGCGGTCACATGGGCGGCACGCGACCAATCAGAAGCCGTGACGTCATTCCGCAGGTCCTAAAGGCGCTCATTTTGAACAAAGAAGCCGTGCCGGACGCCGGTTCCTCGCGCTGATGTCCAGGGGCCGCCGGAGAGGTGAATATAACAATATTTTTTATTTTAATTCTTTATTTTACACTTTAATATGGATCCCAGGGCCTGAAGGAGAGTTTCCTCTCCTTCAGACCCTGGGAACCATGAGGATACCTTCTGATACTTGGTGTCCCATTGACTTGTATTGGTATCGGATATCGGTATCGGCGATATCCGATACTTTTCGGGTATCGGCCGATACTATCCGATACCGATACTTTCAAGTATCGGACGGTATCGCTCAACACTAATCACTGGTCGTGATCGTTGGTAAGTCGTTTAGTGTAACGGGACCTTTAATCCTTTCCTTGCTATTTCTATTTCCAGCTCCCTATGCTTTATGTGCAAATGTAAATAAGTACTATAAGATTAGACACTCGGGGTCTGTGTGCATGGACCAAACGGCGGTCATTTGAATACACAAGAAGACCAAGCTAATTGATTAAATAAGATGATGAACCGCGACAACTATAATTTTTTGTGCTGCACAAAATATTTCACTTGATGAATGTGGGCTGATCAGCAGCCTGTTTACACATCAAGATTATCATGAAACTCGTTTTTTTAACAAAGGTCATTCATGGTTCTGTTGCAAAGCAAATGCCACTTAAGATGGGATCAATGGGCGCCCTTGTCAAACAGCTAAGGTGTGGTTAATAACTTTTCAATTTCTTCTTTATTTGCCATAGGCTACTGTTTTTTTTTTACTATTAATTTTTCACTTGGTTTTGTTTTTTCCTGAAATCTATTGTTATTGACAATTTTTTTAAAGACACTTTGCTTGAAAATTGTTTCCATTTGTTTTGTTAATTTTCATAATTATTAGTTTCTTCAAATTTGGACATGTTTCATTATTCTGCTGATACTGCCAACTAAAATAAATACATGAGGCATGCCTTATGGAGTCTTTTATGGCTTTATACTTTGAGAAAACAATGTAATTAATATAATGACTGGGGCTTAAGGGAACAGATTTTTGCGATATTTCCAAAAACAACCAGCTCAATCTGCTTAGACTGTTGAACATAAAAATGTAACCAGAACACATGATATTATAAATAGTTGTGGTTCATTATGACATGTTAACATAGATTTAAATGTGATTAGGTCAATGTCATCATTGAAAATAAAAGTAAGAAAATATTTTAAGAGAAGAAACTTGATGTTAAGAAGATAAGTGAGAGAATGTGCTGTACGTAGACTGAATGTTCCGAAAAGCATGCAGGACAAACTAAATCAACTTTGTAAAAATAATCAAGACTTTTAAAATCTTAACTTCAGATATTCTCAATCAAGTCAAATGTAATAGTCTCTCCTATCTATTTTTACAAAATTTAGTTGCCAATCTCATAGAACTGGAAACAGATAATCACAATGTCCCATATACTTTCTGTATGAGCTCATCAATGTTTTTAAAAGGAACCTATTAGGTCGTTTTTGTGTACCCTATTAATAGTATTGTGAAATAGGTCTAGGATAGCCCTCCCAGGATATATAACTTTTATTTTTGTTCATTGTCCCATTGTGTTGCTGTAAGACCCAGAAAATTTATAGTTGCATTGGCTAGTCAAACATATGTTAAAGGGAACCTGTCACCTGAATTTGGCGGGACCAGTTTTTGGTCATATGGGCGGGGTTTTCGGGTGTTTGACTCACCCTTTCCTTACCCGCTGGCTGCATGCTGGCTGCAATATTGGATTGAAGTTCATTCTCTGTCCTCCGTAGTACACGCCTGCGCAAGGCAAGGAAAGGGTGAATCAAACACCCGAAATCTCCGCCCATATGACCAAAAACTGGTCCCGCCAAATTCAGGTGACAGGTTCCCTTTAATGCCAAATGAATATTCATCTCTTCCTCCACCCAAAATCCTGCTCAACGCTCTGCGCTGATGTCAGTGATTCAGTTAGACTGCCATGTACCTGAGGATCACATTGCAATCCTCAGACTGGCTGACTGCTCTCCTGAAATGAGAAGGCCAGCTGCATAGAAACACATTATGTCATGCTCAGGTCAGGAGAGCAGATGGCTAGTCCGAGGATTACTATGCGAGCCTTGGGCAAGTAATTTGGCAGTCTGACTGATGATGCCAGCACAGAGGGGTGGGCGGGATTATGGGTGGTGGAAGTGGTGAATATTTATTTTGTATGTACATGCTTGCCAGCTAGCCAAGCATGCATAGGCTGTTCTGTTCTACCTGAGCAAGAGAGGAGATCCTATCTCTAACAGGGGTATTAGTAAAAGTTACATATCCTGAAAGGGATGCCCAAGCCATATTTCAGGATACTATTAGTAGGGTACACAAAAATGGCCTGACAGATTCTCTTTAAAATCTGTGCTTCATCTAAAGTATATATTTGCAAAAAGGCAATTTTATAAAAGGGTTTTTTGGAATGTGACTGAGATCCACAGGGAAGAGGCAGGCAGGGTATTTGACATTGTCACATCCAGCAGGGGTTTGCAGTCAGGCAGTCTGATTTGGCAGTCTGGGGTGTCTCCCAGGTGGCTGCATTTTGTCACCCCCCAAGTGACAGTTCATAGAAGAAGTAGCATGCGGGCTGTCACCTGTCAATTGTACTCACATCTTTCAGGAAGCCTGTATCACTGCCCCTCCAGGACAGAGTGACGTCAGCAGTGTCATCAGATCATCTGATGATGCTGCTGATATTACCCTCCCATGCTGCATAGGTACATTGGTATGGTAAGCACTCTAATGGAGGTGAAGAAACTGATGATTTTTTGTAATGTGAAATTTTGTGAGGGGAGAGGTAAATGTGTGGGTAGACAGTATGAGCAAAGGGAAATGTGTTGGAAACAGTATGAGGAGCCTCAATGGAGGAGGATGTGTGAGGAAATAGCATAGGGAGTGGGGGAATATAGGAGGAGACAGTATGGAATTGGGATAGTGTGAAGAGATAGTACTAGGAGTTGGGGAAATGGAAAAGAAGACATTAATGAGGAGTGGGGAGAATATGTAAGGAGACAGCATTGGGAGCAGGAGGGAATGTGTGAAGAGACTGGATGAGGGATTCCCTGAATGAGGGATTTTAATAATAAAATGTTATAATGCACTGTTACATACTACTTTTAGTAAGAAATATGTCCTCCTTTAGCAGATAAGAGATTTTCAATGCGTTTTGGCATTGATTCTACCAAGTTTTTGCATAAATTCTTCCGTTCTTCATCATGGAACCACACTTGTATGGCACTGTTTATCATGCGTTCTTTGCTTGTACATTCCATTTTGCCAAGACGTCTCTTCACAATGCTCCACAAATTTTCTATAGGATTTAAGTCTGGTATATTGCCAGGCCAGTCCAGCACTTTTACTTTATTTTCTTCCAGGAATTTCTAAACACACTTGGAATTGTGGCATGGAGCCAAATCTTGCTGGAATGTCCCTTCAAATTTACACATGAATGGCACAATAAAACATTTTAAAACGTCTATGTATTTGGATGAATTCATCATAGCATCAACAGGAAATAAGCTCCCTGTACCATCAGCTGTGAAAAAGCCCCAAAATATCTGTTTTTGAGGGTGTTTTTTACAGTTTGCTGAATATGATCAGCTTGCAATGGTTCATTTTTGCTTCTTTTAACAACACTTGCTCTGTACCCTTGAACAAAAAGGTGGGTTTCATCACTGAAAATTACCTTTTTCCACTGGCTAGTTGACCAAGATTTATTATATATTAAAACTGGTTTGAATAACTGATTAGTAACCAACTTACGATTTTACTTAAAAAATGCTTTGTCCCAATTAATTTGCACAGCACTGTATTCATGTACTGATGATGGCTCTGGTGATGTATCTCCACTCTGTTCAGGTGACTTATAGTAAATACCTACCATACTGTCCTTTCTATTCTTTGTGTTAGCAGCATTAAAGGGGTTATCCAGGCTCATGATGAAAGTCTGCATGATGTCAGGATTTTCCAGTGCCAAAGGTGAGAGCAGGAGGTCATATAACCACAAGTTTTTGATTTACATACATGCAGTCACGTGCATAGATCACCAGAACCACCATCAGTACATGAATACATCACCAAACTTAATAAAGCAGTCAATTGTAAAGCGTTGCCTTGCTCAATTCACTCGTATTGAGCAAGGTCATGTATGTCTAGTTACAGTGTGGTGGAAATATGTAAGTCGCATACTTGTGGTCACATGACCACCTCCCCTTGCTGCCAGCATGGTAGAATCCTGACAGCATGCAGTGCACAAGCTGTGAGGATTCAGAAGTCTTCAGTCACATAGAGTAACCTGTCTCATCACATGCCTGGACAAACTCTTTAATTATAAAATAAAGCACATACGAGACTAAGTATGTAAATTGCACATGAGCGGTCACACGATGACTAAACAAACAGCTTAAGCTGTGTATCACAGAGGGCACAAACCAAAATTTTTATTCCGGGTTCAGGAATACCTAGATCCTCCTCTGGAGAACCAGTATCAGATGTAGTCTACAACTAAAGTAGTAATAATTTGGGAAAAAAGCAAATTTTTTTTCTATTCTGAAACAAGTCCTTTCATTGACTGTTGGTCACCCTTTTGACGAACCGTAAAAGGCCATCAAAAGGTTAAAAAGTAAAAAAACTTATGCACACTTTACTGTTCATCTCTCCAGCCCCTCTAATCCTCATTTTCATCTGTCTGGTACTCCTCGCATCTTGTTATCACTGCTGTGAGCTCTGAATCCTCGATCCTCTCCTGGTACTTCTGGCTCTGATAAGGCCAAATTCTACCTGATCTGCTTATCTTTATTGGTAAGCATGAGTCACCAGCAACTCATTTAAAGGGAATCTGTCAGCAGGTTTTTGCTATGTAATCTGAGGGTTTCATAATGTAGGAGAAGAGCCCCTGATTCAAGAAATGTGTTACTTACTTTCATTACCGTCATCAACTGTTACACAGGCTAAGATAGTCTCTACTAAATATAGCGCTATACCATGTGATATGATAGCTGTAAGACCTTATGGTGAATCCCAGGCCATCGTTCGTGAGGTTATCTTAGCCCTCTGTAGCTGATGTAATCTTCTGCAATGTGTAAAATGGTGGCAATATTCATTTGGTGACAGGCACATATCAATTCACAAATTTTTCAATTTGGATGGAATTTGTGAATTTAAAGGGGTTGTCCATTACTCAGATAGCCCTTTCTCAGTCTGACTGTTTGCCCCCATTAAAATAAAAACACTTTTACTCATCTCCCGTGCCAGTGACTTTCCAGAGGTGTCATCACTCGCTCTCCTGGTGCCGACGTGACATTGTTACCTCATGTGAACCCTATTCCCAATTAGCGCTGGCTTCATTGTTCACGACTTCGGACAAATTGAAGATCAAGAGGTAATCAGAGAACAGCAGATGTCTTGGCTTCCTGTTGTTGTTCGATTCATCCAAAAGAGGAGAGAGTGAAGCTGGCACTGTTGGGCACAGGGCTTATGTCACTTAACAGCATCACTTTAGCACCCGGAGAGTGATTGCTGACCCTGCTGGAAAGTTGCTGGAATGGAAGGTTGAGTATGTGTTTTTATTTTAACGGGGCAAACACTCAGATTGAGAAGAAGTCGGCCAAGTAGTAGACAACCCCTTCAATATAATTCAACACAAATTTGGTTTGCATGATATATAAATGTACAGGGCAACTAGCAGATAGTAGGCATTACAATCTATGGCTAGAGTTCCATTAGCTGTACTTGTGTCCTCATTTACTTATAGTAAGAGTGTTCATTTTAAATATAAGAAAGGAAAATCTCTAAATGTTTCAGGTCTGTACAGTACACTCCTTGAGAAGGGCATTTGGCTAATTATTCCTTTCCATCTCTGTATGCATGACATGATCCCCCAGACACAAAAACCACAAGTTCACATTTTCTTGACAGTGGCTTTGATAATCGCTGATAACATTCACTAGCTTGCTGAAGACAGTTCCCTGAGGATTAGACATAGTCAGTCAACAGACTGTGTTTGTCTAGTTTGACTTTGCTGATCCTAACAAGAATTAATTCTGTTTCACCCACGTGAATGCATAATAAGCCTCGCTCTACCTAGAGATATATAATCATTTTGAGGATCAGTCATTCAAAGAATTGTGTTTTAGTGGGCCCTGCTGTTGCTTTTGTTTCATTGTATATTTATGAAGTGTGACTATTTTAGCAGATAGGATGAGGAAAATGTATTAATGCTTAATGAATCAGAAGTTTTTTAAGGATATATTAACCACAACAGATTTGTTGTAAAAACCTCTGCTACACTTCTGTTCTTCTAAAGGGGGATTGCAGAAACAGCTCCATTCAAATATATAGAACACATGGGATTATAAAGGTTACACATTAACTCTAACCAATAACTTAATTAAATAATTAAAATAATAGCCATAAACCAAGTATTGGGAAAACTGGCCTCAATTTTTTATTAAGGGTTTTTATCAACAATTAGTAAATAAACCATGATAATGAATAATAGATAATCATTAATAAATTGAGGTGAGTGCGCACTAAAGTGTTCGGATGTTTGTAATTCCTAATGCTCAAATGCTCGTTTTGAACAATGAATATGATGGGAGTCAATAGGAAATCCAAGTATTTTTCTGGCTTACTCTAGAAAGAGGTCTGGGGGGCAGTAAAAATGTTGAAATTGATAGAAAAAGTGCTAAATTGAAGGAGAACAGGATGGGGAAGACCCCTGGAAACATCTCAGACTCCCAGATCGCTGCTGAGGACAATGGTGTCACACTAGGAAACTTGGTGATCATGAGCAGTGCATGATCACCAAGTCTCTCTGTGTCAGTGCAGCGCTGACAGCCTATATGGCATGCAGATGCTGCTTTCTTTTCATGCCATAGAAGTGATCAGCCTGTAAACAATGATTGTCCCATAGTTGGACAAAGTAAACATTTTAGAAAAAAAGTTTAAAAAACATTTCAATAATTTTAAAAATATTTTAAAAACAGTAAAAAATAATAATAGAAAAATCAATATGTATTCTATCTATCAATAAATATTTTAATTTAAAAAAAGCTAAACAATAAAAGTACACATATTTGGTATTGCAGCATCCGCAACGACCCTATCTATAAAACTTTACCACTAGCTAACCCCTTTAGTGAACACCATAAAAAAAGGCAAAACACAATGCTTTATCGTCATACTGCCGAACAAAAAGTTGAATAACATGCGATACCAAAGACAAATATACTACTGCTGAAAACGTCATCTTGTCCCGCAAAAAAACAAGCCCCCATACAGCTCCATCAGCGGAAAAATAAAAGTTATAGCTCTTAGAATAAAGGGAGGCAAAAATTTTTATTTTTTATATAAATAGTTTTTATTGTATAAAAGCGCCAAAACATAAAAAGATATAAATGAGGTATTGCTGTAATCATACTAACCCGAAGAATAAAACTGCCTTATTAATTTTACCACACACTGCATGGTAAAGATGCCCCCCCCAAAGAAATTCCTGAATTGCTGTTTTTTTGTTCATTCTGCCTCCCTCCCTAGCCAAAGATTTTACATTTTTACACAAGAAGTGGGTAAAAATGGATAGAAATGTGTCTCACAATTTCTACTGAACATCGCAATACCCCACATGTGGCTGAACAGTGCTAGTTAACCATGTGGAAAGTCTCGGGAGGAACGGAACGCTATTTGCCTATTCAAGTGAATGGGTCTGTGAACATTTCTGTGTGTTTCCACGGACCATGTGTCTGTGGGCAAAACACAGTGACATGTCTATGTTATAATGTCCGCACAGGCCATAAAACGTCCCGCACACGTGCATACACATAACAGACATGGATGTCATCCATGTGACACGCATCGGCACCTGGGAAGAAGCGTTACAGTAAGTGCTGTTCCCCGGTGCCGGGTGCTGAACACGGCTTTCCTCATTCTTCGCTGCTCTGCTGGCGATCTGCGTGAGCAGATGAGAATGATAGTTACATAGTTACATAGTTATTAAGGTTGAAGGAAGACTATATGTCCATCTAGTTCAACCCATAGCCTAACCTAACATGCCCTAACATGTTGATCCAGAGGAAGGCAAAAAAAACCCATGTGGCAAAGAGTAAGCTCCACATTGGGGAAAAAAAATTCCTTCCCGACTCCACATACGGCAATCAGACTAGTTCCCTGGATCAACGCCCTATCAAGGAATCTAGTGTATATACCCTGTAACATTATACTTTTCCAGAAAGGTATCCAGTCCCCTCTTAAATTTAAGTAATGAATCACTCATTACAACATCATACGGCAGAGAGTTCCATAGTCTCACTGCTCTTACAGTAAAGAATCCGCGTCTGTTATTATGCTTAAACCTTTTTTCCTCCAAACGCAGAGGATGCCCCCTTGTCCCTGTTTCAGGTCTATGATTAAAAAGATCATCAGAAAGGTCTTTGTACTGTCCCCTCATATATTTATACATTAAAATAAGATCACCCCTTAGTCTTCGTTTTTCCAAACTAAATAGCCCCAAGTGTAATAACCTATCTTGGTATTGCAGACCCCCCAGTCCTCTAATAACCTTGGTCGCTCTTCTCTGCACCCGCTCCAGTTCAGCTATGTCTTTCTTAAACACCGGAGACCAGAACTGTGCACAGTATTCTAAGTGTGGTCGAACTAGTGACTTGTATAAAGGTAAAATTATATTCTCCTCATGAGCATCTATGCCTCTTTTAATGCATCCCATTATTTTATTTGCCTTTGTAGCAGCTGCCTGACACTGGCCCCTGAATATGAGTTTGTCATCCACCCATACACCCAGGTCTTTTTCATTGACGGTTTTGACCAGAGTTTTAGAATTAAGCACATAATTATACATCTTATTACTTCTACCCAAGTGCATGACCTTACATTTATCCCCATTAAAGCTCATTTGCCATTTATCAGCCCAAGCTTCTAGTTTACATAAATCATCCTGTAATATAGAATTGTCCTCCTCTGTATTGATTACCCTGCAGAGTTTAGTGTCATCTGCAAATATTGAAATTCTACTCTGAATGCCCCCTACAAGGTCATTAATAAATATGTTAAAAAGAAGAGGGCCCAATACTGACCCCTGTGGTACCCCACTGCTAACCGCTACCCAGTCCGAGTGTGCTCCATTAATAACCACCCTTTGTTTCCTATCCCTGAGCCAGCTCTCAACCCACTTGCACATATTTTCCCCTATCCCCATTATTCTCATTTTATGTATCAACCTTTTGTGTGGCACCGTATCAAAAGCTTTTGAAAAGTCCATATACACTACATCCACTGGGTTCCCTTGGTCCAATCCGGAACTTACCTCTTCATAGAAACTGATCAAATTAGTCTGACATGAACGGTCCCTAGTAAACCCGTGCTGATACTGGGTCATGAGGTTATTCCTCCTCAGACACTCCAGTATAGCGTCCCTTAGAATGCCCTCCAGGATTTTACCCACAGTAGAGGTTAAGCTTACTGGCCTATAATTTCCGAGTTCAGTTTTTGTTCCCTTTTTGAATATTGGCACCACATTTGCTATACGCCAGTCCTGTGGCACAGACCAATGATGAGAGTTACATTTTAGTAATAAAAGAGACAACAGGCGGAGGCTGATGGGTCTATTATTCCCAACAGCCTACCCCTGCTGCTGCTAATAACAAAAACAGAAGGAGCGACCACCAATAAAAAACCAATAATATACCATACCTGTCCGTCGTTGTGTCCCACAGAGTAATCCATATCTGGGGGATATACAGTTTTCAAACTGGACAGTGCACAGATGAAAACTGGTGAATGAGCTGCTTGGGAACTGAGCTTCAGTGACCAGGGGTGACATCATAGAGGTGGTCCCTAAAAAAAAATGGTGTTGTAAATCACTCTTTAACTTTTAACCCTTATAACTTCCTAACAAAACACAAATTTGGTTCCAAAATTGTGCTGCTGCAAAGTAGACATGTGGGAAATTTTATTTATTTACTATTTTCTGTGCCATATTTCTCTGTTTTAATCCCTTCACGACATGCCCTGTACTAGTACGGCGCATGTCGTGTCTCCCCCTATGATGTGGGCTCCGGCGCTGAGCCCACATCAAAGTCGCGACATGTCAGCTGTTATCAACAGCTGACATGTGTGCCCAATAGCGGCAGGTAGAATCGCGATCCACCTGCCGCTATTAACCAGTTAAATGCCGCTGTCAAATGCTGACAGCGGCATTTAACTACCGCTTTCAGCCGCGCGGCCGGAAATGAGTGCATCGCTGACCCCGTCACATGATCGGGGGTCAGCGATGCATCAGGAGAGTAACCATAGAGGTCCTTAAGACCTCTATGGTTACTGATGCCGGCTAGTTGTGAGCTCTACCCTGTAGTCGGCACTCATAGCAAGCCTGCAATTCAGCTACATAGCAGTGATCTTATGATCGCTGCTTTGTATCAGAGCCGGTCCAGTTGTGCCAGCTTCTAGCCTCACATGGAGGCTATTGAAGCATGGCAAAAGTTAAAAAAATGTTTAAAAAATTATGAAAAAAATATAAAAGTTTAACCCCTCTGTGACCTTAGACGTACTATCCCGTCGAGGTGCCCTGGGCTTATCTGACCCTGGACGGGATAGTACGTCATAGCCGATCGGCCGCACTCACGGGGGGAGCGCGGCCGATCGCGGCCGGGTGTCAGTTGCTTATCGCAGCTGACATCCGGCACTATGTGCCAGGAGCGGTCACGGACCGCCCCCGGCACATTAACCCCTGGCACACCGCGATCAAACATGATCGCGATGTGCCGGCGGTGCAGGGAAGCACCGCGCAGGGAGGGGGCTCCCTGCGGGCTTCCCTGAGCCCCCCGCAGCAACGCGATGTGATCGCGTTGCTGCGAGGGTCTCACCTCCCTCCCTGCTCCCTCCAGCCCCGGATCCAAGATGGCCGCGGATCCGGGTCCTGCAGGGAGGGAGGTGGCTTCACAGAGCCTGCTCAGAGCAGGCACTGTGAAGGCTGCAGCGCTGCATGTCAGATCAGTGATCTGACAGAGTGCTGTGCAAACTGTCAGATCACTGATCTGTGATGTCCCCCCTGGGACAAAGTAAAAAAGTAAAAAAAAATTTTTCCAAATGTGTAAAAAAAAATAAAAAAAAATATTCCAAAATAATGAAAAAAAAAAAAAATATTATTCCCATAAATACATTTCTTCATCTAAATAAAAAAAAAAAAACCAATAAAAGTACACATATTTAGTATCGCCGCGTCCATAACGACCCGACCTATAAAACTGTCCCACTAGTTAACCCTTTCAGTAAACACCGTAAGAAAAAAAGAAAAAAAACGAGGCAAAAAACAACGCTTTATTATCATACCGCCGAACAAAAAGTGGAATAACACGCGATCAAAAGGACAGATATAAATAACCATCGTACCGCTGAAAGCGTCATATTGTCCCGCAAAAAACGAGCCACCATACAGCATCATCAGCAAAAAAATAAAAAAGTTATAGTCCTGAGAATAAAGCGATGCAAAAATAATTATTTTTTCTGTAAAATAGTTTTTATCGTATAAAAGCGCCAAACCATAAAAAAAGATATAAATGAGGTATCGCTGTAATCGTACTGACCCGAAGAATAAAACTGATTTATCAATTTTACCAAACGCGGAACGGTATAAACGCCTCCCCCAATAGAAATTCATGAATAGCTGGTTTTTGGTCATTCTTCCTCACAAAAATCGGAATAAAAAGCGATCAAAAAATGTCACGTGCCCAAAAATGTTTTCAGTAAAAACGTCAACTCGTCCCGCAAAAAACAAGACCTCACATGACTCTGTGGACCAAAATATGGAAAAATTATAGCTCTCAAAATGTGGTATTGCAAAAAATATTTTTTGCAATAAAAAGCGTCTTTCAGTGTGTGACGGCTGCCAATCATAAAAATCCGCTAAAAAACTCGCTATAAAAGTAAATCAAACCCCCCTTCATCACCCCCTTAGTTAGGGAAAAATAAAAAAAAATGTATTTATTTCCATTTTCCCATTAGGGCTAGGGTTAGGGCTAGGGTTAGGGCTAGGGTTAGGGCTAGGGTTAGGGTTAGGGTTAGGGCTAGGGTTAGGGTTAGGGCTAGGGTTAGGGCTAGGGTTAGGGCTAGGGTTAGAGCTAGGGCTAGGGTTAGGGCTAGGATTAGGGCTAGGGTTAGGGTTAGGGCTAGGGTTAGTGTTGGGGCTACAGTTAGGGTTGGGGCTAAAGTTAGGGTTAGGGTTTAGATTACATTTACAGTTGGGAATAGGGTTGGGATTAGGGTTAGGGGTGTGTCAGGGTTAGAGGTGTGGTTAGGGTTACCGTTGGAATTAGGGTTAGGGGTGTGTTTAGATTAGGGTTTCAGTTATAATTGGGGGGTTTCCACTGTTTCGGCACATCAGGGGCTCTCCAAACACGACATGGCGTCCGATCTCAATTCCAGCCAATTCTGCGTTGAAAAAGTAAAACAGTGCTCCTTCCCTTCCGAGCTCTCCCGTGTGCCCAAACAGGGGTTTACCCTCACATATGGGGTATCAGCGTACTCAGGACAAATTGGACAACAACTTTTGTGGACCAATTTCTCCTGTTACCCTTGGGAAAATACAAAACTGGGGGCTAAAAATAATTTTTGTGGGAAAACAAAAAGATTTTTTATTTTCACGGCTCTGCGTTATAAACTGTAGTGAAACACTTGGGGGTTCAAAGTTCTCACAACACATCTAGATAAGTTCATTGAGGGGTCTAGTTTCCAATATGGGGTCACTTGTGGGGGGTTTCTACTGTTTAGGTACATTAGGGGCTCTGCAAACGCAATGTGACGCCTGCAGACCAATCCATCTAAGTCTGCATTCCAAATGATGCTCCTTCCCTTCCGAGCCCTCTCATGCGCCCAAACGGTGGTTCCCCCCACATATCAGGTATCAGCGTACTCAGGACAAATTGGACAACAACAATTAGGGTCCAATTTCTCCTGCTAACCTTGGAAAAATACAAAACTGGGGGGCTAAAATATAATTTTTGTGGAAAAAAAAATATTTTTTATTTGCACGGCTCTGCGTTATAAACTGTAGTGAAATACTTGGGGGTTCAAAGCTCTCACAACACATCAAGATGAGATCCTTAGGGGGTCTATTTTCCAAAATGGTGTCACTTGTGGGGGGTTTCTACTGTTTAGGTACATTAGGGGCTCTGCAAACGCAATGTGACGCCTGCAGACCATTCCATCTAAGTCTGCATTCCAAATGGCGCTCCTTCCCTTCCGAGCCCTCCCATGCGCCCAAACGGTGGTTCCCCCTCACATATGGGGTATCAGCGTACTCAGGACAAATTGGACAACAACTTTTGGGGTCCAATTTCTCCTGTTACCCTAGGGAAAATACAAAACTGGGGGCTAAAAAATAATTTTTGTGGGAAAAAAATTTTGTTTTATTTTTATGGCTCTGCATTATAAACTTCTGTGAAGCCCTTGGTGGGTCAAAGTGCTCACCACACATCCAGATAAGTTCCTTAGGGGGTCTACTTTCCAAAATGGTGTCACTTGTGGGGGGTTTCAATGTTTAGGCACATCAGTGGCTCTCCAAACGCAACATGGCGTCCCATCTCAATTCCTGTCAATTTTGCATTGAAAAGTCAAACGGCGCTCCTTCCCTTCCGAGCTCTCCCATGCGCCCAAACAGTGGTTTACTGCCACATATGGGGTATCAGCGTACTCAGGACAAATTGGACAACAACTTTTGGGGTCCATTTTCTCCTGTTACCCTTGGTAAAATAAAACAAATTGGAGCTGAAGTAAATTTTTTGTGTAAAAAAGTTAAATGTTCATTTTTATTTAAACATTCAAAAAATTCCTATTAAACACCTGAAGGGTTAATAAACTTCTTGAATGTGGTTTTGAGCACCTTGAGGGGTGCAGTTTTTAGAATGGTGTCACACTTGGGCATTTTCTATCATATAGACCCCTCAAAATGACTTCAAATGAGACGTGGTCCCTAAAAAAAAATGGTGTTGTAAAAATGAGAAATTGCTGGTCAACTTTTAACCCTTATAACTCCCTAACAAAAAAAAAATTTGGTTCCAAAATTATGCTGATGTAAAGGAGACATGTGGGAAATGTTACTTATTAAGTATTTTGTGTGACATATCTCTGTGATTTAATTGCATAAAAATTCAAAGTTTGAAAATTGCGAAATTTTCAAAATTTTCGCCAAATTTCCGTTTTTTTCACAAATAAACGCAGGTACTATCAAATAAATTTTACCACTATCATGAAGTACAATATGTCACGAGAAAACAATGTCAGAATCACCAGGATCCGTTGAAGCGTTTCGGAGTTATAACCTCATAAATGGACAGTGGTCAGAATTGTAAAAATTGGCCTGGTCATTGGTGTGCAAACCACCCTTGGGGGTAAAGGGGTTAAATCACCCCCCTTTCGCTCCATTCAAAATAAAACAATAAAAAAAAAATACACATATTTGGTATCGCCGCTGTTAGGAGTCGAGTTTGCTCTGCTGCACAGGGGGAATCTCGATCCGTGTCTGCTGCGGTTTCCCATTCTGCTTCGGCCGCAGTGGGCTCTGCTCAGCGGAGGCGTCGCTCCCAGCGTCTTGCTGGGACTGATTCTGTGCAAAGGGTTACTGCTGCCTTTTCTGGCTCTCCTGTTGTACCCTGCACTGATATGCGGCGAGCGGGCTTCTCTGGGACTAAGTCCTTATTTGCACACACTGAGCATGCCCAGGGCAAGATCTCCCGTTGGAGATCGAGGGTCACATGCTCAGGTACTGCAGCACATCCCATTGGTCCTCTTGGCAGGTCCTGAAAGGGCAAAACTTCTGTAGCTGCTTCCTGTGCTGCAACTATATAAACTGCGCATGAACGCGCGGCCATGCGCTAGTATTGTCTTGATATAATGTGTGTGTGTAGATGGATGTATGTCGATGGATGAAAGCTCCTAAGTATCCCTCCCTAGTGTTGTTGACTGCTCGCGGATGATGGTAGCTATCTAGCGCCCGACTAGCCATCTGCACGTAACACACATCACAGCGTCCAGTTGCGCCGTGCGCTTCCTCTGCGCTTTCCTTACCCAAGCCTGGGTGGTTAGTGGCGTCCGTCAGAGCGGCACCGCATGCACTCTCGTGCCTTTATACACTATTTAAATAGTTTCCTTACCCCAGTTGCGGTGTTGTGCCAGCAAGTGGTCTAATCGGACTTCAATCCTGAGTTGGGGTTGTGTTCGGTGACTTCTTGCTCGCACTCTATGTGCGGTACCGCGGTCCTGTGACGCAACAGGATCGCTTCTTTCACGCAGGGTAAAGTTAACCCGTGCGTGTATACTTATAGTACCGCCATATAGTCCGTCTTACTAGCAGCAGGGTTTTTACCTGCACGGTGGACCTCGGACTGCGAACGCACCTTGTTTCATATCATCTATACTTGGTGCGTTCCGCCAGTCCTTAACATAATACTAGCGCCAAGGTCTGGCTAGTAATGACGGACGATCAGCATCTACAGCGGTACATCCAGCAGCTGGAGGGAAGGTTGGCGGCTCTAGAGCGTTCAACCTCAGCTGTGGACGTTACTGCTGTCGCTGTTCAGGCTGCAAGTGTGGCTGCAGCTACCTTGTCCACTGCCGCCCCTGTACCGACGCTATCTCGCCTTCCGCTACCAGAGAAATTTTCTGGTGACAGTAAGTTCTGTAGGGGTTTCGTGAGTCAGTGCTCAATACATCTCGAGCTTCTGGCCTCTTGTTTTCCTACAGAGCGGGCTAAGGTTGCTTTTATCATATCCTTATTGTCGGACAGGGCGTTGCAGTGGGCTACGCCGCTGTGGGAGCGTGGCGATCATGTGGTGCAGAGTGCTCCGTTATTCCTGAGCACTCTGAAAAAGGTTTTCTTAGGACCTCGTGTCACCCATGATACGGCGCTCCAACTGTTGGCATTGACTCAGGGCTCGTCCTTGGTCAGCCTTTTTGCCGTCCACTTCCGCACTCTAGCATCTGAGCTGGAGTGGTCGGATAAAGCCCTTATCCCTATATTTTGGAGGGGGCTGGCTGACCACGTTAAGGACGCCCTGGCCACTAGGGAGATTCCCGCCACACTGGAAGAATTAATAACAGTATCTACTCGTATTGACCTCCGTTTTCACGAGCGGAGGTTAGAGCGAGCCCAGTGTAGGCAGAGGTTTCGGCTGGCTCCCACCTTCGCCAAACCTCTGGAATCTCCAGTCCAGGCTCCTGAGTCCCATGAACCTAAGGTAGTGTCACGAGCGGGATCTAAGTCCCGGACTGCTCATGCACTCCAGGTTTGCCATGTATGCCAACAGTCAGGACATCTTGCCACCAGATGTCATCAGCGGTCAAGGAAACGTCAGCGTCTAGTGGTAGTAGGTGGAGGTGCACTAGACACTGCGACGTTTGCCTCCAAATTGTCCTTTAAGGGGACAATTACTTTTGGCTCATCCTCCCACTCGGTAGAGCTCTGCGTGGATTCTGGGGCGGAGGGCAATTTTATGTCTTCTGCCTTCGCCCAACGTCACGCAATACCCCTGGTAATGCTACCTCAACCAGTAACGGTATGAGTGGTGAATGGGTCGACACTCCCCGCACAGATAACACATCAGACCATTCCTTTTACTCTGTCCATGTCTCCATCCCATCAGGAGATTATATCTCTGCTCATCATTCCTGAGGGGATTGATGAGGTCCAGTTGGGGATTCCTTGGTTACGGTACCACTCTCCTCACATCGAGTGGTCCTCAGGCAGAATTCTGGGATGGGGTGAATCATGTGGGGGTAGGTGTCATGGAGAGTGCGTTCAGGTTGCTACTACTGAGGTACCCGCAGATCTATCCTCTCTCCCCAAGCAATATTGGTCTTTCGCAGATGTGTTCTCCAAAAAGGCGGCGGAGACCCTTCCGCCCCATCGCCCCTATGACTGTCCTATCGATCTCTTGCCTGGTGCGGAGCCTCCCCGGGGTCGAGTTTATCCATTATCTCTCCCGGAGATGGAGGCCATGTCTCAGTACATTCAAGAGAATCTGGCAAGAGGGTTTATCAGGAAGTCAGTGTCACCTGCTGGGGCAGGGTTCTTCTTCGTGCAGAAGAAGAATGGGGAACTACGTCCATGCATAGACTACAGGGGTCTTAACGCTATCACCGTTAAGAACAAGTATCCTTTGCCCTTGATATCCGAGCTCTTCGATAGGCTTCAGGGAGCTAGAGTGTTTACTAAATTAGATCTGCGGGGTGCTTATAACCTGATTCGCATCCGTGAGGGGGACGAATGGAAAACGGCATTTAACACCAGAGATGGGCACTATGAGTATCTGGTGATGCCCTTCGGGCTCTGTAATGCCCCAGCCGTTTTCCAAGACTTTGTCAACGACATCTTCCGGGATATGCTTTCCACCTCAGTTGTAGTCTATCTGGATGATATTCTCATCTTTTCTCCAGATATAGACTCCCACCGGAGAGATGTTGGCAGAGTCTTCGACCTCCTACGGGCAAACTCTCTTTATGCTAAGTTGGAGAAGTGTATGTTTGAGCAGGAGTCTTTACCGTTCCTGGGCTATATCATCTCCGCCCAGGGATTGGCTATGGATCCTGCCAAACTACAGGCTGTGATGGACTAGCAAGAGCCCCATTCTCTTAAAGCGGTGCAGCGCTTTATGGGGTTCATTAACTATTACCGCCAGTTCATTCCCCACTTCTCAACTCTGGTAGCTCCCTTGGTAGCCCTCACCAAGAAGGGAGCGAATCCCAAATTGTGGTCAGAAGAGGTCTCCAAGGCCTTCACTTCTATTAAGTCCCACTTTGCTAGCGCTCCCATCTTACATCGTACCGATGTGGATAAGCCATTCCTAATGGAGGTGGATGCCTCATCCGTTGGTGCTGGAGCCGTCCTCTATCAAAAGGATGCTCAAGGTCGGAAGCATCCATGCTTCTTCTTCTCTAAGACCTTCTCGCCAGCGGAGAGAAACTACTCCATCGGGGATAGGGAGTTGCTAGCAATGAAGTTGGCCTTTTCAGAGTGGAGACACCTTCTGGAAGGTGCGCGGTTTCCCTTCCAAGTTTACACGGACCACAAAAATTTGGTCTACTTGCAAACAGCCCAGCGGCTAAATTCTCGCCAAGCCAGATGGTCCTTGTTCTTTTTCCGGTTCCACTTTTCTCTTCATTTTCTCGCCGGGGAGAAGAATATTCGTGCCGACGCTCTCTCTCGCTCCCTTATGTCAACTGAAGAGGAGGAAGAGGAGCCTCGGCTTATTGTCCCTTCTGAGAGCCTGAGAACCGTAGCGCCGGTTTCGCTGGAGTCTGTGCCACCGGGCAAGACTTTTGTGCCCATTAATTTGCGACCGGAGGTTCTCTCTTGGGCTCATTCGTCCAGGGTGGGTGGACACTTTGGGACAAAGAGGACATCTGAGCTACTGGCGAGGACGTACTGGTGGCCGCATATGGTCCGGGATGTCAGGGATTATATTCTGGCATGTGTCTCCTGCGCCAAAAATAAATCTCCGCGTCAAAGGCCAGCTGGGTTGCTCTATCCCTTGCCAGTGGCAGATAGGCCCTGGGAGATGGTCGGGATGGACTTTGTCGTGGGTTTACCCAAATCTCACGGCTGTACCATCATTTGGGTCATCACCGATCATTTCTCAAAAATGGTGCATTTGGTGCCGCTACCACGGTTACCTTCTGCACGGGCCTTGGCAGCGTTGTTCATTAAGCACATCTTCCGCCTACATGGTATGCCTGACAAAATTGTCAGTGACCGGGGTCCCCAGTTTGCGTCTCGGTTCTGGAGAGAGCTGTGTCATCTTCTCAGTATTGAGTTGAATCTCTCTTCCGCTTATCATCCCGAGACGAATGGGTTGGTAGAGAGGGCCAACCAGACCTTGGTCACATACCTGCAACATTTTGTTTCAGCCAGGCAGGATGTCTGGGCATCCTTGCTATCATGGGCAGAGTTTGCGCTGAACAACGCCGTAGCCGACTCCACTGGACAAACCCCATTCCTCCTCAACTATGGTCAGCATCCATGGGTACCTGTGCCTATGCCCGTGTCTTCCGCAGACTCCAGGGTGGCAGACTGGGCTGTGGAGGCACGGGATATTTGGGACCGCACTCAGGATGCCATTCGGGCCTCTAAGGAGAGAATGAGGTCCTCCACCGATGCTCATCGGCGCCCTGCTCCGACCTTTGCTCCTGGCGACTTAGTGTGGCTCTCCGCCCGTAACATCAGGCTGCGTGTTGAGTCCACTAAGTTTGCTCCTCGCTACTTGGGTCCCTTCAAGGTCCTCGAACAGGTTAATCCTGTGGTCTACCGTCTGGCCCTTCCTCCACGCCTTGGTATCACCGACACCTTTCATGTGTCCCTTCTTAAGCCCGTATACATGTCCCGGTTTTCTGAGTCATCTGCCGAGACATCGGGTTCGTCTACGGACGATTTTGAGGTGAACGCTATCTTGGGGTGCAAGGTGGTATGTGGCAAAAAATTTTTTTGGGTGGACTGGAAGGGTTACGGTCCTGAGGATAGGTACTGGGAGCCTGCTGAGCACATTCGGGCTCCGCAGCTTATTGCTGGCTTCGAGCGTAGCGAGGCCCAAGGAGGGGGGGGCCCTAGGAGGGGGGGGTAATGTTAGGAGTCGAGTTTCCTCTGCTGCACAGGGGGAATCTCGATCCGTGTCTGCTGTGGTCTCCCATTCTGCTTCGGCCGCAGTGGGCTCTGCTCAGCGGAGGCGTCGCTCCCAGCGTCTTGCTGGGACTGATTCTGTGCAAAGGGTTACTGCTGCCTTTTCTGGCTCTCCTGTTGTACCCTGCACTGATCTGCGGCGAGCGGGCTTCTCTGGGACTAAGTCCTTATTTGCACACACTGAGCATGCCCAGGGCAAGATCTCCCGTTGGAGATCGAGGGTCACATGCTCAGGTACTGCAGCACATCCCATTGGTCCTCTTGGCAGGTCCTGAAAGGGCAAAACTTCTGTAGCTGCTTCCTGTGCTGCAACTATATAAACTGCGCATGACCGCATGGCCATGCGCTAGTATTGTCTTGATATAATGTGTGTGTGTAGATGGATGTACAGTTAGGTCCATATATATTTGGACAGAGACAACATTTTTCTAATTTTGGTTATAGACATTACCACAATGAATTTTAAACAAAACAATTCAGATGCAATTGAAGTTCAGACTTTCAGCTTTCATTTGATGGTATCCACATTAAAATTGAATGAAGGGTTTAGGAGTTTCAGCTCCTTAACATGTGCCACCCTGTTTTTAAAGGGACCAAAAGTAATTGGACATGTGACTCCAAGGCTATTTCATGGACAGGTGTGGGCAATCCCTTTGTTATGTCATTCTCAATTAAGCAGATAAAAGGCCTGGAGTTGATTTGAGGTGTGGTGCTGCATTTGGAAGGTTTTGCTGTGAAGTAAACATGCGGTAAAGGAGCTCTCCATGCAGGTGAAACAAGCCATCCTTAAGCTGTGAAAACAGAAAAAAAACCATCCGAGAAATTGCTACAATATTAGGAGTGGCAAAATCTACAGTTTGGTACATCCCGAGAAAGAAAGAAAGCACTGGTGAACTCATCAATGCAAAAAGACCTGGGAGCCCACGGAAGACAACAGTGGTGGATGATCGCAGAATAATCTCCATGGTGAAGAGAAACCCCTTCACAACAGCCGACCAAGGGAACAACACTCTCCAGGAGGTCGGCATATCAATATCCAAATCTACCATAAAGAGAAGACTGCATGAAAGTAACTACAGAGGGTTCACTGCACGATGCAGCCACTCATAAGCATCAAGAAGAAAAAGGCTAGACTGGACTTTGCTAAAAAACATCTAAAAAAGCCAGCACAGTTCTGGAAAAACATTCTTTGGACAGATGAAACCAAGATCAACCTCTACCAGAATGATGGAAAGAGAAAAGTATGGTGAAGGCGTGGTCCAGCTCATAATACAAAGCATACCACATCATCTGTAAAATACGGCGGAGGCAGTGTGATGGCTTGGGCATGCATGGCTGCCAGTGGCACTGGGTCACTAGTGTTTATTGATGATGTGACACAGGACAGAAGCAGCAGAATGAATTCTGAGGTATTCAGAGACATACTGTGTGCTCAGATCCAGCCAAACTGATTGGTCGTCGTTTCATACTACAGATGGACAATGACCCAAAACATAAAGCCAAAGCAACCCAGAGGTTTATTAAAGCAAAGAAGTGGAATACTCTTGAATGGCCAAGTCAGTCACCTGATCTCAACCCAATTGAGCAGCATTTCACTTGTTAAAGACTAAACTTCAGACAGAATGGCCCACAAACAAACAGCAACTGAAAACCACCGCAGTGAAGGCCTGGCCGAGCATCAAAAAGGAGGAAACACAGCGTCTGGTGATATCCATGAGGTCAAGACTTCAGGCAGTCATTGCCAACAAAGGGTTTTCAACCAAGTTCTAGAAATGAACATTTTATTTAAAATTATTGAATCTGTCCAATTACTTTTGGTCCCTTTAAAAACAGGGTGGCACATGTTAAGGAGCTGAAACTCCTAAACCCTTCATCCAATTTTAATGTGGATACCCTCAAATGAAAGCTTTAAGTCTGAATTTCAACTGCATCTGAATTGTTTTGTTTACAATTCATTGTGGTAATGTCTATAACCAAAATTAGAAAAATGTTGTCTGTCCAAATATATATGGACCTAACTTTATGTCGATGGATGAAAGCTCCTAAGTATCCCTCCCTAGTGTTGTTGACTGCTCGCGGATGATGGTAGCTATCTAGCGCCCGACTAGCCATCTGCTTGTAACACACATCACAGCGTCCAGTTGCTGTGTCCGCCAGTACGGCGCCGTGCGCTTCCTCTGCGCTTTCCTTACCCAAGCCTGGGTGGTTAGTGGCGTTCGTCAGTGCGGCACTGCATGCACTCTCGTGCCTTTATATACTATTTTAATAGTTTCCTTACACACCCAATTGCGGTGTTGTGCCAGCAAGTGGTCTAATCGGACTTCAATCCTGAGTTGGGGTTGTGTTCGCTGACTTCTTGCTCGCGCTCTATGTGCGGTACCGCGGTCCTGTGACGCAACAGGATCGCTTCTTTCACGCAGGGTGAAGTTAACCCGTGCGTGTATACTTACAGTACCGCCATATAGTCCGTCTTACTAGAAGCAGGGTTTTTACCTGCATGGTGGACCTCGGACTGCGAACGCACCTTGTTTCATATCATCTATACTTGGTGCGTTCCGCCAGTCCTTAACAGCCGCTTTTAGAATCACCCGATCTATCAAAAAAAGCATCAACCTGATCGCTAAACAGCGTAGCGAGAAAAAAATTTGAAATGCCAGAATTATGTTTTTTGGTCGCCGCGACATTGCATTAAAATGCAATAACGGGCGATCAAAAGATCGTATCTGCACAAAAGTGGTATCATTAAAAACATCAGTTCAGCATGCAAAAAAATAAGCCCTCACCCGACCCCAGATCACAAAAAATGCAGACGCTATGGGTATCGGAAAATGGAGCAATTTTTTTTTTAGCAAAGTTTTTCATTTTTTTCACCACTTAGATTAAAAATAACCTAGACATGTTAGGTGTCTGTGAACTCGTAATGATCTAGAGAATCAAAATGGCAGGTCAGTTTTTGCATTTAGTGAACCTAGCAAAAAAGTCAAACAAAAACAAGTGTGGGATTGCACTTTTTTGGCAATTTCACCACACTTGGAATTTTTTTCCCTTTTTCTAGTACAAGACATTTTAAATCCAATGGTGTCGTTCAAAAGTACAACTCATCCCGCAAAAAATAAGCCCTCACATGGCCATATTGATGGAACAAAAAAAAGTTATGGCTCTGGAAAGGAGAGGAGCGAAAAGCGAAAATGCAAAACCGAAAAAGGGCTGTGGCGTGAAGGAGTTAAGGGCATAAAAATTCAAAGTTTGAAAATTGCAAATTTTAGCCAAATTTCCATTTTTTACACAAATAAACACAAGTTATATAGAAGAAATTTTATAACTAACTTGAAGCACAATATGTCACGAAAAAAAAAATTTCAGAATCGCCAAGATCCATTGAAGCGTTCCATAGTTATTACCTCATAAAGGGACAATGGTCAGAATTGCAAAAATTGGCTTGGTCATTAACATGCAAACCACCCTCGGGGGTAAAGTGGTTAAAACATTCAAAATTGACAAGAAATTGGAGTTTTCATGAAAAAACATGTTAAGAAAAATTATTTCCTGTATAATGACTTATATTTAAGGCAAAATTTTAAAAGAATTAAAAAACCTAATAATTTAAGTAAACCAAAATTGAATTTTTAATTAAAAAATTGCAAATTCCAGTGTAATTTATGAAGGGAGCAAGAAGTGCTAAAAACTAGGGACTCAGAAACACCCTGTATTAGATATACAGTGGGGCAAAAAAGTATTTAGTCAGTCAGCAATAGTGCAAGTTCCACCACTTAAAAAGATGAGAGGCGTCTGTAATTTACATCATAGGTAGACCTCAACTATGGGAGACAAACTGAGAACAAAAAAATCCAGAAAATCACATTGTCTGTTTTTTTAACATTTTATTTGCATATTATGGTGGAAAATAAGTATTTGGTCAGAAACAAACAATCAAGATTTCTGGCTCTCACAGACCTGTAACTTCTTCTTTAAGAGTCTCCTCTTTCCTCCACTCATTACCTGTAGTAATGGCACCTGTTTAATCTTGTTATCAGTATAAAAAGACACCTGTGCACACCCTCAAACAGTCTGACTCCAAACTCCACTATGGTGAAGACCAAAGAGCTGTCAAAGGACACGAGAAACAAAATTGTAGCCCTGCACCAGGCTGGGAAGACTGAAACTGCAATAGCCAACCAGCTTGGAGTGAAGAAATCAACAGTGGGAGCAATAATTAGAAAATGGAAGACATACAAGACCACTGATAATCTCCCTCGATCTGGGGCTCCACACAAATTCCCACCCCGTGGGGTCAGAATGATCACAAGAACGGTGAGCAAAAATCCCAGAACCACGCGGGGGGACCTAGTGAATGAACTGCAGAGAGCTGGGACCAATGTAACAAGGCCTACCATAAGTAACACACTACGCCACCATGGACTCAGATCCTGCAGTGCCAGACGTGTCCCACTGCTTAAGCCAGTACATGTCCGGGCCCGTCTGAAGTTTGCTAGAGAGCATTTGGATGATCCAGAGGAGTTTTGGGAGAATGTCCTATGGTCTGATGAAACCAAACTGGAACTGTTTGGTAGAAACACAACTTGTCGTGTTTGGAGGAAAAAAAATACTGAGTTGCATCCATCAAACACCATACCTACTGTAAAGCATGGTGGTGGAAACATCATGCTTTGGGGCTGTTTCTCTGCAAAGGGGCCAGGACGACTGATCCGGGTACATGAAAGAATGAATGGGGCCATGTATCGTGAGACTTTGAGTGCAAACCTCCTTCCATCAGCAAGGGTATTGAAGATGAAACGTGGCTGGGTCTTTCAATATGACAATGATCCAAAGCACACCGCCAGGGCAACGAAGGAGTGGCTTCGTAAGAAGCATTTCAAGGTCCTGGAGTGGCCTAGCCAGTCTCCAGATCTCAACCCTATAGAAAACCTTCGGAGGGAGTTGAAAGTCCATGTTGCCAAGCGAAAATTCAAAAACATCACTGCTCTAGAGGAGATCTGCATGGAGGAATGGGCCAACATACCAACAACAGTGTGTGGCAACCTTGTGAAGACTTACAGAAAACGTTTGACCTCTGTCATTGCCAACAAAGGATGTATTACAAAGTATTGAGATGAAATTTTGTTTCTGACCAAATACTTATTTTCCACCATAATATGCAAATAAAATGTTAAAAAAACAGACAATGTGATTTTCTGGATTTTTTTTCTCAGTTTGTCTCCCATAGTTGAGGTCTACCTATGATGTAAATTACAGACGCCTTTCATCTTTTTAAGTGGTGGAACTTGCACTATTGCTGACTGACTAAATACTTTTTTGCCCCACTGTAAAGGAGGGCCTCATCCTCATTCTGTTCAAATTGTCATGTAGTGGTACTCCTCGACTTATAAAGCTATGCACTAAGTGCAAATCCTTTCCAAAATTGCAAGTAGGGTCATCCATGCACCCTTCAAGGCACCAACTGTAGTGCCTCATAACAAAAATAAGTAATTGTACTTGTGGTACTTCTACACTCATATTTTTTATTTATTAAAAAGTATAGTAAAATTCACACTCAAGGTAACCTTAGTTCATAACCTCCAGTTGTTCCAGCAGCTGGAGGCTCCAATAACCTTAAAATGTCCTACAAGTTTCCCTTGAGGTTTCCGGGCTTCACAACAGTCAGGATACCCAGTGGCTATGAACTCTCGTGACAGGTTACCTGAGTTCACAGTCAACAGATATCACGGTAGTATCAGACTGATGAGTACCAACATCAGTCTGGCACTAACACTTGCAAACCAAGAGAAACAGTTGCTATGAACTCAGGTGACGTTGCTGTAATTGTTAATAAAAAAAAAACAGCTTAGAGCCCTAGTAATTTTCATGACCAGTTGAGGGAAAGCCAATGTCTGAAGGCTGGTGCATATATTCTGGGAATAGGCCTATAGCCATAAATGGTTTTAGGCTATTAATATCAGCTCACAGCTGTTTACTTAGCCTTTACTGGTTATTATAGTACTATAAAGCATGTGATACTATTGGGTGAGTAATTGAATCCATAAAACATTTTAAACGCTTTTTGGAAGTGTTTTATAAGACCAAAATATACCTCAGAGCATGTAAAACTATGTGTTAGTAATTGAATGCAGAAAAATGTTTCTTTGCTTTTTGGGAATGGTATATTTCACAGAAATGTAGCTCGAATCATGTAATACTTTGTTGATGACAATATAGTCAATTTTTGCACCCCAAAAAAAGAAAATCTGGTCACTTGCAGCACCTATACTTCTCGCAAAGGACTGTGATGCCCTCAGCAATGCCTTGAGCCATTATTCTACCTCTCTATCATTTTTCTTATTTACATTATTTACATCAGGGTACACAATCATGACACAAAGAATAGTGCACATGGTGTACCCCAGCCGAGATTCTAGTTCTGCTGTCAAACTACACTACTTTCTAACATTCAATTTCTCTAACCCATAAAAACAATGGTTAAATGTCCTTGCACCTTTGTTTTCCTTAGTGTCATCACAAGGTTCAACATATAATAACTCCAACAATCACCCTGGTAAAACTATACATGAGTTTTTCTCCTCACCAAAATGTAAGCTTGTAAGGAGGGAACTCGGACGACATCTAATTCTGCACCCAATTGTGAGGCACCGAAACCTTTAAAACTCACGTCACGGTGAAGAAACCAGACAAGTTTGCAAAAATAAAGTCCTTTAGCTGACAATAAACTTTTGTGCAGAGGGTAGCAGGAATAAAGTTTGCTGTTTACTTCTGCGCAATACAGAGCATATTCTTATTGGTTATGGAAGGTGGCACATAATTTTTGAGAAACATTGCTGAGAAACAACATGACTAATTGGGCACCTCAGCTTCCTGGTACAGGGCCACATGGGTCAATGTGCTTCACTGTGACTACTGCACACTAACTTCACTATTGTGAATGCTGTAATGGAGCTCTCTCTAGCTAACACCTTACTGATGTGCTTCATCATGGCTGACCCCGTATTCCTTCACAGCTGAGCTCTAGTTTTGGCTAACACCACGGCGTCATTCAGCTTTCCTATTCCTTAAGTGCCCCAGCTTGTCTGCTATGAGTCAACTCCTGCCACTGTAGAATTCTTGCTGATACTTGCTACCTTTCTTTTTGTTTTGGTGGCCACACATTCCCAGTGATTACAGCCTTCCTCTGAGAGTGTCCTTTCTTGTCTTCTGCGCTCTTAGGGTACCGTCACACAGTGGCATTTTGATCTCTACGACGGCACGATTTGTGACGTTCCAGCGATATATCCGTGACGTTCCAGCGATCTCGCTGTGTCAGACACGCTCCTGCGATCAGGGACCCCGCTGAGAACCGAACGTCGTAGCAGATCATTTGAAACTCTCTTTCGTCGTCTAGTGTCCCGCTGTGGCGGCATGATCGCATGGTGTAACAAAGGTGTGCACGATATTATATACGATGTGCGCATAGTAACCAACGGCTTCTACATCGCACATACGTCATGAAATTATCGCTCCAGCATCGTACATTGCAAAGTGTGACAGCAGTCTACGACGCTGGAGCGATATTGTTACGATGCTGGAGCGTCACGGATCGTGCCGTCGTAGCGATCAAAATGCCACTGTGTGACGGTACCCTAACAGCTGACTATAAACCAGGAACTAAGACACAGTTCCCTAATACTCCTTCCCAACTATGGGCTGGCCTTACAGTTAACCCTGTCATAGTAATTAACAGTACCTGCAGGCTCCAGGAGGATAAAAATGGGTCTTCAGATGGGTGTTATGCCATCTTCTCCACCCTTACAAGCTTACCAATTTCTTCTGGGCTGGCTGTTATTGTGCCTCCTTAAAAGTTTTAAATTCAAATTATAAAGAAATCTTAAACAATTTTAAAACTGTAGAAGAAAAAGACCTAGAAAATATAAGGGAATCACTAAGATGTTTGCCGTGATGTAGCAGTGGTCTGCATACTGTATATTTTAATCATGATGTTAACTAAGAACCCTGTGTTGTTTTATACATTATTGCTAAGCCACAATAGATCAATGCATATGTTTTGAATGTGCTGTCCACATCTTTTATCTACAGTTAGAGCACTTTAAACATTTTAATATTACACATAATCAACGCACAATGCCGTATACACACAATATAAATAGCATTTTCCAACATTATGTTAATTAAATCTGTATACAAACAATAAGAAGAATCATCCATTCCACCCTTTGACATACACACACACGCATGCACATGCTTTTCTACAAGTTTGCCAGGAAAATGTATATATAAAGATTGGCTGTACATTAAGCACATGTAAAATCTAATATCTTTTAAATATATCTGCTATTTGCATTGCTGCATTATTTGTTTACATTGCGTTCTTTTGCAAACAGGAATTTTTTTCCTGTGTTTTGTTTGCTAGTTTTTTTTTCACAAAATGGAAAATAAGCGAAAACGTAAGAAAAAGAACCTGAAAATATACTGCAATTTTGTCTGTATAGACATGTTTCATCAATAATTAAGAAAAATAAGTAATACAATAAGATCGAACAAGTTTAAAACACATTAAAAAATATTTGTTGAATTAGGCACTCTTTACATATCCTTTCACAATGAAAACCAAAATTCAGCTCCAGATCCATTAAACAATGACAGACAGAAGAAAGTTTTATCAGAGGGTCCACATACTATATTAATTGTTTTGAAATCCATAGAGTATTTTTTCTAAATGATTCCGCAAACTGCATCTTATATCTCTGCTCTGTGAGTCCAATGGTGGTATAACACAATATGTTTGGCAAAAAAACAAGGGTACAATGTATTGAACACATATCATTATGAGAAATAAATGTGTAACTTGTTGATAAAAAGTCCCACAGATGCATATAACATGTTTGGCACCTTGACGGTGTGGCGCCATCACTCAGAGGCCAAATTAGTTGCCAACAATTTACGATTAGCAATGTCATAATTCCTCTCCCCAGATGAAAAGAAGCTGCACTGAGGAAGTTGACCTTGCGATAGCACCACTCCAATTCCAATCTATGACGTGTCAACCTCCACAATGAAAGGACACTCTAGATTGGGATGACCCGATACAGGGTCAGCAAAAAAATATTCTTTTAACTCAGCGAAGACATGGATTGATTCAGACAGTTAATTAACCTTAAAATGTAATAAATCACTTGGGCACTGAGTAGTATAGATTTCCAGAATAGTTGATAATTTATACTTTATTTATCCGACTGATAATTACATATACTGTATGAAATCAAAGGTTTCAATCTTTTGTTCTTTAACAAGGATATCTATAGATAAATAACAATAGGCAAAACAGAAAATCAACACAAAAATTGTGCATAAAACCTAGATAATTATTTACATATGCAAAGGCGCTTTTTAATATTCATTAACATATCATGTCATTAATGTATGTGTCAGGTATATAGTATATGTTTAGCACAAATATATGAACTAAGGAAAACAAAGTTGTATGCAATATTTATGCCAATAATTTAAGTGAGCATCAAATGTAGCTATCAGTAGTAATTAACCTCATCTGCCCATTCCTTCATAGCCAAATCAATCGGGGGTTTGGAAGTCTTGGAAAAATGTGTTAGTAAATATATGATTGTAACTTGCAAATCCAAGAAAATGCTGCAAAGACTTCCAGTACCCAAGGTACACAATGCTTAATAGCTTGGTCCTTGGGTCCATTCAGAAACCCTAGTGGCAAAAAGCATAATTCAGGAACTACAACTTTAGCAAATATGCAATTGTTTCTGAGCCATTAGAGTATTGTACATATATGTTGGATTTGTAACTTAATATCAGGTGAATAAGCTAAGATATCATCCAGATAGAAAACCGAATATTAACCAATTATACCTCTGAATATGAACATGGTACCAAGATATATTTCTTTCCTGTACCTCTGAATATGTCATTAACTAAATTTTGAAAGCATAACAAGATCATATTGACCCTCAGATGCATTTAATGCCATCTTCTTTTACTCTCAATCTCTTATAAAGATCAATCTACACCCTCCCCCCATGCCCCTCGAAATCAAGTTTGGTGATCCCAACAGCTGAATATGGAGATCAGGGATGAGTGGTAAAGGATGCTTTATTGCTCACAGTAATTTTGTTAAATTCCCAGTAGTCAATAAAGACCACCATCTCTTTTATCAACAAAAATGCACCTAATGGTGAATAGAAGATCTTATGAATCCTTTTTGCAGACTGTCTGCAATTAAATCCTTCATAGTCTGATAATCTGTAGAAGAAAGATTAAATATTTTACCTTTGAGGAGAAAGGAGTTTGGTACCAGATCAATGGGATAATCATAATCTCTTTGAAAGGTAATTTTTCAGATTCGGACACAGAAAATACATGGGCAAAATTTCAAAACATTTCAGGTACATTAATTGGTAAATCTTTTGACAAGTTCACAAAGACATAGTACATTTGTTCTTACATTCAGGACTCCAACGTACAGTATCACCCTGGTGCGATTCAATAACCACATTATGTTTGTGCAACCAAAGCATGCTCGCTCAAGACCACAGCTGCAAACACGCTTTCAAAGCCAAAAAATATTACATAAATTTAAAATGTAAAGCACCAGCAATCAACAGGAACACCTCCTTAGTAGTATACTTCTGGTCTCAGCCAATTCAGTCTCAATGGCTGGACAGAGCCTACACCACCCAGAGATTCTAGTCTCAAAATCTCTCTATCACCAGTGCTGCCAGCAAAATGAATACAAAGGTGACAGGAGCAAACATAGCAGGAGAAAGTCCAGGAGCAAATGTGACAGGAGCTTTGCAAGTACAAAAAATAATATAAAAACCAAGCTACTAATCCCTGTAGAAAGTCCCCAAATTATAGCTGCCTTAATTATTGTTTCTTTAACTCACCTTCAGCTTCCTGCAGCCATCTTTGTAGATTATTATTCATATCCTGAACTTCCTGTCAGCTATCCCTCTGTGCCTTTATACTACATTTCCCAAGAAGAAGAGCTGTAGCTCACACACAACTCACACAATCCTACCCAATATGCCCACCTACTCTACCTACAAAGCATCACTCTGAGACTCCAAACAATCTGAAGACAGTTACACATACTGTTTCCACTTCCAAAATTCCTCCCACTTTACCTAGTATGTGCTAAAATGAGACTCATGCAGTCAATAATATTTAAGGTGCTTATATTGGCTGCACACAGGCTTGGAGTACTGTTGGGGAGCACACAGGGGTAGACCTACCACATGTGCAGCCGATGTGGCTGAATCGGGGCCCAGAGATGGAGGGGGGTCCCTGCAGTGCAGCAAACACTGAGGGCAATCTGGCATGTTTCTCCAGCCCTGAGGCTCCTGGCCAAATTGGCTCATGTGCGGCAGGTAGGGAGCGATCCCTGCAGCTTTGCTACCTACAGGAAAAGATAGCAGCAGAGCGGAGCTGCAAGGATCTGTCCTCTGCTTCCTGCCTGCGCATCCTATCTGAGACAGCTGCGTGGCTGGGTGGCATCAGCAGTCAGTGCACAGCTGTGTCAGATAGAAAGCTTCCAGAGATGATGATATTGCTGCTGTGGAGGAACGTGCAGAGAGGTGAGTGGTAGTGTGTGTATGTATGTGTGTATGTGTGTGTGGTGAAAAGTGCAGAGAGGTGAGCCTTGGTGTTTGTGTGTGTGTACATGTGGAGAGGTGAGTGGTGGTGTGTATATCTAGGTGGTGGAAAGGGAAATGATGGAGGTGGTGGAGCAGAACAATGATGGAGGTGGTGGAAATGGTAATGATGGAGATGAGGGAGAACTATGATGGAGGTGGTGGGGGGGCAATGATGGAGGTGGTGGAGAGGGCAGTGATGGAGGTGGTGGGGAGATGGTAATTATGGAGGTGGTGGGGGAGAGGTCAATGATAGAGGTGGTGGGGGAGAACAATGATGGAGGTGATGGAGAGGGTAACAATGAAGGTGGTGGAGGAGAGGTCAATGATGGGGGTGGTGAGAGAGAGGGCAATGATGGAGGTGGTGGGGGATAGAGCAATGATGGAGGTGGTGGGAGAACAATGATGGAGGTGATGGAGAGGGTAACAATGGAGGTGGTGGGGGAGAGGTCAGTGATGGAGGTGGTGAGAGGGTAATGATGGAGGTGGTGGGGCAGATCAATGATGGAGGTGGTGGAAAGGGTAATGATGGAGATGAGGGAGAACAATGATGGAGGTGGTGGGGAGAGCAATGATGGAGATGGTGGAGAGGGCAATGATGGAGGTGGTGGGAAGACGGTAATGATGGAGGTGGTGGGGGAGAGGGCAATGATGGAGGTGGTGGGGGGCTACAATGATGGAGGTGGTGGAGAGGGTAATAATGGAGGTGGTGGGGGAGAGTTCAATGATGGAGGGGTGAGAGAGAGGGCAATAATGGAGGTGGTGGAGGAGAGCGCAATGATGGAGGTGGTCGGGGAGAACAATGATGGAGGTGGTGGAGAGGGTAACAATGGAGGTGGTGGGGGAGTGGTCAATGATGGAGGTGGTGAGAGGGTAATGATGGAGGTGTTGGAGCGGGCAATGATGGAGGTGGTGGAGAGGGCAATCTTGGATGTTGTGGAGAGTGCAAGATGGATGTGGTGAGGAGGGCAATGATGAATGGGGAGAACAATGATTGGGGTGGAGAGGGTAATTATGGAGGTGGGGGAGAGGGCAGTGATGAGGTGGTGGGGGAGAGCATTGATTGGATTGGTGGATTGGGCAATGATGGACGTGGTGGAGAGGGTAATGATGGGGTGATGGAGAGGGCGATAATGTGGGTGCTGGAGAAGGCAAAGATTGGAGTGGTGGAACGGACAATGACAGAGGTTGTGGAGAGGGCAATGTTGGAGGTGAGGGAGAAGGACGGAGGCAATGATGGAGTTGATGGGAAGACTAATGATTGGGGAGATGGAGGGGGCAATGATTGGGGCGGTGGAGAGGGCAATTATTGAAGTGGGGAGAAGGAAAAAATGGGTTAGTGGAGAGGGCAATGATGGGGTTGTGGAAAGGGCAATGATGAGGGTAGTGGAGAAGACAATGATGGAGGTGGGGAGAAGACAATGATGGGATGTGGGGGGGACAATGAGGGATGTGGGGGATTGGGATGGGAGGAATGGGGACCTTTAATGGTCTTACGAACAGAGGGAGGAGGATATTAAATACAGATGTAAAATGAATTGGGTGGTGGAAGGGGGTGCTAAGCTCATGAAAGTGTCATGCCCCATCTCACAATTCATGGTGATGCTATTGGGCTTAAAATTTATTGGGGAGTGGGAGAGGAGGCGATAAGGTGGACAGGACCCTTTATAACAAATTTAAAAGAGGGAGAAGACTCTGTCAGGGACTTGTAATAAATTGTGAGATGTTCAGTACCTGATAGCTTCTCCTCCTACTTCCAAATTCATTATGATGCTATCAAGTACTTAGAGAATGAATGAAGGGGACACAGGGAATCAGGATTTGGGGACACAGGGAATCAGGATTTGCAGGAGAAAAATCTGCTGCATATCCTAATGTGTTGGAAGGAAGAAAGTGGCCTAAAATCCATTTTTTTCTACATGTTTGTCATGTTTTTATTACATAGTTTCCCCCATTAGTAATACATTTTTTTCTACATTTTTGTCATGTTTTTATTACATAGTTTCCCCCATTAGTACGGGTTAAATACATAGCAAGAATTGACATTATGCAGATTTTAATCTGCTGCAAATCTGCAAGGAAAAAATAAGCAGTGTGGCTTCATAGTTAATAAGGGACATAGTGCTGCTTATCACTTTATATTTTTAATGGTGGTGGGGTACATATCTGTATTCGGGGGAAGACATGCATGTATACAATATATGTGACCTTGTTATTTTCAAGGCTGACAAAACAAGCCGTGGCTGGGAGATGGGGGAATGCCCCCATATGGAAGAAGCCCGATAGGCATAACGGCACTGTCGGGGTGGCAGCAAAGGGCGCACAGTGCAGCATATTCTTTAATGCAAGTCCTTCACTATTACATAGTGCTTCTTGCATTTTGGCAGTTTTTTCATTACCAACTTGGTTTCTATTTCAGCACATTTTGATTTATATTATTTGACTTCACCAAAATGTGATTTTATTTGCTAAGTTATAATCATTTTTCCCTCATAGGAATCTGCATACATATATCCTAGTCACTTGACTATAATATTACTCGTATATATTGTCAGACCCATATATTATTATTGCACTTTGCACTTTCTCTGCATTGTTTTGCAGATTTTTTCTTGATATTATATAGGACTATATCATCAACTTTTCAGGAGTGTGTATCTCCTCAATATATTTGCATTGCTGCTCATGTCCATAGAACGTACTCTGCCCCTTTTTGCTGTCTTCTTTAAGATGTTACACAATAAAATATTTGATATTTTAATTTTCTTCTGTTGATACCTCTTTATCCCTTGATACCATTTTGGGATGTTGTATTATTATTGGATTACACATATGTAGGATTTTGTTGTGTTACTGTATATTTCCCAGTAGTCCTTGTTTTTGTGCATCGGGAGTCCTTGGTTTCAGTTTTTGGGGAAGTAACCAGTCTTCAGTACAATGTTCAATAGTTTTGCTATCGCAGCCTGGATGTCTGGTGAGTTGTACGTTAGCATTTCTGGAAGGATCCTGTCACGATCCATGTTTGGATGTTTGGATCTGTGGCAGATCTGGTTTCCCTCAGATATAAACTTTTTTCTTTTCTGGTCATTGGGGGTTAATGCAGTTTACTCCCCCCGGTGGCCGCTGGTGTTATTGCATTGCAGCTTGGTCAGCTGATGTTTGTGACCACTCCCACCATCCTTTATAAGGTCACCTGGTGTTTCAGCTGACTGTTGGTTATACAGGTCCTTTGGATACCAACCTTGCTGGAAAAGGAGCTTGCTGAGTGCTGTTGTTCTTCAGCTAAATACTCATTCCTGGTGCCTTACTCTGCTGTGCGGTGCATTGCAGCAGAGAAAGCTAAGTGTGGTGTTATTGTTTCTTTTTCCCTTTGTAGTTTGTGCATTCACCTTTTGGTATCGTGTTCCCCTCAATATTGTTTATTTGCTTTGTGGTGCTGTTTTCTCTGTTCACCTCCTGGGGTGGGGGTTAGGGGTTTAGTTCAGGGTTTAACAGGAGACAGGGACAGGTCGGCGACTTGGGCCTCCCTACCTTCAAGGGTACCCCCAAGTTAAGGAAAGACAGGGCTTCCCCTAGCCTGAGGGGCAGTTCAGGGGCCCAGATTCCTCATCTCCTGTTTTCCTATTTCTGCATCGTGACAGATCCCATCTGGGCCACTGGCTTTTTTACCTTTTATCACTATGATCTTTTCTCTTACTTCTGGCAATGTAATTGGGATGTCCAGAGGGATTTGGAAGTCTTTGGTTTTTTTTCTCCATATCCTTCAGTTTGTTCATGAGTTTTTTTGTGCCAGGTTCAAGTCTTCACTCAAGATGTCTTTGTATAGTGCCTTCAAGTACTGGAACCAGATGTTGCTGCTCTGGGTGTGGAGTTTGTTGCTTTTATGGTTGAATCCTAGGTGGTTCCATAGTTCTCAAAAGCAGTTGTCTGGCTTTAAATGAACTGCTGTAGCAAGATGTAAATAGCTGAGATCACATGTTCAATTTTAACAGCAAGTAAACTATGAAGTTTCTTCAGTTTTGATGGGCTTTACCATGCTGTAATAATGCATGCTACTTCAGACAGACGTTTTGCTTATCACTGTCTGACAGATTTCACAAGAACCCTGGTTTACCTTATTTAAGTCCTACACAAGGATCTGGATTTATTATTGAGCTCATAAGTTGTACCCACAGAGTGGCTGCTGGCCTGAGAAGTGACCCTGAGGATAGGATGGTCAAACAAAGCCAAGTCAGATTCAGGAGGGACAATACTGGGACAGGATTGATAAACAAAACAGTGGAAAATCCAAGGTCAGATAAGAGAAAGTCAGACAAAATTAAGGTCAGATAGGCAAAGGTCAAAGATTGACGGAATAACAGAAAAGACAAGGTTAAGGTTTATGCCAAGTCAACATTAGGATACACACAAACAGCAGCACAGCTGGGACTTTAAGTAAGCATGTGATACTGCCTAAGTTAGGTAAATAATTCATCCAAACTGCTTGATAGCACCAACTGATTAGCCTGCCTGTCTAGAATGAGGGTGAGAAACCAAGAGCAATAGGTTTTATCCATTGGAGAAATTGGTCTAGATGAGAGGTATTGGAATTGCTAACCTTTTGGGGTTCTTTAACATACAACTGATGAATCAAGGTATGACAACTGCTGCAATACCATCAGGTAGGAGATCCCGCAGAGTAGAACAATTGATAGAAGGATAAGGGTACTAATCTGTGCTGCGGGGCTCGATTCAAGAAATCCGGAGCATGTAGTGAGAGATTAGATCATGCTATTTATTCTCAATACATTTCAAAGTTGAAACAACTTCTTCATCAGGAGAATCACATCATAGGACCACTATATTTCTACTCATTATCCTGCCTATGTGGTAACACAGGTCCTAACCACACGAATCCCTGGCTGAACAGAGTCTGTGCAACCCAGATATACTAACCATGATGTCTCCTCCATCACCAATAACAAATTTAGGGTAAATACGTTGGCACCTAGCGTCAGAGTAGACACTGTTATAGTAGGTCCTGGTACAGGACTAGTACAGTACTAGCTTTAAATTATACTAAGGATCATAAATGTTTTCATCTCACTAAAATAATCTAAATCACAAAATATACATATGAAAGTAAGTGAATGCCTGAGTTTTGCTTGAATAGCAATTCTCCGTGTTTTTCTTCTGGCTGTAAATCCACAGAAAAGTAGCACCCCTTGCATGTTGCCTCTAGTTTGATAACCAATAAGTCCAACCACCCACATCACTGCAGAGTCATTAAGTGCCATCAACAGTTTCAAATCAAAAAGCACTAATAATTTTGGGAAGATGCCGAATTTGTAATCAAGGAATAGTAATAGATTTGCCTTTGAAATGTATACATAATATGTAAGCAGTTTTATCAGATTTTCACTTTATCTTAATTTGCTCTTAATTAGAGTTGGTACAAATCAATTTTCCGAATGTAATTTATCTGTAGTCTCTGTATGGGAGCCCTGTGAACCACCTCTTTCCTGATGGCACCACATCACTTACATGTGTCTTACTGCAACTATGGCATTGCGCCAGACTCACAAATTAAATGGGCAGCAGCAGTTGAAATATGGTATAAGACAGTTTCTAGCCCTCTTGTCCAGCGCCCACAGACTAGTGACATGACCAATGGACTGTGTCCTGTGATTCAATTTGCTTAAGTCCTAGGCACAATCATTTCTGGCTACACTGTTTTCAAAATAATATGTTGTTTTCTAGCCACACTTTTGAGCCACACTAGAATCTTTGAGTTTGAAATATTATTACACTTAAATGGGTTGTTCCACTAATATGATATTGGTGACTTATGTGTAAGATCATTAATAGTGATGATCGCATACATTCGTTACTTGCACGAATAGTACAGTATTCGGGCTATTCTTTACTCGGCGAGTAATTATGTGTTCGCCTTGGTATATTCGAGTGACCTGGCCATTTTCTATGTGGTATTGCTGTAATTGGCTGGCTTTCCAGCATCATAGGGACCATTTAAAGGCTGCCAGCGCCATATTGCGCACCCTGCAGCCAAAAACAGCGTAGGAAGAGCGTAGTATCAGCGTAGGGAAAGTGAAAGGAGAGTAGGGACAGTGATAGAAAGTTATAGTGAGCATTATGTATTCCAAAAAGCTCTTTTAAGAGCTGAAGCCTGTCAAGATTACTTGCTTTTGTTTGGTAGGTTGTGATTTAGTAGGGAGATTTTTAATAGGAGAGAGGGTGGGTGAAAGGCAGGCATGCACCTAGATGTTATCATCATTGGTAGTACATGCTGCAGCTCTCTGCTGTTTTCCACTTAAAATACCTAATATTTGTCTAGCAGTTGTGTGACTGGTGCAATCTGGGTAGAGATAACCGTACATGACAATTTAGCAGGAGCAATAATCTTCATTTCTCTGCATTTGGAGTGTGTCAGCAAGACAATTGAAAAAAAATCATCATTTTCTATTGTTTTTAAAAAATGTGGGGAAAATAAGTATTTCATCTCTTGCTGACTTTGCAAGGTTGCCCACTTACTAAAACCTGAATAGTCTATAATTTTAAAGGTAGGTTAATTTTAACATTGAAAGATGGAATATAAAAAATAAAATCCAGAAAATCACATTGTATAAATTATATAAATTTGTTTGCATTTTGCATTGAGAAATAAGTATTTGATCCCCTACCAAATATTAATAGTTCTGTCTCCTACAGACCAGTTAGATGCTCCTAATCAACTTGTTACCTGCATTAAAGACAGCTGTCATGCATAGTCACCTTTATGAAAGACTCCTGTCCGTAGACTCAGTTCTTGCTTGATTTTGTGCTATGGACCAATCCCCATCTGCACTGTTACAGTGCCACCTGAGATCCCTTACCAAACTCAGGTTTCATAGAACCTGCTGGCACTTTGCTAATTGTCAGCGAGGGCCGCATATTGACGTGGCGGTGGATATGGTGGAGGCCGGCGATGTCCAAAATTCAAATGGGCTGTTTGAAATGGCATTGTAAAGTTATGGGGTATATGTATTCCACTATCTTGCTAACTATTTGGCATGAGGAAGGGTCCACCCAAACGTAGGAGTGAGAGCCCTCACAAATGTTAAAGGAAAAACTAAAGCCAAAATGCTCCATGTGTACATATGATAAAGGGAAGGTATATATTTTTTATTTTTTTTATTTAGCATTATATACATGCAATTATGAAAGAAAAAATGTTTCTTAGCATTTTTCCCATTAAAAAAATTTTGTTTTGGTTTGGTACGTCTTTTTTAAAATACATAAAAACCAGAGCAATAGTCTGACAACATTATGAGTCAGAAAGGCATGCAGGCATTTTCTCCATGCTGTTCCCATTTAGCTTTCCCATCAATTTCAGCTTCTTTCCCATGTCCCCAGATCTGTTTGTTGGGTCCAGCAGAAAAGTATTTGGCTTTCCCATTGACTTGCATTGCATTTGTTATTCGGTACGAATTCACGGATATTAGAAACTATTCATGCCTATTATTCCGAATATGAATATTTCACTATTCAATCATCCCTAATCATTAATATCCTGTCAGTGGGGACCAAACACCCCCACGATCAACAGTTGTTGTCAGAAACATGGTGTAAAGAGTTACAGAGCTGTTTACATCTAGCTGCTGCTGGGTACTTTAGATTCACTCATATGCATTCAAATTATTTTGGTCCTTGGTGTTGATCCCACCGACCTGATATTAATAATTTTAAGACCAGATCACCAATGCCAAAGTATTGGAATAAAGAGGATTAGAGATGGGTGAACCCGAACAGTAAAGGTTGGGGTCCATACCAAACACCTAGTGTTTGTTCACGGGCCCCGAACATGGACTTCTCCTCTCCTGGAAGTCCCTGTTACTGTTCTGGTTTGCCACCCCAAACATCTACTGTTTCCCACAGCTGTCATCTGAGTGACAATGTGAGAAACATTGGTGGCTCTGTTTGGCGGTAAGATCACAATTTCATGATGTGGACAGTTTTTACAGGATACACAGGCTTCAATGGATTAGTCGCAAAGGTGAATAAGGTTACAGAACCTGTGTTTTCCGCGCTGTCACTCAGATGACATTGTGGCATACAGCGCTTGTTCGGGCCCCTCATTCATCTGAATAGAGTCCGTGTTTGGGTACTGTTCTGGTACCCATACCAAACTTTTGAAGATGTTCAGCCGAACCTGCTGGACCTAAACATGCACGGGGTCGCCCATTACTAAAGATGATCTTATACCAGTTACACCAGTAAAACCGTACACATCATGAATTTGTGGCTATTATTTTTCAATTTCTCATCCATGATGTAGAGACATATTTTGCAAAGTCTGCATTTTATTATCCCCTTCGACCTAGGGTACGGTGGCATAAATTAATCTCTAGGGGCACTTTCCCCTATTTGACTTTGACCAATCATAAGCATTAGGTGTCATTCATAAAAAAAATAAAAAACACATCCTTAGAGAATCCAAGAGCTAACTGAGATATGTAGCGGGACACAGCCCTCCTCTTCTCTGTGATATCTGTACCTACTGTGTAGAATACAGCAAATCCCAGGGGTTTAGCTGTCCAAAGCAAAACAAGCGTCGAGTATAGTGGGTCCCTGGCCTCTTGCACTGCTGTTAATGCTAAATTACAATTAGATCTATTGTGTGTGTTTTTGTTATAATGTTTCATCATATTCATGTGTCCTTTCTTGGTCCAATACCTTCATATGGATGTAACATTTAACTGCATGAGTTAATTAGGACTCTTGTGTGATTTTGATCAAGTCTTATTAGTATATGGATCCAATATCATCTATATGTATTTATATCTCAAAAAATCCTAAATCAATATATCCCTCCGTCACATACAATATTCGGACTAACGAGTTCACATACAATGTGCCTGTCAGGCGCCTGCTGGAAAAATACCTATAATATCTAATGTTTGCAATTTCAGTGCTCTAAAAGTGATCAGTGACCTTCATAGGGATGTAATAAAAGAGACTACACATAATCAGTTGCAAAAAAAAACATTTACTTAACATAAAACTAATAACTATGAAATACAAACTTTTCAAAACTCCCGCCAAATAGTCCCCAGTTCGACTCTCTCAAAAAAATGTACAAAGAAAATTTTTGAACACAAACTTAATTTTAAGGTACCTTAAGTACTATTAAAAACATATTCAATCAGAAGTAGATGCTGAGGTTTCCTCAGAAAAGTCACACTTGCAGAGCAAATAGCAAGAATTACACACCATTTTTGCATGTGTCAGGCAAATTGCTCTATGACATTTGAGACATTCATAATTTGAAAGCCTTCTGGTTCCGCTTTCCGTTTGGCAGGTGGTGCATCTCCTTCTTTTGTGAGGTGGTGCAGATGGTGACTTTTCACCATCATCTTCTGGGCGGAACCTTTTGAGCTGAACTTGAAGGCGAGAGGGGATACCGATTGTTTTCACGCTTCTCCTGCGTAGCTCTCCAAGTACTAGTTCATGGGCCAATTTTTTCAGATACAATCGTCTACAGAGTGGTTCAAGCATGTTTTCAAGATACATTACTTGTGAATTTATACCACCCAAATTCAACATAGCAAAAAATATGACCATTGGCCAGCGTTTGATGTTTCCGCTGACGTTGAAAGTGGAGCACATCTGATCTGCTGTATCCACACCCCCTTTGGTGGCATTGTAAAATGTAATTATCTCCGGGTTTTTTTCTGCCCCAGTCCCAGGATCGATGGCAGCATCATCATGAAGTGTTGATAGAAGAAGTACGATTTTTTTGGCATGTGGTACATAGGAAACTAAAGCCTTTCCATTATGGAATGCAAACATACTGCTGTACTGTTGTCTCTCTTTCACACTTACAAACTGTGGCGGCAATTCCCTTTTGTTTTTTCTTACAGTTCCCACATATGACAGCTTCTGAATTTTCAGATAATCAATCAGATCACAACTTGTAAACCAATTGTCAGCTGTAATATTGCGACCCGATAAGGGTTCAGCCAGTCTTTTTACAACATCAATGGGTTTGTTGCTCACACAGTAAGGACCTTCTGGTTGTTTTCCTGCATAAACTTCCAGGTTGTAAGTGTAGGTCTTACTGGCATCAACAAGGGCATACATTTTTATTCCATATTTGTTTGGCTTTGATGGAATATATTGACGAAAGGCACATCTACCACGAAAACCAGGGAGCATTTCGTCAATAGTGAGATTCTCTCCAGGGTAATAACTTTGTTTACAGTTTACAACAAATCTTTGAAATATATCACGAATTGGAGCAAGTCGGTCATGTGTTTTGAGTTCGGTTCGGGTAGTTCTGTCGTCAAACCGAAGGCAACGAATTAGAATCTTGAATCTGTTTATGGACATAACAAGGCTAAATTTTTCAACTCCATCCCCATCTTTACCCCAAAGTTCCTCCAAACTTTGTCTATTTGCCCTATAAGCTCCTGCAAGGTACAGTAATCCAAAAAAAGCACGCAGTTCTATTTCATCTGTGGGCTTGTTGGTTCTGTTGCAGATGTACTTGTCCTTTATAATGTCTATATATTGGTTGGTATATGTGACAATAGAGTCCAGAATGTCATCTGTAAATATACTGTTCCAGCATTCAACTGCAGTTTTTGCATTACGTGCAGTTCCTATTACTGCAGGAAGGTGAGTAATAATGTTTAAAGGTTCCCTACATTTTTTCTGGAATGGCTTCTTGTTCCATTTAGTATTTTTATCTTTTCCAATATAATATGATCCAACTTCTTCATCCTCACCACTGTCACCATCTTGCTCTGTTTCAGAATCCAGGACACATTCTTCCACCTCATCATGAGAATCAATCTCACTTTCCTCTCCTAAATCCTCATTCAGTGTGAGGTCTCTATCATCTAACAGCATGTTTGTTACTTCCTCAACATCAAGTTGTTTGGATAAATTGTACATTTTCCTCTCCATTTCAGCAGATAATCTGAAGCAAGAGAAGGAATATGTTAGGGAACTACTGTATATGCCTGAGCAGCACACTTTCTTTTATAAAATCTCCCTTATTTCTATGAAATATCCTCACATTTTGTGCTATACATTCATAAAACAAGCTAAATAAACTATTGTGATGAATAAAAACATAAAATACCAACCTTACTGAATGTGACGTATTCACATACAATGAGCCTGAGAGATCTGTGCAGCTATATCCTCTCCCCTGAAGCTCTGAAATCCAATTGTGATATCAGGTTTCACAGACCTTCAAGAGACAGGAGACTACCTGGAGGGAGGGGGTTTTCTCACAATCTGGTGAGGAAGGAGAAATGAAAGTAAAAGAGAAGCGCCTGTCAGATCAGTTGTATGTAAAATCCTAAATCAACATATATTGTAACCTCCTACATAATTACTTGACAACATATCCCAAAACAACTGGTCAAAAGGGATAAAGCAGCATAAACAAAGACACTTAAAACATCAATATTTTATTCAAAAATAATTTAAAATTATTGATCAGAAATTTAAACAAAGGGTATTTCATTAAGATTGTGAGGGACAACCAGTAAGTGAGCTGGAGACTTTAGCAGCACTAACAGTGGTTTTAAAAGGAAGGGCACATAGACCAGGTCACTTAAATTATTATATGATTATATATATATATATATATACTAGATTGTGGCCCGATTCTAACGCATCGGGTATTCTAGAATATACATGTCCCCGTAGTATATGGCCAATGATGATTTGTGCATATTTGTGTATGGTTGTCTGTTGTGCGACCTTTATGACATCATCGTCGCCATGGCAACCATTATGACATCATCGTCGTTGTGCCCGTTGCTGATTGGTCGAGGCCTGGCGGCCTCGACCAATCAGACGCGGGATATCTATGTCCTTTATGACATCATCGTCGCTGTGCTCGTCGCTGATTGGTCGAGGCCTGGCGGCCTCGACCAATCAGAGACGCAGGATTTCTACGTCGATGCTGTGCCAGTCTCTGATTGGTCGAGGCCTGGCGGCCTCGACCAATCAGAGAGCCGGGATTTCCAGGACAGACAGACAGACAGACGGAAAAACCCTTAGACAATTATATATATAGATATATATATATTATATATATATATATATATATATATATATATATATATACATAGTGCATTAATATTACATGATTTTTTATGATTGGTAACCAAACAGATATAAACTTAACCTTAATATAATATTCAAGTCAAGTGACCATGGCCAAGGTAAAGAAAAATTCAGGAAAAATTCAGATATGGTAAAACACCACAAGCTGCCCAAACCAAAATTTAGAGCTGTCATTTGTCAAAGTGCCTAGTACTAGATGTAAGTATTAGATGTGTTCAAAATCCGCTTAAGGTGCAATAGAAAATTATAATTGAGAAAAATACCATTCTATTGAAGTAATTGAAGAAATTCATAAAGCACTAAAAAACAACTAGTGATTGAAAAGCTTGAAACATTTTTAATTTATTCAAAAAGACATTGACAAATGGGAAACTGACAATAGTCAGCTATAATTGAAAAAATATTTAAGAGATACCAAAGACTATAAGACCGATAAAGTGTTTAAATGGCAATTACCCAAAAAAAGATCACATTCCTCCTCCTGTGTTAAAAGATGGACCATCATATTCTGAAAGTAGTACATCAAGCAGTGAAACAGAGAGTTCCAATGACCGCTATATGCGAACCAGGATGGGAAATAGAAAATATCCAGACATTTTTAATAAAAAATCTACTAAACACAGTCAAGATCGCATGAAGGTAATTAACTCATCCAATTATAGTCTAACTGAATCCCAAATTAAATTACTAGAAAATGGTTTACCATTCTCCCCTTCTTCAAATTTAGACAAGTTCACGATGGTGAAGGATCTCCACCTCTTTGCCCGGAAAGTCATTTTACAGAAATTACACTATAAGACTGATTTGGATCTGCTCTTTCCCACTGAGGCTGAAAGAGAGGCAATTCAACATCTTGAATCTTCTTTCTGTAATTGTACCCCCTGTATAAATATATACACATGATTTGTAATCTATACTTTTAATGTTTTGTAATAAACATGTTTCACTTTGTAAGTGATGATATCTATTTGGTAAAACTGAACTGGCAATATGATTCTCCAGGTCAGTTTTTCTATTTAAATGGTGAAAAATTATACGGAAATTTGTAAATAAAAAAATTGTCTTTGTCACCATTTTTAGAGACCCAAAACGTTTTAATTTTTGGGGAATATGGGTCTGAGCGAGGGCTTACTTTTTTGTACCCTGAGCAGATGTTTTTGCTGATATCATTATGGGGTAGATTCAATGTCTTGATCACCTTTTATTGCATAACATTGCAATGTTGTGGCAGCCAAAAAAATCTAATGCTATTGTTTTATTTTTATTATACCATTTACCCATTGGATTAATTTACTTTGTATTTTGATAAATTGGACTTTTATGGACACAGCAATAACAAAAGTGTATTTTTTTAATTGTTTTATTTTTAATGAGGCAAAAGGGGGGTTATTTGAACTTGTGTTTTTTATTATTTTCATATTTTTAAGAACTTTTTTTTACGTTTTGCTGTATTGTATTTGATAGCCCCCTTAAGGGACTTGAAGCTGTGATCGTCTGATCATTTGTGCTATACATAGCAGTGCATAAGCAATGCTATGTATAGCTAAAATCATGATCTTCTATGAATGCCAGCCACAGGCTGGGTTTCACAGGAGGATCATAATGACAGGCAGTAAGATCAGTAGCAGACCCCAGCATTTCATGGCAATCCAGTGACACCATGAGATCATGTCACGGGCACGATGATGGGAACCTGGAATGACATGCTCCTTGTTGATGCATTAAATGCTGTTGTTAGAGATTGACAGCGGAATTTAACAGCTTAACAGCCTGCGGCTGTTAAACGCACATGATGGCTGATTAAATAAGCCATCATGTGCAGGGATGGCATGGGGCGCGAGCTCACATTAAAGTCAGAGATCTGGCATATGAATTTTAAAGTACATGGACATTAAAAGTCGTTAAGGGGTTGGAAAATATATGTATATTATATATTTATATACACTGCCTTGAAAAAGTATTCATACCCCATGTGTTAGATGTCAGGATTCTCCCGCTGCGCGGGTTAGATCACAAGCAGTATCTGCTTCGGCAGTCTCCCATTCAGGTCCGGCCACTGGGATTGCTGCTCAGCACAGACGTCGGTCATAGCATCTTGCTCAGAATCGCGGTATATGTTTTGGTTACTGCTGGTTCTCCAGCCAAGTCTACAGTAACAAGTGATATGCAGGTGCAGCCTTGCACTCTGGAGTCTAAGTCCAGAGATCACCTTACTGGGCATGTCCATGATGTGGCGTCTTCTCATTTGTGGTCGGACGTTAGCTGCTCTGTTGATGTGGCAGTCCCGAATTGGCCCGCGGGCGGTGTCTCGGCGGACTGGGCATGAGTGTTTGGGGTGCAGCTCAGCGTACAAAAAGCTCTCAATGGCGCACACAGGCACGCTAGTGTCATTTACGTTTGGTGTGTGTGTGTAGCTACTCTACCACTCTGTCTGCATGATCGTGTGTGTGTGTCTGTCCTCAGAGACAGTACACGTTGGCAGGCAGGTTGCACACTTATGCAGTTTCGTACCCTTGGCTCTGAGTCTCTAGTCTGCTATATGCTTAGGGTGTCGGTCAGGTACAGATACAGTAGTGTCAGAACTGGGGTTACTAGCCGCTTGGTTTAGCATCTGTTTCATTCATGTGCTCGATTTGCATAGTTTAGTTACAGAGCAAGCTCAACCCTTTTGCTATACTTCTCGGTGAAAGTGACAGGGTATTGTGCACAGCATCAAAGTGCTCCTTCTCTTGGCTCAGTATGTGCTTCATTCGTGTGTGCGGTTAGCACCGTTTAGAGGCAGAGCTAGCACAATCCACGTGCTATTATCCCTGTGACTTTAACAGGGTATATCACTTTTCATACTCGTGCCGTACCTCTCGGTGAAGTAACTGAGCTTGGTACTCAGTGTTCTGTTCACACCGAATGGCGTTAACTCAGTGTGTCCAAGGTAATGCTTGTTGCTTTGTTCCGTCATTGCTATCACTAGCAGCAGGCTTGATCTCTGCACTGTGGACCGCGGGTTGCGATTGCACTTAATATTATTATTACCCTAACACCGTGAATGTTTTTTTTATATTACACCCACAAACTTAAATGTATTTTACTGGGATTTTAAGGGATATACCAACACAAAATAGCAAGTAATTGTGAGGTGTAAAAGAAATGATGCATGGTTTTCTAAAACATGAATCTAAAAGTTGTTAGATGGATTTGTATTTAGCCCCTTAATCAATACTTTGTAGGACTGCCTATCACTGCAATTACTGCTGCTTGACTTTTGGGGTATGTCTCTACCAGCTTTGCACATCTAGAGGCTGACATTTTTGGCTATGAATCTTTGCAAACTAGCTGTAGGTAAGTGTTATTAGATGGAGATGTCTGAACACAAAAGAAAAATGGAATATGCACACAGTGGGATCAACTCAATGCAATAAATTTTATTATATATAACACCTCACCATAAACACAGGCAAATCAGGGAGGAACAAACATTTAAAACCATTTAAAAACTAGACGGACCTACCCACATCTCCCCCCATACAATTACAAGGATCCATACAATAATACATTACAAAAATATGCAAATCATGTAAGGGACATATAAGCAAATTGGCAGAATAACATAACGTAATTTTTAAACTCCTGTACTGCCTGCTGCAAAAGTCCCCATGAACAAGTGTCAATAAGGTCCTAAATATCATAAAGATCTCCTAATTACCTAGCGGGCCTGTGGCACATACACAATGCTTGTACTAGAAAAGATAATAAAGATAATATACAGGTGCATAGCCAGACAGATCACTAGTAAAGCCCGCTTACAACCTGCCCCAGTCCCGGCACCCCATACGATACTTTACCCAGCGCGGTGCAGCGTAACCTGCTACTAATCTGGTGATAGGTGTTTACAGTGCTTCTCAAAATAAATCATGTCTATAGTGCTGATTTTACCAAATACTAAAATGCTTTTTAATACTATAACAAATCCTCTCAGATTCAACAAATCCAGAGCGTCCCTCATATTTTCATGATCTACATCCAATTACAATAAAATGGATTGATATTAGATGGTTGATATAAATGAAGAAGAGTAGACACCTTTAATACTGTGCCTTTAAATGCTTAGCATGAGTCTGATAGCCTGTTCAATTTCTAATAATTATTCAAACTACATTTTATCTTCTGCATTGACATTTAAATGAGCTATTTCCAATATCAACTGTCTATGTGATGACAAAGGGACAAACACGCTCACACCTCAATGATTAGCATATATGAAAAATTTAATAAAGGAGATAACTGCATCTTCTACTCTGAAACTCTATCCTTGAATACAGATTTTAGGTCTCGCTCCTGAAGGCTGATTAGAATGTTCCCAGCAATGAATAACTGCATAAAATCAAAGATTAACTTTAAAATACTAAAGATGGTATCTCCCGTATAAAAATAAAGTTGCTGAAATTTAGCTGCAAGCTGTTTTAAAACTACAAATTAGGTATCTACAATATGGCACATACACAAAACACACAATATTGTTATTTAATGGCGTGGGGTTTTTTCCTTATATGTATTAGCAGATAGGTACGTTATTGATTTCTTTACATCAACGTAATTACATACTGTCTAAAATATGTTATATTGATTATTATTTAATGTTCTTGCAGAATGAATCCATCATTTTAATAGTTTATTCAGGACTGGCTATAACCTTTGATTCTGCCTATTACTTACTTTGCACTTACACACAGGACTTGAACCCTCAAGGAGTCTTGTAGATATTCTACTTGTCAATCAGTAAAGATTTAAAATTATCATATGACAATTGTTTGATAAAATACTACTAATGTTAAAGGTCAATATAATGCTTTATTTCCAATCTCCCCAATGTAGAGCTAGTAATGAACATTTGTAACAATAAAATATATTAATTACCAGTATTGAATTTTTTCATCCAATTAACATTATGCCAATAATGGAATTCAGGATGAAGGACATATTTCTCGTCAAGTTTGACTTAAAAAATGGGGTCAATTTATCAAACACTTTTTACAAGAAATCAGGCATTATAATAATAATTTTTATTTGTATAGCTCCATAAAATTATGCAGCACATTACATTTTAGAGCAGACTTTTACAGACAATACAGACATTACATAATAATACATAACTCAACAGATACCAAAATGAGTATCTGTAGGGTCTTACTCTCAAGCTTACAATCTATCAGGAAATAGGGAAGGCATGAAAGGTAAATGGTAAAAAAAGCTTGCCATGTATTGTCCAGCTGTCAAAAAAATAAACAGGGTTTTCACATAGTGCTGCATGAACTGGTCGCTAGCCAGTATGTGTACAAGTAAAGACACCGAAGCTATTAAGTGAAGGGAAGGTGTGTGATCAGATGCTTCTAGGATCCTGATTTTGAATAAAAGTTTGTATGTGCTAAACAGGCATAGTTGATAGAATCATAGGTTGAGCAATTGTTCCACATAGAAGAATTAGCTGCAAGAGTGAATCATACCACTGATAAGTTCTATAACACTTGGAATTCATGGATCCAATTCAGAACCCAAAATACTTTTTACTTTGCAATAGCACAATAAACCATTCAATCCTCAAGGTGTCATCCTAATCCACCCCCCCACCTCCTCCCCCCTATCTCTCTCTGTTCCCCCCTATACCTTCTCATCTCTCTAAATCTATAAAGTTACTCCCGTATTAACAATTTTGAACGAGTTGTTAGACTCATTTTCTTTAAAAGTATATGGACTTATTAGTGTCAGTTGGCCTGAGTTTATATTGCTAACTTGTCACATGTTCTTTTGCACTTTGATATGCTCATTCGTAGTTCTTGATGTTCTACTTGTCTGTAATTATTAAAACTTCAATAAAAAGAAAATTGAAAGTCATGAATCATAGGATCATAAACTGTTGTTGTTAGAAAGGACCTCCAGAGTCAACGTGTCCCACCCCTTGCTAAATGTAAGATTCTCAAAACCATCTCAGACAGATGTCCCGCTGCTGCTTGATGACTTCCATTGAAGGAGAACTCAACATTGGTGTTGAGCCACCTCCCTAGTGTTCGGGTTCAGTTCGGTTAGTTGAACTGGGACGTGTTCGACGAATGTTCGTCGAACGTTCGACGAACACCGTTGAACCCCATTGAAACCAATGGCAGGCAATCACAAACAAATACAAACAAATAGAAAACACATAGAAAACACTTTAAAAGGTGTCCAAAAGCTGACAAACTGCTCAGATGACACAACAAACACATGGAAAAGTCACAACTACATATAGTCATGCGAAAAGAAAAGAGGTGGAGGAGTAAAAGGAGGAGGAGACACAGATATAGGCATGCCATGCCCTTCTAAAATCAAGAAAGGCTGGAGTAAAAATCTAAAATCACTCTACCATTACCCAGACGTCTTGACAAAAAAAATAAAGAAAGAAATATCTTTAGGTAGAATGGCAGCGGGTCCATTCAGAACACTTTCCTTAGAAGACGTAGTGGTACCGCCCTTGGGAGTTATGCCAAAAAATGAACCCAATACATTCAGACTAATCCACCATTTGTCATATCCAAGGGGCAGGTCAGTAAGCGACAACATCAACACGGAACCAAGTACAGTACGATGTACTGTACCTCCTTTGACGAGGCAATCAGGCGGGTGAAGAAGTTGGGAAGTGGCACCCTAATGGCCAAAACAGACATTGAGGGGGCGTTCCGGTTACTACCTGTGCCTCCAAATAGCTTCCCCCCATTGGGCTGCTTCTGTGAAGGAGCATAATACATAGATCGCTGTTTGCCCATGGGGTGCTCCATATCCTGCTCACTATTTGAGGCGTTTAGTTGCTTCCTCGAATGTGTCGTCATGGACGTTTGTAAGGCGGCACATATTATCCATTAACTCGACGACTTCTTATGCCTGGGCCAAAAAGATTTGCCACAGTGTGAAAACACGCGGTAGTCCACCTGTGAGAAGGAGAGAGCTGGAGGGAGAGTGGACACCCCAGAGCCGAGGGGTTATATTGAGAAAGAAAGAAGGTGGTGCAGCTTGCTTCATGGGTGGGGAACTCTACTGAGTAGCAGAAATTGTTACTAGGCCCAAAAGGATTTCCTGGGACAGATGCCGTAAAAAAATACTACTTGGGTAAACAGGCAGTGTAGCTTGCTTCATGGGTGGGGTAAGCTTCTGAGTAGCACTAAATTCTACTAGGCCCAAAAGGATTTCCTGGGCTAGATGCCGTTACAAAATAGTAGTTAGGTAAACAGGCGGTGTAGCTTGCTTCATGGGTGGGGTACGCTGCTGATTAGCACTAAATTCTACTAGGCCCAAAAGGATTTCCTGGGCTAGATGCCATTACAAAATAGTATAGGTAAACAGGCGGTGTAGCTTGCTTCATGGGTGGGGTATGCTGCTGAGTAGCACTAAATTCTACTAGGCCCAAATGGATTTCCTGGGCTAGATGCCATTACAAAATAGTAGTTAGGTAAACTGGCGGTGTAGCTTGCTTCATGGGTGGGGTACGCTGCTGAGTAGCACTAAATTCTACTTGGCCCAAAAGGATTTCCTGGGCTAGATAAAGTTACAAAATAGTAGTTAGGTAAACAGGCGGTGTAGCTTGCTACATGGGTGGGGTACGCTGATGAGTAGCACCAAATTCTACTAGGCCCAAAATGATTTCCTGGGCTAGATGCCGTTACAAAATAGTACTTAGGTAAACAGGCTGTGTGGCTTGCTTCATGGGTGGAGTAAGCTGCTGAGTAGCACTAAATTCTACAAGGCCCAAAAGGATTTACTGGGCTAGATGCCGTTACAAAATAGTACTTAGGTAAACAGGCGGTGTAGCTTGGTTCATGGGTGGGGTACGCTGCTGATTAGCACCAAAATTTACTAGGCTCAAAAGGATTTCGTGGGCTAGATGCCGTTACAAAATAGTAGTTAGGTAAACAGGCGCTGTAGCTTGCTTCATGGGGTACGCTGCTGAGTAGCACAAAATTCTACTAGGCCCAAAAGGATTTCCTAAGCTAGATGCCATTACAAAATACTACTTAGGTAAAAAGGTGGTGTAGCTTGCTTTATGGGTGGGGTACGCTGCTGAGTAGCACCAAATTCTACTAGGCCCAAAAGGATTTCCTGGGCTAGATGCCGTTACAAAATAATAGTTGGGTAAACAGGCAGTGTAGCTTGCTTCATGGGTGGGGTACGCTGTTGAGTAGCACTAAATTCTATTAGGCCCAAAAGGATTTCTGGGGTTGGTGCCGTTACAAAATAGTACTTAGGTAAACAGGCAGTGTAGCTTGCTTCATGGGTGGGGTATGCTGCTGAGTAGCACTAAATTCTACTAGGCCCAAACGGATTTCCTGGGCTAGATGCCATTACAAAATAGTAGTTAGGTAAACAGGCAGTGTAGCTTGCTTCATGGGTGGGGTACGCTGCTGAGTAGCACTAAATTCTACTTGGCCCAAAAGGATTTCCTGGGCTAGATAAAGTTACAAAATAGTAGTTAGGTAAACAGGCGGTGTAGCTTGTTTCATGGGTGGGGTACGCTGCTGAGTAGCACCAAAATCTACTAGGCTCAAAAGGATTTCGTGGGCTAGATGCCGTTACAAAATAGTAGTTAGGTAAACAGGCGCTGTAGCTTGCTTCATGGGTGGGGTACGCTGCTGAGTAGCACCAAATTCTACTAGGCCCAAAAGGATTTCCTAAGCTAGATGCCGTTACAAAACACTACTTAGGTAAAAAGGCGGTGTAGCTTGCTTTATGGGTGGGGTACGCTGCTGAGTAGCATCAAATTCTATTAGGCCCAAATGGATTTCCTGGGCTAGATGCCATTACAAAATAATAGTTAGGTAAACAGGTGGTGTAGCTTGCTTCATGGGTGGAGTACGCTGCTGATTAGCACTAAATTCTACTAGGCCCAAAAGGATTTCCTGGGCTAGATGCTGTTACAAAATAGTAGTTAGGTAAACAGGCGGTGTAGCTTGCTGCATGGGTGGGGTACGCTGCTGAGTAGCACCAAACTCTACTAGGCTAAAAGGATTTCCTAAGCTAGATGCCATTACAAAATACTACTTGGGTAAAAAGGTGGTGTAGCTTGCTTTGTGGGTGGGGTACGCTGCTGAGTAGCACCAAATTCTACTAGGCCCAAAAGGATTTCCTGGGCTAGATGCCGTTACAAAATAATAGTTAGGTAAACAGGCAGTGTAGCTTGCTTCATGGGTGGGGTACGCTGTTGAGTAGCACTAAACTCTATTAGGCCCAAAAGGATTTCCTGGGCTAGATGCCGTTACAAAATAGTAGTTAGGTAAAAAGGCGGTGTAGCTTGCTTCATGGGTGGGGTACTCTGATGAGTAGCACCAAATTCTATTAGGCCCAAAGGGATTTCCTGGGCTAGATGCAGTTACTAGATGCAGTTACAATATAGTAGTTAGGTAAACATGTGGTGTAGCTTGCTTCATGGGTGGGGTACGCTGCTGAGTAGCACTAAATTCTACTAGGCCCAAAAGGATTTCCTGGGCTAGATACCGTTACAAAATAGCACTTAGGTAAACAGGCGATGTAGCTTGCTTCATGGGTAGGGTACGCTGCTGAGTAGCACTAAATTCAACTAGGCCCTAAAGGATTTTCTGGGCCAGATGCCGTTAAAAAATAGTACTTAGGAAAACAGATGGTGTAGCTTGCTTCATGGGTGGGGTACGCTGCTGAGTAGCACCAAATTCTACTAGGCCTAAAAGGATTTCCTGGGCTAGATGCCGTTACAAAATAGTAGTTAGGTAAACAGGCGGTGTAGCTTGCTTCTTGGGTGGGGTACGCTGCTGAGTAGCACCAAATTCTACTAGGCCCAAAAGGATTTCCTGGGCTAGTTGCTGTTACAAAATAGTAGTTAGGTAAACAGGCGATGTAGCTTGCTTCATGGGTGGGGAACGCTGCTGAGTAGCACCAAATTCTACTAGGCCCAAAAGGACTTCCTGGGCTAGATGCCGTTACAAAATAGTACTTAGGTAAACAGGTGGTGTAGCTTGCTTCATGGGTGGGGTACGCTGCTGAGTAGCACTAAATTCAACTAGGCCCTAAAGGATTTTCTGGGCTAGATGCCGTTACAAAATAGTACTTAGGTAAACAGGCGGTGTAGCTTGCTTCATGGATGGGGTACGCTGCTGAATAGCACTAAATTCAACTAGGCCCAAAAGGATTTCCTGGGCTAGATGCCGTTACAAAATAGTACTTAGGTAAAAAGGCGGTGTAGCTTGCTTCATGGGTGGGGTACGCTGCTGAGTAGCACTAAATTCTACTAGGCCCAAAAGGATTTCCTTGGCTAGATGCCGTTACAAAATAGTACTTAGGTAAACAGGCGGTGTAGCTTGCTTCATGGATGGGGTACGCTGCTGAATAGCACCAAATTCTACTAGACCCAAAAGGATTTCCTGGGCTAGATGCCGTTACAAAATAGTAGTTAGGTAAACAGGTGGTGTAGCTTGCTTCATGGGTGGGGTAAGCTGCTGAGTAGCACTAAATTCTACTAGGCCCAAAAGGATTTCCTGGGCTATATGCAGTTACAAAATAGAACTTAGGTAAACAGGCGGTGTAGCTTGCTTCATGGGTGGGGTATGCTGCTGAGTAGCACTAAATTCTACTAGGCCCAAAAGGATTTCCTGGGCTAGATGCCGTTACAAAATAGTAGTTAGGTAAACATGTGGTGTAGCTTGCTTTATGGGTGGGGTACGCTGCTGAGTAGCACCAAATTCTACTAGGCCCAAAAAGATTTCCTGGGCTAGATGTCATTACAAAATAGTAGTTAGGTAAACAGGTGGTGTAGCTTGCTTCATGTGTGGGGTACACTGCTGAGTAGCACCAAATTCTACTAGGCCCAAAAGGATTTCCTGGGCTAGATGCCGTTACAAAATAGTAGTTAGGTAAACAGGCGGTGTAGCTTGTTTCATGGGTGGGGTACACTGCTGAGTAGCACCAAATTCTACTAGGCCCAAAAGGATTTCCTGGGCTAGATGCCGTTACAAAATAGTACTTAGGTAAACAGGTGGTGTACCTTGCATCATGGGTGGGGTACGCTGCTGAGTACCACTAAATTCTACTAGGCACAAAAGGATTTCCTGGCCCAGATGCTGTTAAAAATAATACTTAGGTAAATAGGCGGTGGGTGGCTGGTCTACTCTGCTGACTAGCAGACACTGAAGCTTTGGAGCAGACCTCTGAATCCCAGGCCATAGTTTGAGGAAACAACTCTGCAGACTACCCCACCCACCTGGAATTGACGTTGGCAACATCATGTAAAACTCAGCAAGGGGACAAAATAAAGAGTCTCCGTTTTTTCCAAAAAATTCGGCCACAGACACCACTTAAGTGTCATCAATTTCGCCAGAGTTTTTTAAAACGGTTGGTGAGGTGATTTTCAAAAATCATCAAGCTTTTAGTCTCCCCAAGATGACACAGGGGTAGAAAAGTCCTTGAGGATCCAGGATTTGTTCATCTTGATGAACGTTAGTCTGTCTACATTGTCACTGGACAGCCGCGTGCACTTATCTGTCAGCACACGTTCAGAGAGAACGCCGGCTACGGGGCACGACAAGATCTCCAAGGCACGAGTGGCAAGCTGAGGCCATTTTTCAAGATTGGAAGCCCAAAATGAGCAAGGGTCCCGTTCCACAGTCATGGCATCGATGTTAACTTGGAGATACTCTTGTACCATCCTCTCTAGGCGTTTGCTGTGCGTCAGACTTCTTGTCTCCTGTGGCCTTGCAAAGGATGGTCTACAAAAATCTTGAAACGATTGGAAAAAATTGCTGTTACTGCCAGATACGATGTTACTGTTAAGGTACCTTCACACATAACGATATTGTTAACGATATCGTTGCTTTTTGTGACGTAGCAACGATATCGTTAATGAAATCGTTATGTGTGACAGCGACCAACGATCAGGCCCCTGCTGGGAGATCGTTGGTCGCTGAGGAAAGTCCAGAACTTTATTTCGTCGCTGGACTCCTGCTGACATCGCTGGATCAGGGTGTGACACCGATCCAGCGATGTCTTCACTGGTAACCAGGGTAAACATCGGGTAACTAAGCGCAGGGCCGCACTTAGTAACCCGATGTTTACCCTGGTTACCATCCTAAAAGTAAAAAAAAACAAACAGTACATACTTACCTAACGCTGTCTGTCCTCCAGCGCTGTGCTCTGCACTTCTCCTGTACTGGCTGTGAGCGTCGGTCAGCCGGAAAGCAGAGCGGTGACGTCACCGCTCTGCTTTCCGGCCGCTGTGCTCACACAGACAGTACAGGAGGAGTGCAGAGCACAGCGCTGGAGGACAGATGGCTGTAGGTAAGTATGTAGTGTTTGTTTTTTTTTACTTTTAGGATGGTAACCAGGGTAAACATCGGGTTACTAAGCGCGGCCCTGCGCTTAGTTACCCGATGTTTACCCTGGTTACCGACATCGTTGGTCGCTGGAGAGCGGTCTGTGTGACAGCTCTCCAGCGACCAAACAGCGACGCTGCAGCGATCCGGATCGTTGTCGGTATCGCTGCAGCGTCGCTTAATGTGAAGGTACCTTTACAGTTTGAGTGATGACTTGATAGTCCCAAGGTTGGCAAGTTAGAACTTAGAGATTCACTACGTGCGCCACTGGTGTTTTTTGGAAAAGCAGATGTTAGATTCTGTAACAGTCTCTGCTGATACTCCTGCATGCGTGAATCCCTTTCTATGTCAGGAATTATTTTGCTAAATTTACTTTTGTACTGGGGATCTAAGAGTGTGGCAACCAAGTAGTCGGCATTACTTCAGATTCTGACAATCCGAGGGTCATGTTGCAGGTAGTGCAGCAAGAAGGCACTTATGTGTCTTGCGCATCCAGGAGGACCAAGTCCTTGTTGTCTTGTGGTGGCGAGGTGAGAATCATGCTTCCTTCGTCTGCCCTCTCCCCCAAACCTCGCACAACAGAAATTTGAGTAAGGTCTCCCTCATCTGATGAGTCTTCTATGCCCAGCACCAGTTCGTCCTCCACTTCTTCCTCACCTCCTGCACCTTCCTCAACAGTTTGGCTGCTACCATGAGGCCTCGGTAATCCCTCTCCCCCAGCCTCCAATGCCAGCCGCCTTGTTGCTACCAACCTTCTTGACCTTGGAGATATTAACCCTTCCGCATACGACTCCTCCTGTTCCTCCTCCTCCTCTTGTTCCACCACCTGACTCCGAACACTGTTTAAGGTGTGCTCCAGCATGTAAATCACCGGAATAATCATGCTGATAATGGAATCGTCAGCACTAAACATCTTCGTTGCTATTTCAAAACTGTGCAGAAGGGTGCATAGGTCCCTGATCTGAGACCATTCCTGCAGCGTGATTTGCCCCACCTCTTGATCTCGTTGGCCCAGGCTATACGGCATAATGTATTGCACCAGGGCTCGTCGTTGCTGCCACAGTCACTGCAACATGTGCAGAGTTGAATTCCACCATGTGGGCACATCGCATTTCAGCCGGTGAATTGGCAGGCCCAACGACTTCTGTAGAGATGTAAGTCATTAAACTGCGGGATGTGAATGGTGGAAGTGATCATACAGCGACCATGCCCTCTGCAGAAGCCCATCTAGTCCGGGATAGTGAGATAAAAATTGCTGGACAACCAGGTTCAAAATGTGAGCCATACAAGGCACGTGTGTGACATTGCCCCGGCGAAGGGCCGCACCCATGTTTGTAGCATTGTCGCACACAGCCTTCCCTGGCTGCAGGTTGAGTGGAGAAAACCATTGATGGAACTCGGTCTCCAGAGCTGACCACAACTCCTCAGCTGTGTGACTCACATTTCCCAGACATTTCAATGTAAACACTGCCTGATGCCGTTGAACCCTGGTGACAGCATAGTGAGGATTCCTTCTGCGCATTTACAACGCGGGTGGCATTACCAAACAGGCTTTGGGTGCAGGTGGAGGATCGAGAGGAGGTTGAGGAGGCAGAAGCAGTGGAGGAATTTCTAGATACAGAGGATTGACGAGCAACTCATGGGGATGGCAAGACTTGGACAGCAGCCCCTTCTCCTGATGTCGCCGTAGTTACCCAGTGCCCAGTCACCGACATGTAATGCCCCTGTCCATGTCTATTAGTCCAAGTGTCTGTGGTGAAATGCACCCTGTCGCACACAGAGTTTCTCAAGGAAGCGGTGATGTTGTGTTCGACATGCTGGTGTAGTGCAGGCACTGCTTTCTTTGAGAAGTAGTGGCGACTGGGCATCTGGTACTGGGGCACTGCGACGGACATAATGTCATGGGGCTACCGCGACAGAGAGGTTCCAGAGAACCGCAGCGCTCTGGGCCTCGTTCACACACAGTGAACAGAAGCTCTTCACCTGTATTCAGACCTGGCTGCTTTGTGCCAGCAGTGCAGGAGTTAACCTTATTGCTGAGTTGCTGAGAGTTGAGTCTCAATCAGATGAAATGGATTTTGTAATATGATCCTCTATATAGACCCAGTCCTGACTTCAGCAATTGTCAGTGATCAGTTCTACTGCCTGGCTTGGAGGTTGAAGGAGCGTAGTGTTGTTGGTGAGGTTTATTTACAGAGATTGGTGTCTGCTGTTTTGGTTGCATGTTAAACCTGTTTTCCTTCCTAGTTTTCTCCTTCTCTTCCCTTCTATGTGTACCCTCTGTGGTTATGTGAGAATTTTGTGAGTTTTAGACTTTTAGTTACCTTGTCTGTATACCCTGTTATTTGTTGTATTATTACACTGGTGCACTCCACCTCCCTTGGGGGGAGGGGGGGCCACTGATAGGGCCTGCACAGGAGACAGGGATACGCTGGCGGCTCAGGTCTCCTAATCATCATAGGTACCCCTGAGATAAGGGAAAGCCAGGGCCCCATTATAGTGGTAGGGACAGGTGCGGGTCCCAGTATGCCATCCTGCCCCTATATCGCCGCTTACGGCGTGACACATAAGGTCTCGAAAATCCTGTGTCCACCAGGCGGAAAGGCAGCATTTCTATAGACAACAGCTTGCAGATGGAGAAATTCAACCTCTTAGCTTTGTCATAGCTAGGAGGAAATGGTCTTTTACTTGTCCACATCTGAGGGACTGAGGGCTGGCTGCCGTGCTTAGACGGAGTTGAGTAGGGTGTCCCCGGCAAACTGCTGGTCTGTGAGGAAGGTGCAGGCGGAGAGGTTATGTTGCCTCGATCAAAATGTGGTGTCGATGTTGGAGAGCGCTCAAAAACAGCAGGTGTTTCCACTTGCAAATGTCCTGACGACCTGCCAATCACACTGGCTGTTGCGGGTAAAAAGGTGTTAGGTCTGTGTCCAAAACCATGTGCGACTGCTGTCCCCACAGTCACAGAGGATGAATAGGACGTGGATGCACTTGATGGGGCAGACGGTGGTTGACCCGGCCCACTAGGCGGCATTGTAGTACAGTGAGCTTCCCACTGCAACTTATGCCTCATATCCATGTGACGGTTCATGCATGAAGTACTCAAGCTAGTGATTTTTTTTTCACCTCTACTATTATTACGATTATTATTATTACGATTATCTACGATTATTTGTCCTCAACTGAGATTTTGTTGACAAATCTTACAGACAACATGAGTTGGGTCATCCTTTGCGATGTCAAAAAATGCCCAGGCTATGCAAAGCTTAGAGCCCGTGCGACCTGAAGAGCCACCACGACTTCTGGTCTGAGGCACAGTTGGGGTTGAGGATGCAGTTGTTGACGTGCTTCTAGTACTCCGTCTCTGTCCAGGAAGGCGCACTGTTACCGCGTCGTCAGACTCGTCACTAGCATTTTCCTCCACCTCCTCTGCTGACCTCATGGACTGGCGGACTGGGGGTTGACAATAAGTGGGGTCTACAACCTCATCATCATCATCCTGTGTGTTCTCACACCCATCGTCCTCAGAGCCAACCTCTTCCTGCCCTGACCGAAAACACAAGTTTTCGTTCCAATCAGGTATCTCAGTCTCATCATCATTTTTCTTATTGTCTCCACCAACAGGAGTTACAGTTTGGGAACAAGGGTCTACATTATGCTCAGAACCTTCTTCATCTGGGCCTGGATCTGACTCACAAAGATTCTGGGCATCAGTGCAGATCATTTCCTCGTCTGGATTCACAAAAGCTCTGGAGCAGACCTCTGATTCCCAGGCTATAGTATGCGTAACAGCTCTACAGACTCAACCATGTGTGTTACCCCATGCTCAGACGGGCGGTTGTAGACTTGGGAGCTGTGAGGAAGCAAGTGCGATTGGGGTGACAACTCTGAGGACTGGAGTAGTTGTGATACTGAAGTTGACATGGAGGAGAGCCCACTTGAACGAGCACTTGATATCCGTTCAAGCACCTGCTGTTTTTGTGCCTCATATGGAATTTTTGGCGATGCTTATAGCGATGGTCGTAAGAAAGGGATCATATCAGATTTTCCACGAAAAGAAGTAGACATCTTAATTTGGCTGAAAAATGGTCTGTCTTCTGCAGATGTTACTGGTTCTTTACCACCTACCCCATGGACACAACCTTTTTTTCCCTTTCCAACTTGCCTATTCCCCTTTCCACCAGCAGCAGGCCTTTTGCCACTCATTTTAGTGCTTAACTAATTGGCAACTCTGTATCTGTAGTTGTTGGCACAACAACCGATGTATGAAAACCAAGCAGAACTGAGTGGCTAAACTGTGGTACTAGGCCCAAAACTATTAACTGGGTTAGATGCAGTAAAAATTTAGATACACAGGCGGTGTAGTTTCACAGGTGGGCTACTCTGCTGACGTGCAGACACTGCTCCAAGGCCCAAAACTATTAACTGGATTAGATGCAGTAAAAATAGAGATACACAGGTGGTATAGTTAGTTTCACAGGTGGGCTACTCTGCTGACGTGCAGACACTGCTCCTAGGCCCAAAACTATTAACTGGATTAGATGCAGTTAAAATTGAGATACACAGGCGGTATAGTTAGTTTCACAGGCGGGCTACTCTGCTGACGTGCAGACACTGCTCCTAGGCCCAAAACTATTAACTGGATTAGATGCAGTAAAAATAGAGATACACAGGCCGTATAGTTAGTTTCACAGGCAGGCTACTCTGCTGACATGCAGACACTGCTCCTAGGACCAAAAATATTAACTGGATTAGATGCAGTAAAAATTGAGATACACAGGCGGTGTAGTTAGCTTCACAGGCAGTCTACTCTGCTGACGTGCAGACACTGCTCCTAGGCCCAAAACTATTAACTGGATTAGATGCAGTAAAAATAGAGATACACAGGCGGTGTAGTTAGTTTCACAGGTGGGCTACTCTGCTGACATGCAGACACAGCTCCTAGGCCCAAAACTATTAACTGGGTTAGATGCAGTAAAAATTGAGATACACAGGCGGTGTAGCTAGCTTCACAGGCAGGCTACTCAGATGACTATCAGACAATGCTACTAGCCCAAAAGGATTGGCTGAGCTAAATTACACCAAATGCTGTGACAAACATTTGCACAGCACTGGCACAGACCTGCCTGGCAGACAGTGCTATGAACTGCTGTAACCTACCCTGAAAAGGGCTGATATTACAACTAGTTCCGACTCCTCCCGACTCCCTAAACCTAGGCCCAAAAATATTAACTGGATTAGATGCAGTAAAAATAGAGATACACAGGCGGTGTAGTTAGTTTCACAGGTGGGCTACTCTACTGACGTGCAGACACTGCTCCTAGGCCCAAAAATATTAACTGGATTAGATGCAGTAAAAATTGAGATACACAGGCGGTGTAGTTAGTTTCACCGGCAGGCTACTCTACTGACGTGAAAAGTATAATATTACAGGTTATATATATACTAGATTCCTTGATAGGGCGTTGATCCAGGTCACTAGTCTGATTGCCGTATGTGTAGTCGGGAGGAATTTTTTTCCCCAATGTGGAGCTTACTTTTTGCCACATGGTTTTTTTTGCCTTCCTCTGGATCAACATGTTAGGGCATGTCAGTTTAGGCTACGGGTTGAACTAGATGGACTTAAAGTCTTCCTTCAACCTTAAAAACTATGTTATGTAATTAGAATGGTGGGGCGTTGAGTATATACAATTTTGGATCCAAGGAAATCTGAAGGTCAGTAACTTTACAAATAAGAGACTTAACACTTTTCCAGAAACCTTGGAGATCTGAACATGACCAAAACAAGTGGGTTAAATCACCCATCAAGTTTTCACACTTATTTATTCTGTCTGTAAAGAAGCACTTTACGCTAGGTTTATGCCAGACAATTCTGCTCAAAGTCTGCAGTGTAGTATTACTGTTGCTGCCACAAGAAAACCAATGTCTACAGTTCTTTGTTACTTGCTTAATAGATTCTTCATTTAAGGTACCGTTACACTAAACGACTTACCAACAATCACGACCAGCGATACGACCTGGCCGTGATCGTTGGTAAGTCGCTGTGTGGTCGCTGGGGAGCAGTCACACAGACAGCTCTCTCCAGCGACCAACGATCAGGGGAACGACTTCGGCATCATTGAAACTGTCTTCAACGATGCCGAAGTCCCTGGTAACCAGGGTAAACATCGGGTTACTAAGTGCAGGGCCGCTCTTAGTAACCCGATATTTACCCTGGTTACCATTGTAAAAGTTAAAAAAACAGTACATACTCACATTCTGATGTCTGTCACATCCCCCGTCGTCAGCTTCCCTGCACTGACTGTCAGCGCCGGCCGTAAAGCAGAGCCAGAGCACAGCGGTGACGTCACCGCTGTGCTCTGCTTTACGGCCGGCGCTGACAGTCAGTGCAGGGAAGCTGACGCCGGGGGACGTGACAGACATCAGAATGTAAGTATGTACTGTTTTTTTTTAACTTTTACAATGGTAACCAGGGTAAATATCGGGTTACTAAGCGCGGCCCTGCACTTAGTAACCCGATATTTACCCTGGTTACAAGTGAACACACGCCGATCCAGCGATGACAGCGGGTGATCAGCAACCAAAAAAAGGTCCTGATCATTCCCCAGCTACCAACGATCTCCCAGCAGGGGCCTGATCGTTGGTCGCTGTCACACACAACGAGATCGTTAGCGGGATCGTTGCTACGTCACAAAAAGCGTGACGTTGCAACGATATCGTTAATGATATCGTTATGTGTGAAGGTACCTTTAGATTTAGTTTTCAGCTTATAAGCATGAAATTTAATGGCAAAGGCTGGCGTGACTATTGCCTTGTGTCACTATTATGCCAATGAGTTTCTGTCAAAATTGTCAACTTTCCTATCAAGCCAGCTGACACATTCTGCATTGATAAATTCACTCACATATTACTACACAAGATAGCATCCAGGCAGGATAGCTTCTTGATGTTGACACATATTAAATGGAAGAACTTCCAAGCCTTGAGTTCCCAATTTACAGTGTCCCAGAGATGCTCAATAGGATTAAGTTCTGGGCACTGTGTAGGCCAATAAATACTTGACGTGATGTTCCTGCAACACTTGTAGTGTAATGGCGCATTGTACTCCTGAAAAATTCCTTCTGACATAGGTTTAGCAGCTGTAATGAAGGGATGAACTCAGTCAGCCACAATTCTTAGGTAATCCCCACTGCCAAAACAACCATCCACATGTATTAGAAAACTCAGGGTGTGCCAAGATACATGTGGGTTCACCAGCCTGAACTGACAGGAATCATCAACACACACAACTAAACTCTCTTTCTTTCTTTTAGGGCGGCACGGTGGCGCAGTGGTTAGCACTGCAGCCTTGCAGCGCTGCAGTCCTGCGTTCAAACCCCACCAAGGACAACATCTGCAAAGAGTTTGTATGTTCTCTCCGTGTTTGCGTGGGTTTCCTCCGGGTACTCCGGTTTCCTCCCACATTCCAAAAACATACTGATAGGGAATTTAGGTTGTGAGCCCCATCGGGGACAGTGATGATAATGTGTGCAAAATGTAAAGCGCTGCGGAATATGTTAGCGCTGTATAAAAATAAAGATTATTATATTTCAAATCTCCCTTATCAAAATCAAATCAAACTTCCATTCAGGAATCTGGAATCAGGGAATTTATACCCCTTACTGCCTAAGATACAGCAGTTAAGGGAGCACAGGCAAACTTGGGTCCAGACAATAGATAATCAGATCAATAATCCCACTTCTCTTGTTTCTCTTTCAAAATAGTTCTTTTGAAGGCCCTTTTGTTTGTTCCTACTACACATTTTGATTGTTTGGGTGAAAGATTAACCTTTTCGCTATGAAATTGAAATGGAAGACATTTTTTTCAAATGCAACTGATCAACAACTTGGCATCTCATTGGAAGATCTTTCTGATGCGTAATTTTTGGGCTAATCTATTTGATCGAGGCAAAAGAGGCCTGGATAAGGTCCTTTTAATGATCTCAAACTAAGTAAGATGCCACATTCTGGAGAGATATCCAGTGTAGATATTTTTACATGGGAGGTAGGTAACCCAAAAGTTTTAAAAAAATATGCCCCCTAGAAATCAATTTACTAGTAACCTTACCTTCCAGCAGAAAATGGGTCATATATTATTTAAGAGTAATAGTGTCTATGTTATCATGGAATCAAATAAAGGTGGTAATATGGTGTTGCTCAGCATTAGCCCTATCAATTGATGTATTCTTCTATTCTTAATGATAGAGTTGTGAGCCAAAGTTTAAATACCGTGGCAGAATTTTTGCTTTCTTGGCCTTTTTTCAAAGAATATGAATGATAATACCAAAACGTTTTCTCCACTCATGGTTAGTGATTGGGTGAGGCCATTTATTGTCAAACTGCTGTGTTTTCTCTTTTTAAATCATAATGGCAACCCAAAACATCCAAGTGACCCTGATAAAAAGTTTACATACCCTGGTGATTTTGGCCTGATAAAATGCACAGAAGTTGACACAAAATGGTTTCAATGGCTACTAAAGGTAACATCCTCACCTGTGACCTGTTTGCTTGTAATCAGTGTGTGCATGAAAGCTGAGTGAGGTTTTGGAATCCAGACAAACTCTTGCAACTTTCATCCAGCCATTGACGTTTCTGGATTGTGAGTCATGGGGAAAGCAAAAGAATTGTCAACGGATCTACGGGAAAAAGGTAGTTGAACTGTATAAAACAGGAAAGGGATACAACAAGAAATCCAAGGAATTGATAATTCCAGTCAGCACCGTTCAAACTGTGATTAACAAATGGAAAATCAGGGGCTCTGTTAAAACAAATCCACGGTCATGAAGATCAACAAAAATATCATCCACAACTGCAGGAAAATTGTTCGGGATGAAAAGAAAAGCCCACAAATAACATCAGCTGAAATACTGGACTCTCTGAAAACTAGCGGTGTGGACGTTTCAAGGTGCACAATAAGGAGGCACTTGAAGAAAAATGGGCTGCATGCTTGAGTCGCCAAAAGAAAGCCATTACGGCACAAATGCCACAAAGTATCTTGCCTATAATATGCAAATCAGCACGGACATAAGCCTCAATACTTCTGGAACTAGGTAATTTGGAGAGATGAGATCAAAACTAAACTTTTTGGCCACAACCATAAACGTTACATTTAAAGAGAGGTCATCAAAGCCTATAATGAAAGGAACACTATTCCTACTGCACAGCATGGATGTGGGGATTGGGGATGTGTGAGCTACAAAGGCACAGGAAACTTGGTAAAAGTTGAAGGAAAGATGAATGCAGCAAGTTATCAGCAAACACTGAAGGCAAATTTTCAATCATCATCCTGGAAGCAGCACATGGGAAGTACTTGGACATTCCAACATGACAATGATCCAAAACACTAGGCCAAGCCGTCCTCTCATTGGCTACAGCAGAACAAAGTGAAGGTTTTGGAGTGGCAATCTCAGTCTCCTGACCTCATTATCATTGAGCCATTCAGGGGAGATCTCAAGCATGTAGCTCATGCAAGACAGCCCAGGAATTTAAAAGAACTGGAGGCTTTTTGCCAAGAAGAGTGGGCAGCTTTACATCTGAGAAAATAAAGAAACTCATCCACAACTACTACAAAAGACTTCAAGCTGTCATTGGTGTTAGAGGGGGCAATACACGGTATTAAGAAATGGGGAGTGTAATCTTTTGATCAGGGTTGTTTGGATGTTTTGGGTTGCCATTATGATTTAACCCTTAACCCCCAAGGGTGGTTTGCATCTTAATGATCGGGCCAACTTTTAAAATTCTGATCACTGTCCCTTTCTGAGGTTATAACTCTGGAACGCTTCCATGGATCCTGGTGATTCCGACAATGTTTTCTCATGACATATTGTACTTCATGTTAGTGGCAAAATGTCCTCTATACTACTTGCGATTATTTGTGAAAAAAAAATGGAAATTTCAAGAAAATTTTGAAAATTTCGCAATTTTCCAACTTTGAATTTTCATGCCCTTAAATCACAGAAATATGTCACTCAGCATACTTAATAAGTAATATTTCACACATGTCTACTTTACATCAGCACAATTTTGAATTTTGGAACAATTTTTTTTGTTAGGAAGTTATAAGGGTTAAAAGTTGATCAGTGATTTCTCATTTTTACAGCAACATTTTTTTTAGGGACCACATCACATTGAAGTCACTTTGAGGCGTCTATATGATAGAAAATACCCAAAAGTGACATCATACTAAAAACTGAACCCCTCAAGGTCTTCAAAACCACATTCAAGAAGTTTATTAACCCTTCATGTGCTTCACAGGAAATTTTGACATGTTTTTTTTAAAAATGAACATTTAACTTTTTCTCACAAAAAATTTACTTCAGATCCAATTTGTTTTATTTTACAAAGGGTAACAGGAGAAACTGGACCCCAAAAGTTGTACAATTTGTCCTCAGTATGCAGATGCCCCATATGTGGGGGGAACCACTGTTTGGGCGCATGGAAGAGATCGGAAGGGAAGGAGCGCTGTTTGACTTTTCAATATAAAATTGGCTGAAATTGAGATAGGATGCCATGTCGTGTTTGGAGAGCCCCTGATGTGCCTAAACAATTGACACCATTTTGGAAAATAGACTCCCTAAGGAACTTATTTAGTGTGTGGTGAGCACTTTGAACACCCAAGTGCTTCACAGAAGTTTATAATGTAGAGCTGTAAAAATGAAAACTCATATTTTTTCACAAAGATGATCTTTTCGCCCCCAATTTTTTATTTTTCCAAGGGTAACAGGAGAAATTGGACCCCAAAAGTTGTTGTGCAATTTGCTCTGAGTACGCTGATACCCCACACGTTGGGGTAAACGGCTGGTTGGGAACATGGCAGAGCTTGGAAGGGAAGGAGCGCCGTTTGTAATGCAAACGTAAAACATAAATCAGTTCAGGTTTACCATATATTTGGAAAGATGATTTCAAATTCCCTGGCTACATGTAGGCTTGATTTTTGCCACACCTGTTCTCAATCAAGGAATTACTTAAATAGTGACTTTATAAGGCACAGACTCCATCGAGCAGTAACAGAATTGTTGCCTATTCTTTAGGGTGCTGATCTCTCTAACTATGTAGGGTCTTCTATTAGGGATTTTTAGGGTGAGATGTTGTAGTATTGGTCACATTATTTATTATATATTTCCCTCTTCCACCATAATTGTTATTGAACAATTCAATTTTTGAGTATCTAATCTATATCATTGATTGCATTGGGTATATGTTTAAATAAACTGCCAGAATTTATTGAGAATATATTTTCACTGGTTTTAACGAAGTCTACTAAAATTATAGTTTTAATGGGGTATTTTCTTTTTCTGGTTTAATATATATATAGCCTCCTATGGGCATAGTTATTTTTGTCATCAATTGTTCTTGGTACTCCTAATTGTTCATAATCCATCCACATATATCAGAAAGCCCAAAATGTGCCACGAAAACATAACTCCACCATCACCAGCCTGAACTGCCAAGAAAGATTCATCAATTCAAGCTACTTGTGACATCATCAAAACACATATAAATTTTCTATCATTCTCTCAATCAAATCCTCACAAAGGTCAGTGTCATAAAAGAAACATGGTGGCTTAGTGGTAGCTCAAAGGCCTTTCCAGACTAAATGCATGAGTTTAAATCTGTCTCAGTACAACATTTGCAGTTTTTGTATTATCCCTATGTTTACTTTGAGTTCCTTTAAATAAAAAAAGAAAATAGATAAATGTGTGTTAGGAGTCGAGTTTCCTCTGCTGCACAGGGGGAATCTTGATCCGTCTCTGCTGCGGTCTCCCATTCTGCATTGGCCGCAGTGGAGCCTGCTCGGTGGAGACGTCGCTCCCAGCATCTCACTGAGACTGATACTGTGCAAAGGGTTACTACTGCCTCTCCAGGCTCTGCTATTGTACCCTGCACTGATCTGCGGTGAGCAGGCTTTTCTGGAACTAAGTCCTGCTTTGCACACACTGAGCATGCCCAGGGCAAGATCTCTCAGTGGAGATCTAGGGTCACATGCTCAGGTACTGCAGCAACTTCCATTGGTCCTTCTTGGAAGGTCCTTGTAGGTGCTAGGACTAAGTCCTGCTTTGCACTCTGAGCATGCCCAGGGCAAGATCTCTCAGTGGAGATTTAGGGTCACATGCTCAGGTACTGCAGCAACTCCATTGGTCCTTCTTTGAAGGCCCTGTACGTGCTACAACTATTTAAGGCTCGCATGGCCGCATGGCCATGCGCTAGTATCTTCCTAAGTTATGTGCTTTGCGCCAGTGTGGTCATGTGTTTGTATGTGTTCAGGGACCCGGCTGAAATAAACCCATAGAATGCTGGCACCTCCGGCGAGGAGATTGTGTTTGTGTGTATTTAGGGACCCGGCAGAAATAAGCCCCTAGAATGCTGGCAACTCCAGCAAGGAGTTTTGTGTGCGTGCATGACCACTGACTGCTCTCATTTGGGTAGTTAGCTTGTGCCTCTGTGAAAATCTAACAGGGCACAGAGCTAACAGAGCTAGTTCATACCGCCATATAGTGCCACCATTTACTTAGCAGCAGGTTCCTTCCTGCACGGTGGATCCCGGATTGCGAACGCACCAATCCCATCTAATAAATATATTCGGTGCGTTCCGCCAACCCTAACAATGTGTCCTTGTGTGTTTCAGATAATGAACTTTGATTATGACCCTAATAGGGGACAAGGATTGATGGAATCTCTCTAAGCCACTGTTAAAAACTTAAGTGCCACAAATAGTTAAATTAATTTACCCGTAAGAGTGTTTTTAGAGGAAACTAGAGTGTCTAGAAATTTGTGCAAACCTAGGAAGAGCAGAAATACATTTTTATGTAATCATATCCCTGGCTGCATCGAAGGCGCTTGATCAACAAAGCAAATTGACTGATATGTTTAAGTCAATTTAAGCCAAAAATAGAAATAAAAAAGGTTATGTCAAACTTACAATATGCAGTACCTCAAAGGAGAATATCTGAAAATTTTAATTCACATAGAAGGTGCCTGTGGTGCTTTTGTTTTATTCATCGCAATGTCCGCCTAAGGCATTTCAATTTATTTTCACTTCACTGAATGGAATTTCAATACAGCATTGAAAGGGCTATCCTAAATACTGTTAAGCTTAGCGATCAATAAAAGCAAACAATTTCATACCTCTGAGACATTCATTATTTATATTTGAACTGCAAATGGCGGTAGAGTGCTTTGCTCCAATCCATGTCAACTGTCTTAAGGCATGAATGCACAATATGTTCATTGATGTCAAATTAGTCCAAAAATTGATTTTTTTCCATCTTCATGTTTAGACATCTATGTACCTTTTTTCTTCGGACCATAGTTACTAGATTTAAATGACAAATCTTTTGCATAATATATTTAGGCTACACCCTTAACCACATCTCTAGCCTTACTTTTGTACTATCTATTATTCCCATGGCCACACAAAGAAAATGTTAGAAAATAATGAATTTTGAAAAAAATAACAAATACTGTAAAAACAAAACAACCCCCAAAAAAGCAGAAATGCATTTTTTTAGCATTCCATTTTACTTGGATTTTTTTTTTTACCTATTTTAAAGATACATTGTATGTATTTTGATTTCATTCAAAACTACAACTCATACCACAAGAAACATCTTCAATATGGCTATTCAACTGTGGCGCATGTGGATTTTTGGACCCACTGCCCCACCTTGCCAGGTCTGTCCAGGAAGAGGCATAGCTAAGCAGCTACCTGGTGTACTCTGGAGTTTCTGATGTTGGAGACAGACTGGGCTACAGGTAGCCGCCAGGAACCAATCCTAGGCAGATCCCGTTAATGCAACTTCTGACCCCAGGGATTAGGTACTCAGACACTTATTAGGGCTAGGACACCAATCAGACTAGCAAGTTCTGGCATCTCAACAGAATGGGTATGGACATGGATTCGAGCTCAGTTCATGCACGGCGGTCTAGGATACTGGATCAGGATTTTGCTGCAGATGGACCAGGGGGCAATGTTCAGGCATTGGCCGCACTGGGGCCAGGGAACTGCAGAAACAGAACTGGCTGCACCGTGACCAGGGGACTTCGACAACAGCACTGGCCACACTGTGGACATGGGACAATTTTACGGCACTGTCCGCTGTGGGACCAAGGGATGAGGTACAGGCATTGGCCACTCCAGAATCAGTGGACGAGGTTCAGACACTTGCCACTCCGGGACCAGGGGATGAAGTTCAGGCCCTGGCCACACCAGGAAAAGGGGAGTTGGATGCAGAATGGCCACACCGGGTTAAGGGGACTACAGATACAGGACTGGCCACACAGGGACCAGTGATACAGGTTCAAGACACTGGCCACAGTGGGTCCAGGGGACCTCACAACTCATTAGTAATACACCTTACTCACTAATGACTCTACATGTTGCTTGGTGACTCCGTAGGGGAGAGTGAGCCTTTTATACAATATGCCTCCTACATTATCCTAAATGCCTCTCAGCTACAAGCTGAGGACATTTACTATATATGCATGCTGCCCCTTTAAGAACAGGTGAGCATGTGCATATGAGCACTAGGCATGCCACCAGGAACTGCAATGTGCACACACAGACCAGAAAGTGTCAGGAAGCAAAAGCATGCTGGCGAGGGTCGTGGCAATTAGTAAGTCGGCGTCCATGCATGGAGGGAGAAGGGGACACCATGCATGGGTGCTGGACATAGCGCTACATTGTCATAGGAAAACAAAGTTATGAGAGGAGAAGATGAAAATGCAAACCATAAAACCAAAAAGTGATAGAAGCGATGGGTTAAAAAGTTTGTTCAGCCTTGAACCCAAAAATCTGCAGGCACTCTATGTGACTGCAGATTGTTGAATCATTGTCTTGAATCCCTGGTATTGTCTGTAAGAAATGTTTGAGTTCTGGTACCCAACCCTAACTTTATTTCAAAGTTCGGTTCAGGTACCAGAACTGTACCCAAACTTGAGCCAGAACCCACACCCCATTGAAAACAATAAGGACACAGACTTTTGAGCGGGAAAATTCTTTCTTTATCTCTCTCTCTTCCAGGACTATCCCCGGAACTCCAAACATTGCAGCAGTCTTCTGGTAGAAGTCCGTGTTTGGCATTAGAACTGGATACTAACTGTCTGTCTGGTACAGACACCGATGTTTTAAGTTCAGGTTCAGTTAATCAGACAGATTCTAGTCTCTACAACATAGGCAAGACCATAGAGCTTTCTAAGGATGTCAGTAACAAGATCATAGACCTGCACAACGCTGGAATGTGCTACAAAACCATAAGTAAGCCGCTGGGTGAGAAGGAGATAACTGTTGGTGTAATACTTAGAAAATGGAAAAAATGCAAAATGACTGTTAATCGACATCAATATGGGCACCATGCAAAATCTCACCTCGTGGGGTATCTTTGATCATGAGGAAGATGAGAGATCAGCCTAAAACTACATGAGGGGAACTTTTTAATAATATCAAGGCAGCTGGGACCACAGTCACCAAGAAAACCATTGGTAACACATTACGTCTTAAAGGTTTAAAATCTTGCAATGTCCATAAGGTCTCCCTGCTCAAGAAGGCACATGTGCAGACCCATCTGAAGTTTGCCAATGAACACCTGGATGATTCTGTGAGTAATTGGGAGATGGTGCTGTGGTAAGATGAGACAAAAATTGAGGTCTTTGGCTTTAAGTCAACTCGCCATGATTGGAGGCCTATGATACGAAGAATACAGTCCCCACTGTCACGCATGGAGGTGGAAACATTATGTTTTTGGGTGTTTCTCTGCTAAGAGCACAGGACTATTTCACTGAATCAATGGGAGAATGGATGGAGCCATGTACCGTAAAATCCTGAGTGACTACCGCCTTCCCTCTGCCAGGACATTAAAAATGGATTGTGGCTGGGTCTTCCAGCAAGACAATGACCCAAAACATACAGCCGAGGCAACAAAGGAAAGGTCATGAAGTGGCCTAGCCAGTCTCCAGACCTTAATCCCATAGAAAACTTACAGAGGGAGTTGAAGCTCCAAGTTGCCAAGAGACTGCCTCAAAATGTTAATGATTTAAAGATGATCTGCAAAGAGAAGTGGACCAAAATTACTCCTGACGTGTGCAAACCTCATTATGAAATACAAAAATACATCTGATTGTTGTGCTTGACAACAAGGGTTTTGCCATCAAGTATTAAGACTTGCTTGCAAGAGGGATCAAATACTTATTTCTCACTGCAAAATGCAAATAAATTTATATAATTTATACAATGTGATTTTCTGGATTTTATTTTTGATATTCTGTCTCTCAATGTTAAAATTAACCTACCCTTTAAATTATAGACTATTCATGTAAGTAAGTGGCAAACATACAGAATCAGAAAGGAATCAAATACAGTGGGGGAAATAAGTATTTGATCCCTTGCTGATTTTAAAAGTTTGCCCACTGACAAACATAGTAACATAGTAACATAGTTAGTAAGGCCGAAAAAAGACATTTGTCCATCCAGTTCAGCCTATATTCCATCATAATAAATCCCCAGATCTACATCCTTTTACAGAACCTAATAATTGTATGATACAATATTGTTCTGCTCCAGGAAGACATCCAGGCCTCTCTTGAACCCCTCGACTGAGTTCGCCATCACCACCTCCTCAGGCAAGCAATTCCAGATTCTCACTGCCCTAACAGTAAAGAATCCTCTTCTATGTTGGTGGAAAAACCTTCTCTCCTCCAGACGCAAAGAATGCCCCCTTGTGCCCGTCACCTTCCTTGGTATAAACAGATCCTCAGCGAGATATTTGTATTGTCCCCTTATATACTTATACATGGTTATTAGATCGCCCCTCAGTCGTCTTTTTTCTAGACTAAATAATCCTAATTTCGCTAATCTATCTGGGTATTGTAGTTCTCCCATCCCCTTTATTAATTTTGTTGCCCTCCTTTGTACTCTCTCTAGTTCCATTATATCCTTCCTGAGCACCGGTGCCCAAAACTGGACACAGTACTCCATGTGCGGTCTAACTAGGGATTTGTACAGAGGCAGTATAATGCTCTCATCATGTGTATCCAGACCTCTTTTAATGCACCCCATGATCCTGTTTGCCTTGGCAGCTGCTGCCTGGCACTGGCTGCTCCAGGTAAGTTTATCATTAACTAGGATCCCCAAGTCCTTCTCCCTGTCAGATTTACCCAGTGGTTTCCCGTTCAGTGTGTAATGGTGATATTGATTCCCTCTTCCCATGTGTATAACCTTACATTTATCATTGTTAAACCTCATCTGCCACCTTTCAGCCCAAGTTTCCAACTTATCCAGATCCATCTGTAGCAGAATACTATCTTCTCTTGTATTAACTGCTTTACATAGTTTTGTATCATCTGCAAATATCGATATTTTACTGTGTAAACCTTCTACCAGATCATTAATGAATATGTTGAAGAGAACAGGTCCCAATACTGACCCCTGCGGTACCCCACTGGTCACAGCGACCCAGTTAGAGACTATACCATTTATAACCACCCTCTGCTTTCTATCACTAAGCCAGTTACTAACCCATTTACACACATTTTCCCCCAGACCAAGCATTCTCATTTTGTGTACCAACCTCTTGTGCGGCACGGTATCAAACGCTTTGGAAAAATCGAGATATACCACGTCCAATGACTCACCGTGGTCCAGTCTATAGCTTACCTCTTCATAAAAACTGATTAGATTGGTTTGACAGGAGCGATTTCTCATAAACCCATGCTGATATGGAGTTAAACAGTTATTCTCATTGAGATAATCCAGAATAACATCCCTCAGAAACCCTTCAAATATTTTACCAACAATAGAGGTTAGACTTACTGGCCTATAATTTCCAGGTTCACTTTTAGAGCCCTTTTTGAATATTGGCACCACATTTGCTATGCGCCAGTCCTGCGGAACAGACCCTGTCGCTACAGAGTCACTAAAAATAAGAAATAATGGTTTATCTATTACATTACTTAGTTCTCTTAGTACTCGTGGGTGTATGCCATCCGGACCCGGAGATTTATCTATTTTAATCTTATTTAGCCGGTTTCGCACCTCTTCTTGGGTTAGATTGGTGACCCTTAATATAGGGTTTTCATTGTTTCTTGGGATTTCACCTAGCATTTTATTTTCCACCGTGAATACCGTGGAGAAGAAGGTGTTTAATATGTTAGCTTTTTCCTCGTCATCTACAACCATTCTTTCCTCACTATTTTTTAAGGGGCCTACATTTTCAGTTTTTATTCTTTTACTATTGATATAGTTGAAGAACAGTTTGGGATTAGTTTTACTCTCCTTAGCAATGTGCTTCTCTGTTTCCTTTTTGGCAGCTTTAATTAGTTTTTTAGATAAAGTATTTTTCTCCCTATAGTTTTTTAGAGCTTCAATGGTGCCATCCTGCTTTAGTAGTGCAAATGCTTTCTTTTTACTGTTAATTGCCTGTCTTACTTCTTTGTTTAGCCACATTGGGTTTTTCCTATTTCTAGTCCTTTTATTCCCACAAGGTATAAACCGCTTACACTGCCTATTTAGGATGTTCTTAAACATTTCCCATTTATTATCTGTATTCTCATTTCTGAGGATATTGTCCCAGTCTACCAGATTAAGGGCATCTCTAAGCTGTTCAAACTTTGCCTTCCTAAAGTTCAATGTTTTTGTGACTCCCTGACAAGTCCCCCTAGTGAAAGACAGGTGAAACTGCACAATATTGTGGTCGCTATTTCCTAGATGCCCAACCACCTGCAGATTTGTTATTCTGTCAGGTCTATTAGATAGTATTAGGTCTAAAAGTGCTGCTCCTCTGGTTGGATTCTGCACCAATTGTGAAAGATAATTTTTCTTGGTTATTAGCAGAAACCTGTTGCCTTTATGGGTTTCACAGGTTTCTGTTTCCCAGTTAATATCCGGGTAGTTAAAGTCCCCCATAACCAGGACCTCATTATGGGTTGCAGCTTCATCTATCTGCTTTAGAAGTAGACTTTCCATGCTTTCTGTTATATTTGGGGGTTTGTAACAGACCCCAATGAGAATTTTGTTACCATTTTTCCCTCCATGAATTTCAACCCATATGGACTCGACATCTTCATTCCCTTCGCTAATATCCTCCCTTAAAGTGGACTTTAGACAAGACTTTACATAGAGACAAACCCCTCCTCCTCTCCGATTTTTACGATCCTTTCTAAACAGACTGTAACCCTGTAAGTTAACTGCCCAGTCATAGCTTTCATCTAACCATGTCTCGGTTATTCCCACTATGTCAAAGTTACCTGTAGATATTTCTGCTTCTAGTTCTTCCATCTTTTTTGTCAGGCTTCTGGCATTTGCGAGCATGCAGTTTAGAGGATTTTGTTTTGTTCCAATCTCCTCACTGTGGATTGTTTTAGAAATGTTCTTACCTCCCTTCTGAGTATGTTTTCCTGGGTCGTCTTTGTTCGAGTCTAATGTTTTTCTTCCCGTCCCCTCTTCTTCTAGTTTAACGCCCTCCTGATGAGTGTAGCGAGTCTTCTGGCGAATGTGTGTTTCCCAGGTTTGTTGAGGTGTAGTCCATCTCTGGCGAGGAGTCCATCATACCAGTAATTCACACCGTGGTCCAGGAATCCAAATCCTTGTTGTCTGCACCATCGTCTTAGCCAGTTGTTTGCATCAAGGATCCTGTTCCATCTCCTGGTGCCATGCCCATCTACTGGAAGGATAGAAGAAAAAACTACCTGTGCATCCAGTTCCTTTACTTTCTTCCCCAACTCTTCAAAGTCCTTGCAGATTGTCGGTAGGTCCTTCCTTGCCGTGTCATTGGTGCCAACATGTATCAGAAGAAATGGGTGGACGTCCTTGGAGCTGAAGAGCTTTGGTATCCTATCGGTCACATCCTTGATCATCGCACCTGGAAGGCAGCATACTTCTCTTGCAGTTATGTCCGGTCTGCAGATGGCTGCTTCTGTGCCTCTCAGTAGTGAGTCTCCCACCACCACCACTCTTCGTTGCTTCTTGGCTGTACTTTTTGCTGTCACTTGTTGCTGTGTGCCCTTTTCTTTTTTGCTTGCTGGTATTGCTTCATTCTTAGGTGTGCCATCTTCATCCTCTACAAAGATTTGATATCGGTTCTTCAGTTGTGTGGTTGGTGATTTCTCCATGGTCTTCTTGCTTCTTTTGGTCACATGCTTCCACTCATCTGCTTTTGGAGGTTCTCTGACACTTTTTGCACCTTCTGTGACCAGTAGAGATGCTTCTGTTCTGTCTAGAAAGTCTTCATTCTCTTTGATGAGTTTCAAAGTTGCTATTCTTTCTTCCAGACCCCGCACCTTTTCTTCTAAAAGGGCCACTAGTCTACACTTCTGACAGGTGAAATTGGATTCTTCTTCTGGTCGATCTGTGAACATGTAGCACATGCTGCAGCTCACCATGTAGGTTGTCACATCTGCCATGTTGCTCCTAGATCCTGCTGACTTGCTGTGTGTTTTCCTTCTTGTGTAATCTACTCAGCCAAGCTCTCTTGCAATAATGTCCTACAGGCAAAAATTCGCGCGACGTAAGGCGCGCGGTTTGGTGATGCTTTCGAAGCAGCTGGTCCCGGCTGTACCCAACGATCTTCTAGCTTAGGGAGACTTCGCTTCTCCCAGAAGGCACCTGGAATATGCAAATTAGCCTCCTGAAGCTTGAATCCTTGGTTTGGTGATGCTTTCGAAGCAGCTGGTCCCGGCTGTACCCAACGATCTTCTAGCTTAGGGAGACAAAGACATGAACAGTCTATAATTTTTAAGGAAAATTTTCCAGACAAATCGCCAGACACTGGAAAATTCAGTATGAAAATAACCTAAGAGTTTCACTTGTCAGAGCTAATTTTTTTATGAATTCATGAGGAAACTAATTGATATAGCAAGCACTGCAGACAAATACAGCTATGTATCTGATAAGGCGATGCTAAAATATGTATCCTTTTGGGAGAGTAGTAATGAATGAGTTAATGCTGAAGTTAAGCAGACAGTGTTGTCACTTAGGAAGGACCAGAATAACTCAATGGTACAAAGAACAGGATCAAACCTGGAGAGCAACATAATTGAAACAGAACAGCCATAAAGAAATACCAAAATGAGCTCTGCTACCTACCCAGCACTGCAGGAGCTGGAGAGCTTGGAAGGAATGACAGACAATAAAATCATTATGGGCACATGTGCCACTGGACAGAGGATCAAAGGAGCCATTCATGCTCAACCATGGGAGCTGCTTGAGTTTGGCCACTATTTAAAGGAAACCTGTCACCTGAATTTTGCGGACCGGTTCTCGGTCATATGGGCAGAGTTTTCAGGTGTTTGATTCACCCTTTCCTTACCCGCTGGCTGTATGCTGGCCGCAATATTGGATTGAAGTTCATTCTCTGTCCTCCGTAGTACATGCCTCTGCGCAAGGCAAGTACTACGGAGGACAGAGAATGAACTTCAATCCAATATTGCGGCCAGCATACAGCCAGCGGGTAAGGAAAGGGTGAATCAAACACCTGAAAACTCCGCCCATATGACCCAAAACTGGTCCCGCCAAATTCAGGTGACAGGTTCCCTTTAAGTGGCACTTATACTTAGAGTGTCTTTATTGTGTCTACATTTTTGGCATTTTGGTTTCAGGGCACTTTGTGGGACAGTCTCAATTATAGATTGTGATTGTACACTTTCATAACTTGTCATCCATGCTCAGGATTTATTATTATTCCTCTATTTTTTGATAATTGCATGTTACAGTCCAGGGTCTAGGGGCCTCTTGTTTATTAATTTATTGCCTGTGATCATTATATCATGCATGGGGGGAACACTGCTTTGGTTTTAAGTATGTTTTAACTTACTGTTAATAAAGTTTTGCCTTTTTATAAATAGCACTGTGGCATGCATTCCCTACAGTGGTACTTTTTCCTGTGTTGTCCATTTTGCTTGCCACTGGCATTGCACCCACTTATTAATAGACCAACCTTCATTAATAGTGCACCTAGGCTCCACTATTGTTCTCTGCCCATATGATGATGTCATGTGTTCGGAAGCTTCTGATATATTTTCTGGCAACATCTGAGTTAACTAGAGACACACCTGTGGATTGATTGTAATGCACACCTTAAACACACTGTTTCATTGCGTAGCATCATGGGAAAGTCTCAAGATATCAGCAAAGATATCAGGAAGAGAATTGTGGACTCGCACAAGTCTGGCTCATTCTTGGGTACAATTTCAAGATACCTGAAGGGGCCTCATTCAGCTATACAAACAATTATAAGCATGTACAAACAAGATGAGAATGTCCAACCGTCATACCGCTCAGGAAGGAGACGTTTTCTGTGTCCCAGAGATGAACATGCTTTGGTCTGACATGTGCATGTCAACGAAAAGACAAAATCAAAAGACTTTGTGAAGAAGAAGGTGGAAGCTGTGTCAATATCCACAGTGAAACAAATACTGCCTCAACATGGGCTGAAAGACCAAGCTGCCAGGAAGAAGCTATTATTCCAAAAGAAACTTAAAAAAGCCAGGTTAATGTTTCCAATTGCACACAGAAACAAAGACCTTAATTTTTGGAGACTTGCCCTGTATATATATATATATACACACAGTGGGTGCGGAAAGTATTCTTACCCCTTTAAATTATTCACTGTGTGTCATTGCAGCCATTTTGTAAATTCAAACGGTTAAAAATTTTTCTCATTAATGTACACTAATCCCAAACTGTTCTTCAACTATATCAATAGTAAAAGAATAAAAACTGAAAATGTAGGCCCCTTAAAAAATAGTGAGGAAAGAATGGTTGTAGATGACGAGGAAAAAGCTAACATATTAAATACCTTCTTCTCCACGGTATTCAAGGTGGAAAATGAAATGCTAGGTGAAATCCCAAGAAACAATGAAAACCCTATATTAAGGGTCACCAATCTAACCCAAGAAGAGGTGCGAAACCGGCTAAATAAGATTAAAATAGATAAATCTCCGGGTCCGGATGGCATACACCCACGAGTACTAAGAGAACTAAGTAATCTATATATATAATTGCCTAAGGGTTTTTCCGTCTGTCTGTCTGTCTTTCTGTCTGTCTGTCCTGGAAATCCCACGTCTCTGATTGGTCGAGGCCGCCAGGCCTCGACCAATCAGCGATGAGCACAGTATCAACGTAGAAATCCCGCGTCTCTGATTGGTCAAGGCCGCCAGGCCTCGACCAATCAGCAACGGGCACAGCGACGATGATGTCATAAAGGACGTAGAAATCCCACGTTTCTGATTCAGCGACGGGCACAGTATCGACGTAGATGTCAAAATGGTTGCCATGGCGACGATGATGTCATAAAGGTTGCCTCGACCAATCAGCGACGGGCACAGTCTGCCGCGAATTCTGGAATCATCATTGTCCATATGCTACGGGGAAATGCATATTCTAGAATACCCGATGCGTTAGAATCGGGCCACAATCTAGTGTAATAGATAAACCATTATTTCTTATTTTTAGGGACTCTATAGCGACGGGGTCTGTTCCGCATGACGGGCGCATAGCAAATGTGGTGCCAATATTCAAAAAGGGCTCTAAAAGTGAACCTGGAAATTATAGGCCAGTAAGTCTAACCTCTATTGTTGGTAAAATATTTGAAGGGTTTCTGAAGGATGTTATTCTGGATTATCTCAATGAGAATAACTGTTTAACTCCATATCAGCATGGGTTTATGGAAAATCGCTCCTGTCAAACCAATCTAATCAGTTTTTATGAAGAGGTAAGCTATAGGCTGGACCACAAGAGGTTGGTACACAAAATGAGAATGCTTGGTCTGGGGGAAAATGTGTGTAAATGGGTTAGTAACTGGCTTAGTGATAGAAAGCAGAGGGTGGTTATAAATGGTATAGTCTCTAACTGGGTCACTGTGACCAGTGGGGTACCGCAGGGGTCGGTATTGGGACCTGTTCTCTTCAACATATTCATTAATGATCTGGTAGAAGGTTTACACAGTAAAATATCGATATTTGCAGATGATACAAAACTATGTAAAGCAGTTAATACAAGAGAAGATAGTATTCTGCTACAGATGGATCTGGATAAGTTGGAAACTTGGGCTGAAAGGTGGCAGATGAGGTTTAACAATGATAAATGTAAGGTTATACACATGGGAAGAAGGAATCAATATCACCATTACACACTGAACGGGAAACCACTGGGTAAATCTGACAGGGAGAAGGACTTGGGGATCCTAGTTAATGATAAACTTACCTGGAGCAGCCAGTGCCAGGCAGCAGCTGCCAAGGCAAACAGGATCATGGGGTGCATTAAAAGAGGTCTGGATACACATGATGAGAGCATTATACTGCCTCTGTACAAATCCCTAGTTAGACCGCACATGGAGTACTGTGTCCAGTTTTGGGCACCGGTGCTCAGGAAGGATATAATGGAACTAGAGAGAGTACAAAGGAGGGCAACAAAATTAATAAAGGGGATGGGAGAACTGCAATACCCAGATAGATTAGCGAAATTAGGATTATTTAGTCTAGAAAAAAGACGACTGAGGGGCGATCTAATAACCATGTATAAGTATATAAGGGGACAATACAAATATCTCGCTGAGGATCTGTTTATACCAAGGAAGGTGACGGGTACAAGAGGGCATTCTGTCTGGAGGAGAGAAGGTTTATCCACCAACATAGAAGAGGATTCTTTACTGTTAGGGCAGTGAGAATCTGGAATTGCTTGCCTGAGGAGGTGGTGATAACGAACTCAGTCGAGGGGTTCAAGAGAGGCCTGGATGTCTTCCTGGAGCAGAACAATATTGTATCATACAATTATTAGGTTCCGTAGAAGGACGTAGATCTGGGGATTTATTATGATGGAATATAGGCTGAACTGGATGGACAAATGTCTTTTTTTGGCCTTACTAACTATGTTACTATGTTACACTCTGCATCTCATCTTGACAGAAATGTAGAAATTTTAAAATATTTATTAAAAAGGAAAAACTGAAATATCACATGGTCATAAGTATTCATACCCTTTTCTCAGACACTCATATTTAAGTCACATATTGTCCATTTCCTTGTGATTCATTCATTGGAGTCCAGCTGTGTTTAATTAAACTGATAGGACTTGATTTGGAAAGGCACACACCTGTCTATATAAGACCTCACAGCTCACAGTGCATGTCAGAACAAATGAGAATCATGAGGTCAAAGGAACTGGCCAAGGAGCTCAGAGACAGAATTGTGGCAAGGCACAGATCTGGCCAAGCTTACAAAAGAATTTTTGCAGTACTCAAGGTTTCTAAGAGCACAGTGACCTCCATAATCCTTAAATGGAAGAAGTTTGGGACCACCAGAAGTCTTCCTAGACTTGGCCATCCAGCCAAACTGAGCAATTGAGGTAGAAGAGCCTTGGTGAGAGAGATAAAGGAGAACCCAAAGATCACTGTGGCTGAGCTCAATAGATTCAGTAGGGAGATGGGAGAAAGTTCCACAAAGACAACTATCACTGCAGCCCTCCACCAGTCGGGCCTTTATGGCAGAGTGGCCCGACGGAAGCCTCTCCTTGGTGCAAGACATATGAAAGCCCACATAGAGTTAAAAATCATATGAAGGACTCCCAGACTATGAGAAATAAGATTCTCTGGGCTGATGAGACAAAGAACTTTTTAATGATAATTATAAGCGGTATGTGTGGAGAAACCTAGTCTCTGCTCATCACCTGCTCAATACAATCCCAACAGTGAAACATGGTGGTGGTGGTATTATGCTATGGCGGTGTTTTTCAGCTGCATGGACAGGACGTTTGGTTGCCATTGAAGGAAACATGAATGCGAACAAGTACAGAGATATCCCAGATGAAAACCTCTTCCAGAGTGCTCTCTACCTTAGACTTGGCTGAAGTTTCACCTTCCAACAAGACAATTACCCTAAGCACACAGCTAAAATAACAAAGTAATGGCTTCAGAACAACTCTGTGACCATTCTTGACTGGCCCAACAAGAGCCCTGATCTAAGCCCAATTGAGCATCTCTGAAGAGACCTGAAAATGGCTGTCCACCAACGTTTACCATCCAGCCTGATGGAACTGGAGAGGATCTGCAAGGAAGAATGGCAGATGATACCCAAATCCAGGTGTGAAAAACTTGTTACATCATTCCCAAAAAGACTCATGGCTGTACTAGCTCAAAAATGCTGCTACTCAATACTGAGCAAAGGGTCTGAATACTTATGACCATGTGATATTTCAGCTTTTATTTTACAATAAATATGCAAAAATTTCTACATTTCTTTTTTTTCAGTCAAGATGGGGTGCAGAGTTTACATTAATGAGAAAAAAAATGTTTTTTGAATTTTCCCAATGGCTGCAATGAAACAAAGAGTGAAAAATTTAAAGTGGTCTGAATGCTTTCCGTACCCACTGTATACAGTAAAAAACTTGACCAGCACCTCCTTAGTGTGAACAGGTGCAGGCTGCAATGACTCCATGATATCTAAAAAGAAGACACAACAGCATTCTGCAAGGGCCAAAATATATGAAAACACTGGAAGCATTAAATCTAAGCTTTATTGTTAGTCAATAATATGTACTTACACAAAATAAAGGTTCTTAGCACATAAATTGGTCAATTCATGTGTGCCCATCAACCACGACAAGGTGACACTTTTCTGATGATTCCTATCCTACTGATCATGCCACTCTTGGGCTAAAACGACTACAAGTAAATGGATAAATATGTCTCTCCCGGGCTATGAAACTGCAATTTAAATTGCCAATGAGGGATTATTCAAATCACCTTTATGTTAATGGGAGGAATGCCAAGTAAGCTAGGAGGCAGTCAAAACCTCCAATAGTAAACTATAATAAAAAAAAGCTGACTAGCACTTCCTTAGTGTGAACAGGAACCCCACAATGATATGAATAAAAAGGACATCTCTAGATGCAAAAAATAAGCTATCATCCAGCTCCATGAATCTTAAGGGTATGTGCACACGTAGAAGTGGTCCACTGCGGATTTTTCCGCAGCGAATTTGATAAATCCGCAGTGCAAAAACATTGCGTTTTTACTGCGGATTTATCGTGGATTTTGTGTGGTTTCCACTGCGGTTTTACACCTGCGGTTTTCTATTATGGAGCAGGTGTAAAACCGCTGCGGAATCCGCACAAAGAATTGACATGCTGCGGAATGTAAACCGCTGCGTTTCCGCACGTTTTTTTCCACAGCATATGCACTGCGGATTGCGTTTCCCATAGGTTTACATTGTACTGTAAACGCATGGGAAACCGCTGCGGACCCGCAGCTGCGGAAACGCTGCGGATCCGCAGCAAAATCCGCAGCGTGTGCACATACCCTAAAATTAAAAGTTATCAGTCTCAGAAGATGGTGACAGAGAAAAAAATATATTTTTTACAATTTTCACCCCAAAATGTACAAGTTTGGCATTGCCGCAATTGTACTGACACGAAGAATCATGTTGCGTGATCACTTTTACCACACAATGAACACTGTAAAAACAAATGTAAAACAATAATGGAACTTGTTATTTATTTGCAATTTTATCACATTTGGAGATTTTTTTCAATTCTGTTTCCTGTACATTGTATCATAACATGAATAATTTTGTTCAAAACTACAACTCATACCATAAGAAACAAGCACTCATATGAATGAGTTGCTGAAAAAAATATAAAAGATATAACTTTTGGAGTAAGGAGAGCAGAAAACATAAGTGCATAAATAAAAATGGAACCTTGAAGGGAGTGACATCTGAATTTTAGGAAAGCCTTCAGGCTTTAGTCTTTTTAAAATTTACAGTCGCCTGATGAACGAACCTTAATTAACCATAAATCTACCTTTACTTCCCATTGCACATAGATTAAGGTGTAATTTGATTCGCTAAATTATTGTCATCATGCCAGTGTTCTGCAGGTTTTATCGGACAGATCTTTGCTTCTAGAAAAGATAGTATTTTACTTTTTAAAGCACAAAAGTGGCCACATCTTAAGAAAGGAGTTTGTAAGTTTGTATGAGGCACATTTCAAAAATGAAGCATGAAAAGACGGGAAGAGTTAAAAGAAGGATTGCCAAATAAGAGGTATACAAGATCACAATATTAAAGAGAAGTAGTTAAAACCTCTGCATTTATTACCTAGGCTTATATTAATGAACAATCAGCAGTTTGTGGAACTTTATGATGAGAGTTCACACTTTGAATCTTGGCCGGCAAACCATTCTGCAGTCTTTTAATATTTTGGCTTAATGTGTCATGTGGAATTCACATGCGAATTTGATTTTTCCTGAAATGCACATGTTTTACGCGAACTGAAACATTTTGAGACTCAGTTCATGGTTCACACACAAAAAATTAATGCCCGATGTCATGATTCCACCTCCCAGTGTGTCTGGCATTCAGTGACTGACAGCTCAGCTGTCCAATCTGATACGGAGGTGTGCTGAAGCTGTCAGTACTTTGATTGACAATTCCTTAGTCTAGTCTGGTGTAGGGGCATGCTGAGCTGTCATTGTGTTGATTGACAATATACCAAAAAAACTGGGCGAACAGTACCAACGCTCGGCCATATATATATAAATGCAAAACCAAAAAAGAACCACTAGGCCCAAGAGCAATATAAATGAAAATCAATTTTATTATACATAGATTTAAAAAAACAGCATAAAAATATTATTTAATGTGACGACATAATTTTTAGAAAAAGTAAGACAACAACCAAGTACCGCAAAAAGGAAACAGGATATGTACAAACATAATAACCACTGGAGGAATATACAGTAACCAAATAAATTAATACATATACAGCTCAATACATGTCTATAAAAATACAATATATATTGCTACCCAGTTGGTAAAGACTCAAATCATCCCATAAAAATATTTAAAGTGCTTAGTGCCAAAGTGCAATCAATCCAAAGTGCGCATAACCTATCAGTAACTGTGCAAACATATATGAGCAGTATTATATCCTAAGTGGAAACATGACCCAATGTAATAAGCTAATAGGAGTGCCTGATAGATAGATATATATGTATATATGTTGTATAATAATGCACCATAAGTAGTTAGAGTAAAGACACAGTGGAGTAAGGTTACCTAACATATTAGGCACTGTGTACAAGTAATAAAGCAAAAGGGATATAAGGAGTCATCCTGTACCTCAATGCGGGAGAAGAAAAACCCCAACTTACGTTTCGCACACTTGCTTCCTCGGGGGGCGTAGTGTGTGAGATGTAATGGCCAGTTTAAATACCCTGCACTGCATATGGAGCGGCTGGTGCGGCGTTTCCGATGGCGCAGCAGTGACCGGAAACCGAGGAGTCGGCGTCCAACGTCACAAGTCCCCGCCCATCACCGAAGCATCAGTGGGAGGGCCGGGAGTGCTACGCTGCTAGGACACGTGTCCAAAGCAACCAAGACATGCCAGCCACCAGGAGCGCACGCCACAGAGGTAAACAAAAGACACCTGAACAGGAGGGCCAGTAAGCAGGAAAGAACATGAACTACACATATTGAAAGAAGAGTGTGAGTGCTCATACCTGGGTAAGTGCAGAAAGGAGTGAACACGACCGTGACGCCGAGTGACAACACAAAAAAGTGAACAGGACTGTAACGCCAAGTGACTGAAATGAAAAGAAAAAGAGAAAAGCGTGTGTAAAAAACAATATAAAAGTGAAGGAAAGTGATGGAAGATAGATATAGAAAGTAAGAAATGGTGAATGCTAATAATTAGATACCTAAAAAGTAATAAAAGTAAATAAATACATATAAATATATGTACACAAGCCCATATATGATACCAGACTTAATATATTCACGCATGCACTGTGGACATAGAAATTTCTAAGCGCATACCAAACAATGAAAAAATAACAAAACATATATATATATATATATATAATGATGTGTGCAAAAAAGAACACACAGACACAGAACCATGGAGAGCCAATGAGCAAAATAAATATAAACCAAAGGGGGTAAGTGCATTAAATGTGCACAGATGATAAGTAAGGCCATAAATCGGCACTGGTGATAGACACATAGAAATAGAAGAAGATAATAGTTAATCAAAAAAGTGGGACAAGGCAGAGCAAAATAGCAATAAAAATAATAAATACTGATGACAAAAATATAATGGATGTAAAGAATACACATGAAAACAGAAGATATGTATCCAAAATATATATACAGGATCCAAATTGTGCAATATATTCTTCATGTGGAGACATATCAATCCCGGAGGTCCATCCAAGTGTCCTAGAATCTCAATATGAAGTAAAGGTAAAAGAGGTAATAATAAACCAGGCTGCATAGGGAAAGAAAGAAAACGTGAGAATAAATAAAAACATGAAACACAAATATAAAAACATAAAAGATCCCGAACACTACAAAATACAAATATTACAGAAATGGGACAAAACTAAGGACCTTATTAAGACCCATAGGGCGAACGCAATCAATGCGAATAATCTACTGTGTTTCCAATTGCGACAGTCTCTTTTTAATATCACCTCCACATCTGTCCGTCAAGACACGGTCGATGCCTCGTACCCGTAATAAAAACTTCATCAGCTGATGATTCCAAGGCGCTTTTAATATCGCGTACATGCTCTCTAACTCTCACACGAAGTTGTCGTGAGGTGAGACCAACATAATTAAGGCTGCACGGGCATGTTGCATAATATATCACGCCCTCAGTCATGCACGTGATATGTTGAGTAATACGAAATTCTTTGAGGCCATCGCTGGACATAAAATTGAAACAGTGTTCCAGATTAGCACAAGCAGCGCAGTTTTTGCAGGGAAAGAAGCCACATCTGGGACCTTTTGATCCAAAGGCACCTTTCAAATCACCGCCTTTATAATAGCTATGAGTTAACATATCCCGCAAGTTTTTATTGTGTCTATATGGGATGGAAGGAATCGCAGTGATACACTTTGCCAATATGGTGTCTTGCTTAATAATTGGCCAATATTTGTTCAATATGTCTCTAAACGCCCTAGAATTGCTGGAATAAGCGGATATTAGTCTCACCTGTTTAGAGGAATACAATTTTCTTTTTTTTTTAAAAGTTCCTTTCTCTCGATATGTGAGGCTTTCAACATGCATTTGTTCACAATTCTTTTTGAATAACCACAATCACAGAAACGGAAAATCTCATCAGCTTGTTTGTGGTGTGATGTATCCTCTGAACAGATCCGTTTTGCCCTCAGAAATTGACCATAGGGAATATTGTTCTTTAGATGCTTAGGAAGGGCCGAAGAGGCGTGGAGCAAACTATTTACCGCTGTCTCCTTCCTATGCAGATCACTTTGTAGGAATCCATCTTCACCTCTTCGAATACAAACATCCAGGAAGTCCACATAGTCATGACTGTAATGGCAAGTGAGTTTGATATTAATTTCATTATTGTTTAGTTGTTCAACAAATTTCAAAATATCTTTTTCAGTTCCCTGCCATATTGCGAAGACATCACCTATATATCATGTCCACATCAATACCTGGTATGATAGTGGAGTAGCATCTGTGGTAAAAACTTTCCTCTCCCACAGCCCCAGCAACAGACATGCATAGGACGGCATGAAGGCCGCCCCCATGGCTGTACCCTGGAACTACAGGTAGAGTACTTCCTTAAAAATAAAGAAATTATGGGATAAAGCGTATTCCAGAAGAGACAGCAGAAAACGGATGAAATGGTCATCCAAATCAGTCATGGCCAGAAAGAAATTAGCTGCCTCCAAACCATCAACATGGTTAATGGAGGTGTACAGAGATTCTACATCTAATGTGACTTGCCACATATCGGGTTCCAAACAAATGTTCATAATCTTGGAGAGAATATCACCAGTGTCTCTCAAAAACGATGGTAAGGTTTCCACAAGTGGTTTCAGATAAAAATCCAGCATCTTACCTATATTTTCAGTCAATCCACCATTTCCAGAGACGATGGGTTGTCCAGGTGGGCATAAGAGGTTTTTGTGAATTTTTGGCAACAAATATAAGCAGGGTGTCCGTGGTGCTGCAGGAATAAGGCCTTCTTTTAACTCTTTTGAGATCAATCCATCCAGAAGAGCTTCTTCTAGGATGTCGATAATTTCAACCTGGAAGTCAGAGGTGGGATTAAAACGTAATCTCTTATACTTATCCTCATCTCTCGGTTGCCGGTACGCTTCCTTCTCGTACAAATCAGTGGGCTATACCACCACATTGCCACCTTTATCAGCTGGTTTCACAAGTACACCATTCAGTCATTTAAGCTCAATCAGTACCTGTCTCTGTGCTCTTGTCAAGTTGTCATTACTGATGCACTGAGGAATTTTTTTAAGATCTTCCATTACCACTTTCACAAATAAATCGATCTCTGGAAATAAATTCAAAGGGGGAAAGCATTTAGGTTTGGGTAAAGAGAACTAAGGCTACTTTCACACTAGCGTTAACTGTAATCCGTCACAATGCGTCATTTTGCAGAAAAAACGCATCCTGCAAAAGTGCTTGCAGGATGCGTTTTTTCCCCATAGACTTGTATTGACGACGCATTGCGACGGATTGCCACACGTCGCATCCGTCGTGCGACGGATGCGTCGTGCTTTAGCGGACCGTCGGGAGCAAAAAACGCTACATGTAACTTTTTTGCTCCCGACGGACCGCTTTTTCCGGCCGCGCGCGGCCGGAACTCCGCCCCCGCCTCCCCGCACCTCACAATGGGGCAGCGGATGCGCCAGAGAAATGCATCCGCTGCCTCCGTTGTGCAGTGCGTTAAACGCTAGCGTCTGAATCTCTGCCCGACGCATTGCGACGGGGAGATTCCGACGCTAGTGTGAAAGTAGCCTTACCCTTAGGTGCCACATGTTCGGATTCACCACACAATTTGTTTAAGATTGCAATTGCCTCTTGTTCCTCAACGGTCCAGTGAGTGTCCACAGAATTCTTCTTTCGGTGCAATTTATGTAGAACTAACTTCCTCGCAAACAAATGGAGGTCTTTTTACTGCTGTGAAAAAATTGAATGATGAGGAGGGGGAGAAGGAGAGCCTGAGGCTTAACACTTCCTATTGTACATCAGTCAAAGCTATTGATGAAAGATTTACTACCTGTAACTTAGCTGGTCCAGAAGTACCCATATACAGTGGGGCAAAAAAGTATTTAGTCAGTCAGCAATAGTGCAAGTTCCACCACTTAAAAAGATGAGAGGCGTCTGTAATTTACATCATAGGTAGACCTCAACTATGGGAGACAAACTGAGAAAAAAAAATCCAGAAAATCACATTGTCTGTTTTTTTAACATTTTATTTGCATATTATGGTGGAAAATAAGTATTTGGTCAGAAACAAAATTTCATCTCAATACTTTGTAATATATCTTTTGTTGGCAATGACAGAGGTCAAACGTTTTCTGTAAGTCTTCACAAGGTTGCCACACACTGTTGTTGGTATGTTGGCCCATTCCTCCATGCAGATCTCCTCTAGAGCAGTGATGTTTTTGGCTTTTCGCTTGGCAACACGGACTTTCAACTCCCTCCAAAGGTTTTCTATAGGGTTGAGATCTGGAGACTGGCTAGGCCACTCCAGGACCTTGAAATGCTTCTTACGAAGCCACTCCTTCATTGCCCTGGCAGTGTGCTTTGGATCATTGTCATGTTGAAAGACCCAGCCACGTTTCATCTTCAATGCCCTTGCTGATGGAAGGAGGTTTGCACTCAAAATCTCACGATACATGGCCCCATTCATTCTTTCATGTACCCGGATTAGTCGTCCTGGCCCCTTTGCAGAGAAACAGCCCCAAAGCATGATGTTTCCACCACCATGCTTTACAGTAGGTATGGTGTTTGATGGATGCAACTCAGTATTCTTTTTCCTCCAAACACGACAAGTTGTGTTTCTACCAAACAGTTCCAGTTTGGTTTCATCAGACCATAGGACATTCTCCCAAAACTCCTCTGGATCATCCAAATGCTCTCTAGCAAACTTCAGACGGGCCCGGACATGTACTGGCTTAAGCAGTGGGACACGTCTGGCACTGCAGGATCTGAGTCCATGGTGGCGTAGTGTGTTACTTATGGTAGGCCTTGTTACATTGGTCCCAGCTCTCTGCAGTTCATTCACTAGGTCCCCCCGCGTGGTTCTGGGATTTTTGCTCACCGTTCTTGTGATCATTCTGACCCCACGGGGTGGGATTTTGCGTGGAGCCCCAGATCGAGGGAGATTATCAGTGGTCTTGTATGTCTTCCAATTTCTCTAATTATTGCTCCCACTGTTGATTTCTTCACTCCAAGCTGGTTGGCTATTGCAGATTTAGTCTTCCCAGCCTGGTGCAGGGCTACAATTTTGTTTCTGGTGTCCTTTGACAGCTCTTTGGTCTTCACCATAGTGGAGTTTGGAGTCAGACTGTTTGAGGGTGTGCACAGGTGTCTTTTTATACTGATAACAAGTTTAAACAGGTGCCATTACTACAGGTAATGAGTGGAGGAAAGAGGAGACTCTTAAAGAAGAAGTTACAGGTCTGTGAGAGCCAGAAATCTGGATTGTTTGTTTCTGACCAAATACTTATTTTCCACCATAATATGCAAATAAATTCGATCCCGAGGTCCCAGGTAACCAGGGTAAACATCGGGTTACTAAGCGCAGGGCCACGCTTAGTAACCCGATGTTTACCCTGGTTACCAGCGTAAAAGTAAAAAAAAAAAAACACTACATACTTACCTTCCGCTGTCTGTCCCTCGGCGCTCTGCTTCACTGCCCTGTGTAAGCACAGCGGCCGGAAAGCACAGCGGTGACGTAACCCGATGTTTACCCTGGTTACCAGCGAAGACATCGCTGAATCGGCGTCACACATGCCGATTCAGCGATGTCAGCAGGAAGTCCAGCGACGAAATAAAGTGCTGGACTTTCTGCAGCGACCAACGACATCACAGCAGGATTCTGATCGCTGCTGTGTGTCAAAATGAACGATATCGCTAGCCAGAACGCTGCAACATCACGGATCGGTAGCGATATCGTTTAGTGTGACGGTACCTTTACTCCCGGATCTCTGCCAGACATACATTCAGCTATTGTGTGGTTTGTCTAGCTGTGCTTTGTGTTCTGTTTGTTGACCTATCATTGGTTGACCTTGGACCACATTTTGACCATCCATCTGTTTAACCCCATCTGCGCTGATCTCCTTTCCTCCTGTAATTCTGACCTTGGATCAGCATCAGACTATATCATATAGCGAACAGAGAGGAATAAGTGCACCATTTATTTGGCCTTTGTGTATTGTATATGACCCCATGTTACTTTTACAACCCCTCACACAACTCTCTTCTGGGTAGTGCAATAACAAAGATATAACTAATACTTGTAAGAAGAAATGAAATGCCAGCACTCACCTGATCCGATGGTGAATCAGTCCATTTCTATTTTCTTTTCTTTCTGGAAATCAACATAAAGTGCAGTAGTGGCAATAGTGCAGGTGCAGGAGTTTCAAACAATGATAGCAGTAAACATGATGGACAATGACCGTTTTGCACTTTACTTGCGCTTCTACAGGGCCATACTAGTATCTGGTGAGTGCGGGCATTTCATTTCTCCTTACAAGCATTACATGACTATACCTTTGACACTAACTTCTATGTATGATGTACTCTCCTGGCTTTTGATCTCAGACTCCTTGACTATTACGTCTCACTGCTTGTCTGTGAGAAATGAATCAGCGTCACACCCAGCACTATTTCCCACACTGCTGAAGCATCAGACAGTGAGCTAACATCATTTTGTGCGCTCATACAGGCTTCCCCACAATGCCCTGCAGCTATGACATCTAGTGGATTATCATGCCTTGTACAGTGGTGGTCACTCAGTACCAGTGCTATTACACATCAGCAGTTCCCAGTGGGACACATTTTGTACTGCAGGATCACTTTCCATCTCCAGAGTCACTGAGTGAGTATCTCTGCTGTAAAGTGCGAGTACTTCTGGTCAGCAGAGTCATGCCTCTCTTTTGCCTGTAGTGTGTAGGCTCTTGAAGATAGCAAGGTCTTCTCACTTTATCTCCCTACTGTAGAAAGTAAGCCTCTACAATGTAAGATGTAAGCTCTAATGTTTACTGGGATCCTCTCTCTCACTCTCCTGTAGAGTGCAAGCTCTTATGGTCTGTGGGGTCATCTCACTTTCTCTCCTGTAGTGTGTAGGCTCTTGAAGTTAGCAAGGTCTTCTCACTTTCTCTCCCTACTGTAGAATGTAAGCCTCTATAATATAAGATGTAAGCTCTGTTTACTGGGATCCTCTCTCTCTCTCACTCTCCTGTAGAGTGCAAGCTCTTATGGTCTGTGGGGTCATCACACTTTCTCTCCTGTAGTGTGTAGGCTCTTGAAGTTAGCAAGGTCTTCTCACTTTCTCTCCCTACTGTAGAATGTAAGCCTCTATAATGTAATATGTAAGCTCTAATGTTTACTGGGATCCTCTCTCTCTCTCTCACTCTCCTGTAGAGTGCAAGCTCTTATGGTCTGTGAGGTCATCTCACTTTCTCACCTGTAGAGTGTAAGCTCTAATGGGCAATGGGGTTCTCTTTTTCTCATCCACATGTAGAGTGTACGTTCTTATTGTCAGCAGGGTCCTTTTTCTTTCTTGCTCCTCTACTCCATATGTATATTTCAAGCATTCCCAGGCTTTCAGTATTGAGATTAGTGAAAATGAAATTTTTAGGGAATTTGAATTTCAAAATTTTTGCTCATTTCTACATATAGAGTCTTTTAAGTACTACATATCTCCTTGGATGCACATTATTTTCACTTAAATTTGTCTCTTTTGTTTCTTCTAATAGATTCTGCTATAATCAACTGTGGGATGGGGAACCTTTCTAGCAGAAACAGCAAATATTCTCAATTCACCGTGAATACAGCTTTCTATATAGTTGCTATTTAACCTGAAATTTATTTTTTTTATGATTGTTAGGATGAATGCAGAAATATGAAGAAAGTCCACAGTTGATATTCAGTGAAACCGAAGCAAGAAGTGTTACAGGTAAGAAATGTTTCATATATAAATAGTAACACTGTGAAGGCTCGTGCACATGACCGTTGTGGTGCAGTAAAATGTGTAGTGCTGGACGGAAGATATATTTCTCCCAGCAGGATAAGTTTTGGCCTGTTATTTTCCTAAGGTTGAGGACCTGCAGTGATGTCACGATCACGTGATCAGCCCATGTGATGGATACCTCACCTGTGGGTGTGGCTATAGACTATGTAATGGAGTTTCTTTTGTTTGGCACATGTTATTCTGGGATTGGAGCTGGGCTGGAATGAGCCTGAACTGTTTTTCTCTGCCACATATGCCGCAAAGTGCGGTGACATGACTGTTAGTAACCCTGGGAATGGCACCTGGCAGAAGCCGCTGACTTGGCAGCCGCTTAGTTAAGCCCATCCCGTGTAAGGGTGAGTCTGAGACCAGTGGTTCTCCAAGCTGCAGTATGTTTAGTTTTTTCTCTTACTTTCTGTCATGGATTGTCTAAAGTGTCAATAAACCACTGAAGTTCGGATTGTAAGCCTGTGTGTTGCCTCATTATTGCGGCCCTACCTCTGCTCACCCAAGCCAATCCCTACACCGTTTAAAACGGATGAATGCTATCCATGGTTTTAATGGCAAGCACCGGTACCCATGACGTTCTGTGGGGTTGTGCACATGTCCAATTTTTTACTCGTAATTAGTGGAAGTGCATTTGAACAGCAAGGTTGATTGCTGTTGAGGGGAACTAGAAAAAAAAATCTATAAATCTTCAGCAGAGCGAGTGTGAGCGAGCTGAGTGTGGCCTGAGCGTAAGTGTGGACGGCGGTAAGTGTGACTTGTGATTCAGTGAAGAGGTATTTGGAAAGCCTTTAACAAATACCTGTGTGAATTGGTGTGAGTTGCTGAATTGGGGGTAGCTATATTCATAAGGGTTAACTTAGGGTGGGGGCTCATAGTTAAGGGTTTATAAGGGGCAGCTGTTTGGGGCTCAAGTCCTTTTTGGAAGTGCAGAGCGAGTGTGGCCTGAGTGTAAGTGTGGACGGCGGTAAGTGTGACTTGTGATTCAGTGACTTTGGAGTCAGGGAGTTTCCAAGGGAGGAATTACTGAATTGCTGTCTGATTTTTATCAATACTTTGTATTTATTTTTTATTTTTTTTATTGAACTGTTCTGTCTGGTGCAATCCCCATTAGGAAATGTGCTCCACGATTGTTAATGCCATCCAGTGCACATCTTGCCACATGTATGCAGTCCTTGAGCAGCCGATCGAGGGTGCATACTGCTGTGCGAGATGTGAGCACGTTGTGCATTTGGAAAACCAGATACTGACTCTAAATGTGCAGCTGGCAACACTGAGATCCATAGACAATATGGAGAGGAGTCTTCTGCTCACGGAGCAGACGCTCAATGGGACAGATGAAGGGGGGGATGGTGGGATGGAGCTGCAGGACAATGAAGTAGCAAGCTGGGTGACAGTTAGGAAGCGGGGTAGAGGGAAGAGTGCCAGGGAGGCTAGTCCTGATCTGGAACACCCCAATAAGTTTGCTAAGTTGGCAGATGAGGGGGGTGCCAGTACAGGGGTAGCACTGCTGCAGCCAGGCATGTCCTCTGAAAGCCGGAGGAGTGACTGCTCCAGTAAGGAGGGAAATAGGAGAGCAGGGCAGGCCAGACGGGTGCTGGTAGTGGGCGACTCAATTATTAGGGGAACAGATAGGGCAATCTGTCACAAAGACAGGGATCGTCGAACGGTGTGCTGCCTACCTGGCGCTCGAGTCCGACACATCGCTGATCGGGTGGACAGATTATTGGGAGGGGCTGGTGAGGACCCAGCGGTCATGGTGCACATTGGCACTAATGACAAAGTTAGAGGTAGCTGGAAGGTCCTTAAAGATGATTTCAGGGAATTAGGCTGCAAGCTGAAAGCAAGGACCTCCAACGTGGTATTTTCCGAAATACTGCCGGTACCACGTGCCACGCCAGAGAGGCAACGGGAGATTAGGGAGGTTAATAAGTGGCTCAAGAATTGGTGTAGGAAAGAGGGGTTTGGGTTCCTGCAGAACTGGGCCGACTTCTCAGTTGGCTACAGGCTCTACGCTAGGGATGGGCTGCACCTCAATGGGGAGGGTGCAGCTGTGCTGGGGGAGAGAATGGCTAGAAGGTTGGAGGAGTGTTTAAACTAGGAATTGGGGGGGAGGGTATTCATTTTATAGGAGGGGAAGATAGTGCAGACAGAGACCTGGGCACAAATAAGGAAGTTGGGGGTGGCGGTGGCATGGGGGGTGGGGTCAGAACAGTTAATAATTTAAGAAATAGAAGTACAGAGAGGAACATAAAGTGCATGTATACTAATGCCAGAAGCCTCGCCAACAAAATGGATGAATTAGAACTAATGTTGTTGGAGCATAATTATGACATGGTGGGGATATCTGAAACGTGGCTGGATGAGAGCCATGACTGGGCTGTTAACTTGCAGGGCTATAGCCTGTTCAAAAATGACCATACAGATAAGCGAGGGGGAGGGGTGTGTCTATATGTAAAATCATCCTTAAAACCCATCCTGCGCGATAATATAGGTGAATTTAATGAAAATGTAGAATCCCTGTGGGTGGAGATAAGGGGAGGGGGAGAAAATAATAAATTACTGATAGGGGTTTGTTATAAATCTCCAAAAATAATGGAAGCAATGGAGAATATCCTCGTAAAGCAAATAGATGAAGCTGCGACTCAAGGAGAAGTCATTATTATGGGGGACTTCAACTACCCTGAAATAGATTGGGGAACAGAAACCTGCAGTTCCAGCAAAGGTAATCGGTTTTTGACAATTATGAGAGACAATTACCTTTCACAACTGGTTCAGGACCCAACAAGAAGGGGGGCACTGCTAGACCTAATATTAACCAACAGGCCAGACCGCATATCAAATATAAGGGTTGGGGGTCACTTGGGAAATAGCGATCACAAAATAATAAGTTTTCATGTATCCTTTAAAAAGATGTGTAGTAGAGGGGTTACAAGGACACTAAACTTCAGGAGGGCAAATTTCCAACGGATGAGAGAGGATCTTGGTGCAATTAACTGGGACGATATCCTGAGACACAAAAATACACAAAGAAAATGGGAGACGTTTATTAGCATCCTGGATAGAACCTGTGCACAGTATATACCGTATGGGAATAAACATACTAGAAATAGGAGGAAACCAATATGGCTAAATAGAGCTGTAAGGGGCGCAATAAGTGACAAAAAGAAAGCATTTAGAGAATTAAAGGAAGTAGGTAGTGAGGAGGCATTAAATAAATACAGAAAATTAAATAAATTCTGTAAAAAGCAAATCAAGGCAGCAAAGATTGAGACAGAGAGACTCATTGCCAGAGAGAGTAAAAATAATCCTAAAATATTCTTTAACTACATAAATAGTAAGAAACTAAAAAATGATAGTGTTGGCCCCCTTAAAAATAGTCTGGGTGAGATGGTGGATGAGGAAAAAGCCAATATGCTAAATGACTTTTTTTCATCAGTATTTACACAAGAAAATCTCATGGCAGACAAAATGACTAGTGATAAAAATTCCCCATTAAATGTCACCTGCTTAACCCAGCAGGAAGTGCGGCGGCGTCTAAAAATCACTAAAATTGACAAATCTCCGGGCACGGATGGGATACACCCTCGAGTACTGCAGGAATTAAGTACAGTCATTGATAGACCATTATTTTTAATCTTTAAAGACTCCATAATAACAGGGTCTGTGCCACAGGACTGGCGTATAGCAAATGTGGTGCCAATATTCAAAAAGGGAACAAAAACTGAACTCGGAAATTATAGGCCAGTAAGCTTAACCTCTACTGTGGGTAAAATCCTGGAGGGCATTCTAAGGGACGCTATACTGGAGTATCTGAAGAGGAATAACCTCATGACCCAGTATCAGCACGGGTTTACTAGGGACCGTTCATGTCAAACTAATTTGATCAGTTTCTATGAAGAGGTAAGTTCCGGATTGGACCAAGGGAACCCAGTGGATGTAGTGTATATGGACTTTTCAAAAGCTTTTGATACGGTGCCACACAAAAGGTTGATACATAAAATGAGAATAATGGGGATAGGGGAAAATATGTGCAAGTGGGTTGAGAGCTGGCTCAGGGATAGGAAACAAAGGGTGGTTATTAATGGAGCACACTCGGACTGGGTAGCGGTTAGCAGTGGGGTACCACAGGGGTCAGTATTGGGCCCTCTTCTTTTTAACATATTTATTAATGACCTTGTAGGGGGCATTCAGAGTAGAATTTCAATATTTGCAGATGACACTAAACTCTGCAGGGTAATCAATACAGAGGAGGACAATTTTATATTACAGGATGATTTATGTAAACTAGAAGCTTGGGCTGATAAATGGCAAATGAGCTTTAATGGGGATAAATGTAAGGTCATGCACTTGGGTAGAAGTAATAAGATGTATAATTATGTGCTTAATTCTAAAACTCTGGGCAAAACCGTCAATGAAAAAGACCTGGGTGTATGGGTGGATGACAAACTTATATTCAGTGGCCAGTGTCAGGCAGCTGCTACAAAGGCAAATAAAATAATGGGATGCATTAAAAGAGGCATAGATGCTCATGAGGAGAATATAATTTTACCTCTATACAAGTCACTAGTTCGACCACACTTAGAATACTGTGCACAGTTCTGGTCTCCGGTGTTTAAGAAAGACATAGCTGAACTGGAGCGGGTGCAGAGAAGAGCGACCAAGGTTATTAGAGGACTGGGGGGTCTGCAATACCAAGATAGGTTATTACACTTGGGGCTATTTAGTTTGGAAAAACGAAGACTAAGGGGTGATCTTATTTTAATGTATAAATATATGAGGGGACAGTACAAAGACCTTTCTGATGATCTTTTTAATCATAGACCTGAAACAGGGACAAGGGGGCATCCTCTGCGGTTGGAGGAAAAAAGGTTTAAGCATAATAACAGACGCTGATTCTTCACTGTAAGAGCAGTGAGACTTTGGAACTCTCTGCCGTATGATGTTGTAATGAGTGATTCATTACTTAAATTTAAGAGGGGACTGGATACCTTTCTGGAAAAGTATAATGTTACAGGGTATATACACTAGATTCCTTGATAGGGCGTTGATCCAGGGAACTAGTCTGATTGCCGTATGTGGAGTCGGGAAGGAATTTTTTTCCCCAATGTGGAGCTTACTCTTTGCCACATGGGTTTTTTTTGCCTTCCTCTGGATCAACATGTTAGGGCATGTTAGGTTAGGCTATGGGTTGAACTAGATGGACATATAGTCTTCCTTCAACCTTAATAACTATGCAACTATGTAACTATGAGTGAATTTGTTTGGAAAACGATCGCCAAACATAAATTCGGCACAAATATGGCACAATCGGATTCATGATCGGAAACCTGAGCAAAATTTTATAAAATCGGTAAAAATTGGTGGAATTCGGTAAAAGTGCGGGAATATATTTGCATTGCCACAAAAATATTTTCAGCACTTTAGCAACGATAATGGTTATGTGTCATGAGTGTTTGGCACATGTTTGATGAGGGGAGGGGGTTTGCAGAGTTCAGAGGTGCCGCGTTCTTGGAAGCACAGGACAGCAGTTATTTTTTTTCTCCTAACTTTATGTGTGCACATTGCAGCTTGCCAATCAGGGCGCAGGTAACACTCACAATGTCCTGACACAACGGCTTGTGTCATTAGCTGCTGAAATCACATGTCCCCCTCCATATAAATAGAGGACATCTTGTTCTAGCAGCATTTTGACACCGTAACAGCGCAGAGAGGCTGCTCCTGATGCTGCCACTGTTAACAGCAAGATTTTAGCTAGTTATTTAGGTGGTTGTATATCTTCCGGAATTGATTTTTTTAAGAGGCATTACTGAGATCCACAGGCAAAGCCAGCAGGGCACAGGTCCTACAAGTGTGTGGTGCACTGCTTCTATTGTGCTCCATGCACAAGTATAGCATGCTAAATAATATTTTTGCACTAGCTAAATGTGAAAAAGCCTGCTGTATCTCACATTGTTGCTAGTTAGATAGGTGGTTGCATATCAGTCAGATATTGTAGGTAGCTAATGTCCAGTGTGGCTGTTAAATTTACCTTCCAGCACTTTTTTCTTTCTTGGCCATACTGAGCTGCATAAAGAAAGCCAGCAGGTTACGTGTTGTCACTGCTTCTATTGTGATCCATGCATGAGTAAAGCATTCTAATTCACATGTAGCTAGTGAACAAAAATATTAAAGGGAACCTGTCACCCCGTTTTTTGAGATTGAGCTATAAATACTGTGAAATAAGGCCTGCGCTGTGTGTTCCTATAGTGTATGTAGTGTACCCCGATTCCCCATGTATGCTGAGAAATAACTTACCAAAGTCGCCGTTTTCGCCTGTAAATCAGGCTGGTCAGGTCGGGAGGGCGTGGTGACATCGCTGGTTCTTCCTCAGCTTTACGTTGGTGGCGTAGTGGCGTAGTGGTGAACAAGCAGCGCGCGATCTGCGCTGTCATCCCTTTCGTCGGTGGGGGCGGCCATCTTCCTGGGGCCGCGCGTGCGCAGATCGAGTGCTCTGCTGCACGGGGCTTCAGGAAAATGGCCGCGGGATGCCGCGCGTGCGCATTAGAGATCGCGGCGGCCATTTTCCCAAAGCCGAGTTTCTCGGCTTTGGGAAAATGGCCGCCGCAATCTCTAATGCGCACGCGCGGCATCCCGCGGCCATTTTCCTGAAGCCCCGTGCAGCAGAGCACTCGATCTGCGCACGCGCGGCCCCAGGAAGATGGCCGCCCCCACCGACGAAAGGGATGACAGCGCAGATCGCGCGCTGCTTGTTCACCACTACGCCACTACGCCACCAACGTAAAGCTGAGGAAGAACCAGCGATGTCACCACGCCCTCCCGACCTGACCAGCCTGATTGACAGGCGAAAACGGCGACTTTGGTAAGTTATTTCTCAGCATACATGGGGAATCGGGGTACACTACATACACTATAGGAACACACAGCGCAGGCCCTATTTAACCCTGCTGTTCTGTTCGGTCTGGGGAGACCTATTTTGAACTTTGGTATTTTTTGGGGTGTTCAAGATGCGGTTCTGAAACTTGTGGTTGATTGACTTAAATGAGGATGGGTCGGTCGGCCACGGGTTTCAGAGCCGCATCTTGAATATTTTAAAGAATATTGAAGGTCAAAGTCGGTCATTTTTGACCAACAGAACAGCAGGGTTAACAGTATTTATAGCTCAATCTCAAAAAACGGGGGTGACAGGTTCCCTTTAAGCATCCTGCTGTTTCTCACCTTGTCATTTAGTGCTGTGGTGATATTAAACTGTCTGCAGACCTAAGGCACATTAGAAAAAAGTTATATTTTTTTTCTGTTGCTAAACGTGAAACAGCCTGCTGTATCCCAAACAGTCATTTTGTGGCGGTGATATGAACATGTCTGCAGACCTAAGGCACATTAAAAAAAATTATAATTTTTCAGTTGCAAAAAGTTAGACAACCCGCCATATCACACTTTGTCATTTGTTTTGGTTGAAATTAAGCTGTAGAGGCCTGATCCAGAGACCACCAAAAATTCTTCTGTTATAAACATCATACAGTAAGGGACCTGACTTTAAAATTGCTTGTAGCATGACTTCTTTGTCATACTGGCCTCATCCATTCTCAAACAATTTTTTTCTGTGACTAACAAGATACAGCATGCCATATTTCAACTTTTCTGTTTGCAGAGATGGTGCAGAGATTAAAATATAATTTTTGGTTGTTAATACTGTGCTTCCACCACACTATCTGAGCAATATGACTGGGAAAAAGCAAGGCCATGGTGGAATGGGAATTAGGCTCAGTGTTAAAGGTGTACGTGGGGTTGGTGGGGTAATGTTTGTGAAAGCACTAGTAAAGCAATGTCACGTCCTATGCAAAGACAACCAACAACTTCTGTTACTGGACAGGCTACACCACTACCTTTCTTTGGCAGACGCACAGCAGTACGTCTTGTCGATGATGCCCAGAGAGAGCATGTACTCTAGTGGATGACAAGTGCAGGTTCAAGTGGCATCTCCTCCTCTTCCTCCACCTCAACATCATGCCCAGTATAGTCCACAGAGGTGGCACCCAAATTCCCCTTGCTTCCTCCCACATCCCAACTATTCAACTGACTGTATGGAACCACAGATGGGTGAGTCAGAAGAGCTGTACACACATTCTATACCATGTTCATCAGAAGTGTACTCAAAAGCTTTGCAGAGTCAAGAGGAGGAAATCTGGGAAGAAGTACGGTCCGATCAGCATCCTGACCCTCATCATCAGACATTGACCCCTAGGGGGAGGTGATCCTGATGAGACTCAGATATCTGAGTACTGTACTGTGCTGTCAGGGCAAGAAGTAGAGTAGGGTGACTCCAATGGCAAGGAATGTGATAACACAGGATGATGATGAGGTGTTAGATCCCAGTTGGTGTGAACTTATAGGCACACAGCTGGGTAGGTCATCGCAGACACATAGTGATGAAGCCATAAAGAGCGATGCGTCCTCATCTACAATTGTGCCTCTGACCAGCAGCATCCACGGGTCTGCAGCTCGCAGGGAGGGCAAGGGTTGCCTAGCCTGGACCTTTTTTGACACTGCAAAGGATGAGCTAATGCACGTAATCTGCCAACTTTGCAAAAAACACTGAGTATAGGTAAAAGTGCAATAATTTGACTACTACATGTATGAACCTTTACATGTGCAATCAACATGCTTTACTGTGGAAATTCCCAGCGCAAAAATGCAGACCAGCAGACCTCAACAACCATCAGCTGCCCCATCAATCACATCTGCTGCTTCTTCCTCTTCCTCTGTTACCGTGCCAACCATTGAGATGCAGGTCTTTGGCCGCAGTACCTCGGGTTTTTTACCCGATCGAGTCACGCTGACCGAGAGGCCTCCTTCAGCTGTAATGGAAGTGGACATGCTTGCTGTTTTTGATTGATCTCAGAGAACGATCACACCACAAGTTTCTCAATCCACAGTACCATCTCTGTCTGCACCTCTCACGGTCCAGCAGTTTCCCCAGTTCACTGTACTCCGCCCTCCCACACCGCTGAATCCAGCCCATGGTACTGCAGTTGTGGTCACTTAAAAGATTGTTTTCTCCTACACATGACAAAACTAAGAAGTTGAACTCCACCATCTCCAATTTGTTGGCCACAGAAATGTTGCCATTATGTCTGGTGGATACAGATGGTTTCAAAAAGCTGATGGCTGTCGCAGTCCCCCAGTACCAATTACCCAGTTGCCATTACTTTTCTAAGAAAGCTGTGCCTGCGCTACACCAGTATGTTGCAGACAACATTACCCATTCCTTGACAAAATCGCTGTCTGAAAGGGTGCATTTTACCATAGACACTTGGATGAGTAAGCATGACCAAAGGTGTTACAACTAATTAACTGGGCACTGGGTGACTCTGGTGGCTGTGGGAACAGGCGCTTCTCCACAAGTCTTGGAATCCGCAAGGCTTTTAGGACAAGCCTCTACATTTAACACATTCTCCACTGCTTCTGCCTCCTCTATCCCCTCTAGGGCCTCTGTTATGAATAGGTAATTCAGAACCACAATGGACCTTGAAGTTCAGAGCACACAAAGTGACCTGACAATAAGCAAAAATCATAGGACGAGCTCTGAGACGTGGGAACTCTGCTGACCGCAATCCCTAATCCTATAACACCACACTAGAGATAGCCGTGGATTGCGCCTAACGCTCCCTATGCAACTCGGCACAGCCTGAGAAACTAGCTAGCCCTGAAGATAGAAAAATAAGCCTACCTTGCCTCAGAGAAATTTCCCAAAGGAAAAGGCAGCCCCCCACATATAATGACTGTGAGTTAAGATGAAAATACAAACACAGAGATGAAATAGATTTAGCAAAGCGAGGCCCGACTTACTGAATAGACCGAGGATAGGAAAGATAGCTTTGCGGTCAACACAAAAACCTACAAACAACCACGCAGAGGGGCAAAAAGACCCTCCGCACCGACTAACGGTACGGAGGTGCTCCCTCTGCGTCTCAGAGCTTCCAGAAAGCAAGAAAAACCAATATAGCAAGCTGGACAGAAAATAAAGCAAACAAAAATAACACAAGCAGAACTTAGCTTATGCTGAGCAGACAGGCCACAGGAACGATCCAGGAGGAAGCAAGACCAATACTAGAACATTGACTGGAGGCCAGGATCAAAGCACTAGGTGGAGTTAAATAGAGCAGCACCTAACGACTTAACCTCATCACCTGAGGAAGGAAACTCAGAAGCCGCAGTACCACTTGTAACCACAGGAGGGAGCTCGACCACAGAATTCACAACAGTACCCCCCCTTGAGGAGGGGTCACCGAACCCTCACCAGAGCCCCCAGGCCGACCAGGATGAGCCATATGAAAGGCACGAACAAGATCGGCAGCATGGACATCAGAGGCAAAGACCCAGGAATTATCTTCCTGACCATAACCCTTCCACTTAACCAGATACTGAAGTTTCCATCTCGAAACACGAGAATCCAAAATCTTCTCCACAATATACTCCAACTCCCCCTCCACCAAAACCGGGGCAGGAGGATCAACAGATGGAACCATAGGTGCCACGTATCTCCGCAACAATGACCTATGGAATACGTTATGGATGGAAAAAGGATCTGGAAGGGTCAAACAAAAAGACACAGGATTAAGAACCTCAGAAATCCTATACGGACCAATGAAACGAGGCTTAAACTTAGGAGAGGAAACCTTCATAGGAATATAACGAGATGACAACCAAACCAAATCCCCAACACGAAGTCGGGGACCCACACAGCGTCTGCGATTAGCGAAACGTTGAGCCTTCTCCTGGGACAAGGTCAAATTGTCCACTACATGAGTCCAAATCCGCTGCAACCTGTTCACCACAGTATCCACACCAGGACAGTCCGAAGACTCAACCTGCCCTGAAGAGAAATGAGGATGGAACCCATAATTGCAGAAAAACGGCGAAACCAAGGTAGCCGAGCTGGCCCGATTATTAAGGGCGAACTCAGCCAACGGCAAAAAGGACACCCAATCATCCTGATCAGCAGAAACAAAACATCTCAGATATGTTTCCAAGGTCTGATTGGTTCGTTCAGTTTGGCCATTTGTCTGAGGATGGAAAGCCGAGGAAAAAGACAAATCAATGCCCATCCTAGCACAAAAGGCTCGCCAAAACCTCGAAACAAACTGGGAACCTCTGTCAGAAACGATGTTCTCTGGAATGCCATGTAAACGAACCACATGCTGGAAGAACAACGGCACCAAATCAGAGGAGGAAGGCAATTTAGACAAGGGTACCAAATGGACCATCTTAGAGAAGCGATCACAAACTACCCAAATGACCGACATTTTTTGAGAGACGGGGAGATTTGAAATAAAATCCATAGAGATATGTGTCCAAGGCCTCTTCGGGACCGGCAAGGGCAAAAGCAACCCACTGGCACGAGAACAGCAGGGCTTAGCCCGAGCACAAATCCCACAGGACTGCACAAAAGAACGCACATCCCGTGACAGAGACGGCCACCAAAAGGATCTAGCCACTAAATCTCTGGTACCAAAGATTCCCGGATGACCAGCCAACACCGAACAATGAACCTCAGAGATAACTTTCTTCGTCCACCTATCAGGGACAAACAGTTTCTCCGCTGGGCAACGATCAGGTTTATTAGCCTGAAATTTTTGCAGCACCCGCCGCAAATCAGGGGAGATGGCAGACACAATTACTCCCTCTTTGAGAATACCCGCCGGCTCAGGCAAACCCGGAGAGTCGGGCACAAAACTCCTAGACAGGGCATCCGCCTTCACATTTTTAGAGCCCGGAAGGTACGAAACCACAAAGTCAAAACGGGAGAAAAACAGCGACCAACGAGCCTGTCTAGGATTCAACCGTTTGGCAGACTCGAGATAAGTCAAGTTCTTGTGATCAGTCAAGACCACCACGCGATGCTTAGCTCCTTCAAGCCAATGACGCTACTCCTCGAATGCCCACTTCATGGCCAGCAACTCTCGATTGCCAACATCATAATTTCGCTCAGCAGGCGAAAACTTCCTGGAAAAGAAGGCGCATGGCTTCATCACCGAACAATCAGAACCTCTTTGTGACAAAACAGCCCCTGCTCCAATTTCAGAAGCATCAACCTTGACCTGGAACGGAAGCGAAACATCTGGTTGACACAACACAGGGGCAGAAGAAAAACGACGCTTTAACTCTTGAAAAGCTTCCACAGCAGCAGAAGACCAATTGACCACATCAGCACCCTTCTTGGTCAAATCGGTCAATGGTTTAGCAATACTAGAGAAATTACAGATGAAGCGACGATAAAAATTAGCAAAGCCAAGGAACTTTTGCAGACTCTTCAGAGATGTCGGCTGAGTCCAATCATAAATGGCCTGGACCTTAACAGGGTCCATCTCGATAGTAGAAGGGGAAAAAATGAACCCCAAAAATAAAACCTTCTGAACACCAAAGAGACACTTTGATCCCTTCACAAACAAAGAATTAGCACGCAGGACCTGGAACACCATTCTGACCTGCTTCACATGAGACTCCCAATCATCCGAGAAGACCAAAATATCATCCAAGTATACAATCAGGAATTTATCCAGGTACTCTCGGAAGATGTCATGCATAAAGGACTGAAATACTGATGGAGCATTGGCAAGTCCGAATGGCATAACTAGGTACTCAAAATGGCCCTCGGGTGTATTAAATGCAGTTTTCCATTCATCGCCCCATTTAATACGCACAAGATTATATGCACCACGAAGATCTATCTTGGTGAACCAACTAGCCCTCTTAATCCGAGCAAACAAATCAGATAGCAGCGGCAAGGGGTACTGAAATTTGACCGTGATTTTATTTAGAAGGCGGTAATCAATACAAGGTCTCAGCGAACCATCCTTCTTGGCCACAAAAAAGAACCCTGCTCCCAATGGCGATGACGACGGGCGAATATGACCCTTCTCCAAAGATTCTTTTACGTAACTCCGCATAGCGGCGTGCTCAGGTACAGATAAATTAAACAGTCGACCCTTAGGAAACTTACTACCAGGAATCAACTCGATAGCACAATCACAATCCCTATGCGGAGGTAGGGCATTGGACTTGGGCTCATCGAATACATCCCGGTAATCAGACAAGAACTCTGGGACCTCAGAAGGGGTGGATGATGAGATAGACAGAAATGGAACATCACCATGTACCCCCTGACAACCCCAGCTGGACACAGACATTGATTTCCAATCTAATACTGGGTTATGGACTTGTAGCCATGGCAACCCCAACACGACCACATCATGCAGATTATGCAACACCAGAAAGCGAATATCCTCCTGGTGCGCAGGAGCCATGCCCATGGTCAGCTGGGTCCAATACTGAGGCTTATTCTTGGCCAAAGGCGTAGCATCAATTCCTCTCAATGGAATAAGACACTGCAAGCTCCAAGACAAACCCACAGCGTCTAGCAAACTCCAAGTCCATCAAATTTAGGGCAGCGCCTGAATCCACAAATGCCATGACAGAATAGGAAGACAAAGAGCAGATCAAAGTAACGGACAAAAGAAATTTCGACTGTACCGTACCAATGGTGGCAGACTTAGTGAACCGCTTAGTGCGCTTAGGACAATCGGAGATAGCATGAGTGGAATCACCACAGTAGAAACACAGCCCATTCTGACGTCTGTGTTCTTGCCTTTCAGCTCTGGTCAAAGTCCTATCGCACTGCATAGGCTCAGGTTTATGCTCAGATAATACCGCCAAATGGTGCACAGATTTACGCTCACGCAAGCGTCGACCGATATGAATGGCCAAAGACATAGACTCATTCAGACCAGCAGGCATAGGAAATCCCACCATGACATCCTTAAGGGCTTCAGAGAGACCCTTTCTGAAAATAGCTGCCAGCGCACATTCATTCCATTGAGTGAGCACGGACCACTTTCTAAACTTCTGACAATAAATCTCTATCTCATCCTGACCCTGACACAGAGCCAGCAAATTTTTCTCTGCCTGATCCACTGAATTAGGTTCATCGTACAGTAATCCGAGCGCCAGAAAAAACGCATCAATATTACATAATGCAGGATCTCCTGGCGCAAGGGAAAATGCCCAGTCTTGAGGGTCGCCACGTAATAAAGAAATAATGATCTTAACTTGTTGAACTGGGTCACCAGAGGAGCGAGGTTTCAATGCCAGAAACAGTTTGCTATTATTTATTATTTAGCTCTATCTCCAGAAAACAAATCAGGAATAGGAATTTTAGGTTCTAACATAGGATTCTGAACCACTAAATCTTTAATGTTCTGTACACTTATAGTGAGATTATCCATCAAAGAGGACAGACCCTGAATGTCCATGTCCACACCTGTGTCCTGAACCACCCAAATGTCTAGGGGAAAAAAAAGGCAAAACACAGTGCAAAGAAAAAAAAATGGTCTCAGAACTTCTCTTTTCCCTCTATTGAGAAGCATAAGTACTCTAGGCCTCCAGTACTGTTATGAATAGGTAATTCAGAACCACAATGGACCTTGAAGTTCAGAGCACACAAAGTGACCTGACAATAAGCAAAAATCATAGGACGAGCTCTGAGACGTGGGAACTCTGCTGACCGCAATCCCTAATCCTATAACACCACACTAGAGATAGCCGTGGATTGCGCCTAACGCTCCCTATGCAACTCGGCACAGCCTGAGAAACTAGCTAGCCCTGAATATAGAAAAATAAGCCTACCTTGCCTCAGAGAAATTTCCCAAAGGAAAAGGCAGCCCCCCACATATAATGACTGAGTTAAGATGAAAATACAAACACAGAGATGAAATAGATTTAGCAAAGCGAGGCCCGACTTACTGAATAGACCGAGGATAGGAAAGATAGCTTTGCGGTCAACACAAAAACCTACAAACAACCACGCAGAGGGGCAAAAAGACCCTCCGCACCGACTAACGGTACGGAGGTGCTCCCTCTGCGTCTCAGAGCTTCCAGCAAGCAAGAAAAACCAATATAGCAAGCTGGACAGAAAATAAAGCAAACAAAAATAACACAAGCAGAACTTAGCTTATGCTGAGCAGACAGGCCACAGGAACGATCCAGGAGGAAGCAAGACCAATACTAGAACATTGACTGGAGGCCAGGATCAAAGTACTAGGTGGAGTTAAATAGAGCAGCACCTAACGACTTAACCTCATCACCTGAGGAAGGAAACTCAGAAGCCGCAGTACCACTTGTGACCACAGGAGGGAGCTCGACCACAGAATTCACAACAGGCCTCCAACTGCACCCCATACCTCTGCCTTCATGAGACATGCATTCCAACAGTGCATAGCAAACCCCCACCACCTCTGTACTGTGCAGTCAGGGCTCACTGCATCAGGCAGTCTAAAAATGTATATGCCTTGGAGATTGCAGTCATATAGCGGAAGAGTTGTGGACATCTCTCCAGGCTGAATTTGATCAATGGTTGTCTTCGCTGAACCTGCATCCAGAGAAGGCTGGGTCTGATAACTGTGCACATCTGGTGGTGGTGCTACGGTGAGGCAAGCTCACACATGTGCCTTGCATGACTCAAGTCCTCAACCTGGTGTTACAGCATTTTATCAGCCACTATCCTGGCCTGGGTGAGCTGCTCCAGAAAGCAGGTAAGCTGTGTGCTCATTTCCACCATTCACACCCCTCTGCTCATTGACTTCCATCGATACAGCGGTCTTTGTCCATGCCAGTAAACAGGTTGATATGCGATGGACCGACACGGTGGAATTCCACTCTGCACATGTTGCAGCGACTGTGGCAGCAGCAACAACCCTGACACAGTATGTCATATAGCTTGGGCTAATGCAGTACAAGGTGCATATCAAATTTACAGAGTGGGCAAAGATTAAGGACCTCTGCAGCTTTCAAATTTCACCCACAGCCTCAAAGCATGATATGGCCACCCCCATGCTTCACAGTAGGTATGGTGTTCTTTGGATGCAACTCAGCATTTTTTCTTTTTTGTTTCTACCGAACAGTTCTACTTTGGTATCATCAGACCATATGGTATTCTCCCAATGGTATGGTATTCTCCCAATACTCTTCTGGATAATCCAAATGCTCTCTAGCAAAGTTCAGACAGGTCCGGACATGTACAAGCTTAGGCAGGGGGACAAGTCTGACACTGCAGAATCTGAGTCCCTGGTGGCGTAGTGTGTTACTAATGGTAGTCTTTGTTACAGTGGTCCCAGTGTAAAAATATTTGTTTTTATAATTTGCCCCTCATACCTGTAGTCTGTCCGTGGGGAATGTCTTTTCCCCTCCCGGACACAAAAGCCTCCCAGCCATCCCTCAGCCCCTCCGTGCACCGGGCGCCACCCCCTGTGCAGTCATTAACGTCTCCAGCGCCTGCGCTGTAAGTTCCTATCATGTGATGGGAGTTGAAGGGCAGGGCAAACTGCACATGCCCCCAAAAAAACTTACAGTGCAGGCGCCGGGAACATTAATGAGTGCAGAGGAGGTGGCGTCCGGTGCACGGAGGGGCTGAGAGATGGCTGGGAGGCGTTTGTGTCTGGGGGGAAAAGACATGCCCCCCGGACAGACTATAGTTATGAGGGGCAAACTATAAAAATGAATATTTTAGCGTTGGAAGGGACCCCAACTAAAAGAGCCACCTTTGACAGAATGCAGCATTAGTGCTGCACAAGATGGCTCTTTTAGATAAAAATGCCTGGAGGGGGTGACAGGTTTCCTTTAAACAACAATGGGAAGAAAGATTTCATCAACCAGGGAATAATTTTAATCAGTGTAATGGCACCAGCCTGACACTGTCTGTAGGTTTCTGTGCACAATCCTGCTGACTGGTTCCCTGTAAAGGTACCGTCACATTTAGCGACGCTCCAGCGATATAGACAACGATCCGATCTAAACTAGATTGCTGGAGCGTTGCTGTTAGGTCGCTGTAGAGATGTCAAACACAGCAACTCCATAACGATGCAGGAGCAATCCAGTGACGTAACGGCGACTCACTTATCGTTCTCGCTGGTTGTTAGCTCTGTAAAGAAACATTGCAGGCATCCTTGCTTTTGCTGTCAAACATGACGAATCACGCTGACCTGACAACCAAATAAAGTTCTGGACTTTCAGCTACGACCAGCGATGTCACAGCAGGATCCTGATCACTGCTGCGTGTCAAACACAACGAGATCGCTATCCAGGACGCTGCAACGTCACGGATCGTTGTCGTTCTTGTTGTAAAGTTGCTCAGTGTGAAGGTACCTTAAGTCTCCACTTGGCCTTCTTTTTTGCAACCTAAACATTCCCATATCTTTTAACCATTCCTTGTAGGACATACTTTGCAGTCCTCTCACCATCCTGGTAGCTCTTCTCTGAACTTGCTCCAGTTTCAATGTGTTTTTAAAAATGTAATGCCTAGAACTGGATACAGCATTCTTGATGAGGTTTGACCAAGGTGCAGTAGTGGGGGATAATTACTTCACAAGATCTGGACTCTATGCTTCTCTTAATACGTCCTAGAACTCTGTTTGCCTTTTTGCTGCTGCATCACACTGTTGACTCATATGCAGTGTGTGATATATTAGTATATCCAAGTCTTTTTCACATGTGCTTTTGCCTAGTTCTATTCCTCCCATTTTCTAGATGTAATTTTCGTTTTTCTTGCCCAGATGTAGAATCTTGCATTTCTCCCTGTTAAATACCATTCTATTAGTCGCTTCCCATTGTTCAAGCTTCTTTAGATTCTTCTAAATCCTTTCTCTGTTTTCTCTAGTGTTAGCTATCCATCCTAGCTTTGTATCTATGGCAAATTTGATTAGTTTACCTACAGTTCCCTTATCTAGATCACTTATAAAAATGTTGAACTATACTTAGGCCAGAACAGAGCCTTGTGGTACCCCACTTGAAACACATTTCCAACTGGATGTGCAACCATTTATTACCACTCTTTGAGTACGGCCACTGAGCCAGTCATGAATCCACCTAACCGTAGACTTGTCAATCCCATACTTGTCATTTTTTTCAAAAAGGATAGTATGAGGTACCTTTTCAAATGCTTTGCTGAAGTTGAGATATACTATATCTACCGCATTTGCATTATTCACCCATTTCCTCAAATAAAAAACATACAATCCCTAGTTATATCTAAGAATTCTTCAAAAAATCATACATAAATAAAATGTATTAAATGTAATCATTAATAACGATATATCTTATTTAATATTCATACTAAAAAGTTATCTAGTTGTCAAAGTATAAATTCACATTTCTTGATTAAGTAACGTTTTTCTGTAATCGCCACCTCAATTCCTATTACTTTGCATATGTCAACATTTCCTCCATGTTTTTCAGAAAAATGCTTGGTGACTGCAGAACAATTAAACATCAGTTGCACCCTTAGATCACAATACCTTATAAGTGACGTGTTCTCTGATTGGTGCTGCTCCTTTCCCTGTCTATTCATTTGATTCAGATACATAGATGACATTTCACAGCCATGTTTTAAACAAAAAAATAAAAGTGACATTATTAGCCCATACTGTGCCCTAAATAAGCCCTATGCTGTGCCCCTGAATAAGTAATTCTCTCTCATTATGCTCTGTATAGAAACAATGACCCCATACTGACCCTCTTATGACTTATGGCATCCACACTCTCATCTCCTATAGAAAATCGACTCCACACCATCTCCCTTATATTCTTTTACATCCCCACTGTCCCCCATTATATAGTATGAGCATTACTCCCTATTTTCTTTTGTACTGTGACTAACACAATGTCCTCTTTAAGAATTACAACTGCTATACCTCTCCTCTTTTGTAGTATGGAAGCCACTCTGCGCCTATATACATTATAGTAAATTATACCCACCACACCATCTTTTTTTATTAATTATACCCTTCGCACTGCTCTCCCTTATGAGCTATGGCCTCCACACTGTCTCCACTTCACGTTCTCCTTAGCGTTACGCTAGGGCTGGAGGAATGCATCAAAAAATATAAAGGAAGATATGTAGTTTGTTCGCCGCCCGGGCACTGCCATGCAGAGAATGCACCTGCTGCTCGGTAATGGCGGACTATATGGTGGAATAAAGTGAACACACACGGGTTAACTTCACCTGGTATGTAAGGAGGGAAACCCTGTTGCTTCACAGGGCTGCAATACCGCTGAGTGAATGCTAGTGTTAGATCTGCCCCAAGGACACAGGGTTAGAGTCCCTCTAGACCCACTAGCACTCGGCGCCGCAACTGCGGTGCCAGGGAAAAACTAAACCAATAGATTTAGTGCACTAGTTGCACGCGGCGCCGCTTTGGCGGATGCCACTAGCCACCCTAACTAGGGCCAGGAAAACGCACTAATTGAGCTTGGCGCCGTACTAATGAACGCTGCTATTTGACATAGTATTCTCGTGCCTAGTGCTGGATGGCACAATCTGGCGCTAGTCAGCTCAAACACCCAGCCACATGCAGCAACTCTAGGGAGGGGGATAATTAGGAGCTTTCACCAGATATCAAACACACATCCACACACACACGATTTTAGTTTTATACTAGCCATGTGAAACTTTTATTGCTGTGTCATTCCGTGACCTTCCCGGAGGTCCAATCAGGACCGCTTCAGGAGCTGAACATGTGACCCTCGACCTCCAATGAGAGGTCGTCCTACGGGCATGCTCAGTTGACCGAAAGCAGGACTTAGTCCCTGGAGCATCTGCTCGCCACTGATTACTGCGGGTTACAATAGCTGAACCTTGGAGGGCAGCAGTAACCAGACGCTCAGCATCAGCTTGAGCAAGATGCTCGGAGTGACATCACTGCTGATCAGGCTCTTATGCATGTGGAAGAAAGGGAGATTGCAGAGGACATGGTTCGAGATTCCCCTTGCAGCGGCGGGAACTCGGCAACTGACACATACTGTGATATCTCTTCACACTCTCCCTCTGCTGCCCCCTCTTCATATTACTCCCTCTTTTCACACTTTTCCCATGCAGCCATATCATCAGTTTGATGAGTTGACCTCATCAACTTTCAGCAAAGTAAACAATGAGATTACCTTACTACAGGACTGAACAGGGAGCAGACTCATGCGTTTATGACCAATGTAGTAACAATGGGTTTGTATGGTTTGTATGGTCAATTGTATTTGTGTCTTAAGTATGCAAATACAAATTAATGCAGCTGCCACTCTCTACTCTGCAAAGATGATGCTTTTATTATATGGCTTGGAGGAGGGGAGATAAGAAAAAAAAACTTCTTTGTGCTGGACTAGTAAAACAGGTTTGCAAAAATGTAAATCTGTCCTTTTGAAAACAAATTTTAAAACTGTCCCAAGTACCAGTACCTGCAACAGGCCACTGTATGTGGAATGCATGTCCAAGTGTAATATTGGACTTTTATAACAAATATGCAAAAAAACAATTAAAAGCTTCTTAAAACAATCACACTTTGTGAGGTAGATGTTTGCTTTTAAATTTGCAGAATGTTGAGGTTTTTTGTAATTGTATCAAAAATGAAAAAAACTGATGCTATTAAGGCGCTGTACTGCAGTATATCATAGAAAAATTAGTTGAGTCACAATCATCCCTATGCTATAAAACCCTAAAATGGCCACTGCTTTCTTTACCCTCATCTTTTAAAGTTGCTGTGATAGTCCCATCTGATTGACTGTGATTGCATCATTTGAGCCCTCTCTCTAGCTGGAGCAATCAGTTCTTTTAGCGATCCACGCAAATTGAATTGCATATTGTTCGAAATTGTAAGTCCTATTAAATTCACCTCAAAGTCGAATCATGCCATATCGATTCAATCATCTATTTAGCCTAGCACACTTCACTTTCTTAGGAACCATGTTTAAGGCACTTTCAGAAGCAGTACCTGGAAAAGAAAATTCATGTTTGCACTCATGCTACAGTACAAACAGGTAACTATTTTACATCTTTCCTATCTACCACTGTCAGCAGTTTTGCAGGGTCTAACCTGCTAAGAGACTACCTTGAAAGTTTAAATTCATATAAATTTACATTTCATATATATGTTTGATACAGCATGAAAGATTAAAAAATTAGATACTTTAAGATTCACTGTATGGTAGGCATGAAATCTAGCAATTTGGATGACAGGCCTAACAATCAGTTAGGCTTATCATCTGATTATTAGGTAGTAGCGCCAACCATGCTATTTTGTATGATTCTGACATTTCACTAGATGGTAGTGTCAGAAGAGAAAGGTGCTTGACAGCGGTTTTGCATTTTCCATTTCAACTTGAACTGTCAGTCACTGTATGTGCAAGCAGATATATCACAGACTGTCAATAATTGCAAGGGGGGATGGCTGAAGCACTTTTCTTATAAATTATGAATATTGTGGACATTTATATTTTTTGCACCATTTGGTACACTAAATGTGAAGGCCTCTTCCTTAAATGTAGCTATTACGATGACAGATTGATTTGCTTTGACGTGTTGTCTAAATTAGGTATTATGATATGAAGTTGCTCATGCTCACTAAAACTGTAATTGGACTACTTGAGAAAATTAATAAGATAAAGGATACATACATGCTAGCCACCTTAGGGAGAGACCCAAGTTGGGCTAAATGTAGCGGGACGAAAGAGACCGAAAAGCCCTCTACTTAAAGGAAATACATAGTGGATGCTTTCCTGAAACGGAAAGTACTTGCAAGCAGCATAATACAAAGAATAGCAGGTTTACCCAGAATCCTTTGCAGTAGGCGGAACTATGCAAATCATCTCTTTCCACCCCTGTCTAATCCACAGCGCTTGGAACCGCCAAGCGTGCAATGCTGCGGATTAGTTTCTAAATTTACACAGCCAACCAATTCCTACCTGTGGACACGTGTTTCGGGCTTTAGGCCCTCATCAGCACAGGGCTGGAATTGGTTGGCTGTATGGAGTGGGGCTCGGTGAGCAAGCGATACATACATGCTAGCCACCTTAGGGAGAGACCCAAGTTGGGCTAAATGTAGCGGGACGAAAGAGACCGAAAAGCCCTCTACTTAAAGGAAATACATAGTGGATGCTTTCCTGAAACGGAAAGTACTTGCAAGCAGCATAATACAAAGAATAGCAGGTTTACCCAGAATCCTTTGCAGTAGGCGGAACTATGCAAATCATCTCTTTCCACCCCTGTCTAATCCACAGCGCTTGGAACCGCCAAGCGTGCAATGCTGCGGATTAGTTTCTCACCGAGCCCCACTCCATACAGCCAACCAATTCCAGCCCTGTGCTGATGAGGGCCTAAAGCCCGAAACACGTGTCCACAGGTAGGAATTGGTTGGCTGTGTAAATTTAGAAACTAATCCGCAGCATTGCACGCTTGGCGGTTCCAAGCGCTGTGGATTAGACAGGGGTGGAAAGAGATGATTTGCATAGTTCCGCCTACTGCAAAGGATTCTGGGTAAACCTGCTATTCTTTGTATTATGCTGCTTGCAAGTACTTTCCGTTTCAGGAAAGCATCCACTAAGATAAAGGAGTGAGCTGCTGACTACAAAGCTATGATTCTCTTTATTTACAACATTAATCTTATACATTCTGCATATGTAAAGACAGTTATACAAAATTTATCAACCAATGTAACAGTACGCATTGTCTCAATATAGTAGTAAACTATATATATAATATCTTCTTAACAAATAAGTGCAATTTATCTCAATTTTAAAGAGATTGTATTAAGACAGATGCTAGATAGTAACTTATTGCCCTCAATTTGACTAAAATTCTAATTAAAACATATTTAGTGCTAAGCAAGTGATACTTGAACAACATATCAACCTCTTTTGTCCCTGTGGAAAATAACGTAATTACATCTGTCCAGCTCAGAATTCAGATGTTTTCTAATGAGAGTCTTAGTTTGTTTGCTGTAGGAAATAGCTCCATGTGGATTCTTTGCTTCACAGTTATCTTTAGAATAATGATTGCAAATCAAATAAATTTGAATTTCCATAGGAATGTGCACAAAATATTGCTCATAATATATACTTACGAGGTGACAGTTACTAATGTTAGCTGAAAAATGTTCGCTTACTTCAGTTTAAATTAAATCACTTGATATATAATGAATACTTTAAGCTTTGCAAGAAGCTTTCACTACAGAAACAATTTCTCCAAAGACTGAAACTTGCTTTGAAAAATAATTTAACTACTTTGGGGAGAACACAACAAATCTGGTAATGATTTTTAGAAAGTGGAGTCTGAGCACTGAACTGTTATAACAAAGCAACATGACAAGACTTGGTACTAGTCTATAGAGGTTACAGAGAAGTGTACCACTTGCAGCTCGCCATTTTATTCTTTCTGATTTCACGCACTGTTTGAACCTCTATCCTAGAATTTAAAAAAAATAAAGTATGAAATAAAATGTGTTTCCCTTTTTCAGGCATTATATTGCTCCAACGCTTATCTAAAAAAGAAGCATACTTACTAAGAGTGCAAAAAAACCCTATTATTTTAGCACACCATCTTATGTTTAAGGCCCTGTGTCAGAACTACTGTACTATAAATGTATAATGCAGTTGTTTTTGGCCCACCTGGTGAGGTGGATTTGTTTAGATATATTGTCTTGTAGTGACTAGGGACTGTGGGAGCCTACCCTATCCCTCAAACTAGGGGCGGCCTAGTCTATCCCTTGTCTATCCCTGTCCCTCAGATTACTCTTGAAGGTAGAGACACTGGGGTTATGTGCCTTGCTATTATCCTATATTTACCACTATCTTTTACCTCTCTCATCCAGAGAGGTGTGAGGCCAAAGTGTTTTGGATAACACTAAACAAGGTTAAATGAAAACTACAATCATACAAAATAAACTCACCAAACAACAAAGCGGAACACAGGGGAATTATAAGAAGGTGAAACCAAATAATAGAGGATGAGGATGAACACACAAACTCCATGCGACAGCCTCCTGAACAACTCTCGAAATACTTACATTAAACACGAACTTCACCTCCAGCTCCTAGCTAGACAATAAGAACTATCACTGGCAATTTGCAAGTGCCAGTAGCAAGCATATATAAATGTAGAAAGACCAAGCGCACGGCCAAATTTTGTGTAAAGAGTACAAAAGCTGGGGTGCAATTAGTAGAAAAGCAACAATGGAAAAAAAGAGAAAAAAGACACTACTGGAATATATGCACACCACCGCAATGTATCAAACATAGAAAAACATATCTGCTTTATTAGTACACAAAAACGATTAAAACACAATTAAAATAACCAATACACTTGTCCCCACTCTGAATATATAGCATAGTACCTCAATACATAACCCGGTATGCAATAATACATATATATATGCGTAAATACAGAATAAAGTATACATTACTCCCTCAATGGCTCATGGGGCACCTAAAAGAGCTCCTATCCATTTAACCATATCCAAAAAGGAATCAATCCAAATAACCAATTTCTGGATAAGCTTGATTAGTGCCCTATCCAGGGCAAAAAAATGCCCAAATATCCAGCTAAATAGCAGATGAACCCACCTCAAACTAATATAGCAAGAGGGTTCATGTTGGAAAAAAGAAGAGAGAGAAGAGGGTGGAATAATATACCCAAAATAATCTAGTCGCTTGAAAATTGATCCGGTTCAGAGGTCCCAGAGCGGAGGACAGGACATGGCCCCACGTGTATCGCCTCCAAGATGAGGCTTCGTCAGGTGTAGTGAGTGTCACAAGTAGTAGCAAGCATATATAGCAAAGAGTATCCAACAAAGAACAGCTGAGACAATCTAAGTTGGAGAGCTGAGTGCAGGAGTTTGTAAAGCCAAACACTGATATCTTCTCGTGCCTCTCTGTCGTGAAATCCCCATGACAGTACCCCCTCTCTTAATCTTCACTATCTGAAATTTCAGATCCATATTCCCATCAACAATGACTGGTGACAGTGGTGGTAAAGAAGGTTCAGAGGAAGCAATATATTTCTTGAGATGTGAGCGGTGAAACACATTATAAATCTTGAAAGTAGATGGTAAAGCAAGGGGAAACGCTACTGGATTAATAACGGCAACAATTTTAGAGAGGGTGATGAACCTGGGATCCAGTTTCCAAGAAGGAATCTTCAAATTAATATTCTTTAAGAACAGCCACATCAAATCACCAACACTCAGGTCCAGACAAACCAAGTATTTCTGATTAGCCATCCATACTCCTATATTTGGACCCCATCCTCCTTAAGTTATTAAGAATACCTTGCCACACCGACTAAATAAACAAAGCAAACCATTCCTCCTCAGGTACTCCTGAAGAATGATTCCTACTAAAAGAGCAGAATTGAGGAACAAAAACCGTATTCCCTGGAGAACGAGAACCTGCCAGTAGATTAATGACAAAGGTTATTCTCGACAAACTCAGCTAGGGTTAAATAAGAAACCCAATCCTCCTGATTCTCTGACACAAAGAACCTAAGAAATATATCAAGATTTTGGTTCACTCGCTCAGTTTGCCCATTAGTCTGTGAATGAAAAACTGATGAAAATGGAAGACGAATCCTAAAGCAAGCACAAATTTCTTTCACAAATTGGGAAATAAATTGTACACAACAGTCAGAAACAATATCAGATGGAATCCCTCGTAATCTCATGATTTATTTAATAAACATTTGCGCCAAAGTCTTAAATTTTGGCAAAGCATGCGGCACAATGAAATGAGCCAGCTGGCTGAACTTGGCTCCACCTACACCAATATTACAGTGCTACCCGCTGATGTGGTTGGATCGGTGATGAAAACTACAGATAAATGAGTCCATGGTATACAGGAAATAGAAATCACCAAAGATTGAAGAGCCCCAGATGGATGAGTATGTGGGGTCTTAGAATGTGTGCAAGTAATGCAGGCAGCTACATATTCCCGAACATCATGGTGCATGTTAGACCACCAAAAATGATGAGTAAGAAGATCTGTGGTGGCTTTACTATGAAAATACCCAACCAAGACCAAATTATGATGTTCACTCAAAACTTTAAGATGTAGGTTTACAGGGACCAACAGTTTACCTGAAGGACAGGCAGCTGGGGAGTACCTCTAAGCCTCTAGGACCTCCTTCTCCAGATCTGAACACACAGTACGATAACTACACTTTTCTGCATTATAAGACCCAGCTTGCAATTATTTCCTCCCCCAGAAAACAATGAGATATAGCATCCGCCTTAATGTTCTTATCCCCTCTTCTGTAAGTCACAACAACATTGAATCTGGTAAAGAGTAATGACCATCTTGCATGTCTAAGTGTCAGACCTTTGGCAGATTCCGAGTAAAAGAGATTTTTGTGATCGGTGATTACCATGACTGAATTATCTACCCCCTACAAAAATGACTCCATTCCTCAAAGGTCCACTTTATTGCCAAAAGTTCCCTATTACCAATGTCACAGTTTCTCTTTTGCCGTATGAGACTTTCTTGGATAAGTAGGCACATGAACATCATTTACCTGGGGATGAACCATGTGACAATACAGCTTCAGACCCCACCTCTGAAACGCCAACTTCTACAATGAAAGGCTGAGTGATGTCAGGCTGTATAAGAATCAGTGGAGGAGTAAAACATCTCTTTAAAGTATTGTATGCCTCACTGGCTGGACTGGACCATTTAGAAAAGTCTATCCCTTTCCTAGTCATATCTGTCAGTGGTTTTGCCACTAACAAAAATTCTTGATTAGCTTACGGTAATAATTGGTGATGCCTAAAAACCTTTGTAAAATGTGTGAAACATTTGCGTATTCATGATGCTCCCAATCCAGTAACGCCTAGACTTTCGTTGGATCCATGTAAAACCTGGTGGATGACAATAAATACCCCAGAAAATGGATCTCCTGAACTGAGAACATACATTTCTCTGGTTTGATATACAGTGGGGAAAAAAGTATTTAGTTAGCCACCATTTGTGCCAGTTCTCCCACTTAAAATGATGTGATAAGCCTGTAAAGGTAGACCACAGCAATGAGAGTCAAAATGATAAAACAAATCCAGAAAATCACCTTGTGTGATTTGACAACATTTATTTTGCAAATTATTGTGGAAAAAAAGTATTTGGTCACCTAAAACATGCAACATTTCTGGCACTCACAGGCCAGTAATTTCTTCTTTAAGAGGCTCCTATGTCCTCCACTCATTACCTGTAGTAATGGCACCTGTTTGAACTTGTTATCAGTATAAAAGACACCTGTCCACAACCTCAGACAGTCACACTCCAAACTCCACTATGGTGAAGACCAAAGAGCTGTTGAAAGACACAGAAACAAAATGGTAGCCCTGCACCAGGCTGGGAAGACTGAATCTACAATAGGCAAGCAGCATGGTGTGAATCAACTGTGGGAACAATAATAAGAAAATGGAAGACATTCAAGACCACTGATAATTTCCCTCGATCTGGGGCTCCACACAAGATCTCACCACATGGGGTCAAAATGATCACAAGAACGGTGAGCAAAAATCTCAGAACCACACAGGGGGATCTAGTGAATGACCTGCATAGAGCGGAGACCACTGTAACAAAAGCTACCATCAACAACAAACTACGCTGCCAGGGACTCAGATCCTACAGTGCCAGACATGTCCCCCGTGCTTAAGCCAGTACATGTCCGAGCCCATCTGAAGTTTGCTAGAGAGCATTTGGATTATCCAGAAGACCATTGGGAGAATGTCATATCGTCTGATGAAACCAAAGTAGAGCTGCTTGGTAGAAACATAACTCGTTGTGTTTGGAGGAGACAGAATGCTGAGTTACATCCAAAGAACACCATACCTACTGTGAAGCATGGGGGTGGCAACATCATGCTTTGGGGCTGTTTTTCTGCAAGAGGACCAGAACGACTGATCCGTGTACATGAAAGAATGAATGGGGTCATGTATCATGAGATTTTGAGTGCAAACCTTCTTTCATCAGCAAGGACATTGAAGATGAAATGTGGATGGATCTTTCAGAATGATAATGATCCCAAGCATACCACCAGGGCATCAAAGGAGTGGCTTCATAAGAATATGAAGGTCATAGATCGGCCTAGCTAGTCTCCAGATCTCAACCCAATAGAAAACATTTGGAGGGAGTTGAAAGTCCGTGATGCCCAGTGACAGGTCCAAAACATCACTGCTTTAGAGGAATCTGCATGGAGGAATGGGCCCACATACCACCAATAGTGTGTGCCAAATGGGGGCTGACTAAATACTTTTTCCCCACTGTATAATTTATTGTACTTAAGCATTTATAAAACCTGCCTAACAAGTATCTGATGTGACTCGAAATCTGGTGAATAAATCAATATGTCATCCAGGTAGACTACTACAAATCTACCTACCAGGTGATGGACAATGTGATTTACAAAGTGTTGAAAAATTGCTTATCAAGAATTTATGACTTATTAAAAGCTGTCTTACACTCATCCCCCTGCTTAATGCGGATGAGATTATAGGCCCCTCTAAGGTCCAGTTTGGAAAACAACAAAGCCCTGATAATCTGATTAAAGAGATCTGGAATAAGAGGGAGTGAATATGCCTCCTGAACAATTATCCAATTTAATTCCCTGAAATACAAGCAGAGGTTCAGGCCTCATCTTACTTCTTCACAAAGAATAATCGTGCTGCCACTGGAGATGAGGAGGGTCTGTTATGTCCTTTGCTAAGCTCTCCGGATGATAATTTTTCATGGAATGTCTCTCAGGACAAGAAATATTATATAACCTGCTCTTAGACAACTTAGCTTTACGAACCAAATTCACTAAGCAATCATAAGGACAGTAAGGTGGTAGGTCTTGACACCCTTGTTCCGAAAATACATCGGTACAGACCTGGAAGTTACCATGGATAAACAAATGCACATGCAGTTATTTTGACAATAATTGCCCCACTTCCTTATCTTCCATGCCTGTCAGTCCACAACAGGATTGTGTAACATCTGCCAAGGTAGGCTTAGAACCATTGGGGAGGGCAAGTCCTTTAACACATGAACTTTGATATATTCAGTGTGCATGGCCTCTACATGAAGACATACATACTGAATGACCTGAACAAAATGCCCCTGTCTCAAGTGTGGAGAATCTATTGCGATTATTGGAACAGGCCTTCATGACTCATGAGAAATAAGGCCCTGTGTCTGGAAGAAGTGGGTGTCAATCAAATTTTGCCCTGCCCACTGTCCAAAAAGGCAGAAATAGATACCTCTCTCCCACCCACAATGATTTTGGAGAAAAAAAAGAATTGCAACCTATCAACAGAGGAGATATATGCCCCAAGGTTGCTAACCTACTTGTAACCTGAGCTTCTTAGTTTTTTGGTGGTTGTATATGGTAACATACAGATGAGCAGGTGCCAACTAAATGACCCAACCTTCCACAAAAAAACAATCCCCCATTTTCCTAGCTGCTGAATGACTGCTGTAACTAGTTGCCCTCCAACTGCATTGGTTCTTCAATTACCTCAGGTCTAGGTACCTTAGACACATAATTCGATGAAAATTAAGGTGTCAACTTTTGTCTCTTTCTCTCAGTTAGCAGTCTACATAGATCGCTGAAGACATGATAGCCTCCAGGGAAATCAGGGTCTCATACAAGACAAAAGCATATTTTACCTTTTTCAGACATTCCCTGACAAAATTGAATTCATAGTGCAGGGTCATTCCACCCAGTGTCCGTGGACCACCTACAGAACTTGGAGCAAAACTGCTTCGCTGGTTGATCTCCCTGCTGAAGCTGATCTAATTTAGACTTATGTTCATTAACACCGTCTATTGAAAGTATGGGAACGATTAGTCTATCATAGTAACAGATATATACACACAAACCCAGGAAATCGATCCTAGGGAAGGAGAGACCTACTTGCTCGGTTTTTTTTTATTGAATTTTTAATTAAATCTTTATATTAAAAAAAGACTTATGAATCAAGCAGGAAAATTAAAAGTAGCCAAGTACACTTAGATAGAAATACAAGTACAACATGAAATGTATATTATAAGGAGACAGGACTAAATCCAAGTTAGTAAATCCAAATGAAATTGCAATAGCCAGGTCAAAGCCAATAATGTTCAGATTGATTAAATACAGTTAGGGACAGAAATATTTGGACAGTGACACAAGTTTTGTTATTTTAGCTGTTTACAAAAACATGTTCAGAAATACAATTATATATATAATATGGGCTGAAAGTGCACACTCCCAGCTGCAATATGATAGTTTCCACATCCAAATCGGAGAAAGGGTTTAGGAATCATAGCTCTGTAAAGCATAGCGTCCTCTTCTTCAAGGGACCAAAAGTAATTGGACAATGGACTCTAAGGGCTGCAATTAACTCTGAAGGCGTCTCCCTCGTTAACCTGTAATCAAGGAAGTAGTTAAAAGGTCAGGGGTGGATTCCAGGTGTGTGGTTTTGCATTTGGAAGCTGTTGCTGTGAGCAGACAACATGCGGTCAAAGGAACTCTCAATTGAGGTGAAGCAGAACATCCTGAGGCTGAAAAAAAAGAAAAAATCCATCAGAGAGATAGCAGACATGCTTGGAGTAGCAAAATCAACAGTTGGGTACATTCTGAGAAAAAAGGAATTGACTGGTGAGCTTGGGAACTCAAAAAGGCCTGGGCGTCCACGGATGACAACAGTGGTGGATGATCGCCGCATACTTAATTTGGTGAAGAAGAACCCATTCACAACATCAACTGAAGTCCAGAACACTCTCAGTGAAGTAGCTGTATCTGTCTCTAAGTCAACAGTAAAGAGAAGACTCCATGACAGTAAATACAAAGGGTTCACATCTAGATACAAACCATTCAATAACAAAAATAGACAGGCGAGAGTTAAATTTGCAGAAAAACACCTCAAGAAGCCAGCTCAGTTCTGGAAAAGTATTTTATGGACAGATGAGACAAAGATCAACCTGTACCAGAATGATGGGAAGAAATAAGTTTGGAGAAGAAAGGGAACGGCACATGATCCAAGGCACACCACATCCTCTGTAAAACATGGTGGAGGCAACGTGATGGCATGGGCATGCATGGCTTTCAATGGCACTGGGTCACTTGTGTTTATTGATGACATAAGAGCAGACAAGAGTAGCCGGATGAATTCTGAAGTGTACCGGGATATACTTTCAGCCCAGATTCAGCCAAATGCTGCAAAGTTGATTGGACGGCGCTTCATAGTACAGATGGACAATGACCCCAAGCATACAGCCAAAGCTACCCAGGAGTTCATGAGTGCCAAAAAGTGGAACATTCTGCAATGGCCAAGTCAATCTCCAGATCTAAACCCAATTGAGCATGCATTTCACTTGCTCAAATCCAGACTTAAGACGGAAAGACCCACAAACAAGCAAGACCTGAAGGCTGCGGCTGTAAAGGCCTGGCAAAGCATTAAGAAGGAGGAAACCCAGCGTTTGGTGATGTCCATGGGTTCCAGACTTAAGGCAGTGATTGCCTCCAAAGGATTAGCAACAAAATATTGAAAATAAAAATATTTTGTTTGGGTTATGTTTATTTGTCCAATTACTTTTGACCTCCTAAAATGTGGAGTGTTTGTAAAGAAATGTGTACAATGCCTACATTTTCTATCAGATATTTTTGTTCAACCCTTCAAATTAAACGTTACAATCTGCACTTGAATTCTGTTGTAGAGGTTTCATTTCAAATCCAATGTGGTGGCATGCAGAGCCCAACTCGCGAAAATTGTGTCACTGTCCAAATATTTCTGGCCCTAACTGTAATTGTAAAAAAGTATCTAAATGGATCTAAGGAAATGCATAATTGAAAAGGTATACAAAACACATGCTTGTGAATATCGGAAGTGAGTTTATATACATACAGTATACTTAGTTTTGAGCTGGGTATAAGAATACTACTTAGTTTTTATGAAAATACCAATACAAAACCAAATAGGAAAAAAGTCTGCAAGTCAAAATGATCTATGTAGTATGCAAGTACATTTTTATATCAAAGACCAAAAGACTTCACTTATTTCTTAATTAACAATCACTGTTAGTAAATCACACATTGCGTCACTCAAATCAAATATAAAGTCCCAAAGACAGTTTGAAAGTGTACTTACAAAGTGGCTAGGGCTTAGGTTGTGAGTGTAGCAGGCTACCACCCCGCTGCCCCCGTTTCACGTAAGCTTCTTTTAAGGGTTGTCGTCGGGGTGGTAGCCTGCTACACTCACAACTTAAGCGCTAGCTACTTTGTAATCAATCTGAATATTATTGGTTTTGACATGGCTATTGCAATCTCATTTGAATTTACGGTCTTGGATTTAGTCCTGTATTCTTATAGTATACATTTCTGTTTGTATTTGCATTTCTATCTAAGTGTACTCATCTACTTTTAATTTTCCTGATTTCATTACGAATTAAATTAAAGGAAAAAAAGCTAGCAAATAAGTTTCTCCTTCCTTAGGTTGATTTCCTAGGTTTATGTGTATACACGGTGGACCATTTATATGGATACACCTAAATAAAATGGAAATGGTTGGTGATATCAACTTCCTGTTTGTGGCACATTAGTATATGGGAGGGGGGAAACTTTTCAAGATGGGTGGTGACCATGGCAGCCATTTTGAAGGTGGCCATTTTGGATTCAACTTTATTTTTTCCATATATATGCTGCACATCTCATATCATAAGGCAAATGTCTATGCGGTGAAGATACGAGATGTGCAGCAGCTGAAACAACGGATACTGGAAGCCTGTGCTAGCATTTCTTATGCAGTGTTGCTATCAGTGTGTCAAGAGTGGGAGAAGAGTGTTGCATTAACAATCCAACACAATGGGCAGCACTTTGAACACATTTTATTGGTGGTCATAAACTTGTAAATAACTCCTGAAAGAATAAAGTTATGTTAAAACCAAGCACACCATTGTTTTTCTTGTGAAATTCTCAATAAGTTTGATGTGTCACATGACCCTCTTCCCATTGGAAAAAATAAAGATGGATCCAAATTGGCCAACTTCAAAATGGCCACCCATCTTTAAACGTTTTCCCCCTCCCATATACTAATGTACCACATACAGAAAGTTGATATCACCAACCATTGCCATTTTATTTAGGTGTATCCATATAAATGGCCCACCCTGTATACCTGTAATTTAGACTTAAGGCTAAGTCACATTTAATGTATGAAAAATCAGTCCAAGTCTCCCTGCCAAGACTTGCATAAGTGTTCTCCGTATGGTCACCCGTGTGTAATGCGTTGATGTGATTTTCTTGCACCTATGTGTCCGTATGACATCCGTATTACATGCGTATGGCTTTACATTTCTCACTGCTTTTCCCCATTGAATTTAATGGCTCAGTGGGCTGAAATGAGGAAAAAATATAGTTACCGATAATGGTATTTCTCTGAGCCCATGACGGCACTACGGAGAGAAGGGATCTGCCCACCAACGACAGGAAACCTACAGATAAAAAGGCGGTGCCTCTCTCCCGCATCAGTTGTTTACTGAGCATGATGGGAGCTTAAGTTAAAACAGAATCTAAATCAACGTTACTTGAAGACTTTAACCGAGATACCGCGTGGTTATTTACTTAGGTGCTTAGCATAGGTACATTCTATCAATGTGCGCACTCTTATGTGAAGGGAGGGAATATACGGGTGCTGTCATGGGCTCAGAGAAATACCGTTATCGGTAAGTAACTATATTTTTCTCTGTCCCCCATGACGGCACCACGGAGAGAATTGCAGAGACTGTACATTTAGGGAGTGACCACCACTTCCAGAACCCTTTTCCTGAAGGTAAGATCTGAGGAAGAGATAACGTCCAATCTATAGTGCTTATAGAATGTTGAGGGTGAAGACCAGGTAGCAGCTCTACATACAGTTAGGTCCATATATATTTGGACAGAGACAACATTTTTCTAATTTTGGTTATAGACATTACCACAATAAATTTCAAACAAAACAATTCAGATGCAGTTGAAGTTCAGACTTTCAGCTTTCATTTGAGGGTATCCACATTAAAATTGATGAAGGGTTTAGGAGTTTCAGCTCCTTAACATGGGCCACCCTGTTTTCAAAGGGGCCAAAAGTCATTGGACAATTGACTCCAAGGCTATTTCATGGACAGGTCTGGGCAATCCTTTCATTATGTTATTCTCAATTAAGCAGATGAAAGGCCTGGAGTTGATTTGAAGTGTGGTGCTTGCATTTGGAAGGTTTTACTGTGAGGCAAACATGCGGTCAAAGGAGCTCTCCATGCATTTGAGACAAGCCATTCGTAAGCTGCGAAAACAGAAAAAACCCATACGAGAAATTGCTACAATATTAGGAGTGGCAAAATCTACAGTTTGGTAAATCCTGAGAAAGAAAGAAAGCACTGGTGAACTCATCAATGCAAAAAGACCTGGGCGACCACGGAAGACAACAGTGGTGGATGATCGCAAAATAATCTCCATGGTGAATAGAAACCCCTTCACAACAGCCAACCAAGTGAACAACACTCTTGAGGAGGTAGGCGTATCAATATCCAAATCTACCATAAAGAGAAGACTGCATGAAAGTAAATACAGAGGGTTCACTGCACGGTGCAAGCCACTCATAAGCATCAAGAATAAAAAGGCTAGACTGGACTTTGCTAAAAAAATCTAAAAAAGCCAGCACAGTTCTGGAAGAACATTCTTTGGACAGATGAAACCAAGATCAACCTCTACCAGAATGATGGAAAGAGAAAAGTATGGTGAAGGCATGGTACAGCTCATGATCCAAAGCATACCACATCATCTGTAAAACACGGCTGAGGCAGTGCGATGGCTTGGGCATGCATGGCTGCCAGTGGCACTGGGTCACTAGTGTTTATTGATGATGTGACACAGGACAGAAGCAGCCGAATGAATTCTGAGGTATTCAGAGCCATACTGTGTGCTCAGATCCAGCCAAATGCAGCAAAGCTGATTGGTCGTCGTTTCATACTACAGATGGACAATGACCCAAAACATAAAGCCAAAGCAACCCAGGAGTTTATTAAAGCAAAGAAGTGGAAAATTCTTGAATGGCCAAGTCAGTTACCTGATCTCAACCCAATTAAGCATGCATTTCACTTGTTAAAGACTAAACTTCAGACAGAAAGGCCCACAAACAAATAGCAACTGAAAACCACCACAGTGAAGGCCTGGCAGAGCATCAAAAAGGTGGAAACACAGCGTCTGGTGATGTCCATGAGTTCAAGACTTCAGGCAGTCATTGCCAACAAAGGCAAGTACTAAAAATTAATATTTTATTTAAAATGATTGAATCTGTCCAATTACTTTTGGTCCCTTTAAAAACAGGGTGGGACATGTTAAGGAGCTGAAACTCCTAAACCCTTCATCCAATTTTAATGTGGATACCCTCAAATGAAAGCTGAAAGTCTGAACTTCAACTGCATCTGAATTGTTTTGTTTAAAGTTCATTGTGGTAATGTCTATAACCAAAATTAGAACAATGTTGTCTCTGTCCAACTATATATGGACCTAACTGTATCTGATCAATTGAAGCACTGGCCCTCTCCACCCAGGAGGTCGCTACGGCTCTCGTTGAGTGTGCTCTGATTTCTACTGGGATTGGCACCCCACTTGATGAGTACGATAGGCTGATGTCGTCTCTGATCCATCTTCCTAGGGTGCTTTTTGATGCTTTCTTCCCCTTTTGGGGACCCTGGAAACAGACAAAAAGAGATCCATCCTCCCTACACTCCCTAGTGGCTTCAATGTAGTGTATCAAGCATCTCCTAACGTCCAATGTGTGTATGGATTCTTCCTGCTCATTTTGGGGTTAGGGCAAAAGGAGGGAAGGGATATCTCCTGTGCTCTATGGAATCGAGAAGCTACTTTTGGGAGGTAGGCTGGATTAGTTTTGAGAACTACCCTGTCATCCAGGATTTGAGTGAAAGGGGGGTTGACAGATAAAGCTTGTATGTCACTGACACTGCGGGCTGAGGTGAGGGCGACCAATAGTGAAGTTTTAAGAGATAAGGTTTTTAATGGGACATCTGCTAAGAGTTCAAAGGGAGGTTTAGTCAGGGCCATAAGGACTAGATTTATATCCCACTGAGGGGTGCTGCGCGAGGCCTGAGGTCTTGACCTCCCTGCTGCTCTGACAAACCTGGAAACCCAACGATTCCCTGCCTAGTCGTAATTAAACAGCGCCCCTAAAGCTGCTATATGTACTTTTAGAGTGCTCATGGCCAGACCCATTTCTAACCCCTTTTGTTGGAACTCTAGAATGGCATTCAGGGGAATTTCTTCACCTATTGTGGCGCCTGAGGATGAAAGGAATTTTTTCCAGATTCTCCCGTATTGTTTAGTTGTTACAGGTTTTCTACTTTGTAGAAGGGTAGATACTAGCCCTGGTGAAAACCCTCTGTGTTCTAATAGCCCCTTTCAAATTCCAGGCTGTCAAGTGTAAACTTGCAACCTGTGAATGTTGTACTGGTCCCTGGAGGAGGAGATCCAGAATATCCGGAAGTACCCAGGGGATGGAGATGGACATCCTCCTCATCCAGGCAAACCATGTCCTTTTCGGCCAGAATGGTTCTATCAGGATTACACGACCTCTGTCTTCCCAAATTTTTCTCAGGACTGCTGGAATTAGAGCTAATGGGGAAAAGCATAAGCTAGCCGGTGGTTCCAGGGAATCAGGAATGCATCCAATGTTACTGGGTTCCCCAGTGATGTTATGGAGCAAAATGTGTCTACCTTTTTGTTCAGATTGTTCGCAAAGAGGGCTATATGAGGCACTCCCCACCTCTCCGAGATCTGGTTGAATACAGACGAATTTAGTTCCCATTCCCCTTGTTTCAGGCGGAACCGACTCAGAAAGTCAGCTCAGTGATTGTCTACTCCTTTTATGTGAAGGCCTGTCAAGGACTGAAGGTTTTTTTTTTTGCTATCTGGAAGATTGATTTTGCCACCTCCATTAGGGATCGGGAACGGGTACCCCCCTGGTGATTCAGATATGCTACCACCACTCTGTTGTCTGACATGACTCTGACGTGATGGGAGCGAAGGGGATTTATGAACTCTTAAAGTGTGAATTTGACTGCAGGAAGTTCCTTCAAATTGGAAGATGCCCACTTTAGGTTGTCTGGCCATACCCCCTGGGTTATGAGATCATCCAGATGGGCCCCCCACCCACTGGGACTTGCATCTGTGGTCACTATTTTTGAGACCGGGGTTACCCAGGGGACCCCACATGACAGATTGTCCCATCACATCCACCAATCTAGGGACAATATTGTGTTTGGAGACAAACTGAACCGACCTTCTAAATTTCCTTCTAGAGAAACTTCTTCTGACAAAATTTGCCATTGAAGATCCCTTGAATAGAGTTGAGCCCATTGGACTGCAGGGATGCAAGCCGTCATGGACCCCAGGAGGGACATTGCTTGACGCAGGCATATGGAGGGGAGATCCCTCATTCTGGAGACTAGGCTGATAATTTTTTGCACTTTCTCGTAAGGAAGGCGGCAATCCTGCCTGACGGAGTCCAATGTGACGCCCAGATATTCCTGGACTTCGACTTTGCCAAGTTCACAAGCCAGCCCAGGTTCTCTAGAGACTGCATAATCTTTTTTAACTGTCTCTCGCAATGTTGGGAAGAGTTGCCAATTACCAGGAGATTGTCGAGATATGGCATGATTAAGGTGTCCTGCTCCCTTAGGTGAGCCATCACTTCTGCTATCAACTTGGTAAAAACACGGGGAGCTATGGCTAGTCCGAATAGGAGGACCGCAAATTGGAAATGTCTTATCACCCCCCATGTGGACCGCAATTCTGAGGAATTTTTGGTGGTCTTTGTGAATAGGTACGTGGTAATATGTGTCCTTCAAGTCTAGAACTGCCATAAAACAAAGTGGGAACAACATTTTTATTGATGTTTTTACTGTTTCCATCTTGAAAGGCTGCACATTTAGGTACTTGTTTAGGTTTTTCAGATTTATAATGGTCCTGTAGGACCCATCTGTTTTTTTCCTCAGAAAGAGGGGGGAATAGAATCCTTTCCCTCTTTCTTGGGGGGGAACTTCCAGAAGAACAGCTTTGTCTGCTAGTGTCATTATTTCCTGCTCTAGCGCGAGTTGTTCCTCTGCCGACGATCTGAAAGATGTTGTCATGTAGGACGGATGAGGAATTTTGTGAAAACGTAGTTTCAGTCCTGATTTGATTATGTCCAATATCCATGGACTGCTGGTAATTTTCTCTCAGGTTGGGAAAAATAAGGACAGTCTTCTCCCAACCTGGGGCAAAAGTTCATTGAGCAGGATTTTTGTTATCAGTGGGGCTTTTGTTAAACATGAACCCCTTGTTTTTATTTTTCTTATCTTCCCACCTATCCTGGTTCTTCCTCTGCTTCCTATGGATAAACCTCTTGTTCCGAAAGAGCCTCCTGTAGGAGGGATAAGCGAGGGTGGGAAATGATTTCTTCTTATCCCCTGCCTTATCCAGGATGTCATCTAGAGTGGGCCCGGATAAAAATTCTCCTTCACAGGGGATGGTACACAGCTTGGACTTTGTCTGAAGGTCCCCTGGGCAACACTTTAGCCAGAGAGCCCGCCTAGCCGCGTTAGAGAAAACCGCTGATCTAGCCGCTAGTCTGATTGAGTCTGCAGACGCATCTGCTAGGAAAGCGGCGGCCCCCGCATTACTGGTAGGATATTTAGAATTGAGTCTCGAGATGATCTATTTTTAATGTCGCTTTCTAGTTGGTCAAGCCAGACCATTAGGGAACGGGATGTGCATGCAGCGGCCACTGCTGGTTTTAATCCTCCCCCAGCTGACTCCCATGAGCTTTTTAGGAATACATCTGCTTTTTTGTCCATGGGATCTTTCAGGACTCCCCATGTCCTTGAATGGCAGAACATACTTTTTTGAGGCTTTGGCAATAGCGACATCTAGCTTGGGAGCTTTTTTCCAGAAAGAGCAGGATTGGTCATCAAAGGGGTACTTCCTTTGGGTGTGAGTAGAGCTTTTCTTATGGGCTTTTTCCAATCTTTTTTAAGCAGGGCCAGGATTTTTTCGTTAAGTGGAAAGGCCCTTCTCTTCTTTTGCTCAAGACCCCCAAACGTGATGTCATGTACTGACTTTTTTGGATGAGGGTCGGTCAGCCCCATAGTGTTTCTGACTGCTTTAATAAGGCTATGAGATTCTTCTATGGGAAAGCAGCTATGACCTCCGGTGGAAGATGAAGAAGATGAGGTGGATGAAGAATTAGAAGTATCTGAGACCCCTTCTTCACTATCTGAGTCACTGGATTCAGGTGTAGGGGATCTGTGCCTGATCTTTCTCCGTTTTTTCCCCCCTGTAGGGATTTAAAGGTATCTTCCACCTGGTTTTTTATCAGGGTTCTGAGGTCTGTGGCGAACCCGGGAAGCCCTTTGCATACTCTCTGCTGAATGCATGAGCTACACAGTCTCTTCTCAAAGGTGGGGGAGATCTTCCCTACAGAGGGCACAATACTTTATGCTTGGATTTGCAAGAACTTTTCTTCCCCTAGGGAAAAGAGACCAATATATTCTCTTATTTATCACTAACATTCACAAAGATCGCTCACCACCTGGTGGACCCATAAGTACCGGCTGGGGATCTGGCGTTGGTTTATCCTTTGTACCAAACGTTGCGCTGGACTCCTTGCTGTGCATTGATCCTGAGTGTCCTTTACTGGTCGCTTCCTGATGTCCCTTTTGTGGCCTCTGTTTTTGCTGTTGCTGCTGCTGTGACGGCGGCTGAGGTGTAGATCTGGTTAGGGGTGATCCCTCCAGGTCACTCATGATGGCAGGGGAACACTGGTCGAGCTCCATAGGAAGCTTTTGACCTGGGGCTGCTTCCTCTATGTAGCGGCAGCTTGTTCCTGGCATCTGCGCTGTTTAAACGCCAGCACCTGCACGGTGTCTGGTTTCCCCAGACATGCATTGTGCCAAATCGTGCCCGAAATCTCGTGCATGCGCAGTGCTGCCGAGAACAGAATTCCGGCGGGACCACCTACAAGATAGTGGCGCGTGAGTGCTGGTTCCCGGAACTCCCGGGCGCCCCAGCCATGCAGACTAACGCTGGGGAGGCCACTCCAGCGTTACCTCCTCCTCCTCGGAGGGACCCCCCGGGATGCTGCTGCTGCTTTTTTCTTCTTACCCAGAGAGGCGGCTGCGCTCCTCCTTGCCGCTTCTCACCGCACACCCTAGAGGCCCCTGACACCAGCGGTGGTGCCTCGGGACACCACACCAGCCGAGACAAGGGGACCCTCGCTGCCTGAGTCAGACTAATTGGGCCCGGAATTCCCGCTATGAAGTATGTCTTCTGTAGATCTCCCATCAAGGACAAGAAACCGAACTGATGCGGGAGAGAGGTACCGCTTTTTTATCTGTAGGTTTTCTGTCCTTGGTGGGCGGATCCCCTCTCTCTGTGGTGCCGTCATGGGGGACATAGAAATGTGTGCGTATTTGTCGCCAGCAAGACAGATGGTACATGTGGTTTCTGAGTTTTTCTTGCACCCATAGGCTTGCATTGGTGAGTCTCAGATGATATACATCTACAATCGCAGCATGCTGCGATTTTACATGCACGTTGATTTTGCCTGAGCAAAAATACGGGGATGTGAGCTGTCCCACAGATTAACACTGGTCTGAGTGCTATGCAATGTTTTCTCACATAGCACTCGTTCGTATTCTACGATAGTGTGACCCCGACCTTAGCCAGAGAGACTCGGTCGGATTGTCATAGATTAGACCCAGAGCCGCAAAAAATTCCTCGTCCATCTGAAACGAATGGGAATCAGACTTGACAGCAAATTCCTAGGCTTGAGAGTCGCCATGGAGCAGTGAGATAAAAATCCCCATCGATTGCTCCTAGGAACCCGAGGAATGAGCACATGACCTAACATAAAGTTTCAGGCCTTCCTGAAGACTACAAACTTGTCCAGACCCCCAGAGAACATATCTGGCAAGCTGCCTGGGAGCCAGGGGGCCAAAAGCTTGGAATCAATGAGTGCTGCAAAGTCGCAGAGAGTAATTCTGCCACCTCAAGGATGAGTTGTTGTAGCTGCTCTGTCAGAGGTCTTACCCCACCCAGGCAGGTGAGATGCTGAAGTGTATAGGATAACACTAACAAGACAAACACGGAAAAAGGACAGGAAAAAAATGAAAACTACAGTCATACAAAATACACTCATGAAACAGCAGTGTGGAACACATTGGAGGTATACGAAGGTGAAGTCAAATAAGAGAGGATGAAGATGAACACACAAACTTCACGCAACAACCTCCGGTCACAGTCTTTCTTCCGCTCTGACCTACTGACAGGGAGTCTTTGCAGATGTTATACTTCCTAACTGCAGTAAGCTGACTCTCAAACAGCATGAGGTCTACTGTAGAGTGACACCCCAGCAACAGAACAGACTGGGAGAGGAAGAGCTGCTCTGTTGACCAGAGGTGAAATGATGCAGGAGAATTGCTGACTGAGCTGGATTAAATCATCTATGTGCAGAACAGGCAATTTAGCAACTACTCTGCTTGCTCTTATCCAAAAATAATGCAAGTCCTGAATAACCCCAATAAAAGGCAGGCGTGTTTATATCAATAAAGCTTTCTGGGATAGCACTATAACCCAATATAGATTAGCTCAGAAGATGCCAGCTGTAAGGAATATGAGGGATGACTCAGTGCTGGACAGACGAGTAACATTGGCATTTTCAAATGTATGCTATTTATAAAGTTGAACCATTTTGCTTGCAGATTCATTTAGGCTATCTGCACACGTTCAGGAATTCATGCAGAAAATTCCTGAGAATTCCGGACATTTTCTGCATGAAATCCGCAAGAAAACCGCATGCGTTTTTGCCGCGATTTTGCCGCGGTTTTGCCGCGTTTTTGACGCGTTTTTTCCGCGGTTTTTTCCGGACACTTCCCAATGCATTTTGGAGTGGGAAATCCGCAGAAAAACCGCAAAAAGATAGAGCATGTCCGGATTTTGTGCGGTATGCATTTTTTTTGCGGAAAAAAATGCATCATGTGCACAAAACATCCGGAATTCATTCTAAATGATGGGATGCTTATTGTATGCGTTTTTTTTGCGGTTTTATAGCGTTTTTATCGGGAAAAACCACGAAAAAAACGCGAAAAAAACGCAACGTGTGAACACAGCCTTACAGTTCTTTTGCTTTCCCCATGCTTCAATGCTTTCACTACAGTCAGGATAAAAATGTGCAAGGGTTTATCACGAAAGAAACACATTAGTTACTAATGCATACATATTATTGCACTAAATACCCACCAATGCTTTCTCAACATTTGAGTGTTAACTTGAGTGTGGATAAGCATTTAGTTTTGATCAGCACTATATCTGAAGAACAAAAATGAGTCGCAGATTAATATAAAAAAATCAAGGAGGGTCAATAATTTTTTCCAAAAGTGGTAGAAATATTTGCAAATTCTTAGGAGTAATGTAAACTTATAAGTAAAAGTGCACTTATGTAAGCTTTGTATATATGACTTAACTACAATGAGAGATATATACACTGGCAAAAAATAAATGCATATGATTTTCTGGATGCCACAGCTCAGTATGTTTGTAAATCTGTAAAAAAAAAAAAAATCACAACAAGGGGTTTAGCAAAGTAGTGCAAATACCAAAAGCCAAAAGTCGCTATTGGAGACATTTTTTATATACAGTATAGCACAAATAATAATAATAATTTTATTTATATAGCGCCAACATATTCCACAGCGCTTTACAAATTATAGATGGGATTTGTACAGACAAAAGACATTACAGCATAACAATAATCACAGTTCAAAATAGATACCAAGAGGAGTGAGTACCTGCTCGCAAGCTTACAAACTTTGAGGAAAAAGGGGAGACACGAAAGGTGGAAGTTAACAATTGTTTTCGTTGTTCAGACCAGCCATAGTGTAAGGATCGGGGTTCATGTAAAGTTGCATGAACCAGTCAACAGCCTAAAAATGTATCAGTACAGACACAGAGGGCTATTAACTGCATAAAGTGTATGAGAACATGATGTGAGGAACCTGGTTATGTTTGAGTTTTTTGAATGGGCCACACATGGATAGTTAGGTTAATGTGTTGAGGCGGTAGGCCAATCTGAACAAATGCGTTTAGGGCATGCTTAAAACTGTGGGGATTAGGGATTAATCATAATAACCTGGTTAGTGCATTCCAAAGAATTGGTGCAGCACGTGAAAAGTCTTGGAGACGGGAGTGGGAGGTTCTGATTATTGAGGATGCTAACCTCAGGTTACTAGCAGAATAGAGAGCACGGGTAGGGTGGTAGACTGAGACCAGGGAGGAGATGTAGGGTGGTGCTGAGTCATGAAGTGCTTTGTAGATGAGGGTAATAGTTTTGTACTGGATTCTGGAGTGGATGGGTAACCAGTGTAATGACTGGCACAAGGTAGAGGCATCGGTGTAATGGTTGGTGAGGAATATGATCCTGGCTGCAGCATTCAGGACAGATTGAAGAAGGGAGAGTTTGCTAAGAGGGAGGCCGATTAGTAGAGAGTTACAGTAGTCCAGACGAGAATGAATGAGTGAAACAGTAAGAGTTTTTGCAGAGTCAAAAGTAGGAAAAGGGCAAATTCTAGAAATGTTTTTGAGATGCAGATAAGAAGAGCGAGCCAATGATTGGATGTGGGGGTGAATGAAAGCTCGGAATCAAGTATGACCCCAAGGCAGCAGGCATGTTGGTTGGGAGTAATGGTGGAACCACACACGGAGATCGCAATGTCAGGCAAAGGTAGGTTAGTAGAGGGAGAGAACACGAGGAGTTCAGTTTTTGACAGGTTCAGTTTCAGATAGAGGGAAGACATGATGTTAGAGGCAGCTGTAAGACAATCACTGGTGTTTTCTAAAAAGGCAGGCATGATATCAGGAGAAGAAGTTTATAATTGGGTGTCATCAGCATAGGGATGGTACTGGAGATCAAATCTACTGATTGTTTGTCCAATAGGGGCAGTATACAAAGAGAAGAGGAGGGGGACTAAAACTGATGCTTGAGGAACCCCAACAGCAAGGGGAAGGTGAGAGGAGGAGGAATCAACAAAAGATACAGTGAAGGCGCGGTCAGAGAGATAGGAGGAGAACCAGGAGAGAACGGTGTCATTGAGGCCGATGGAGTGTAACATAGTGAGGAGGAGCTAATGATCCACAGTATCGAAAGCTGCAGAGAAATCCAAGAGAATTAGCATGAAGTAGTGACCATTAGATTTAGCTGTTAGTAGATCATTAGAGACTTTAGTGAGAGCAATTTCAGTAGAATGCAAAGAGCGGAAACCAGATTGAAGAGGATCGAGAAGAGAATTATGTTAGAGATAGTGGATAAGACGAGAGTGGACCAGGCATTCGAGGAGCTTAGAGATGAGGGGAAGATTAGAGACAGGTCTACAATTAGTGGCACAGTTTGATCGAGGGATGGTTTTTTAAGTAATGGATGTATGATGGCATGCTTAAATGAGGAGGGAAAGATCCCGGAAGAGAGAGAAGGGTTGAATATTTTTGTTATGTGAGAGGTGACAGTCGAGGAAAGGGACTGGAGGAGATGTGACGGAATGGGGTCACTGGTGCAAGTGGTCGGGCAAGAAGATGCAAGGAGCCAGATTACTTCTTCTGTAACTGGTTCAAAGTCAGAGAGTGAACTAGACGCAGAGGGGGAGGGAGGACAGTGCATGGTATGAAGGGATTGGGAGATAATTTCCTTTCGAATTTGGTCAATTTTTTGTTTGAAGTAATTGGCCAAATCGTCAGGGCAGAGATCTGTGGTTGGGACCTCCACTCTTAGGTTGAATAGGGAATGAAAAGTGTCAAAGAGACGTTTAGGGTTTTTGGACAGTGATGTGATGAGAGTGTTAAAATAGGTTTGTTTGGAGAGGTGAAGGACAGAGTTTTATGTTTAAAGCATGAACTTATAATGGATGAAATCTTTGGGTAGATTAGATTTTCTCCACAGACGTTCAGCGAACCAGGAGCACCGCTACAGGAAACATGTGGGCAGCATGTGTCACGGTTGTCGCTGTCTGTGTAGAGTTGTTCTTTGTATAGGAGGTGCAATTTCATCCAGGACACTTTTCAGGGTTTCATTGTAATGCTTCAGTGCATAATCAGGAAATGAGAGGGAGAAGATAGGGGCCAATGAGGACTGCAAGCTCTTCATAAGTTTCTGGGTGTTAATGGCCTGGATGTTTCTATAAGTGTGGAAAGTGGGGGTGACCCGAGCGGGATGGCAGTTCTTGATAAAGAATGAAAGAATGTTGTGGTCAGAGAGTGGGAGAGGGGAGTTTGTGAAATCATCCACTGAGCAAAGCCAGGAGAAGACCAAGTCAAGGTAGTTTCCTTCTTCATGCATGAGAGAGTTAGTATGCTGCGAGAGGCCGAAAGAGGAGGTTAGAGATAAAAGGTGAGAAGCAGATGAGGAGAGGGGAAGAATCAATGAGGATGTTGAAATCACCCATGATGAGGTTGGGGATGTCACAGGAGAGAAAGTGTTGAAGCCAGGTGGCAAAGTGATCAAGGAATTGATGAGAGGGGCCGGGAGGATGATGCACCACCGCCACTCGCATGGAGAAGGGGATGTAGAGTCTGACAGCATGGACTTCAAAGTAAGGGAAGACAAGTGAGGGTACTTATGGGACAACTTGGAAGGTACATTTGGTTGATAGGAGCAGACTAGAGATGAGCGGTGTTCGAGTCGAACTGTTCGCCAATCTCAAATTTGAGCTGTTTTGGGCAGTGTTCGAGTTGTTTGACGAACCCGAACAATTTGCTTAAAATTCGGCTGTTCGAGTTTCTGTTCGATAACTGTAAGTTCAGCAAAAGCCTCGCTTGATTTACACATTAAAACGGTTTATCATTGTTAATAGACTGTTCCAGTGTATAGTGGGTGGGGTGAGCGGGGGATAGATCTGTGCTGAAATAACACCGATCTCCATTTTTTTTTTCTTTCCGCATTTACAGTGGGGCGGTGCAGTCTCTCAGCCTATCAGCAGTGCACACACACACAGCAATGTGCATGTGATGCACACAAGCAAAGGCATGTGTCATTGGCTGTGTATGTCACATGTCCTTGCCCTATAAGAACCAGCCATTTGCCCCGTCGCCACTATTTCCTCACTGCTGCAGCTTAGTGTTAGACGGCACCGCTGCTGCTGTGGCCGCTATACAGACAAAGAGTGTTTTTTTGGAGCGAATTGTCAGAGAGATAGGTTTTGGGAGTCGGGAGGAGTCGGGACTAGTTGTAATATCAGCCCTTTTCAGGGTAGGTTACAGCAGTTCATAGCACTGTTTGCCAGGCAGGTCTGTGCCAGTGCTGTGCAAGTGTTTGACACAGCATTTGGTGCAATCTAGCTCAGCCAATCCTTTTGGGCTAGTAGCATTGTCTGATAGTCATCTGAGTAGCCCCCCTGTGAAACTAACTACACCGCCTGTGTATCTCTATTTTCACTGCATCTAATCCAGTTATTAGTTTAGGGCCTAGGAGCAGTGTCTGCACGTCAGCAGAGTAGCCAGCCTGTGAAACAAACTATACCGCCTGTGTATCTTTATTTTCACTGCATCTAATCCAGTTATTAGTTTAGGGCCTAGGAGCAGTGTCTGCATGTCAGCAGAGTAGCCCGCCTGTGAAACAAACTATACCGCCTGTGTATCTTTATTTTCACTGCATCTAATCCAGTTATTAGTTTAGGGCCTAGGAGCAGTGTCTGCATGTCAGCAGAGTAGCCCACCTGTGAAACAAACTATACCGCTTGTGTATCTCTAGTTTCATTGCATCTAATCCAGTTAATAGTTTAGGGCCTAGGAGCAGTGTCTACACGTCAGCAGAGTAGCCCGCCTGTGAAACAAACTATACCGCCTGTGTATCTCTAGTTTCACTGCATCTAATCCAGTTAATAGTTTAGGGCCTAAAAGCAGTGTCTGCACGTCAGCAGAGTAGCTCGCCTGTGAAACAAACTATACCGCCTGTGTATCTCTGTTTTCACTGCATCTAATCCAGTTATTAGTTTAGGGCCTTGGAGCAGTATCTGCACGTCAGCAGAGTAGCCCGCCTGTGAAACAAACTATACCGCCTGTGTATCTCTATTTTCACTGCATCTAATCCAGTTAATAGTTTAGGGCCTAGGAGCAGGGTCTGCACGCCAGCAGGGTAGCCCGCCTGTGAAACAAACTATACCGCCTGTGTATCTTTATTTTCACTGCATCTAATCCAGTTATTAGTTTAGGGCCTAGCAGCAGTGTCTGCACGTCAGCAGAGTAGCCCGCCTGTGAAACAAACTATACCGCCTGTGTATCTCAATTTTTACTGCATCTAATCCAGTTATTACTTTAGGGCCTAGGAGCAGTGTCTAAACGTCAGCAGAGTAGCCCGCCTGTGAAACAAACTATACCGCCTGTATATCTCAATTTTTACTGCATCTAATCCAGTTATTAGTTTTGGGCCTAGTACCACAGTTCAGACACTCAGTTCTGCTTGGTTTTCATCCATCGGTTGTTGTGCCAACAACTACGGATACAGAGTTGCCTATTAGTTAAGCACTAAAATGAGTGGCAAAAGGCCTGTTGCTGGTGGAAAGGGGAATAGGCGTGTTGGAAAGGGAAAAAAAAGGTTGTGTCCGTGGGGTAGGTGGTAAAGCAACAGTAACATCTGCAGAAGAAAGACCATCTTCCAGCCAAAGTAAGATGTCTACTTCTTTTCGTGGACAATCTGATATGATCCCTTTCTTATGACCATCGCTACAAGCATTGCCAAAAATTCCAGATGAGGCACAAAAACAGCAGGTGCTTGAATGGATATCAAGTGCTCGTTCAAGTGGGCTCTCCTCCATGTCAACTTCAACATCACAACTACTCCAGTCCTCAGAGTTGTCACCCCAATAGCACTTGCTTCCTCACAGCTCCCAAGTCTCCAGCTGCCCGTCTGAGCATGGGGTAACACACATGGTTGAGTCTGTAGAGCTGTTTACGCATACTATAGCCTGGGAATTAGAGGTCTGCTCCAGAGCTTCTGTGAATCCAGACAAGGAAATTATCTGCACTCATGCCCAGAATCTTTGTGAGTCAGATCCAGGTTCAGATGAAGAAGGTTCTGAGCATAATGTAGACCCTCGTTCCCAAACTGTAACTCCTGTTGGTGGAGACAAAGAGGAAGTTGATGATGAGACTGAGATACTTGATTGGAACGAAAACTTGACTTTTCGGTCGGGGCAGGAAGAGGTTGGCTCTGAGTACGACGGGTGTGAGAACACACAGGATGATGATCACGAGGTTGTAGACCCCACTTACTGTCAACCCCCAGTCCGCTAGTCTATGAGGTCAGCAGAGGAAGTGGAGGAGGATGCTAGTGATGAGTCTGACGATGAGGTAATGGTGCGCCTTCCTGGACAGAGACGGAGTACTGGAAGCACATCAACAACTGCATCCTCAACCCCAACTGTGCCTCAGACCAGAAGTCGTGGTGGTTCTTCAGGTCGCATGGGCACTAAGCCTTGCATAGCCTGGGCATTTTTTGACATTGCAAAGGATGACCCAACTCATGTTGTCTGTAAGATTTGTCAACAAAATCTGAGTAGAGGTGAAAAAAAAATCACTAGCTTGAGTACTTCATGCATGAACCGTCACATGGATATGAGGCATAAGTTGCAGTGGGAAACTCACTGTGCTACAATGCGGCCTAGTGGGCCGGGTCAACCACCGTCTGCCTCATCAAGTGCATCTGAGTCCTCTTCATCCTCTGTGACTGTGGGGACAGCAGTCGCACATGGTTTTGGATGCAGACCTTCCACCTCTTTACCCGCAACAGCCAGTGTGATTGGCAGGTCATCAGGACATTTGCTAGTGGAAACACCTGCTGGTGTTGAGCGCTCTCTCCGACATTGACACCACATTTTGATCAAGGTAACATAACATCTCCGCCTGCACCTTCCTCACAGACAACCAGTTTGCCGGGGACACCCTACTCAAATCCATCAAAGCACGGCAGCCAGCCCTCAGATGTCGACAAGTAAAAGACCATTTCCTCCTAGCCATGACAAAGGTAAGAGGTTGAATTTCTCCATCAGCAAGCTGTTGGCTACAGAGATGCTGCCTTTCCGCCTGCTGGACACAGAGGTTTTTCGAGACCTTATGTCCGTCGCAGTGCCCCAGTACCAGATGCCCAGTCGCCACTACTTCTCAAAGAAAGCTGTGCCTGCGCTGCACCAGCATGTCACACAAAACATCACTGCTTCCTTGAGAAACTCTGTGTGTGACAGGGTGCATTTCACCACAGACACTTGGATGAGTAGACATGGACAGGGGCGTTACATGCCGGTGACTGGGCACTGGGTAACTACGGCGACATCAGGAGAAGGGGCTGCTGTCCAAGTCTTGCCGTTGCCACGAGTTGCTCGTTGATCCTCTGTATCTAGAAGTTCCTCCACTGTTTCTGCCTCCTCAACCACCTCTCGGTCCTCCACCTGCACCTAAAGCCTGTCTGGAAATGCCACCCGCATTGTAACTGCGCAGAAGGAATCCTGCACACCTCCTCACTATGCTGTCACCAGGGCTCAACGGCATCAGGCAGTGTTTACATTGAAATGTCTGGGAAATGTGAGTCACACAGCTGAGGAGTTGTGGTCAGCTCTGGAGACCGAGTTCCATCAATGGTTGTCTCCACTTAACCTGCAGCCAGGGAAGGCTGTGTGCGACAATGCTGCAAACCTGGGTGCGGCCCTTTGCCGGGGCAATGTCACACACGTGCCTTGTATGGCTCACGTTTTGAACCTTGTTGTCCAGCAATTTTTATCCCACTATCCCGGACTAGATGGGCTTCTGCAGAGGGAACGGTTGCTGTGTGCTCACCTCCGCCATTCGCATCCCATAGCTCGATGACTTGCATCTCTACAGAAGTCGTTGGGCCTGCCAGTTCACCGACTGAAATGCGATGTGCCCACACGGTGGAATTCAACTCTGCACATGTTGCAGCGACTGTGGCAGCACCGATGAGCCCTGGTGCAATACGTTATGACGTACAGCCTGGGCCAACGAGATCAAGAGGTGGGGCAAATCACGCTGCAGGAGTGGTCTCATATCAGGGACCTATGCACCCTTCTGCACAGTTTTGAAATAGCAACAAAGATGTTTAGTGCTGACGATGCCATTATCAGCATGACCATTCCGGTGATTTACATGCTGGAGCACACCTTACACAGTATTCGGAGTCAGGTGGTGGAACAAGAGGAGGAGGAGGAGGAGGAACAGGAGGAGTCGTATGCAGAAGGGATCATATCTCCAAGGTTAAAAAGGTTGGCAGCACCAAGGCCGCTGGCATTGGAGGCTGGGGGAGAGGGGTTACCAAGGGCGCATGGTAGCAGCCAAACTGTTGAGGAAGGTGCAGGAGGCGCGGAAGAAGTGGATGATGAACTGGCGCTGGGCATGGAAGACTCATCAGATGAGGGAAACCTTGATAAAATTTCTGTTGTGCGAGGTTGGGGGGAGAGGGCAGATTCTCACCTCGCCACCACAAAGACAACAAGGACTTGGTCCTCCTGGATGCGCAAGACACATGAGTGCCTTCTTGCTGCACTACCTGCAACATGACCCTCGAATTGTCAGAATCGGAAGTAATGCCGACTACTGGGTTGCCACACTCTTAGATCCCCGGTACAAAAGCAAATTTGGTGAAATAATTCCTGCCATAGAAAGGGATTCACGCATGCAGGAGTATCAGAAGACTGTTACAGAATCTAACATCTGCTTTTCCACAAAACACCAGTGGTGCACGTAGCCAATCTCTGAGTTCTAACTTGCCAACCGTGGGACTATCGAGTCATCACTCAAACCGTAATAGCAACATCGTATCTGGTGGTAACAGCAATTTTTTCCAATTGTTTCAAGATTTTTTTAGACCATCCTTTGCAAGGCCACAGAAGACAAGAAGTCTGACACACAGCCAACGCCTAGAGAGGATGGTACAAGAGTATCTCCAAGTTAATATCGATGCCATGACTGTGGAACTGGACCCTTGCTCATTTTGGGCTTCCAATCTTGAAAAATGGCCTGAGCTCGCCACTCACGCCTTGGAGATCTTGTCGTGCCCCGCAGCCAGCGTTCTCTCTGAAAGTGTGTTCATGTTCAGCGCTGCTGGTGCTGTGCTAACAAATAAGCGCACACGGCTGTCCAGTGACAATGTAGACAGACTAACGTTCATCAAGATGAACAAATCCTGGATCCGCAAGGACTTTTCTACCCCTGTGTAATTTTGGGGAGACTAAAAGCTTGATGATTTTTGAAAATCACCTCACCAACCATATTAAAAAACTCTGGCAAAATTGATGCCACTTAAGTGGTGTCTGCGGCCGAATTTTTGGAAAAAATGGAGACTCTTTTATTTAGTCCCCTTGCTGAGTTTTACATGACATTGTCATCGTCAATTCCAGGTGGGTGGGGTCGTCTGCAGAGTTGTTTCCTCATACCATGGCCTGGGATTCAGAGGTCTGCTCCAAAGCTTCAGTGTCTGCTAGTCAGCAGAGTAGCCCAGCCACCCACCGCCTGTTTACCTAAGTACTCTTTTTAACGGCATCTAGTCTAGGAAATCGTTTTTGTTCCTAATAGTATTTTGTGCCACTCAGCAGAGTACCCCACCCATGAAGCAAGCTACACCGCCTGTTTACTTAAGTACTATTTTTTAACGGCATCTAGCCCAGGAAATCATTTTGGGCCTAGCAGAATTTGGTGCAACTCAGCAGCGTACCCCACCCATGAAGCAAGCTACACCGCCTGTTTGCCTATTATTTTGTAACCACATCTAGCCCAGGAAATCATTTTGGGCCTAGTAGAATTTAGTGATACTCAACAGCGTACCCCACCCATGAAGCAAGCTACACCACCTGTTTACCTAACTACTATTTTGTAACGGCATCTAGCCCAGGAAATACATTTGGGCCTAGTAGAATTTAGTGATAATCTGCAGCGTACCCCACCCATGAAGCAAACTTCACCGCCTGTTGATCTAATTACTAATTTTTAACTGCATCTAGCCCAGGAAATCGTATTGTTCCTAATAGCATTTTGTTCTACTCAGCAGCGTACCCCACCCATGAAGCAAGCTACACCGCCTGTTCACCTAAGTACTATTTTGTAATGGTATCTAGCCCAGAAATCCTTTTGGGCCTAATAGAATTTAGTGCTACTTAGCAGCATACCCCACTCATGAAGCAAGCTACACCGCCTGTTTACCTAACTACTATTTTGTAACGGCATCTAGACCAGTAAATCCATTTGGGCCTTGTAGAATTTAGTGATACTCAGCAGCGTACCCCACCCATGAAGCAAGCTAGACCGCTTGTTTACCTAAGTACTATTTTTTAACAGCATTTGGCCCAGGAAATCCTTTTGGGCCTAGTAGCAATTTCTGCTACTCAGCAGAGTACCCCACCCATGAAGCAAGCTACACCGCCTTCTTTCTTTCTCAATCTAACCACTCGACTCTGGGGTGTCCACTCTCCCTCCAGCTCTCTCCTTCTCACAGGTGGACTACCGCGTGTTTTCACACTGTGGCGAATCTTTTGGGCCCAGGCATAAGAAGTCACCGAGGTAATGGATAATATGTGCCACCTTACAAACGTCCATGACGACACATTCGAGGAAGCAAATAAACGCCTCAAATAGTGAGCAGGATATGGAGCACCCCATGGGCAAACAGCGATCTATGTAGTATGCTCCTTCACAGAAGCAGCCCAATGGGAGGACACTATTCGGAGGCACAGGTAGTAAACGGAATGCCCCTTCAATGTCTGTTTTGGCCATTAGGGTGCCCCTTACCAACTTCTTGACCCGCCTGATTGCTTTGTCAAAGGAGGTACAGTAAATAGTACTGTACTTGGTTCCACGTCAATGTTGTCGTTTACTGACCTGCCCCTTGGATATGACAAATGGTGAATTAGTCTGATTGTATTGGGTTCATTTTTTGGCACAACTCCTAACGGGGGTACCACTACATCTTCTAAGGAAAGTGTTCTGAATGGACCCGCGGCCATTCTACCTAAAGGTATTTACTTTTTTTGTCAAGACGTCTGGGTGTTGGTAGAGTGAGTTTAGATTTTTACTCCAGCCTTTCTTGATTTTAGAAGGGCATGACATGCCTATATCTGTGTCTCCTCCTCCTTTTACTCCTCCACCTCTTTTCTTTTCGCATGACTATATGTAGTTGTGACTTTTCCATGTTTGTTGTGTCTTCTGAGCAGTTTGTCAGCTTTTGGACACCTTTTAAGGTGTTTTCTATGTGTATTCTATGTGTTTGTATGTGTTTGTGTTTGCCTGCCATTGGTTTCAATGGGGTTCGACGGTGTTCGTCGAACGTTCGACGAATAGTTCGGCGAACATCTCCCTGTTCGATGAACCGAACAAAACCCAAACACTAGGGAGGTGGCTCAACACTAGAGCAGACCAACGCCTCCACCTGCTCTGTTGTCCAATCTTGGGGTTTGAGAAAAGTTTAGTCCACCATATAATAATAATAATAATTTTTATTTATATAGCGCCAACATATTCCGCAGCGCTTTACAAATTATAGAGGGGACTTGTACAGACAATAGACATTACAGCATAACAGAAATACAGTTCAAAACAGATACCAAGAGGAATGAGGGCCCTGCTCGCAAGCTTACAAACTATGAGGAAAAGGGGAGACACGAGAGGTGGATGGTAACAATTGCTTTAGTTATTCGGACCGGCCATAGTGTAAGGCCCAGGTGTTCATGTAAAGCTGCATGAACCAGTTAACTGCATAAGTATGTAGCAGTACAGACACAGAGTGTTAGGGCTAGCGGAACGCACCAAATAATGGGACAGATAGAGTATGGTGCGTTCGCAGCCCGGGGTCCACCGTGCAGAGATGGAACCTGCTGCCAAGTAATGACGGACTATATGGCGGTACTCATAAGTATACACACGTGGGTTAGACTTCACCCAGCGTGAAGGAAGCGATCCTGTTGCGTCACAGGATCGCGGTACCGCACATAGAGCGCGAACAAGTAGTCAGCGAACTCAACCCCAACTAGGATTGAAGTCCGATTAGACCCTTGCTGGCACAACACCGCAACTGGGTGTGTAAGGAAGCTAAATAACAATATTAGGGCACAAGAGTGCATGCGGTGCCGCACTGACGAACGCCACTAACCACCCAGGCTTGGGTAAGGAAAGCACAGAGGAAGTGCACGGCGCCGTACTGGCGGTCACAGCAACTGGACGCTGTAATGTGTGATTTGTGCTGTAGGATAAGTCGGGCACTAGATAGCAACCATACACCTTCCGCGAACAGTCATTCAATAGGGAAGGGGTATCCAAGGACGACTTGCACTCACAACAAACACACGTAAGCAAATGTACACTAGCGCATGGCCGTGCGGTCATGCGCAGTTTATATAGTTGCAGCACAGGAAGTGGCCACAGAAACTTTGCCCTTCCAAGACCTGCCAAGAGGACTAATGGAATGTGCTGCAGAGCCTGAGCACATGACCCTCGATCTCCAACGGGAGATCTTGCCCTGGGCATGCTCAGTGTGTGCAGACAAGGACTTAGTCCCAGAGAAGTCCGCTCGCTGCTGACCAGCACTGGCTTTAATGGCAGAAGCTGAAGAAGCAGCAGTAACTCTCTGTACAGAGTGAGACTGAGCAAGACGCTGGGACCGACGTCCCTGCTGAGCAGACTCCACTGCGGCTGGATAAGAATGGGAGACCACAGCGGAGATGGCTCGAGATTCCCCTTGTGCAGAAGCGGGAACTCGAGACCTAACATTACCCCCCTCCTAGGGCCCTCCCCCTCCTTGGGCCTCGCTATGCTCGAAGGCAGCAATGAGCTGTGGGGCCTGAATGTTTTCAGCAGGCTCCCAGGACCTGTCCTCTGGGCCATAACCCTTCCAATCCACCAGATAGAACTTTTTGCCGCGTACCACCTTGCACCCCAAAATAGCGTTCACCTCGTAATCGTCCGTAGACGAACCCGATGTCCCGGCAGATGACTCGGAAAACCGGGACATGTATACGGGTTTCAAGAGGGACACATGAAAGGTGTCGGTGATACCCAAGCGTGGAGGAAGAGCCAAACGGTAGACCACAGGATTAACCCGTTCGAGAACCTTGAAGGGACCCAAGTAGCGAGGAGCAAACTTAGTGGACTCAACTCGCAGCCTGATGTTACGGGCGGAGAGCCACACCAAGTCGCCAGGAGCAAAGGTCAGAGCGGGGCGCCGATGAACATCGGCGGAGGACCTCATTCTCTCCTTGGAGGCCCGAATGGCATCCTGCGTGCGGTCCCAAATGTCCCGTGCCTCCACAGCCCAGTCTGCCACCCTGGAGTCAGCAGAAGACACAGGAATGGGCACAGGAACACGCGGATGCTGGCCGTAATTTAGGAGGAATGGAGTCTGACCGGTGGAGTCGGCTACGGCATTAAGTGCAAATTCTGCCCACGGTAGCAAGGATGCCCAGTCATCCTGCCTGGCAGAAACAAAATGTCATAAATATGTGACCAAGGTCTGGTTGGCCCTCTCTACCAACCCATTCGTCTCGGGATGATATGCCGAAGAGAGATTCAACTCAATACTGAGCAGACGACAAAGCTCTCTCCAGAATCGAGACGCAAACTGGGGACCCCGGTCACTAACAATTTTGTCTGGCATACCGTGTAGGCGAAAGATATGCTTGACGAACAAGACAGCCAACGCCCGTGCAGAAGGTAGCCGTGGAAGAGGCACCAAGTGCACCATTTTGGAAAAATGGTCGGTGATCACCCAGATAATGGTGCAGTTACGAGACTTGGGTAAGCCCACCACAAAGTCCATCCCGACCATCTCCCAGGGCCTGTCCGCCACCGGCCACATTGCCGAGGAGTCTTGTTCTTGGCGCAAGAGACACACGCCCGAACATACTCTGCGACATCACGAACCATATGCGGCCACCAGTATGTCCTCGCAAGTAACTCAGATGTCCTTTTGGTACCAAAATGTCCACCCACCCTGGACGAGTGTGCCCAAGAGAGAACCTCCGGTCGCAAACTGGATGGAACAAAAGTCTTGCCCGGGGGCACAGACTCTAGCGAAACCGGGGCCACAGTTCTCAAGCTCTCGGTGGGGACAATAAGCCGAGACTCCTCCTCCTCCTCCGCAGATGACACAACGGAGCGAGAGAGAGCATCGGCCCGAATGTTCTTCTCCCCAGAAAGAAAATGGAGGGTGAAATGAAACCGGGAGAAGAATAAGGACCATCTGGCCTGGCGAGAATTCAACCGCTGGGCTGTCTGCAGGTACACCAAATTTTTATGGTCTGTGAAGACTTGGAAGGGAAAACGTGCTCCCTCCAAGAGATGTCTCCACTCCGAGAAAGCCAACTTCATGGCTAGCAACTCCCTGTCCCCGATGGAATAATTCCTCTCTGCTGGTGAGAAGGTCTTGGAGAAAAAGAAGCAAGGATGCTTCCGACCTTGAGCATCCTTTTGGAAGAGGACTGCTCCAGCACCAACAGAAGAGGCATCCACCTCCATGATAAATGGCTTATCTACATCGGGGCGATGTAGGATGGGAGCGCTAGCGAAGTGTGACTTTATAGAGTTAAAGGCCTTGGAGACCTCCTCAGACCACAATTTGGGATTCGCCCCCTTCTTGGTGAGGGCAACCAAGGGAGCTACCAAAGTTGAGAAGTGCGGAATGAACTGGCGATAATAATTAATGAACCCCATAAAGCGCTGCACCGCTTTGAGAGAATGGGGTTCCTGCCAGTCCATCACAGCCTGTAGTTTGGCAGGATCCATAGCCAATCCCTGGGCAGAGATGATGTAGCCTAGGAAATGTTAGGACTCCTGCTCAAACATACACTTCTCCAACTTGGCATAGAGGGAGTTTGCCCGTAGGAGGTCGAAGACTTTGCAAACATCTCTCCGGTGGGAGTCAATATCTGGAGAGTAGATGAGAATATCATCCAGATAGACTACGACCGAGGTGGAAAGCATATCCCGGAAGATATCGTTCACAAAGTCTTGGAAAACGGCTGGGGCATTACAGAGCCCGAAGGGCATCACCAGATATTCATAGTGCCCCTCCCTGGTGTTAAAAGCCGTCTTCCATTCGTCCCCCTCACGGATGCGAATCAGGTTGTAAGCACCCCGCAGATCTAGTTTAGTAAATACCCTTGCTCCCCGAAGCCTATCGAAGAGCTCGGATATCAAGGGCAAAGGATACTTATTTTTAACGGTGATGGCGTTAAGACCCCTGTAGTCTATGCATGGACGTAGTTCCCCATTCTTCTTCTGCACGAAGAAGAACCCTGCCCCAGCAGGGGACACTGACTTCCTAATGAATCCTCTTGCCAGATTTTCCTGGATGTACTGTGACATGGCCTCCGTCTCCGGGAGAGATAGCGGATAGACTCGACCCCAGGGAGGCTCAGCACCAGGCAAGAGATCAATAGGACAGTCATAGGAGCGATGGGGCGGAAGAATCTCCGCCGCCTTTTTGGAGAACATGTCTGCATAAGACCAATACTGCTTTGGGAGAGAGGAAAGATCTGCGGGTACCTCTGTAGTAGCAACCTGAACGCACTCCCTCTGACACCTACCCCCACAAGATTCGCCCCATCCCAGGATTCTGCCAGAGGACCACTCGATATGAGGAGAGTGGTACCGTAACCAAGGTATTCACAACAGGACCTCATCAATTCCCTCAGGAATGACGAGCAGAGATATAATCTCCTGATGAGATGGCAACATGGACAGAGTAAAAGGGATGGTCTGGTGTGTTATCTGTGAGGGCAGTGTCGACCCATTCACCACTCGTACCGTTACTGGTTGAGCTAGCATAACCAGGGGTATTGCATGACGTTGGGCGAAGGCAGAAGACATAAAATTGCCCTCCGCCCCAGAATCCACGCAGAGCTCTACCGAGTGGGAGAATGAGCCTATAGTAATTGTCCCCTTAAAGGACAATTTAGAGGCAAACATCGCCGTGTCTAGTGTACCTATACCTACTACCACTAGAAGCTGACGTTTCCTCGACCGCTGAGAACATCTGGTGGCTAGATGTCCAGACTGCTGGCAAACATGACAGACCTTGAGTGCACAAGCGGTCCGGGACTTAGATCCCGCTTGTGACACTTCCCTGGCCTCATGTGACTCAGGAACCAGGACCGGAGATTCCAGAGGTTTGGCGAAGGTAGGAGCCAGCCGAAACCTCTGCCTACACTGGGCTCGCTCTAACCTCCGCTCGTTAAAATGGAGGTCAATTCGAATGGAGACAGTTATTAACTCCTCCAGTGTGGCAGGAATCTCCCTAGTGGCCAGAGCGTCCTTAACGTGGTCAGCCAGGACCCTCCAAAATATGGGGATAAGCGCTTTATCCGACCAATCCAGCTCAGAAGCTAAAGTGCGGAATTGGATGGCAAAATGACTGACCAAGGACTCACCCTGAGTTAATGCCAGCAGTTGGAGCGCAGTATCATGGGTGACTTGAGGTCCTAAAAAGACCTGTTTCAGAGTGCTCAGAAACAGCGGAGCACTCTGCACCACATGATCGCCACGCTCCCACAGCGGCGTAGCCCATTCCAACGCCCTGTCCGACAAGAGAGACACTATAAATCCCACCTTAGCCCGCTCTGTGGGAAAACGTGCAGCCAGGAGCTCGAGGTGAATAGAGCACTGACTCACAAATCCCCTACAAAATTTGCTATCACCAGAAAATTTTTCTGGCAGCGGGAGGCGAGAAAATGTCGGAGCAGGGGTGGCAATGGACAGGGTTGCTGCAGCCACGCTAGCAGCCTGTACAGCAACTGCGGTAACATCCACAGCTGAGGTTGCGCTCTCAAGAGCCGCCAACCTACCCTCCAGCTGCTGGATATACCGCAAGGATTGCTGTTTGTCCGTCATTACTAGCCAGACCCTGGTGCTAGTGTAATGTTAGGGCTAGCGGAACGCACCAAATAATGAGACAGATAGAGTATGGTGCGTTCGCAGCCCGGGGTCCACCGTGCAGAGATGGAACCTGCTGCCAAGTAATGACGGACTATATGGAGGTACTCATAAGTATACACACGTGGGTTAAACTTAACCCAACGTGAAGGAAGCGATCCTGTTGCGTCACAGGATCGCGGTACCGCACATAGAGCGCGAACAAGTAGTCAGCGAACTCAACCCCAACTAGGATTGAAGTCCGATTAGACCCTTGCTGGCACAACACCGCAACTGGGTGTGTAAGGAAGCTAAATAACAATATTAGGACACAAGAGTGCATGCGGTGCCGCACTGACGAACGCCACTAACCACCCAGGCTTGGGTAAGGAAAGCACAGAGGAAGTGCACGGCGCCGTACTGGCGGTCACAGCAACTGGACGCTGTAATGTGTGATTTGTGCTGTAGGATAAGTCGGGCGCTAGATAGCAACCATACACCTTCCGCGAACAGTCATTCAATAGGGAAGGGGTATCCAAGGACGACTTGCACTCACAACAAACACACGTAAGCAAATGTACACTAGCGCATGGCCGTGCGGTCATGCGCAGTTTATATAGTTGCAGCACAGGAAGTGGCCACAGAAACTTTGCCCTTCCAAGACCTGCCAAGAGGACTAATGGAATGTGCTGCAGAGCCTGAGCACATGACCCTCGATCTCCAACGGGAGATCTTGCCCTGGGCATGCTCAGTGTGTGCAGACAAGGACTTAGTCCCAGAGAAGTCCGCTCGCTGCTGACCAGCACTGGCTTTAATGGCAGAAGCTGAAGAAGCAGCAGTAACTCTCTGTACAGAGTGAGACTGAGCAAGACGCTGGGACCGACGTCCCTGCTGAGCAGACTCCACTGCGGTTGCATAAGAATGGGAGACCGCAGCGGAGATTCCCCCTGTGCAGAAGCGGGAACTTGAGACCTAACACAGAGGGCTATTAACTGCATAAAGTGAATGAGAACATGATGCGAGGAACCTGATTTTTTTTTTTTAAATAGACCACACAGGGATCATATGAAAGAGCAGCAGCAACAGTGGTGTCTGACTGCTGGATCCAGGTTTCAGTAGGAGCCAGAAAAACAGGATACATGTAAATCTGTTCCATTCCTTGTTGAACATTGTTTAATTACTTTTCGGTTTAGCTAGTTGAGTTATGTTTCCCACAGGACTATCTCCATTATCAATGTAAAGCTCTGCAATCATGACCTTTGCTTTGAATGAGTTCTGTATAATCCTAACAAGCACTTTTCTCTGGAATACGTGAAAACTAAATACAGGGTGTCTCAACCAGACATGTTTTCTCTAATATTGTTTATTTGCATTGTAAATGCATTTTTTTCTATTAATGAGTATTAAAGTTTCCTTTTTTTTGCTGATGTTGAACGTTTCTTTTTCTATTTAAATTTGTCTTCATGGCTATACTTCTCACATATCCCAACTTGTGATTTTTGTTTTATTTTATGAAACTAGATTTGCTTTAGGCTTTTTAGATTAATAATTTTATTGCTTGAGATGCTATTTTCTGTGCTTTTGAAGTTATTTATTGAACCCTAGAGCTTTGAAAAACTATGTTTATCCCCCTCCCCAAATTCTTGCTTCCAATTGTGTGCACCATAGGGCATGTTTTGGTAGCGGGGGCGTTTGTTGACTTCTGAAGTAACTTTTTTATACAAACATTTTTAATGCATTTCCTGTACTGAAGCTAGAAAATATAACCTAGAAGTTGCTATTTAATGTCATTAGTCCTGATTAATACATAGAATTATGATGAAAATTTAGAGGTGTTTTAGCAACAGCAAACCTCAGGAGTACACAACTACCGATCCTACGGGCTTTCTGCTTGCCAGGGGATGTTGCACTCCTGATTGATTGACAATAGCGACTAGCGAATTCCACTGTCCCAAACTGTGGACTCTCTGATGTTGCAAATAGAATCAGAGCAATAAACCTGTCACACCTTCAGATCAGTGATTACAAGCTCTATAGCAAAGAACTATACTCAACTATACTGAACATTTCCAGATAGTTCTGAAGTGCCATTGTGAGTTAAGCCTTGATGTAGATATTATTAAATAAATACCTTGCCCCAATTCTAACCTGTACACCTACAACCCGTGAGTATGCTGCAATGCTAAATCCATCTATTAGGCTTTTTGCAGCAAGCAACAGGCCTATGACCCTTACGTATTAGTTGCCATCCTTGATTGCTGGTTTAGCCTATGCATATACTCTTCTGCCTGCCTGTATTTGATCTTGTCTTTGTTGCCTTTACTCTGACTTTTGTACAACTTCTTGGATTTACCCCTATCTGTTTGTTTCCCCATTTGATTGGTACTGTAGCTCTGATTTCTGACTGCTTTATGGATTTGTGCGGAATTGGATGGCAAAATGACTGACCAAGGACTCACCCTGAGTTAATGCCAGCAGTTGGAGCGCAGTATCATGGGTGACTTGAGGTCCTAAAAAGACCTGTTTCAGAGTGCTCAGAAACAGCGGAGCACTCTGCACCACATGATCGCCACGCTCCCACAGCGGCGTAGCCCATTCCAACGCCCTGTCCGACAAGAGAGACACTATAAATCCCACCTTAGCCCGCTCTGTGGGAAAACGTGCAGCCAGGAGCTCGAGGTGAATAGAGCACTGACTCACAAATCCCCTACAAAATTTGCTATCACCAGAAAATTTTTCTGGCAGCGGGAGGCGAGAAAATGTCGGAGCAGGGGTGGCAATGGACAGGGTTGCTGCAGCCACGCTAGCAGCCTGTACAGCAACTGCGGTAACATCCACAGCTGAGGTTGCGCTCTCAAGAGCCGCCAACCTACCCTCCAGCTGCTGGATATACCGCAAGGATTGCTGTTTGTCCGTCATTACTAGCCAGACCCTGGTGCTAGTGTAATGTTAGGGCTAGCGGAACGCACCAAATAATGAGACAGATAGAGTATGGTGCGTTCGCAGCCCGGGGTCCACCGTGCAGAGATGGAACCTGCTGCCAAGTAATGACGGACTATATGGAGGTACTCATAAGTATACACACGTGGGTTAAACTTAACCCAACGTGAAGGAAGCGATCCTGTTGCGTCACAGGATCGCGGTACCGCACATAGAGCGCGAACAAGTAGTCAGCGAACTCAACCCCAACTAGGATTGAAGTCCGATTAGACCCTTGCTGGCACAACACCGCAACTGGGTGTGTAAGGAAGCTAAATAACAATATTAGGACACAAGAGTGCATGCGGTGCCGCACTGACGAACGCCACTAACCACCCAGGCTTGGGTAAGGAAAGCACAGAGGAAGTGCACGGCGCCGTACTGGCGGTCACAGCAACTGGACGCTGTAATGTGTGATTTGTGCTGTAGGATAAGTCGGGCGCTAGATAGCAACCATACACCTTCCGCGAACAGTCATTCAATAGGGAAGGGGTATCCAAGGACGACTTGCACTCACAACAAACACACGTAAGCAAATGTACACTAGCGCATGGCCGTGCGGTCATGCGCAGTTTATATAGTTGCAGCACAGGAAGTGGCCACAGAAACTTTGCCCTTCCAAGACCTGCCAAGAGGACTAATGGAATGTGCTGCAGAGCCTGAGCACATGACCCTCGATCTCCAACGGGAGATCTTGCCCTGGGCATGCTCAGTGTGTGCAGACAAGGACTTAGTCCCAGAGAAGTCCGCTCGCTGCTGACCAGCACTGGCTTTAATGGCAGAAGCTGAAGAAGCAGCAGTAACTCTCTGTACAGAGTGAGACTGAGCAAGACGCTGGGACCGACGTCCCTGCTGAGCAGACTCCACTGCGGTTGCATAAGAATGGGAGACCGCAGCGGAGATTCCCCCTGTGCAGAAGCGGGAACTTGAGACCTAACACAGAGGGCTATTAACTGCATAAAGTGAATGAGAACATGATGCGAGGAACCTGATTTTTTTTTTTTAAATAGACCACACAGGGATCATATGAAAGAGCAGCAGCAACAGTGGTGTCTGACTGCTGGATCCAGGTTTCAGTAGGAGCCAGAAAAACAGGATACATGTAAATCTGTTCCATTCCTTGTTGAACATTGTTTAATTACTTTTCGGTTTAGCTAGTTGAGTTATGTTTCCCACAGGACTATCTCCATTATCAATGTAAAGCTCTGCAATCATGACCTTTGCTTTGAATGAGTTCTGTATAATCCTAACAAGCACTTTTCTCTGGAATACGTGAAAACTAAATACAGGGTGTCTCAACCAGACATGTTTTCTCTAATATTGTTTATTTGCATTGTAAATGCATTTTTTTCTATTAATGAGTATTAAAGTTTCCTTTTTTTTGCTGATGTTGAACGTTTCTTTTTCTATTTAAATTTGTCTTCATGGCTATACTTCTCACATATCCCAACTTGTGATTTTTGTTTTATTTTATGAAACTAGATTTGCTTTAGGCTTTTTAGATTAATAATTTTATTGCTTGAGATGCTATTTTCTGTGCTTTTGAAGTTATTTATTGAACCCTAGAGCTTTGAAAAACTATGTTTATCCCCCTCCCCAAATTCTTGCTTCCAATTGTGTGCACCATAGGGCATGTTTTGGTAGCGGGGGCGTTTGTTGACTTCTGAAGTAACTTTTTTATACAAACATTTTTAATGCATTTCCTGTACTGAAGCTAGAAAATATAACCTAGAAGTTGCTATTTAATGTCATTAGTCCTGATTAATACATAGAATTATGATGAAAATTTAGAGGTGTTTTAGCAACAGCAAACCTCAGGAGTACACAACTACCGATCCTACGGGCTTTCTGCTTGCCAGGGGATGTTGCACTCCTGATTGATTGACAATAGCGACTAGCGAATTCCACTGTCCCAAACTGTGGACTCTCTGATGTTGCAAATAGAATCAGAGCAATAAACCTGTCACACCTTCAGATCAGTGATTACAAGCTCTATAGCAAAGAACTATACTCAACTATACTGAACATTTCCAGATAGTTCTGAAGTGCCATTGTGAGTTAAGCCTTGATGTAGATATTATTAAATAAATACCTTGCCCCAATTCTAACCTGTACACCTACAACCCGTGAGTATGCTGCAATGCTAAATCCATCTATTAGGCTTTTTGCAGCAAGCAACAGGCCTATGACCCTTACGTATTAGTTGCCATCCTTGATTGCTGGTTTAGCCTATGCATATACTCTTCTGCCTGCCTGTATTTGATCTTGTCTTTGTTGCCTTTACTCTGACTTTTGTACAACTTCTTGGATTTACCCCTATCTGTTTGTTTCCCCATTTGATTGGTACTGTAGCTCTGATTTCTGACTGCTTTATGGATTTGTCTTTCTCTGATTTTTCCTCTCTGAAAACCCAAAGACCCTATCATCTTCTTGCTGTAGCTTTACTTGACAGTCTTTCCCAGGTTTTCTTTAAGGACTTGGATGCATATTCACAACTACCTCTTCACCTTAGGAATTGGTTCCTTTTTTGTTGACTAACAGCCTCTGCTGGATAATATATACTTCAGCTTCAGACTTATCCTGGAATCAAAAAGCATAGTACATAGCATTCTGAGAATGGATAGCTGAGTATATAAAAAATGAGTGGGCTTAATATAGTCTGATCAGAATGCTAAACTAAGAACCTCATGTTCAATTTTTTAAACTTCTGCCTAGTGGCGTTAGATCAATGTATGATTTTTCGAATGTGATGTCCATGTCTTTTTTCCACAGTCCTATCATATAAAAGATTATCTGGCAAGGCAAGATACACACTCTTAACTGTGTGACAATATCATTCTAGCTATTTGGGTGAACATTCACTTTATGGTGTGGGCTTTGAACAGGGAACATTATGCTCACTTTCAACATCTGGCTCTTTAATTAGCAAGTCCTTGACCCTAGAGAAAAGCAACTTTATTTGGGTGAATTCAATTTTCCTCAAATTTACGGAAATTCAAATTCTATGGAGCACAGATATTAATTGCAATTAGCTCCATACAAATTCTGCAAAACAGCAGCTAGCTGATACCATCATGAACCATAGAGGTGCATGAAAAAAATTATTATAAAAATACCTCAGTACTCACCTGTTCCATTGCCCCTACAGACCAGTCTTCTCCACCTGTTTTTTACTCCTTCGCCCATTATGCATTCTCCTTGGCTTCCTCGCCCCAGACATCTTATGTCTCTTCCATGCCTCTGATATCACTGCAATGGAGGGCCTACAGTAAAGAGGCTGAACACAATGGTGGATTTGATCATCTCTACTTGACATCTTCTGCCAATGTGAGCCTTACCACTTTGTTTACAGCTGAAAATAAAAATGGTCATCTATGCTTAAATTTTACTATTTGTTCTCCAAGACCGGGAAACTCTCTAGCCTAAGCATGAAAGGAGAAATCACTTAAAAGAAACTTGTCACATAAAAAGTGCTATTAACCTGCAGATATGGGGCTAATGTACAGGTTAATAGCATTCTAAACTTGCCCAGTTCCTGCACTTAACCCCTTAAGGGTGGTTTGCATGTTAATGAACTGGCCAATTTTTACAATTCTGACCACTGTCCCTTTATGAGGTAATAACTCTGGAATGTTTCCATAAATCCTGGTGATTCTGACATTGTTTTCTCGTGACATATTGTACTTCACGTTAGTGGTAACATTTATTTGATATAATTTGAGTTTATTTGTGGAAAAAAAATGGAAATTTGGCGAAAATTTTGAAAATGTTGCAATTATTCAACTTTGAATTTTCACGCCCTAAAATCACAGAGATATGTCACACAAAATACTTAATAAGTAACATTTCCCTCATGTCTAATTTACATCTGCACAATTTTGGAACCAAAATTTTTTTTGTGTTAGGAAGTTATAAGGGTTAAAAGTTGACCAGTGATTTCTCATTTTTACAACACCATTTTTTTTTTAAGGGACCACATCACATTTGAAGTCACTTTGATGAGTCTATATGATAGAAAATACCAAAAATTGACACCATTCTAAAAACTGCACCCCTGAAGGTGCTCAAAACGACATTCAAAAAGTTTATTAACCCTTCAGGTGTTTCACAGGAACTTTTGGAGTGTTTAAAAAAAATAAACATTTCACTTTTTTTCGCTAAAAATGTATTTGTTTTATTTTACCAAGGGTAACAGGAGAAATTGGACCCCAAAAGTTGTTGTACAATTTGTCCTGAGTACGATGATACCCCATATGTGGGGAGTAAACTGCTGTTCGGGCACATGGCAGAGCTCGTAAGGGAAGGAGCGCCGTTTGACTTTTCAATGCAAAACTGGCTGGAATTGAGATCGGATGCCACGTCGTGTTTGCAGAGCCCCTGATGTGCCTAAACAGTGAAAACCCCCACAACTGACACCATTTTGGAAAGTAGACCCCCTAAGGAACTTATTTAGATGTGTGGTGAGCACTTTAAATCCACAAGTGCTTCACAGAAGTTTACAATGTAGAGCCGTGAAAATAAAAAAATCATTTTTTTCACACAAAAATGATTTTTTTTAGCCCCCCCCAAATTTATTTAATTTTCCGGAGGGAAATGTAACGCCCGCCAGGGCTGTGGGGTACTCAGTACTGGGTCTGTTACTTAAGGGGACTTGTCATGGCAGCGGTGACCCAGTCTGTGGCCCTGGGCGCCCATGTTAAAGGGATAGTATTTAAAGGGATTTGTAAAACAATAAATGTTCGTGATGCCAATTGTGGTATTCGGTCAGGGATGACCAACAGTGCTTAAAGAGGTCCTCTGGGGCAATGTTATGGCAGCCAGATGGTATAACTTCCCACAGGTGAAGTAAGTCCCCAGGGCTCCCGGTGAATAGATGGAGGATGGTGCATGGTGCAGTAAAGAACGAAAAACACAGTTGTGCAGTCTTTTTACCTGGTTTACTGTTGGTAGCAGGTAGCCACAGTCCAGGGCACCAGATCACAGGAACAGACAGGGTCTGGCCAGCTAGGAAGCGAGTTCAGAGTCCAGCTTTATCAGGTGGAGTTAAAAGCCTTCCTTCTAGCGCTGTGTTGTTATTGTCCCTTACTGCCTATGGCTTTGTAGCAAGGTCCTCTCAGTTATCTCTGTCCTTTGTGTAAATGGGACACAAACCCGTATGACAGGTGACTTGAGCCTTTTTACAGGGTCTCTATCACGACCCGGGCTCTATGTGTCACTGTGTCTCCTGGGTGTTAGGGTGAACAGGTGATGTATAATCCAGCTGTCCTGCCAGTTTCTGCTATGTGTCTTAGAGTCCCACAAAAGCCTTGGTCTCTGGCTACTGGTGTCTGCGCTCATTTATCCCAGTCCCAGCTATTCTCTCCTGTTGCCACACTCCTGTGCTTTGCCCTCTGGAACATTAGCTAAAGGCTGTTCTTCCTTCTGTATCTCGCTATCTAGGAGCTCCAGCACCTCAGGATGTATGGCCCCTCACCCGTCCTTCTGCCTCAGACTGCTCCAGCCTGCTGTCTGGTACCAACTGACTAAATCTTCCCAACTGCCTAGCAACTTACTCCTCATCCTGACCAGAGAGAGCAGCTCCCCTGAAGTTGTAGAGCTCCCCCTTCTGGCCTGGAGTTAGAACGGTGTTGTATGTGCTAATTACCTGTTAAGAGGAATCTTCCATCGCTTCCAAGCGTGACATCACTCTCCCCATGTTGAAAGCAATGCCACTGTGACAACCAGGACCCTGGGATGTCACAGTAACAGGAGAAATTGGGTCGCAAAAGTTGTTTTCAAATTTGTCCTGAGTACGCTGATACCCCATAGGTGGGGGTAAACCACTGTTTGGGCACACGGCAGAGCTCGGAAAGGAAGGAGCACCATTTTTCCTTTTTCAATGCAGAATTGGCTGGAATTGAGAACGGACGCGATGTCGTGTTTGATGAGCCCCTGATGTGCCTAAACTGTGGAAACCCCCCAATTCTAACTCCAACCCTAACCCGAACACACCCTAACCCTAATCCCAACTATAACCATAACCTTAACCATACCCCTAACCCAAACATGCCCCTAACCCTAATCCCAACCCTAACCACACCACTAACCCCAACACACACCTAACCCCAACACATCCCTAACTGCAATCCCAACCCTAAACATAAGCCTAACCACACCCTTAACCATGACACACCCCGACCTGGACCCGTGGAAGCGCACAGGCTTGAAACGGCCGTTGTCCTCTCCTCACTCCCCGCACCGCTACCCTCTACCCGCCGCCTCTCCTTACCATGTCTGTTTCATTTTTTGGATGAATAAAGGACATTGATTTGCAGCAAAACCTGGGTGAGTGCCACATCTATTTCTTCTATTTTTGATATGTGCTTTTTACTGTGGAGCACCACCCGCATATTGCTGGATGTACACGTGCTATACGAGTCTTGACAAGGATCCAACGTCTACCAGTGAACCGTTTGCTGCGAGATCGCCTAGTGCCGTTCATACCTTCTACTTTGTCTACGTTGCATGACACACCCCTAACCCTAATCCCAACTCTAACTCCAATTGTAAATGTAATCCATACCCTAACCCTAACTTTAGCCCCAACCCTAACCCTAACTTAAGCCCCAACCCTAACCCTAACTTTAGCCCTAACCCTAATGGGAAAATGGAAATAAATAAATTTTTTTATTTTATTATTTTTCCCTAACTAAGGGGGTAATAAAGGGGGGCTTGAGATACTATTTATAGCGGGTTTTTATAGTGGGTTTTTAATGTTTGGCAGCTGTCACACACTAAGAGATGCTTTTTATTGCAAAAAATAGTTTTTGCATCACTACATTTTGAGAGCTACAATTTTTCCATATTTTGGCCCACCGAGTCATGTGAGGTCTTATTTTTTGTGTGACGAGTTGATGTTTTTATTGATACCATTTTTGGGCACATGACATTGTTTTGATTTCTTATTATTACGATTTTTGTGAGGCAGAATGAACAAAAAAAAGCAATTCATGAATTTCTTTTAGGTGGGGCGTTTATACCGTTCCGCTTGTGGTAAAATTGATAAAGCAGTTTTATTCCTCGGATCAGTATGATTACAGCGATTCCTCATTTATATAATTTTTTTATGTTTTGGCACTTTTATACAATAAAAACTATTTTATATTAAAAATAATTATTTTTGCATTGCTTTATTCTGAGGGCTATAACGTTTTTATTTTTTCACTAATGATGCTGTATGGTGGCTTGTTTTTTGTGAGACAAGATCATGTATTCAGTGGTACCATGTTAATTTGTATCCGTCTTTTTGATTGCGTGTTATTCCACTTTTTGTTCGGAGGTATGATGAAAAAGCATTGTTTTTTGCTTTGTTTTTTTTTTTTACGGTGTTCACTGAAGGGGTTAACTAGTGGGACAGTTTTATAGGTCGGGTCGTTACGGACTCGGCGATACTAAATATGTGTACTTTTATTGTTTTTTTTTTATTTACATAAATGTATTTATTAGAACAATATTTATTATTTTCTTTATTTAGGAATTTAAAAATAAATATTTGTACACATTATACTATTTTTTTATTACTTTTTTACATTATCCCAGGGTGGGACATCAATGTATAAAGTCAGATCGCTGATCTGACACTTTGCAGAGCACTGTGTCAGATCAGTGATCTGACAGGCAGTGAAAGGAGGCTTCTCAGGTCCCTGCACTCAGCAGGCACTGAGAAGCCACCTCCCTGCAGGATCCAGAAGGACCCCGAGACCCTCGGAGCAACGTAATCACATTGCATTGTTCTGAGGGTCTCAGGGAAGCACACAGAGAGCCCCCTCCCTGCGTGATGCTACTCTATGCCACCGCAACGCTGCAATCTTGTTTGATCGCAGGGTTCTAGGGGGTTAAAGTCCTGGGAGTGGTGTTGGCGCAGTTACAGTCACTGCTCTAAGTATGGAGAGTGGAGGCTGTAACAGTGGCCCCTGCACTGACAGCCGATCCTAATGATGAGTGAGCTGTCAGTCAGCAACAGGGTTGTCATTACAGACACTGTTCACTATACACAGAGTGGTGGCTGAAATTGTGACGGGCGGCACCACCTCGCCAAATGCTTCCAGGAGGAATAAAGTTAATTTCCCCCCGACAGCAGAGCTCTCAATGCGGGCACCAGGCCGGTTCAGAACGCTATAAGATTAACCACATATCTTCAGGTTAATAGCATTATTTCATGTGTCAGGTTTTCTTTAAGAATTGATGTACTTTTCTTCCAAGGGAAGGATTATTTTTCTTGTGTTCCACATTGCTTTAAAAATCACCTCTAGTGCTAAAGCTTTCAAAGACTCTGCAGCTGCCAAAAACTTATTGGAATATGATTTGGCCCCAAAGTTGCAGGCTAGCTAATCTAAAATCTGTGAAGATTAGTGTAATTTTATGTGTTCTCTAAAAAAAGATATCAATATTCTGCCCAGGCAAAAATGGACTAATGTTTACCTTATTTTATTACCAATGAGAAAGGTTATTTTAACATTTATGCCAGAAAACTTACAGCAGGTCTTCTATAGAAAGCCTTGTATTCAGCAGAACAGAATTGTAATTTGTGAGGAATATATAAAGATTTTTGAGGCCTTGCATAGATCATAGAAGTCTAAGCAATAAAGGCCCCCGTATTATTTAAAGTAATCTAAACCCACCAATAAAATCAGTGTGACTAATTTATATGGGGTCTACCAACACTTTCCTTAAGGCCAGAGTTACTCTAGCGAGGAATACGGACGAGTGCTACATGAAAAAAAATTGCATAGCACCCGTATTAATCTATGGGGCAGCTCACATCACCTTTTTTTTTTCTCAGCTGTATTACACGTGCTAGTGAAAAAAATCGTGAGTGCTGTCCGATTTTTACGTACCGGTGTCCTTTGAAAAGCCAGCAATTCATATGCGGCTGCTGTAAAAATCACACTGACATGTTAGAATAGAATAGATAGAATACATATATACACATAGAATAGGTGTGTGTGTATATATATATATATATATATATACAGTATATATATATATATATATATATATATATACAGTATATATATATATATATATATATACACACACTGCTCAAAATAATGAAGGGAATACTAAAATCCCACATCCTAGATATCATCCTAATCTTTATTCATTACATAGTGGAATATTTTGAGAACAATGAAACCTAAAAATTATCAATGTAAATCACAACTAATATCCCATAGAGGTCTGGAGTTGGAATGATGCTCCAAATCAGTGGAAAATTAAGTTACAGACTGATCCAACTTCAGTGGAAATGCCTCAAGACAAGGAAATCATGCTCAGTAATTTGTGTGGCCTCCACTTGCCTGTATGATCTCCCTACAATGCCTGGGCATGCTCCTGATGAGGTGACGGATGGTCTCCTGAGGGAACTACTCTCAAACCTGGACTAAAGCATCCGCCAACTCCAAGACAGTCTGTGGTGCAATATGATGTTGGTGAATGGTGCGAGACATGATGTGCCAGATGTTTTCAATCAGACTCAGGTCTGGGGAATGGATGGTATACTAGCTAGGAGGATACCCCTGTATTAAAACTTAGCTTTTAATAATAAACACATAAAACTATTAACTCAACCGATGCAAACCCAAAAACAAGTGTTCATGTGAACCAGTGCTCAAACAATAAAATTGGTTGGATCTCACCAATGGTAGCAAAGCAGAATACCTCTCCGATATTAGCAGACGTATGGTCACCATAGATAACCTCCCAGTATCTTTAACTGGAGGTCCATAGTCCAAGTATAGGGATAAGGGCTGGGTGTGGGGTAATATCTCTCTTCCCTGTAAAACCCGTTCAAGCTCCTGTCCTGACAAGGACAGGCCCCAAGTGGTCCCTATCTATGGACTTCACCAAAACATGGACTGTGGCGTATTTCTCCCAACGCGTTTCATAACTAGTAGTGGAGACTCATCAGGGGAGCAGATATGCCAGTAAAAAACTGGCCAATAATCAAATGAAGGTGCAATAACAGTCCTTCTCAAAGCTGGGACCTGCAGTGGCTAGGTACCCATGCTGACGTCTGTGTCCATGGTAGTATCCTTACCCCCACTCACTGGATACGCTCTTAAATAGCCGGTACATTAAGACCTGCCCCAATGTCTGTGAGTGATTGGTTAACCCCCTAACATATAACCATATAGGATACCACACATGGTAACACACATGGGAGGGGGTTGGTATAGAAATCAGTATACTCACAGATGGCGCCGATATTGGGTGTGCCCTCCCACGCATGTGTGAATGGCCAGCGCTCCATACCGAAACGCTCCCCAACTGGAAGTACCGCCGCCATCTTGCATGCGTACCTTCCGGTAGGGAGCGGTGTCACCATGCCGCTTCTGCTAGCGGCTTGCGTTCCAGACAGTGGAGCACTAGTCTACCGGAAGTGCGGCCACCATATTGTGGATGTCACTCCGCCCCTACTGTGCGCTCAAGGCGGACACCTGCCTGCCGGACAGTGTGAATCCTGGTACATGCATATTATTGTGCCGCCCCCATGCTAAGCCACATATTTAATAGGGATGCTGCAAAACAAAGGATAATAATGAGTACTATGTACTACACCGGTGGCGCTAGTACCCTGTTATAAAGAATATGAACACAAAAATATATACGCAGCTTATGAATATATAGCAAAGTGTGGAGTTGCATGAACTATGTTAAGAGGAAGACAGGTAGGTTCCCCCTAAATGTCACAATCAACTACATTTTGTTTCCTTTGGTGGCCTCCCGCTCTAGCAGTCCATACCCACCGAGAGAGGAAATACCCAAATTCAAGCAGCAAATAGAAAAAATGTGGGAGAGTGTCTTAGTAAGGGGTAAACTGACAAGAAGATTCGAATCCTGTGGATAAGCGAGGGGGTGAGTTTTTGTTTGAGGGCCACGGAGCCCAGTGGAGTCACAAAAAGCATGGAAAACTCAACTGGTCATTAAGACCCCGGGGATGACATGAGTCCAGGGTAAAGATCCATTTTGCCTCTCTTTGTAGGAGTAGCCTGTCAAGGTCCCCTCCTCTAGGAGGCATATTGATTTTATCTATTCCCATGAAGTGTATGACTTTTGTGTCACCCCCATGTACGCCATTGACATGTCGGGCAATGGGAGTATCCCTTTTGTTCCGTATGTCACCCACATGTTCTAATATCCATTTACGGAACTCCCTAATAGTCTTCAACACATATGTGACTCCGCATGTACAGATGGCCCTGTAGATTATAAACGTGGTTTTACAATTGATGAATTGTTTCACAGGGAACGTTTCCTGTGTGTTCTCATTGAGGAATTCCTTCCCCCTTGGATATAAACACATGCAGTACAGGTGCCACAGTTAAAGCACCCTACAGGTTTTTTGGGGAGCCAAGTCTCTTTTCTGGAAGTACTGAAATGGCTATGAACCAGTCTGTCACCCAAAGTTCTGCATCTTAGGTAAGTGACCTGTGGCTGTTCCCCCACTGCATCCTTGAGGTCCTCATCCATTTTCAAAATACCCCAGTGACGCCTCAGGATTTCCTTGACAGAGGATGCACCATTATTGTAGGTACATGTCAGTCTGACCTTATTGCCCGTCTCTCCCTCCATTATTGAGGGTGTAAGGAGAGATGCCCAACACTCTCTGTTTGCAAATTGAAAAGCTGTCCTCAGAACCCAGTCTGGGTACCCCTTACTCAAGAACCTCTGTCTGAGACCGTCCGCTTTACTTTTAAAATCCCCCTGACTAGAACAATTCCTTCTCAGTCTCAGGTACTGTCCCTTAGGAATGCCCTTCCTAAGGGGGTGTGGATGCTGGCTATCCCACCAGAGCAAGGAGTTGGTTGCTGTGGGCTTCCTGTAGATGGTAGTTTGTAGGCTCTCCCCATCATCAGACTTCCTGATAAGAATATCTAGAAAAGGTAATTCTACCTCTTGTATCTCGGAGGTGAATTTTAGGCCAACCTCATTCTGATTTAATGAGGCGATGAATGTCCCGAACGCCTCCTTGGTACCCTTCCACAGCATAAAGATGTCGTCTATATATCTGACTCAGAGGTCGACAGAAGTTATGAACTCCTCGTGGGTTTCCGAGAAGGCAATCTGGTCCTCCCACCAACCCAGGAACAGATTCGCATAGGGGCTGCCCATAGCAGTGCCCCTGAGCTGGTGGAGGACCCCGCCATCAAAGCAAAAATAGTTATTTCTAAGTATGAAGTCGTAGGATTAGACAAATCCACAGAACACCAAAGCACTATATGTATATACACGTGCCAAAATAAGCAATTACATTTCTATAAAACTCTATAGTAGTGACTAGTGCTCTGTGGAAAAAATGTGGAAAAAACCACTAACCAGGGAAGGGAGCAACCATAACCAGCGTATAGATAGAAACCAGATAGGACACCAAGCAGGAAGTAGATATAAAATGCCTTTATTATATACAATTGGCAAATATATGTATTTTTTAATAACTCATAGTTTGTGCGCACAAGGACAAGAATAAAGATTAAAAATATGAAGCAATATTTGTATCAATGTTAAAAATATATAAAAAGGAAGATGGTAAAGGCCGACCCAAAAAATATATTCATATACAAAGTTGGTGCTACCCCAAAAGATATATATGACCACGAAACAATATTTAAAATGTCTCCAAAAAGTACCAATATATCCCGAATGAAAAAATGAAGGTGACTAAAAAAACTAAAAAAATATATATTTATGAAAATATAAAAAGAAAAAAGAAAAAATAGTAAATATAAAGATAAGACGCCAAAGGAAATATATATGATAAACTGCACAATCAAAAGTGCAACGTGCCAGTCACTCAAAAAATATATGAGAAAAGTGCACAGTGAGAAGACAATATGATAAAGTATCAGTCATACAAAGTTGTATGAAATAAAGTGCCAAATGGGGTGTGCAAAATTGCAAAAGAACAAAAAAATGCACAAGATGGCGGTATATGTAGCCTGAGGTAGACAATTCAAAATGAACGTGTGAAATAAAGTGCTAAATGGAGTAGTGCAACGTTTTGCAAAAAGGTGCACGCTATGGCGGTATATATAACCTGGAAAGAGATAGTGCTGCCAAAGATTATGTGTAGGTGTCAGCAACAAATACTGCTGAGACACTACAAATGGCTGAGAAAAGGGTGCAACAAAGAAGTCGTAGTGCACTATGTGGTTAATGGGGGGAGCGCACTATACCTTTAATTCAATTAAACAGGGTCAGCCAAGTCCTCGTGGAAACGCACCCCGACGCGCGTTTCGGATTGTAGTCCTTCGTCAGGGGTGCGCTGTATCTGGAGGATCAGACGGCTTCAGGAGGAGGTAATTTGTGTCCTGCTTTTTTTTGGTACTCCATACGCTGCACTTTGCCTCTCCAGTGTCTGGCTTTGGCGGTGCCAGTTATATATGCTAATTACTCTGCACATATGCACACTGCACTTTATTCATTTTTATTCTGGTGATCATCTTTTATACTTACCTTACCTCCTTTTGTGTCCATTTTAACCATTGCAATTTTGCTTTATTATTTTTTTTTGTATAAATTCTCCTCCAGTTACAGGCACAATTTGTTGTTGCCAACTATTGCCCATATACATATGTATTCCTATATTTTTAATAAAGGCATTTTATTGGATTGTCATTGTTTGACTTCGTTTTTATTATTCTTTTATCATTCTATTTTATATATTTTTTTGGTCATTTTCTACTGTTATTCTATCCATATCCATCTATATATACATTGATCTCCATACGTAGGTTTTCTTGTTGTATTCAATAACTGAATGGTCTGCCATTCATCTATTTAGTAGGGACGGGTTTTTTTCATGTGTATTCTATCCGGCACTTGGGCACAAATGCACCATTTCTATCTATCTTATTTTTAATTTTGCCCATCTGATTTAATACTGTCCACTACTATTGTTCTTCTTTGTGCAGAAGGAGAACGGGGAACTACGTCCATGCATAGACTACAGGGGTCTTAACGCCATCACCATTAAGAATAAGTACCTACTGCCCCTGATATCTGAGCTCTTTGATTGGCTTCGGAGAGCAAGGGCATTTACTAAATTAGATCTGCGGGGTGCTTACAACCTGATTCACATCTGTGAGGGGGAGAATGGAAGATGGCTTTTAACACCAGGGATGGGCACTATGAATATCTAGTGATGCCCTTTGGGCTCTGTAATGCCCCAGCCGTTTTCCAAGACTTTGTTAATGATATCTTCCGGGATATGCTCTCCACCTCGGTCATAGTCTATTTGGATGATATTGTCATCTTCTCTCCAGATATTGACTCCCACCGGAGAGATGTTTGCAAAGTCTTTGACCTCTTACGGGCAAATTCCCTCTACGCCAAGTTGGAGAAATGTGTGTTTGAGCAGGAGTCATTACCTTTCCTTGGCTATATCATCTCCACTATGGATCCTGCCAAACTACAGGCACTGATGGACTGGCAAGAACCCCATTCTCTTAAAGCGGTGCAGCGCTTTATGGGGTTCATTAACTATTATCGCCAGTTCATTCCTCATTTCTCAACTTTGGGAGCTCCATTGGTAGCCCTCACCAAGAAGGGAGCAAATTCCAAATTGTGGTCTCCAAGGTCTTCACTTCTAATAAGTTTCATTTTGCTAGCGCTCCCATCCTACATCGCCCCGATGTAGGTAAGCTGTTTATAATGGAGGTGGATGCCTCATCCATTGGTGCTGGAGCAGTCCTCTTCCAAAAGGATGCTCAAGGTCAGAAGCATCCTTGCTTCTTCTTCTCCAAGACCTTCACACCAGAGGAGAGGAATTATTCTATCGGAGACAGGGAGTTGCTAGCCATCAAGTTGGCTTTCTCAGAGTGGAGACACCTCCAGGAGAGGGCTTATTGCCTATGCAGCATCAAGGTATATGGTTCCCAGGGCCTGAAGGAGAGTCTCCTCTCTTCCACCCTGGGTACCAACCGCACATGATCCACTTACTTCCCGCATGGTGGGCATAGCCCCATGTGGGAAATAAGCGGGTCAATGCATTCCTATGTGTGCGGAATCCAGGTGATTCCGCACAAAGAATGAACATGCTGCTTTTTTTTCTGGAATGCGATTCCGCCGTGGGAAAAAATGCAGCATGTGCACAAAAAATGCGGAATGCATTAAAAATGATGGGATGCTTATGTAAGCATTTTCTAAGCATTTTTTCGGCAGAAAACGGCAGAAAAAATGCTAAAAATCCTGAACGTGTGCATATAGCCTTGAAGTTGATTTCTCTTTTAATCCCATGGGTTTCAGTTTAAAAATTACTATATTTTTCAACACTAGAAATGCTTCATTTTGTTCGTTTCACATTAAAGTGCTTTGAATGTGTTGTTGATAAATGAATTATAGAGATAGGTTAACTAAACGTCATTGTGATTGTGCATTTAGACAATATATAGTAAAGCGGATTTCATCTTTAGCAGTCATATGAGCTCTATTCAGTGATCAACAATGTCCTCTGTGCATAGCTACGATATTGATCTCAGAATGTATTCTTGTTCTGTCATTTTTTATTACAATTTGCAAATAGGAAGGAGTGAATATTAGATTTTATTTTATAAAATCTTTACTGCAGGCATTTTCTCCTGATCTTTTGTGCCATTATAAAGCTTTTTCATTGCTAATTAATTCATTAGCCCTTGATAATAGGATTACAAGTGTATGACATGACATTTATAAGTGACATTTGAGTGGATTTTAGAAATCCATGGTGTTTTAATTTCCTTCTGTAGTTGTTGGTAACCTGAAAATATATCCTGCTTTCTATAATTCTCTTAAATCAATTATCTAATAATTACTGTACATATTTGTGAACATTAATGAAATAAAGTTTGTGATTTTATATAATTGGCATTATACTGAGATCTTAAATGTGAACCTGAAACACTTATATCACTTTTATCTTAAAGTGAACATAAAGAAGGTACAGTACCTACTTTATAGTCAGTCTTTGTAATGATTTAGGAATGAAACAGAAAAATATAAATTGTGTGCAATCACAATTTCGCATACCTGCAATTTACAATACAACCGGATCTGTGACAATTTCCCAAAACTACTTTGAAATACAAAAATAAAAAGTTGATGATTATTACAGAAAAACATACATGAATTAATATAATAGATACATACCTATAGCCAGACCTACGGAAAGGGTACGTGGTAGTGGAAAATATACGAACAAATTGCCAATAAGAGAACAAATGATTATCCAAAGTTTTCCTCCAATTGTATAAAACAAATCAATAAATATAGTAATAATAAAAAAAAATAGACATTATCCCAGGATGGATGTGAAATTAAAAATCCAAATTGGAGACAGTCACATACAGATGGTTTAAGGTTTGTGCAGATATATTGTGATTGTATTGACTGTGTATCCACAACTAGTTCGTATATACAGTGAGGAAAAAAGTATTTAGTCAGCCACCAATTGTGCAAGTTCTCCCACTTAAAAAGATGAGAGAGGTCTGTAATTGACATCAAAGGTAGACCACAACTATGAGAGTCAAAATTAAGAAAGCAAATCCAAAAAAATCACCTTGTCTGATTTGGCAAGATTTATTTTGCAAATTATGGTGGAAAATAAGTATTTGGTCACCTAAAAACATGCAAGATTTCTAGCTCTCACAGGTCTGTAACTTCTTCTTTAAGAGGCTCATCTGTCCTCCACTCATTATCTGTAGTAATGGCACCTGCTTGAACTTGTTATCAGTATAAAAGACACCTGTCCACAACCTCAAATATTCACACTCCAAACTACACTATGGTTAAGATCAAAGAGCTGTTGAAGGACCAAAAAAGCAAAATTGTAGTCCTGCACCAGGCTGGGAAGACAGAATCTGCAATAGGCAAGCAGCATGGTGTGATGAGTTCAACTGTGGGAGCAATAATAAGAAAATGGAACACATACAAGACCACTGATAATCTTCCTCAGTCTGGAGCCCCACGCAATACCTCACCCCATGGGGTCAAAATGATCACAAGAACGGTGAGCAAAAATCCCAGAACCACAAAGGGGACCTAATGAATGACATGCATAGAGCTGGGACCACCGTAACAAAGACTACCATCAGTAACACACTATGCCACCAGGGACTCAGATCCTGCAGTGCCAAACGTGTCCCCTGCTTTAGCCAGCCCATCTGAAGGTTGCTAGAGAGCATTTGGATTATTTAGAAGAGTATTGGGAGAATGTCATATGGTCTGATGAAACCAAAGGAGAACTGTTTGGTAGAAACAAAGCTTGTCGTGTTTGGAGGAGACAGAATGCTGAGTTGCATCCAAAGAACACCATACCTCCTGTTAAGCATGGGGTGGCAACATCATGCTTTGGTGCTGTTTCAAATTGACCGGGACGACTGATCCGTGTACATGAATGAATGAATAGGGCCATGTATTGTGAGATTTTGAATGTAAACCTCCTTCCATCAGCAAGGGCATTGAAGATGAAATGTGGATGGGTCTTTCAGCATGATAAAGATCCAGAGCACAATGCCAGAGCAACGAAGGAGTGGCTTCATAGGAAACATATGAAGGTTCTGGAGTGACCTAACCAGTCTCCAGATCTCAACCTCATAGAAAACCTTTGCGGATAGTTGAAAGTCCGTGTTGCCCAGTGACAAGCCCAAAACATCACTGCTCTTGAGGAGATGTGCATGGAGGAATGGGCCAATATACCACCAACAGTGTGTGCCAACCTTGTGAAGACTTACAGAAAACGTTTGGCCTCTGTCATTGCTAACAAAAGATATATAACAAAATATTGAGATTAACTTTTGTTAATGAACAAATACTAATTTTCCATCATAATTTGAAAAATAAATCTTGCCAAATCAGACAAGGTGATTTTTTTAGATGTTTTCTCAATTTTGACTCTCATAGTTGTGGTCTACCTATGATGTCAATTACAGGTCTTTCTCATCTTTTTAAGTGGAGAACTTATCCAATTGGTGGCTGACTAAATACTTTTTTCCCCACTGTATTTCAAACTGCCTAGACATTAATTGTTAAACGAAGCATAATTCTTGCTCCCGGCAGCCCAACATATTTCCCTAGCAAATCAGCATCCTCACGAGTATATCATGGTAATGGTGAAAATGGTGGTAACAGGGATTTTTATCAATTTAGAAAAACCCTCTTCAATCAATTATAAGCAATAGAAAGGAAGAAAGACGCAAGTCCATCTCATCCAGCATACAATCGTACACAATTATGTGATTCTCTCCTTGTGACATCACAAAGATCCTGCAGTCAACACTAAGTGGTAATAAACATGTATATAAAATTGTAAACAAAAAACATAGCTAGAGAAAAACAACTGCAATAATCCAAAAATGTAGATAAAAATGCAATTGTGTTTTATATTGTATATAATCGTATAGTTGCTCTAATAAAGCAATCTGGTTGAATGAGCATTTTTGATGATAGTATTAATAAGAAAACACAATCTAAAGACCACTGTACACATTAGATTAATGGCGGCCAAACTCACTGATCTAAACGAGTTTGCATAATATTTTAATTTGTGCGGGGTGCCTACCAACTGATTGTTGGGGGAAATGTCAAAATCATGTTTGATTTTGGACTGCTGTCCAAATTGTTTTCACTGAGATAAGCCATTGGCTGTCATGTCAGCTGATATCTTTCTCATAAAAATCACAGGACCACTTATCCAAATGAGTTCTCCTGTGTATGGAACAGTCATTTGAGATGGTTGTAGGGCAAATGATCAGTCAAATCATTGTTCAGTCGATAGCCATATAATGTGAATGGGGGAAAATAAGCATGCAGTCACCATAATAATAATCTTAACCCCTTCATTCTTTTTCGTTTTTGTGTTTTCGTATTTCGCTCCCCACCTTCCCAGAGCCATAACTTTTTAATTTTTCCATCAATATGGCCATGTGAGGGCTTGTTTTTTGCGGGACGAGTTGTATTTGTGAACGTCATAATTGGTTTTACCATGTCTTGTACTAGAAAATGGGAAAAAAATTCCAAGTGTGGTGAAATTGCAAAAAAAGTGCAATCCCACACTTGTTTTTTGTTTGGCTTTTTTGCTAGGTTCACTAAATGCTAAAACTGAACTGATATTATAATTCTCCAGGTCATTACGAGTTCATAGACACCTAACATGACTAGGTTATTTTTTATCTAAGTGGTGAAAAAAAATTCAAAACTTTGCTAAAAAGAAAAAAAAAAGTGCCATTTTCTGATACCCGTAGCGTCTCCATTTTTTGTGATCTGGGGTCGTGTGAGGGCAAATTTTTTTCTCGCTACGCTGTTTAGCAAACAGGTTAATGCTTTTTTTATTGATAGATCAGACGATTCTGAACGCGGCGATACCAAATATGTGTAGATTTGACTTTTTTTTATTGTTTTATTTTGGATGGGGCGAAAGGGGGGTGATTTAAACTTTCATATTTTTTTATTTTTTTCATATTTTTAAAAACATTTTTTTTACTTTTGCCATGCTTCAATAGCCTCCATAGGAGGCTAGAAGCTGGCACCACTCGATCGGCTCTGCTACATAGTAGCGATCTGATGTTCGCTGCTATGTAGCAGAAATGCAGGTGTGCTGTGAGCGCCGACCACAAGGGGGCGCTCACAGCAGGCCTGCATCAGTTACCATAGAGGTCTCAAGGACCTCTACGGTTATCATCCTGATGCATCGCCGACCCCCGATCATGTGACGGGGGTCGGCGATGAGGTCATTTCCGGCCGCCCGGCCGGAAGCGCCGGTTAAATGCCGCTGTCTGCGTTTGACAGCGGCATTTAACAGGTTAATAGCAGCGGGTGAATCGCGATTTCACCCGCCGCTATTGCGCGTAATAGTACGGTGCATGTCGTGAAAGGGTTAATAATAATAATCTTTCTTTTTATATAGATCTAACATATTCCACAGCACTTTACAGTTTGCACACATTATCATCGCTGTCCCCGATGGGGCTCACAATCTAAATTCCCTATCAGTATGTCTTTGGAATGTGGGAGGAATCCGGAGTACCCGGAGGAAACCCACGCAAACACAGAGAGAACATACAAACTCTTTGTAGATGTTGTCCTTGGTGGGGTTTGAACCCAGGACTCCAGCGCTGCAAGGCTGCTGTGCTGACCATTGCGCCACCATGCCGCCCATAAAATAATACTGAAGTATGGATATATCAGTGACTGTGAACGTGAGTGCGTACATGTGGGTATATTCTCACTAAAAATATTAATGTGGTATTAAACTGCATAACATAAAACATAAATAGAAAAATTATTAAAGCCAAAAAAGGTATGGAAAATAACTACATCAGCAAATAAGGCATACAATGGATTATGAAACATTTAGTGGTTTCTACCATTATATTACAAAATGGTTAATGGTAAGTACTTGAGATGAGCGAATTGTTTTGTGGGAGTCTGGTCCAGCATCTAGGTCAGAGGTCCACTAATCTCTTACTTTCCGGCATCCCTGGCGCAGCTTTTGTTTAACCCAGGCTAGCAAAATCATATCAAACTTTGAGGAAGCGGCACCGTGCAGCCGCGAAACGCGCGTCGGGGACAACCTCCCGGCTGTCTCCCCACCCTGCCCCCGCTTTTGGTAAGTTATGCTCCTATGTCAGCCACCACGATTAATGGTGTTACTATGGAGTCCTATTATGGACATTTCTGCTGAGCACATGGGTGCTTTCTTTTAGGCTAGGCACACTGTTGCCTCTGTCTGCCTATATAATATAGTGTCTGCCTATATATAGTGTCTGGTTGCATACGATCTTCCCCTCTTTTTTTCTGTGGGGGGGCAGGGGTTTCTTGTGTGCTCCACTATTGGTAGCAATACTTGGGGGGTTGTGGGGATGGGGGCTTTTTCTCAGCATGCTTCAGGCATTCATTTTTGCTCTTGTTACTAATTAATGATACTTGCTATTAAATTACATGTTTTTGTACTATTTATGGAATAAACTTTGTATAATGAAATGTTCATCGATGCTCTGTATTTTTCTCCTTGAATCATGGTATGTTTAGAGCGGATTTAGTGAGTCCGGGGGTGGTTGGCGGTATTCTCGCCAGACCTAGTTTTCTCACAATATGCAGTTGGGATTTTTGTTCTCAATTTATTAACTCTGCAGATCGATCCGTAGAGGATTGACTTTCCTGAAATTTGCTGTTCCATGTAAATTAGAATACTTTGCAACTCAATTCACAATAATTGCAAAAAAAAAATTGCCCTCCACAATTTTACAAATCGCTGAAGCTTTAAAGAGCAAGCTAATGACATTTTCCTTTTCCACATGGGATTTTCCATAATGCCTTGTAATTGAGATATCACTTTGTCTGCCCCAGCCTACCCAGTGGACTATCCAACTGTGTACAGCTGGAGACAGTACTTGTGATATTCCCTATTAGAAGAATATGCTGGATCTGGCGTCAAAGCATTCGGAATTGTTTATCCTTTTAATATTGCAATTAGCTGCAAATTATTTTGATGAAAATTGAGTTATCGGGGAAAAGATGAGCTAGAGATGAGCGTATCATTTGAAACTCGAATTCACGGATTTTGTCAAATTTTACCACTCTAATTACTCGAAAAATACATGCATAACACTGTTAGTTTTTGTAAAGTAGGAAATAGAGAGTGAGAGAAAGAGAGAGATAGAAAGAGAGACATAAAAAGATATATTTTATTTGAATCCATTTAACCTGTGATTATGGATGAGCGAGCACTAAAATGCTCAGATGCTTAAACTTTTACTCAAACTGAGCAATTCCTAATACTCAGGTGCTTGTTTCGATAAATGAGTATACTGGGAGTCAATGGGAAATCCAAGCATTTCTCTGGCAAACCCTACAAGGAGGTCTGGGGGGGGGGGGGCAGTGAAAATGTTGAAATCGAAAATGCTGAATGGAAGGAGAACAGCATGAAGAAGACTCCTGGAATCATCTCTGCTGAGAACAATGGTGTCATACTTTTGCTATTTTTTTAATGACTGACAATAAAACATTCAAAATCGATGAGAAATTGGGAGTTTACAGAAAAAAAATGTTAAGAAAAATGATTTCCTGTATAATGACCTGTATATAAGGCAAATTAATTGAATTCATGAAGGAAGCATGAACTGCCAAAACAATGACGAAAGAAGGACTCAGATCCACCCTGTATAAGAGATAAAGAAGGAACTCACACATTATGTTCAAATTGTCATGTATTTGTACTCCCAGACTTATAAAGGCTATGCACTAAGTGGAAATCCTGACAAAAATTACAAGGTCTTCCATACACCATTGAAGGCGCCAACTGTACAGTAGTACTTCATTCAAATATTATGATCAAAGTGTAGTTGTGGTATTTCTACAGTCATAAAAGCTCTGGAGACAGTGCAGCCTGCCAAAAATTGCAAGCAGGGTCATCCATACACCCTTGAAGGCCTCTGGCCTCCGATACAAAGCTTTACCAGCATGTGCAGTCTGGAGTTCCAGTGTGTGGTGACATCGCACTCTAGTCGGTGAGCTGGCACACTCATGCGCTGCTGCAGCTTTGCCAGAGCGCTAGCAGCTGTAGCTAACTTGAAGAAATGTGCACTGATGCAGTGTACTGTGACCAGAAGCTCTGGCAAATCTGGGTAGCTTTTCAGAAACCACTGAACTAAAAAGTTGAGCACGTGGGCGAAGCATGGTACATTCATAAGCTTGGCAAAGCTTCACAGCTGCCACCAGGCTACGCCCATTATGACACATAACTATGCCTGGTTGGAGGTTCAGCAGTGAGAGACACAGATCTGTTTGGTCTGTTATTCCTTTCAATAACTCTGCCATGATGTGAGGTTTGTCTACTAGAAAAAATACCTTCAGCAGAGCCTGTTGCCGCTTTGCTTAGGTAAAGCTTCCAGCTTCTAGATGATGTGAACAACGTAATCTGGGATTTATTGAAGATGTAATGACAGCCATCTCCATGGCCCTGGGCGCCCAATTAAAGGGGAAAGGTCTTTAAGGGGATTGGTGAATAAAGTTTGTGTTCATGACGCCACCTGTGGTATTCGGTCAGTGGAAACCGACGCTTCTTAAAGGAGTCCTCTGGGATGATGTTATGGCAGCTAGATGGTATAACTTCCCACAGGTGAAGTAGGTCCCGAGGGCTCCCATGTGAAGATGAAGATGATGCGTGGTGCAGTAAAGAACGGAGGACACAGGTGCGCACTCTCTTTACCTAGTTTACTGTAACTTCAGGCAACTGCAGACCAGGGCACCAGATCACAGGTACAGGCAGGGTCCAGCCAGCTTGGAAGCGAATCCAGAGTCCCCTTTACCAGGTGGAGAGGAAAGTCTTCCTCATAGCGCGGTGGTGTTATAGTCCCTTACTGCCTATGGCTTCTGATAAGGTCCTCACAGTTCTTCTCTGTCTCCCATATAGGTTAAGACACAAACCCATATGACAGAGGACTCTAGCCTTTTTATAGGGTCTCTATCATGACCTGGGCCCTATATGCTACTTTGCCTCCTGGGTATTAAGGCGGACAGCTGTCCTGCTGGTTTCTGCTGTGCCTCCTAGAGTCCAACACTGCCTCAGTCCTCCAGCTACCGGAATCTGCGCTCAGCCAGGGAGGTAGTCAAATCGCTGCTAGGCTTCCCTGGTATCCCTCTCCTGTGCTCTGCTCTCCTAAACATTTTCCACAAACTGTCCTTTCCTTCTCAGTTCTCTTTCTCCAGGAGCTGTGGCAACTCTGGCTACACGGCCCCTTCAGTCTTTCTGACACTCACTGTCCGACTGCTCTCGTCTCTGTCCTCTGACAGACTGCTCCAGTCTGCTGTCTGGCACTAACTGCTCACTAACCCCCTCCAGCCAGAATATATTAGGGAAGTTCCCCTTAATCTGTGTTCAGAGCTCCCCTTTCTGGCCTGGAGTATAAACATGTTGGGCGTATGTGATTACCTGATACTGGTAACCGGTGTAGGAGGTGGAGGAAACCCTGATAGAAATAGGGCCTGCAATCCTTGGCATCGGTAGCACATGTACCATGCCAGGGTGAGACTCGGCCCTGGCTAAAACAATGTTCACCTAGTATGCTGTCAAGGAAATGTAGCATCCCTGGCTCCAAGCACTTGTCCATGTCTTGGTCATAAAGTGGACAATCCCAGTAACACCATTGGTAAGGGCACGGGTGATGCTACTGGACAAGTGCTGGTACAAGTTGGGGGCTCCACAGTGTGAGAAATAATTGTGGCTGTGGACCAAGTACCGAGGAACCAAATTTGTATACCAGTATCAGGCCAATTTTTGTTTTTATTTCAAACCAATGAAATTTCAAAAAAGCAGGCTCTACAGTATGTATGATAATAGTCGATTTTTTAACAAACAAATTGGTATAGCTGTAGCAGGCCAAATTTGGATTTAATTTCAAACCAACAAAATTTCACACAAAGCAGATTATACAGTATATATGACAATATTCATTTTTTTAACAAACACATTTTCACACCTGTAGCAAGTCAATTTAAGATGTTATTTCAAATCAACAAATTTCACACAAAGCAGGTCCTACAGTAAATATGACAATAGTAAATTTTTTAAACAAAAATATTTTGCAAAATGTACCAGGCCAAGCGGTTTTCAAAAATTTTAACGCACCCTAATCTTACACAAAGCAGGTTTAACTGTATGTATGACTGATTGAATCCAGGAAACATTTTTGAACCATTTTTTGTAGTTTTATACACCACCATAATGTAACAATAGCAACATTAACATATATACAGTGGATGACTAATGCAATCCAGGAAAAAATTTTGACAGTTTTTGGGAGTTTTATATACAACCCTAATGTAACAATAGTTCCATTAAACTGTATGGATGACTAATTGATTCCAGAAAAAAAAATATGGAACTTTTTTTTAACTTTTATAATATTAATATTTAATATTTTTTATATATATATATATATTATTATACTGTAATGTAACAGTAACCACGTTAAACTGTATGGATGACAAATTGAATTAAAAAAAAATTGAACTTTTTTGGAGTTTTACATACCACCTGAAGTTTACAATAACCATGTTAAACTGAATGGATAAATAATTGAATTGAAAAATGTACTTTTTTTTGTAGTTTTAGACACCACTGTAATTTAACACAAAGCACATAATACTCAATGGATGGCAAATTCAACCCTGTCAAAATATAGAAAGCTTTTTTGGAGTGCTTTATACCACTGAAATGTAACAAAAGGCACACAATATTCTATGGATGACTAGTTAAATCCAGAAACATTTTTTAATGTAAATAATTTGAAAGTGTAGTTGATGTACTCCTACACTCATAAAGGCTTTCAACAAAGTTCAAAGCCAGGAAACAATTATAAGGCGGGTCATCCATAGACAATGAAAGCACCGACTGTATTACTTCATTCAAATATTGGAAACAAAGTGTAGTTGTGGTATTTCTACACTCATAAAAGCACTGCACACAGTGAAAATTAGAAGCCGGGTCATCCCTATGCCCTTCAAAGCATCAACTGCAGTGACTCATAACAAAATTACAAAAAATGTATTTGTGACGCTTCTACACTCATAACGGCTTTGCACAAAGCTTAAAGCCAGAATATAATTATAAGGATGGTCATCAGTCATCCATAGCCCCCTAAAAGGCAACAACTGGCTGGCTCCATTCAAATATTTTGAAAGAGTAGTTGATTTTCTCCAGTCTCTTACACTAAAAAAGGCTTTGCACTTTGTGCAAAGCCAGTAAAAAATATAAAGAAGGTGTGAGGCAGTGACAGGTGTCATATGCGAGGGTTGCTATGTGTCCCCCAGGATGCGCACAAGAGCATATTGCGGCTGCGGGAGTGCATTGCAATCACAGAAAAAAAGGAAATAATTCAGCTCACCCTTATGATGGTATTCTCACAGCCTATGAGAAGTTTGATCCGAGCACGGAAACGTCTCTGCTTGATGCCAGGTTCTTGTGCATGAAAATGAAGGTATCCAGCTCAGGAAATAAAATCAAAAGTCTTTATTTGGACAAATTTAAAAAGTAAGCTGCTTGACAAACCAGTGCATACAGGGGGAAGGAACGTCTTGAATAACTGGACGCGTTTCGAACACGTGTAGTGTTCTTAGTACTCAGTTTTACAATGAGCAGTCTTGCCACAAGTTAAAATACGCCCCAAACAGGTGGGGAACAGGGTGAAATGATTGCTCCACAGAATGAAATTAACACTTGAATAACATGACATGCAATGAAAAGTGCACATAGAGAAAGGAATAGTAGCAGGAATCTACACCACATAAGAGTGTCATTGAGTGCATGGTCAATATTCAGGACTGAATTTCAGGGGTTATGACAATAGTAATAGAGCATTTGGTGAATGCTCAGGCAGGGCAGAGCCCCGCATATAACAAAAAGGCCACAGTCCGCTTCTTTAAAGCAGGGGATCGGTTTTGGTGCCCACCACCAAAAGTAAGCTTATGGCCAAGTGGCAAGGGCCATATGAAGTTTGGGAAAAAGTGGGGGAAGTAGACTACCAAGTTTACCAGCCCAGGGAAAGGAAACCCAAACAGTTGTATCGCGTTAATCTGTTGAAAGCGTGGAAGGACCTGGAGTGTATGTTTTTGGATGAGACTCGAGACATGTCATCTGGGGACCCACCGATATTGGCCTGGATAGAGGCCGAAGGAGAGGTTAAGATGCGAGACACTCACTCGAAACAAGAGCGGTTAGGCTACGTTCACACTAGCGTTCGGCTAGTGTGCGTCGCGCTAGCGTCGGGCGACGCAGCGGCGACGCACGCGTCATGCGCCCCTATGTTTAACATGGGGGACGCATGCATTTTTGCTTGTTGCGTTTTCCGACACATGCGTCTTTTTTGACGCTAGCGTCGGACCAAGAAAACGCAACAAGTTGCATTTTTCTTGCGTCCGATTTTTGTCAAAAAACGACGCACGCGTCGAAAAACGCAGCGTTTTTGCGTGCGTTTGCACGCGTTTTTCGGTGCGTTGTACATCGCGTCGCCGACGCAGCGGCGCACAACGCTAGTGTGAACGTAGCCTTAGAGAGGTGGAAATTGGTACAATAGAATATTGATGTATTCTCGGGACTACCCAGTCGTACCCTTGTTATCCAGCGTGACATTTTGTCACCGAGCCTAACATAAGGGTACAAATGAAACCGTACTGTGTGCCCGAGGCCCAGAGACAAGCCATCGCGAGTGAGGTAAGACAAATACCCCAGCTGGGAGTAATTGAGGAATCCCAGAGTGACTGGGCTGACCCAATTGTGCTAATCCTGAAGCCGAACGGATCATTAAGGTTCTGTAATAACGTCTGTAAATTAAATGAGGGGTCAAAGTTCAATCTTTACCCAATGCCCCAGGTGGACGAGCTGATCAAGCAACTGTGTCAGGCCCAGTAGTTTACCACGCTCAATCTCACTAAGGGTTATTGGCAGGTTTCTCTTACGGAGTTGGCTAAGGAAAAGACTGCCATTATAACACCGGATGGTCTGTACCATTATGTCATCCTTCCCTTTTGTCTACATGGGGGCCCCAGTCACGTTCCAGAGGTTGATGGACATAGTGCTGGAACACCGTCATAAGTATGCATCAGTGTACTTGGATGACATCATCATCTTTAGTACTGACTGGCATACCCATTTGTCCTAGATGCAAGCGGTAGTAGATTCTCTCAGAGCCACAGGCTTGAAGGCGAATCCCAAGAAATGTGCGCTAGGAAGCCCAGTATTTGGGAAATGAGATTGTCCGTGGAGTCATCAAACCCCAAATAAATAAAATCAAGGCTATTCAGAACTGGCCCCAACCGGTTACCACCAAACAGGTGAGGACGTTTCTTGGAATCATCGGGTATTGCCGAAGGTTTATGCCTATTTTTTTGGGGGAGGACAACACCCCTTACGATCTCCTCAAGGAAAAGAAGTCGGTTATGGTTCAGTGGAACCCCCAAGTGGAGGAAGAATACCAATCCATGAAGGTGGTGCTGTGCGGACAGTCCTTAATCATTAGCACCAACTTCCAGAAACGCTTCATCGTACAGACAGATGTCTCTAATGTGGGCCTAGGAGCAGTGCTCTCGCAGGAGGTGAACGGGAAGGAATATCTGATCACATATCTAAGTAGGAAACTCACCACGGCCAAGAAAAACTATAGCGTAGTGGAGAAGGAGTGCCTTGCCATTAAGTGGGCCTTGGAGTCCCTACGCTATTATTTACTCGGTCGACCATTTTGCTTGGTAACTTTCTTTATTTCTTTTTTTTCTTTATTTTTTTTTATATAGCGCTAACATATTCCGCATCGCTTTACAGTTTGCACACATTATCATCGCTTTCCCCAATGGGGCTCACAATCTAAATTCCCTATCAGTATGTCTTTGGAATGTGGGAGGAAACCGGAGAACCCGGAGGAAATCCACGCAAACATGGAGAGAACACACAAACTCTTGCAGATGTTGTCCAGGGTGGGGCTTGAACCCAGGACTCCAGCGCTGCAAGGCTGCAGTGCTATCCACTGAGCCACCGTGCTAGTGACAGATCATTCTCCCTTGGTATGGATGATGAATGTTTAGGATAGGAATTCTGGGGTCACCAGATGGTTCCTGTCCCTTCAAAATGTTAATTTCACTGTTGACCATCGGGCGGGGAAGTCACAGAGAAATGTGGATGCCCTGACACGGGCCCCCTGTATGGTGCCAAATGTTCAACCACAAGTTTGAACAAAGAGGGGTATGTGAGGGAGTGACCAATGTCATATATGTGGGTCGCTGTGTGTCCCCCAGGATGCGCGCAAAAGCACATTGAGGCAGGAGTGCATTGCAGTAACAAGCATAGCTTTGATTGCAATGCAAAATAAAAGTAAGTGTTGGTCTTGGGCAAGCTATTTGTCCAAGGCAGAATTAGGCTAGGTTCACACTGCGTTAGTGCAATCCTTTAAAGCATACGTTAAACAGACTGCGCTGATGCAAGTGCGGACTTTGCACAGCGCTAGCGCAGAGGGAGCATCTGCTAGCTACTTCTGCGCTAGCGTTGACAGACCCGGAAACGCTGCAGCCCGCATCTCGGGTCCATCACTCAATGTTGAACGCATCGCTAGCGCACGCCCATTGTGGGCATGCGCTAGCGATGCATCCAACATTGCATTCAATGGCACCGTTAACGGACTACGTTACACTGCATTATGCCGCGCTGTAACGTAGTGCATTAAATGGAGACACTGAACGCAATGTGAACCTAGCCTTAGGAAAACCTGCCATGGGTTTTTATTTTTGGAACAGACTGCAGGATGGTAGTGTAATGGTCCATTTCCTCCCGGCCGGATCTTCCATGTGTGCCTATGGCCACAGGTTCCTTGTAAAAACCCTGCAGCAGAGGATCGGGTTTGTCAGTTTTAGTTTTGCAAGCATGTAGTGCAGGAGGCTCTGCAGAGCTCAACCTGTCTAGCAACACAGAGCCAAGCAGTGCCAAAAGGCCTGACACTCCTCAAGGTACGCGGAGGTGCAGTCGCCCATGGCAACCAGTCCTGGTTACGGACTATCTTGTTTCTCAGCTGCGATTTGGAGGATACCGTGTACTATTTATGTTGTGAGTTTTGGAAATTAAACTGCATTTAATTTGAGCTATCCTGGATCACTGCCTGTCTGTCACATTGCACCAACCCTGCTGAACTACAAAGGTGACACTGTAATCCCCTTCAGATGTGTTTCTTCTCCTTCAGAAAGATGGGAGGACTGCCTCGACATAATTCATGAAGTCAGATTCCGAGGTGCCTGGGCTATATGTGACCCGGCTCAGAGTAGTGCTGGAGCCCCTGACATGTAGAAATGGACAACAGCCCCCTGTGTCATCTGCACCATCGCCTGCTTCCGCATAGGATATGGGGAACTCCAAGTGCAGTCTGATCTCTTGGGGGGGGTAGCCCCATCTCAAGCTGCCTCGAGAAACCTCTCCCAGGACTGATCATTCTGGTTCATTCTGCTCCCTTACTTCTCAGATCACTCCCATCGCATACCAGCAATGTTGCTTCTCCATTTTGAGGAACAACATACAAAAGACATCATCGCTTGTTGCCTTTGAGGCAAGAGTTCCATCTCTACTACCCGATAGTTAAGCAATTTGCGATGACAAATTCTTTGATGGACCTTTATCTTTGCTTCTGATCGTACGGAACGACTTCCCACCAGGATGCAAACTTGCGGTTAGTGGGCCTGCTAACATGTCTCCAGTCCTGGCTGGCCATCTTCTCTCTTTCAACCAGGATCTGCAGTCTGCTCACTAGTGGTTGGATCCTGGCTCTCCACTCTGCAGTCTGAACCCCAGCAGTGAAGGCTGCTGCCTGGGTTTGGGCCTTGGTGGTTATAGGAAAGGGGCTGTTTCCGAACTACAGGCTCCTGTCACCTCCGCTGTTGCACCAGCTTGGTCTGGCTATGATATTCCTCCAGTTTCTCCCTCGGGAATCTCGCAGGTTTCTACCATCTTTGTTGTCCACTAAGCATATAATACTCTCTTGATTACTAACTGGTGATGAGCGAGTATACTCGATACTTGAGATTTCCCGAGCACGCTCGAGTGTCCTCCAAGTATTTTTTAGTGCTCGGAGATTTAGTTTTCATCGCTGCAGCTGAATGATTTACATCTCTTAGCCTGCATAAGTATTTGTGGGGTTGCCTGGTTGCTAGGGAATCCCCACATGTAATCAAGCTGGCTAACAGATGTAAATCATTCAGCTGCGGTGATGAAAACTAAATCTCTGAGCGCTAAAAAATACTCGGAGGACACCCGAGCGTACTCGGGAAATCTCGAGTAACGAGTATACTCACTCATCACTATTACTAACTGAATCCAGAAAAAAAGTCAACACTTTTTTGGAGTATTACATACTGTTAAGGCTAGCGGAACGCACCAAATAATAAAGAGGTAGATATGAGGTGCATTAGCAGCCCGGGGTCCACCGTGCAGAGATGGTACCTGATATTGAGTAATGGCGGATGGACACTTGCTCACACGTGGGTTAGACTTCACCCAGTGTAAATGGAAGCAAACTCTGTTGGTTCACAGAGTCGCCAAAATATGCTGTGCCCTGTTAGCAGTCACAGGGTGCAGCTGTAAGACACTAGTGGGATCCCTATGAATCACCCCACTAAACTGGTGATTGGACTTGCTCTGACCCTCGGTTGCTTTTGAGCCCGCGCCTAAGGAGGCCCTGAGTCAGATGCAGAGTCCAAGCGGGAATTCCCACCCTACACTGACAGGCTGTCAGGAAAGTGCACTGAATGCACATGGTGCTGTACAGATGGGCACTGCAAAAAGGCACTGTGCTATGTGTGCAGGTAGCACTGTCGGGTGCTAGATAGCTTCCACCATTCAAGAGCAGTCAACAACACAAAGAATGGCAATGATTAAGGAGCTTTCATCCATTGACAGTCATTCATCTACACACTCACATACGGCCATGCAAACCTTTTATAGCGCAAGCTCTCCGGGACCTTCCTAGTGATCCAATATAAGCTGCTACAGGACGTGAGCATGTGACCCCCGACCTCCAATGAGAGGTCGTCCCTTGGACATGCTCAGTAGAGAAAAAGCAGAACTTAGTCCCAGGAGCGTCTGCTCGCCGCTGATCAGTGCTGGTTACAATAGCTGGACCTGGAACGGCAGCATGAACCAAGCGCACAGTATCTGCCTGAGCCAGACGCTGGGACTGACATCTCTGCTGAGCAGGCTCCAATGCGGCTGGAGAAGAATGGGAGATTGCAGTGGACATGGTTCGAGATTCCCCCTGTGCAGTGGCGGGAACTTGACACCTAACACATACCACCAAAATTTACCAGAAAGCATGCAATACTCTATGGATGACTAATTTAATCCATAAAAAAATTTTAAGCCTTTTTTGGTGTGCTCTATACCTATGAAATGTAGTAACAGTAAGCACATAATACTCTATCGATGAGTAATTGACTTGAAAAAATTTTTACAATGCTTTTTTGAGTGTTATATAACACCAAAATGTACCACAAACCATGTAATACTCTAAGGGTGAGTAATTGGCTCCAGAACAAAATTACATTGCTTTTTGAGTGTTATGTAACAGCAAAATGTACTGCAAACCACATAATATTTAGTGATGAGCGACTACATTCGACACTGTTCGTTACTGGCACAAATAGTACACTATTCGAGCTATTTGTTACTCGGCAAGTAATTTGCTATTTGCCTCAGTATATATGAGTGACCCGTCCATCATGTTTGGCGCTTTATTTGCAGCCAATGAACATGCTGGGCTTGCTTGCCAATCACAGTAATGCCGGTGCCATCTTTGGTTTAGCATTACTGTGATTGACTAGCCCTATAGCGTGATAGGGGATGTTTAATCCCTGCCAGTGCCACCTTGAGCACATTGTATCCAGAAACAGCATAGTGAGAGCGTAGTGTGAGCGCAGGGAGAGTGAAAGCAGCATATAGGGAGAGTTTCTGATTCCAAAAAGCTCTTTTAGGGTATGTGCACACGTTCAGGTTTTCGCGATAAAAACGCATTAGAAACTGCAGACATATGCATCCTATCATTTAGAATGCATTCTGCAATTTTTGTGCACATGATGCGTTTTTTTTTGCAAAAAAACGCATTGCGGTAAAAAAAAGCAGCATGTTCATTAATTTTGCGTTTTTCCTGCTCTTCTATGCATTGGAAAAAACGCGTCAAAAACGCAAAAAAAAACGCGTGCGGATTTCTGGCAGAAATGTCCGGTTTTTGTCAGGAAATTATTGCTAGAAAATCCTGACGAGTGCACACACCCTAAGGAGCTACTCAGAGAGAAGATTAGATCTGTTAGGTTGATATAGTGGAGAGAAAGATTTAATAGGAGGGAGAGTGAAAGGCAGGTGGGGTGTTATCATTGTAAGTGCATGCTGCAGATCTCTGCTAGTTTGCATTGTGTATACTGTAGGAACAGACTGTGGGATTAGAGAGAGAGGCAGGGTTTCATATTTTGTACCATAATATACAAAACAGTACTAGCATATAACAAACACATTTTTTTTTAGCTACATAATATTCCTGAGTGCCAGTATATTCTAAACCGCTTTTTAACAGCTAAATAATATTTGTCAGTGCCAAAATATTCAAAACATCTTTTTTAATAGCTAATTGCTAACTAATATTCCTCGCCTATTGCTGAAATAGCTAATATTAATCAAGCAGGTGTGCTACTGGAGGAAAACCTGCTGAGATACAGAAACATCACTATTTACCAATAATTTCCCTGAGAATGCTGTTGGTGTGTGTCATAAAGGCTATATAAAAAAAAGATTCTAATGGTTAAATAGCGTGAATTTAGCTAGGTGTGCGACTGGCGCAAAGCCAGCATAGATATGCAAATGTCACTATTTACCACTGCCAATAATTTTCCTGAGTCTGCTGTTGCCGTAAGTCATAAAGGCAATGTTACAAAAAAATTACTCTGCTTTTGGTTCAATAAATAGCGTATGTTTATCAAATGTAGGAATGAGAGCTATTCCAAATGTTTGATACAGGGACACCTGCTGAAAATATCAAGCGAGGGCTGCATAATGACATGGCGGTGGACATAGTGTAGTGGAGGTGGCGGGCGAAGCCCGAATTTCAAATGGGTACGTTTTAGCTGGCATTGTAAAATGATGGGGAATATGTATTTCACTATCTTGCTAACAATTTTGAATGAGGGAGGGACCTCCCAAATGTAGGAGTGAGAGCACTCACAAATGTAAAAGGAAAAACTAAAGACATAACGCTCCATGTGAACATATGCTTAAGGGGAGTTATATATATATATATATATATATATATATATATATATATATATATATTTGCGTTATATACATGCAAATATGAAGAAAAAATGTTTCTTAGCATCTTTCCCTTAAAAAAAAAAAATTAGGTTTGGTTGGATAGGTCTTCATATAAATCCATAACTCTGGCACAATAGTCTCACATTATTCCCAGATGCCATTTGTGAGGCAGAAAGGCATGCAGGCATCTTTCCCATGCTGTTCCCTTTTAGTTTTACCCATTTTCCATCCATTTCAGCTTTTTTCTAAGGCCCCCAGACCTGTTTGTTGGGTCCAGCAGAAATATATTCGGTTTTCACATTGAATTGCATTGGATTCGTTATTTGGTACAAATACATGGATATTAGAAATTTTTTGTGCCGGTTTTCCCAAATCAGAATATTTCACTATTCACTAATCATTAGTAGTACTCTAGGGGTGAGTATTTGAATCTAGAATAAAATTTCAATGCTTTTTTGGAGTGTTATATACAAACAAAATGTAACAGAAAGCACCTAATATTGTGAGTGTGTATGAGTAATTGAATGCAGAAAAAATTTACAATGCGTTTTTGAGTGTTATATAACACCAAAATGTATCACAAACCACAAAATACTCCAGAAAATTATATACCACCAAAATGTAGCAAAAAGCATGTAATACTATATGGATGACTAATTGAAAGCAGAAATATTTTTCAACACTTTTTTGGAGTTTTATATACCATCAAAATGTAAAAGAAAGCAACTAATATTCTGTGGATGAGTAATTGAATGCAGAAAAATGTTACAATGATATTTTTGAGTGTTATATAACACCAAAATGTACCGCAAGCCACGTAGTACTCTATGAGTGAGAAATTGAATCCAGAAAAAAAATTCAACGCATTTTTGGAGTGTTATATACCACCGACATGTAACAGAAAGACTGTAATACGCTATGGGTGAGTAATTGATTACAGTAAAATTTTAATGCTTTATTTGGAGTGTTGTATACCACCAAAATGTAGCAGAAAGCGCATGATACTTTATGAATGACTAACTGGTAAATACATAAATATATTTCAACGCCTTTTTGGAGTGTTAACGTTAAAATGTTCTGCAAAAAACATAATACTCTATGGATGAGTAATTGAATCCCAAAAAAGTCTTCCATGCTTTTTTTGAGTATTATATAACACCGAATTGTACCGCAAACACGTAATACTCTATGAGTAATTGAACCCAGAAAATGTTTTCAACACTTTTTTGGAGTGTTATATAACACCGAAATGTTCCCCACAGCACTTAATACTCTATGGGTGAGTAATTGAATATAAAAACATTTTCAATGTTTTTTCAGGTCTTAAATAATACTGAGATGTACTGTAAAGCATGAAAAAATAGTCAATTTTTTCATGTACAAGAAAGAATGTGGTCAACTGCCACTGTTAATATATTTTGCAATGAACTTCAAAGCCCTAAGCCCTGCCTAGAGACTTTTTTCAGCCACTCTGCCTGCTCCTTCAACAGTCCCTCCCTAGCCTAAATGCAGAGTGTTACTTAAAGCATAAGATTAGTGCTTAGAAAGACTTAGTATGATGATTCATCATGAGCACCAGTATCAATACTAGAGGACTCTGATTCATTAACCTGCGCACACTCAGGCCTGGAAAATCACTCTCTCCCTCCAATAAGAACTGTCCCTGATCTGTGCACTGGTGCCAGTGACTCGAGCATGGTGGCAACGATACTTTTATAATCTCTGATGAGGTAATGCGCCCAACCAATCACAGTAATGCCACTACGAAGATTGCTATGGTATTAGAGTAACACAAAGGCAGTCCCTGCAACAGGCACCAAACATGCGACGGGGATTTGAGTTTTAAAATCGAGCACCGGCAAATGGTTGCTGAGTGACGATATCCAAGCACCTAGATACTCAAGTGATATCCGAGTATCGCTGTGCACGCTCGCTTATCCCTACCAGTGATCTCTATAATCCAGATACTTACCTCCACAGTACAAGGTATGAAAAGCCTGCTGTATAAACTTGAATAAACAATGTTATCCCATAGTTCCCAAGCATTATGGAAAGCTTGCGCAAGACGTCATTAGCCAACTTTCTGATGCTTCGGCAGTGTGGGAAATGTTTACTGGCAAGTTTTTTTTGCCATCCTCTGGAATCTCAAGGTGTTAGAGTTCATGTGAAACCTAGAATTTCATGAAATTCTACTCAAAGTCAATCATCTGCTGATCGATCCACTCATCTTTAAACCTATTGATTTTGATTTTCAAAAGTTCCACTTATCTCTAGCTATTACACATACCGCATATACTCGAGTATAAGCAGACCCGAGTATAAGCTGACCCCCCTAATTTTGTCACAAAAAACTGGGAAAACTTAATGACTCGAGCATAAGCCTAGGGTGGAAAATGCAGCAGCTACCGGTGAATTTCAAAAGTAAAAATAGATACCAATAAAAATAAATTGAGACATCAGTAGGTTAAGTATTTTTGAATATCCATATTGAATCAGGAGCCCCATATAATGCTCCATAAAGTTTGATGGGCCCCATTAGATGCTCCATATTAAAATATGCCCCATATAATCCTGCATAAAGGGTAATAAGGGCCCCATAAGATGCTCCATAGAGATATTTGCCCTATATAGTGCTGCACAAGCGTTATGGCCTCATAAGATGCTCCGTACAGTCACTTGCCCCATGTAGTGCTGCACAAGTGTTATGGCCCCATAAGATGCTCCGTACAGTCACTTGCCCCATATAGTGCTGCACAAGCGTTATGGCCCCATAAGATGCTCCGCACAGCCACTTGCCCCATATAGTGCTGCACAAATGTTATGGCCCCATAAGATGCTCCGCACAGCCACTTGCCCCTTATAGTGCTGCACAAGTGTTATGGCCCCATAAGATGCTCCGCACAGCCACTTGCCCCATATAGTGCTGCACAAGTGTTATGGCCCCATAAGATGCTCCGCACAGCCACTTGCCCCTTATAGTGCTGCACAAGTGTTATGGCCCCATAAGATGCTCCGCACAGCCACTTGCCCCATATAGTGCTGCACAAGTGTTATGGCCCTATACAGATGCTCAACACAGCCACTTGCCCCATTTGCTTTTGCTGCCTTAAAAAAAAAATCACATACTCACCTCTCCGTCGCTCAGGACCACGGCACTTTTACCTGCTCCTCGTGCGGCTCCATCTTCAGCACTGACGTTCAGCAGAGGGCGCGCACTGACTACGTCACCGCGCCCTCTGACATGTGCGTCACTGCCAGAGGACGCTGAAAACGGAGCCGCACTGGAAGAGGTAAATATCGTGCAGCGCTGCGCTCCCCCTCCCCGTATACTTACCTGCTCCTGGCGCTGCGTCCCTGCTTCTTCCACCGCTGCATCTTCTTCCTGTATTGAGCGGTCACCGTTACCACTCATTACAGTAATGAATATGTGGCTCCACCTCTATGGGAGGTGGAGCCGCATATTCATTTCTGTAATGAGCGGTACCATGTGACCGCACAGTACAGGAAGAAGCTGCAGTGCTGGAAAAAGCAGGGACGTCCAGGGACCGCGCAGGGAGCAGGTAAGTATAATTACACAGCCCCCGCTCCCCCGCCGACCCCTGCGTATGACTTGACTATAAGCCGAGAGGGGAAAAAATGGGCTGAAAATCTCGGCTTATACTCGAGTATATACGGTATATAAATATGGGCATATAAGTGAATATAGAAAGTGAATAAGATTGTAGATTGGTGAGAAATAAAGAAATCTGAACATCACCTGCTAGGAAATTCCACTGACAGAGAGTCTGGGTCATAAGAGGAAGATACTTCATGATACCAAGTGCCCTTTTCTTCCTCACTTGACTCAACTGAAAATGTTTCTGGTGCTTTTGGAAACGGTGTTTTTTCTGCATGTGGTACTAGATATACTGCAGATAGAATGTTTAGATACTGTAAAGTCCACTTCTTCCTTGAAACTCCTTTCCCAATGGATGGGACCATGCAGTAATAGCAATTAGTAGAGTGATTGGTTGTCTCTTTCCAGATCATTGGGACTGCAAAAGACATAGATTGCCTCTTCCCATGCACCCATTGGGTAAGATGTGATGCACATCTGTAGCAGCATATTTTTGAAGCCCAATTGTTGTCCTGATCTCCTGTTCTGCTGCCAAAATACAGGTTAAAGGCTTTCCCTATCAAGGTAGTCAACTGTTGCCTTTGGGATGCAAAAGTTACTTCTTCGCCTATGTAGCAAAAAACTATGTGCTTTGCTAATGCAGGAACATGGCATATCTAGAAAAAACTTATAGAAACATTTCAATGTGCTAAGGAACTAAGCTAAGAACTCCTATAACTGTATACCTTACACAGAGAGCATTTATAAAAGTAGGTGATGCAACTGTAAATAGGATTACGTCATCAGAGCTGAGTTGATGTTTTTTGATTGGTCACCCTAAGATGATAGAATATTTAAGGATCTATAGACTAAATAGATGATGTAATAGACTAGCTACTAACAATGCAAAAATGATGATGAAATAATAAAAATGTAATTTTTCTACAAGCCTGCATGAAAAGTGTCAAAGGTAATTACAACCTCCTCTGGATGTTGAAAATTAGACACAATCAGCAAATGTAAGTATCATATTCGTTTTCAGCATCACTAAATTAGTTAATTTCAACTATTTTAGCTTTTGATCCAATTTGGTAGTCGAACAGTGTAATAGCATATGAACTGATAAATCGTATTAGCCCAAATATTGACAAACAGCTTTACTAAGTGTAGCCGCAGAAACAAGACTGCATGGTTTCACCCTGCTTCTTCAGGGGTGAGCATCTGATTTGCAAAATGGAACTTGGTCCTTTTCTATGTCGTGATCAGAGAGTACACATGCCAGATCCACCCAAAAACAGATATCACAGTGATGTCTGTTTTAGGAACAGTGCTGTTATCTTCTTTCCCTGCTTGCTGCATTCTCACCTTTTCAATCCCCACTAACAGTGTACTCTCTTGCCGGCTCATCATTTCTCATTAGAGCCGACAAAGGAGTGTACTATCACTGCATACTGAAAAGGAATATTGCAAAGCGAGAAGGTAGTTCATACTAAGTATGCTTTTGAATGGCAAGCACTGAAACGGACGTTACTGATGACTCTTCGTTTCAGGTTGGAGAAGCAGTTGTGGCAGATACCACAGCAACTTTCCTCTTGATGCCATCCCATTTGAGTATCCTTGCATGCACAAAAAATCATCAAAAAGGAAAGTGTTAAAATAAGAAAGCAGAGTAAAGAGTGAACGGTAAGGTCTTTTTAATAGGAGTGTATTACAAAAGCGATGAGATTAATACATGAAAAAGTCATTTAGGATTAAAATCAACCTTAGTTTTGGACAACAATGTTGAGGCTAAAATTTGCTCTTTCACAAAGAGGTTAAAAAACTGCAAATAGATACTTTGAAAATAATTGATTTAGACAGAATATTGGATAAATGTATAGATATTAAAAAAAAGAAAAAACAATGTTCTGCATAAAATGCAACCTGATAAATTTACAATAGATTCATGTAAAATCAAGACTAGGACGGAAAACAAAAACACAAAGAATTACTGAATCTACAGTGAAAGACAATCCAACTAAAAAAAGAAATGCAGATACAGCCATATAAGTTCAGAGATTTTTCTTTCATTTAAAAAGTCGACATTTATATTTTATTTTTATTTTTTTTGCGATAATACATTTTACAGCTGCAGAAAATCTATTTGTGAAGCTTGAAGTTTCATGTATATCAAAACACACCTTTCTGAGCTTCTTCCAGTATAATTGATTATTTGCACAGAACCATGTATCTGTGAAGTTCAGAATACCCCCAGGGAAATAATGTAAAATAGATTAGGAGATTAAATGTGAGAAAATTGGTTTTTACTAGCCACATTATTAATCTCTTTCTAAAATGAGTTTTTCATCAAAGTTTGCCATTGAGCACTTCAGCTACAGTGTCTTGATCAATAAAGGAATTAATTCAAGAAAAAATAAATCACAAGGCAACGTGTAAAAACCCGCAGTATTTTTTCTGCAATGTACACAGTTTTAAACTGTCATTTCTAAGGTACAATAAGACAAGAAAGGCGATTAATTTTAAGTCATAAACGTAACATGTCTTTTATAAAACGGCTTGGATGGTTCACATTCCCCTCAGGATATCTTATAAATCCCTTATGCTCAGAATAATAAAATGTTGGTACAGTATGCTTCCCAATTTACAAATATACAGTCCATACTTCCAACATTACTGAAATATTATTTTAGATTTTGTAGACATAAATTGTAACAGCTTTTTAATTCCAGTTTTATTATCAGATTAGAATTTAATACTATTTTTCCTTGTCTCATATTGTGATATCTTTAATGAATATATTGGTATATAGAAATTGTATCTGCATAAAGTATCTCATGGATGCACAGTAACAGAAAAACAAATTTGAAAAAATTGAAAGCAATTTAATATCAGCATTAAAAGGCCATTTCTTAACCACCTCCCCATTTACTTATATAGACAGGGAAACCTCCTTAGAGATAGTCACCCAAAACAGCAAAGAACGATGGTCCTTTAGAGACATATTTTTGTAAAGCTAAAGCAATAGATCCAAGCAAAGAAGGGGGGCCCTAACAATTTACAGTTCAAGAAGCCTTGGAATTGTGTCGGCAAAAATGTAGACAATGCAGTCAGAAAATGTTCCAAATCTTTTATAATAAAGTCAACCAAAAGATTTGGTATATGTTTGGTTCATGTTAGACTCTAATTTCTATTCTATTCTACCTCTTGGGTGACATACTTTGGCCAGCATTTTGCACCTAAAAAACGTTACCCATCAGTAATACACTTGGTGCATTTTGTATGTCAAAAAAACCTATACCCCTGTGTATGAGACTTTAGAATATTGTAGTACAAACATTTGTCCTTTTTGATGTATTTAATTGATATATTTGTTTAAATTGATTTCCACCAAAATCTGTAACTGTTTTTTTTTTTTAAATCAAAGGGATCATCTCAAAGAGATGGTCTTTTATATAGGTTGGTTTTTTTTAGCAAAAAATAATTCAACATTTAAAATGATGTACAATAACAAATTGTGTTGTGGTACCGTGTTAGCCAGAAAATCGATGTGAATACTTTTCTGCCCAATGATGACAGAAGTATTCTAGGAGTGATACCTTTATTGGCTAACCAGAAAATAATGTTTGCAAGCTTTCAGAGCACAGTGGCTCCTTCTTCAGGCAAGATTACAAATAGATGAATAAGAAAAAAGCACAACATTTACAGAATACTACAGCAGGACATTTGTTCATAGGGGTGGGAAAGTTTGGTGCCTTCAAAAGATAAGCCAAGGTAAGAGAGAATTTGATTACCTTGGCTTATCTTTCTTTAGAAGGCACCAAACTTTCCTACCCCCTGAACAAATGTTCTTCTGTAGTATTCTGTAAAGGTACCGTCACATTTACTGACGCTGCAGCGATATAGACAACGATGCCGATCGCTGCAGCGTCGCTGTTTAAGTCGCTAGGAGACGTCAAACACCGGCAACGCAGAACGATGCAGGAGCGATCCAGTGACGTACTTATCGTTCTCGCTGGTTGTTCACTCCATGAAGAAACATTGCAGGCATCGTTGCTTTTGCTGTCAAACATGATGAATCACGCCGACCTGATGACCAAATAAAGTTCCAGACTTTCAGCAACGACCAGCGATGTCACAGCAGGATCCTGATCGCTGCTGTGTGTCAAACACAACAAGATCGCTATCCAGGACGCTGCAACGTCACGGATCGCTGTCCTTCTCGTTGTAAAGTTGCTCAGTGTGAAGGTACCTTTAATGTTGTGCTTCTCTCTTTTTAATCTATTTGTAATCTGGCCTGAAGAAGGAGCCACTGTGCTCTGAAAGCTTGCAAACATTATTTTCTGGTTACCCAATAAAGGTATCACTCCCAGAATACTTTTGTCATCATTGGGCAGAAAAGTCTTCACATCAACATTTAAAACAAATGTAATTCTCGAAATTATTATTTAGTAAGTGTTTCTGTCATCGCAGAGTGCAAAAGACATCCAAATACATCCTCCAGGACAGAGCAGCACCCTTGTCCATCCATCATTCACACAATGTTTTAATTGCAAGCTATGCCTAGATTTCTTTCACTCCCCTATCAGATGGGCCCTGGTTTGGCACATGGAGAGGTAAGGTATTAGTGGGAGGGTCCATCCATATCTAGGTGCACAATGATATGATTGGATGGCTTTTGTGCTCTTTAATCAAAAAATGCTAAGTACCAAACTTTTTAAAGTAACAGTCCTATGAAAGTTTTTATCCTCTTAATATATTGCAATGGTCATATTATATAGCACTTAGTAAGTGCTTAGTATGTGTAGCAATTGTACTTACCACTTTCTCATTTTGACTTTCTGCTCATCTAATTCTTCTATTTTCTCTGCTACATGTATAAAAGGAGGCCTCTTGTCCCTGCATTTATCATTCCCCCTTGAACTCCTGACTCATCTGCTTCCATCCCTTGGCAGTGACTATGGCAGTGACTTATGACTCATGCAGGTTATATAGACTTTCTGTTTCTACATAGAGCTTAGAAGGATTCAGCTAGCCAGTTTTGAATCACATGATGTTATAGAATGAATGGGAAACAGAAAAATTAGCTGGGTAGAAAGGCAAACTGAGCAATTGTAAGTACACAGAGCTATATAATATAATGATTACAATCAGGGGCGGATTATCAGAGGGTCAATATGGGCGGTAGCCCAGGGCCCAGTGGTCTGGGGGGGCCCTGGGCTACTGCACAGATTGACCCTCCGCTAATCGTCTGTGACTGCCCGCCGGGCGGCGTTTATGTGCCCCCCGGACCCGGTGGGCAGAGAGAGGGGGCCCGCATTGGGCCCCTTCTCATCTGCTCACCGGGCCCTTTCCGGCGCTGCGGCGGTTTCCTATTGATGTGCGGGCGCGCGCCCGCACATCAATAGTTAACAACAGCCACCAGCCAATCGGAGGCTGGCAGCTGAAGTCGGCCGCTGCGCACACGTTGCCGGCGTCTGACGTCATTGTCAGTCGCCGGCGAGTGTGCGCTGCTGCAGGGAGCTCGCCGCCTGGAGCTCGCCACCTGGAGCGCGGACAGGTGAGGAGACTGTTTGTTTTTTTTTGTTTGGTTTTTCTTTGATCAGTTATCAGTGGACACACTGGGGGGCAATGCTGGGGGACACACTGGGGGGAAATGCTGGAGGACACACTGGGGGCAATGCTGGAGGACACACTGGAGGGCAATGCTGGAGGACACACTGGGGGCAATGCTTGAGGACACACTGGGGGGCAATGCTGGAGGACACACTGGGGGCAATGCTGGAGGACACACTGGGGGGCAATGCTGGAGGACACACTGGGGGGAAATGCTGGAGGACACACTGGGGCAATGCTGGAGGACACACTGGGGGGCAATGCTGGAGGACACACTGGGGGCAATGCTGGAGGACACACTGGGGGGCAATGCTGGAGGACACACTGGGGGCAATGCTGTAGACAGTGGGGCAGATTGCTGGAGACAGTGGGGTAATGCTGGAGACAGTGGGGCAATGCTGGAGACACTGGGGCAGATTGCTGGAGGACACACTGGGGGGCAATGCTGGAGGACACACTGGGGGGCAATGCTGGAGGACACACTGGGGGGCAATGCTGGAGACACGGGCAGATTGGAGGATACACTGGGGGGCAATGCTGGAGACAGTGGGGGCAATGCTGGAGACAGTGGGGACAATGCTGGAGACAGTGGGGGCAATGCTGGAGACAGTGGGGCAGATTGCTGGAGACAGTGGGGCAGATTGCTGGAGACAGTGGGGCAATGCTGGAGACAGTGGGACAATGCTGGAGACAGTGGGGCAGATTTCTGGAGACAGTGGGGCAGAATTCTGGAGACAGTGGGGCAGATTTCTGGAGACAGTGGGGCAGATTTCTGGAGACACTGGGGCAGATTGCTGGACACACTGGGGGTAATATGCTGGACACACTGGGGCAGATGATTGCTGGACACACTGGGGCAATGCTGGAGACACTGGGCCAGATTGCTGGACACACTGGTGGTAATATGCTGGACACACTGGGCCAGATTGCTGGACACACTGGTGGTAATATGCTGGACATACTGGGGCAGATTGCTAGACACACTGGGGGCAATGCTGGAGGACACACTGGGGGCAATGCTGGAGGACACACTGGGGGGCAATGCTGGAGGACACACTGGGGGGCAATGCTGGAGGACACTAGGGGCACTGCTGGAGACAGTGGGGCAGATTGCTGGAGACAGTGGGGCAGATTGCTGGAGGACACACTGGGGGGCAATGCTGGAGGACACACTGGGGGCAATGCTGGAGACACTGGGGCAGATTGGAGGACACACTGGGGGGCAATGCTGGAGACACTGGGGCAGATTGGAGGACACACTGGGGGCAATGCTGGAGACAGTGGGGCAGATTGCTGGAGACAGTGGGGCAATGCTGGAGACAGTGGGGCAGATTGCTGGAGACAGTGGGGCAGATTGCTGGAGACACTGGGGCAATGCTGGAGACACTGGGGCAGCTTGCTGGACACACTGGGGGTAATATGCTGGACACACTGGGGCAGATGATTCTGGACACACTGGGGCAATGCTGGAAACACTGGGCCAGATTGCTGGACACACTGGTGGTAATATGCTGGACACACTGGGGCAGATTGCTGGACACACTGTCTGGGGGCAATATGCTGGACATACTGGGGCAGATTGCTGGACACACTGGGGGTAATATGCTGGACACACTGGGGCAGATTGCTGGACACACTGGGGGCAGGACTGGAGGCATGGGCAGAATGTAGACATGGGGCATGATTGGAGACATGGGGCAGGATTGGATCATGGGGCAGGATGGATACGATGGAGACAGATGGGGCAGGATCGGGAGATCATATGGTGTAGAATGGATACTCATGAGTGCAGGATGGGAGAACATATGGCTGGAGCCAGGAATGAGACACACGGGGCCAGGATGGGGAATATTATTACCATAGGGGCTAATTAAGGGATATTATTACTGCAGTGATGTATTTATTTTATTTTTTGAGTATACTGTTTTAAATGGGGGGGCGGTCCTGTTACTTTGAAGAGTGACACTATATCGCCTTTTTATCTTTATGTGGTGTAATGTAGAAGTTGTGAAAAATTAAGTAATGTGTTCTGCAAGCGGAGCTTGAGATAACTGTGTTATTTCCTGCAGAAATGAGTCCTGGCTGGAAGAAATGATGGCGGTCTGTGCTGGATGAAAGATGAAGGACTTCACCTAGAGACGTCACTGGTGAGTCAGTGTTACCTATACACTGACACTATACACTATATACAGCGGTCCTGTGTACAATGTCACAAGTGATCACTGTATTACCTATACATTATATACAGAGCTCATGTGGATAATACCACCAGTGATCTCTGTATTACCTCTACATAGACACTGCATACTAAGTACAGAGCTCCTGTGAATACTGGCACTTATGGTGATAGTATTGTTTTTTTTTTTTTTTAACTGATCAGTATTGTAGTATTCAGTCACTATGTGGTGGTAATATGTGGTCTGGAAATGGTGTTGTGGTATTTGTCCCTTGTATGTGCTATTTGGTCACCAAGTGGTAATATGTGGTCTTGACATGGTGCAGTGGTATTTGTCCCTTGTATGTTCTATTTGGTCACCAAGTGGTAATATGTGGTCTTGACATGGTGTTGTGGTATTTGTTCCTTGTATGTGATATTATTCGATCACTGTGGTTGTAATTTGTAGTCTGGTCATGGTGCGGTGGTATTTGTTCCTTGTATGTGATATTATTGGTCAAGATATACCTAAATTGTATTGCAGATTTTAACAAATATTTAATAGGTTACAGCAGAGTAGGGCCCGGCCATTTTTCTGGAATAATCTGGTTCAGGTATATCATGACCCCCGTCACATGACTCCCGTCATATGACCCCCGTCACATGACCGGGGGGGCCCACAGTGTATGAACAGCCCGGAGCCCTGGCTACCCTTAGTCCACCCCTGATTACAATATATTAAGAGGATAACATTTTTTAATGAGAGTGATCCTTTAACATATATAGCAATAGCAGAGTTCATGTATTCATTATTCGTAGAGTGCTGAGGCTTCAAGTATGAATATGTTTGTATATTGGCCACATTGCATATTTGTGCACCTTTACATTCATTTAATACTGTGCGAGACTTATTTTTTCTTTTTTTTTGCATGAAAGGAAAACTGACAGAACATAAACATTCACTGCAGTTTATGTTGCACATCACTATTTTTCTGTGATATGGCGTGTAATGGTGAGCTGGTAGAGCTTGTGTACCTTTGTACCATGGCTGATTTTAATTCCTAGATATTACACCACAGGATATATAAGGCAATGTTTTTTATTTGAAGCAATGATTCAAGGTACAGTGGCTGGTGAAAGTATTCACCCACTTGACATTTTTTGTGTTTTACTACCTCACAACATGGCATTTTGCTGTTTTTTGGAGGCAGATTTATTTCTGTTCGTGTAAAGAATGTGCCTATAACTGAGCATTTGGTTTTCATTTTTTTGTAAAGCAAACAACAAATAGGACAAAATAATTGAAAATTTCAGTGCGCATAACTATTCACTCCCCCAAATTCAGTACTCTGTAGAGCCTCTTTTTGCTGCAATCACAGCTGCAAGCCAATTTGTATACGTCTTTATGAGCATTCCACATCTTGCCAATGGGATTTTTGCCCATTCCTCAAGGTAAAACTGCTCCAACAAATCCAAATTAGATGGTTTTATCTGGTGAACAGCAATCTTCAAGACTGATCACAGCTTCTAAATTTGATTATAGTCTAGGTTTTTACTAAGCTACTTCAAAACATTTACACGTTCCCCTTAAACCATTCAAATGTTGCATTAGCAGTATGCTTTGTGTCATTGTCTTGTTGGAAGGTGAACCTCCATCCCAGTCTAAAATCACTGACAGACTGAAACAGCTTTTGCTATAGAATATCCCTTTATTTCACTTCATCCATCTTACCCTCGACTTGGACCATTTTCCCTGTCATTGCTGCCAAAAACATTCCCTCAGCATGATGCAGCCACCACGTTTCACTGTGGGAATGGTGTTCTTGTGGTGAAGAGTTGTGTTAGTTTGGAACCAGACATCATTTACCTTGGCAGCCAAAAAGTTCAATTTTGGTCTCATCTCACTGCAACACCTTCCTCCATGCATTTGGGCAGTCTTTTCCTTTTCTTTGCTTCCCCTCCCCCGCTTCCCCTTTTTTTGCACATGGAATTTTATTGTGATTAGCATGTTTGTCATGTTATTTGAAATCACTCTTTTATTGGTTACATTTTGTATAAAAGTTGTATAGGACCTGTTCATGTATAGTTTGATAAAGGACGCCTTGAGCGTTTGAAACGAATAACTATATCTTGCCATGTGAACTGTAAAACTGACATGGTTTTTTAAGAAGCATTTTCTAATAAGTTTTTGGATTCAAAGAAGCTAGAACACTTTTTCTCATACAGCTTATTGTGGTCATATGGACAGATGCTCCATTGTCTGCTTGGGAACTCTGCAACTCCTTCAGTGTTACTTTTGGTCTCTGTGCTGCCTCTCTGATTAATTCCCTCCTTGCCCAAGCTGAGGGTTTTGGTAGTCGACCCTCTCTTGGCAAGTTTGTTGTGGTACCATGTTCATTCCATTTGATGATAATGGATTTGATGGTGGGAATCATCAGAGATAGGAATTTTTATAACCCAACCCTGACTTGATTGGTGTTGTTTGGTTAGTGGTGCTTTTTGCTTAATGGTGTTGCAGCCTCTGCGGCATTTCAGAAAAGGTGTGTATATACTTGTGACATGTTGCACACAGGTTGGCTTCTTTTCACTAAGCATGTGACTTACGAAGGTAATTGCTTGCACCAGAATATTTTAGGGGCTTCATAGCAAAAGGGATGACAATATATGCACATGCCAAGTTTTAGGCATTTAATCCTATAAATTTAATTTACACCTATATTTTTCTCACTTCACTTCACCAACTTAGACTAGTTAGTGCTGACGCATCACACACAAATTGGTAAAAAGCCAAGGGGGTGAATATTTTTTTATTTTTACAGAATACTTAATAACACTGGTCTACAAAAAAAAAAATTCTAGCATGGACATTAAGAACAGTTTTAGACTAATTTGAGGGTGCTGAATTCAAATCTGATCTTATAATTTCTCTATCACATCACGTTTTTGCGCTATAGGTATATATCCCATTTTCATGAATTCTAAGATAAATATAAGTAGTGTATGAAAAGTGCCAATTTATACAGTTCAGTAAGGTAAATTTAGTTTTCATTTAGTCTCCCAATAAATGTGAGAATATCTTTGTTTTCTTTGAACATGCATAATTCCCATTTGTTATGATAACACCCTTGTTTTCTGTGCTACTGGGACAGTAGAGCTACAGCAGAGCATTGGGTGAAAACTGAATGGCCTCAGCGACAGATTTTGGCATCTGGCGATAAGAATGTCATCCATGATCCTCTAGTGGATAGGAAGGACATTGTCTTTCCTCCCTTACACAAAAAACTTGGATTGATGAAGCAGTTTGTCAAAGCTCTCAATCACAGTGGAGAATGCTTTAACTATATATGTTCAACTTTTCCTGGTCTTAGTGAAGAGAAGAAAAAGGCTGGAATATTTGATGGATCTCAAATAAGAACACTTATGAGAGACCCAAATTTTATCACATCAATGAATGAGACAGAAGAGCTTGGAACGCATTTTGTAATGTGGTGCAGAATTTTCTAGGAAATAAGAAAGCAGACAACTATGAAGAGATTGTGGAAGAGCTACTAATGAGTCTGCGAAATCTTGGATGTAGAATGAGTATCAAGATTCACTATTTACACAGCCATTTGGACTTTTTTCCAGAGAACCTTGGGGATGTGAGCGAGGAACAAGGGGAGCGTTTTTATCAGGACATTAAAACAAATGAAGAATGGTATCAAGGCCGGTGGGACTCATATATGATGGCTGACTATTGCTGGAGCTTGATGAGAGACAAACCAGAAGCTGTACATCACAGATCAGCCAAGAAAAGAAAGTTCAAATAACTGCCATTTGTCATTCATCTGTGTGCCATATATATGTGTTTTTATATTTGACTAGCTGAAGAGCCCGGCGTTGCCTGGGCATAGTAAATATCTGTGGTTAGTTATAGCACCTCACTTCTCTTATTTTCCCATCACACCTCTCATTTTCCCAATCACATCTTTCATTTTCCCCCTCACATCTCTCATTTTCTCCCTCACACCTCTCATTTTCTCCCTCACTCCTCTCATTCCCCCCTAACACTTGTCATTTCAACCTCACATCTGTCATTTTCCGATCACTCCATTATTTTCCCTCACTCCTCTCATTTTGCACTCACACCTTTTCATTTTCACCTCAGTATATCCATGTTTGTCATCTCCCTTATATATAGTATACACCTGTATGTCATCTCCTGTATATAGTATATACCTGTATGTAATCTCCCCTGTATATAGTATATACCTGCTGTGTGTCATCTCCCCTGTATATAGTATATACCTATATGTCATCTTCTATATATAGCATATACCTGTATGTCATCTCCTCCTGTATATAGTATATACCTGTAGGTTATCTGCTCCTGTATATAGTATATACCTGTGTCATCTCCTCCTGTATATAGTATATACCTGTATGTCATCTCCTCCTGTATATAGTATGTACCTGTATGTCATCTCCTCTATATAGTATATACTTGTGTGTCATATCCCCTGTATATAGTATATACCTGTGTGTCATCTCCTCCTGTATTAGACCTCGTTCACACGTTATTTGCTCAGTATTTTTACCTCAGTATTTGTAAGCTAAATTGGCAGCCTGATAAATCCCCAGCCAACAGGAAGCCCTCCCCCTGGCAGTATATATTAGCTCACACATACACATAATAGACAGGTCATGTGACTGACAGCTGCCGTATTTCCTATATGGTACATTTGTTGCTCTTGTAGTTTGTCTGCTTATTAATCAGATTTTTACTTTTGAAGGATAATACCACACTTGTGTGTGTTTTAGGGCGAGTTTCGTTTGTCAAGTTGTGTGTGTTGAGTTGCGTGTTGCGACATGCATGTAGCAACTTTTGTGAGATGAGTTTTGTGTGGCAACATGCGTGTAGCAACTTTTTGTGTGTCGAGTTGCATGTGACAGGTTAGTGTAGCAAGTTTTGTGCAGCAAGTTTTGCGCATGGCGAGTTTTGCGCGTGGCGAGTTTTATGTGTGGTGCACTTTGAGTATGTGCAAGTTTTGTGTGAGGCAACTTTTGCATGTGTTGCAACTTTTGTGCATGTGGCAATTTTTCCGCATGTGCAAGTTTTGCGTGTGGCGAGTATTCCATAAGGTGAGTTTTGCACTTGTGGCGAGTTTTGCAAGAGCCTAGTTTTTGCATGTGGCGAGTTCTGCGCGTGGCGAGTTTTGAGCGGCGACTTTTGTGTTTCGACTTTTATGTGGCGAGGTTGGTGTTTTTGTGGTGAAATGTGTGCTGAGGGTAATATGTGTTCAAGCACGTGGTAGTGTGTGGGGCATTTTGTGTGTGTGTTCATATCCCCGTGTGGTGAGTATCCCATGTCGGGGCCCCACCTTAGCAACTGTATGGTATATACTCTTTGGCGCCATCGCTCTCATTCTTTAAGTCCCCCTTGTCCCCCTGGCAGCTGTCAATTTGCCTCCTACACTTTTCCTTTCATTTTTTCCCATTATGTAGATAGGGGCAAAATTGTTTGGTGAATTGGAAAGCACGGGGTTAAAATTTCGCTTCCCAACATAGCCTATGACGCTCTCGGGGTCCAGACGTGTGACTGTGCAAAATTTTGTGGCTGTAGCTGCGACGGTGCAGATGCCAATCCCGGACATACATACATACACACACACATTCAGCTTTATATATTAGACTAGCTGAAGAGCCCGGCGTTGCCTGGGCATAGTAAATATCTGTGGTTAGTTATAGCACGTCACTTCTCTTATTTTCCCATCACGCCTCTCATTTTCCCAATCACATCTTTAACCCCTTAATCCCATATGACGTACTATCCCGTCCAGGTGACCTGGGACTTAATTCCCAGGGACGGGATAGTACGTCATATGCGATCGGCCGCGCTCACGGGGGGAGCGCGGCCGAATGTCAGCTGCCTATCGCAGGTGACATCCGGCACTATGTGCCAGGAGCGGTCACGGACCGCTCCCGGCACATTAACCCCCGGCACACCGCGATCAAAGATGATCGCGGTGTGCCGGCAGTGCAGGGAAGCATCGCGCAGGGAGGGGGCTCCCTGCGGGCTTCCCTGAGACGATCGGTACACGGTGATGTACTCACCGTGTACCGAGCGTCTTCTCCCTGCAGTCCCCGGATCCAAAATGGCCACGGGGCTGCATCCGGGTCCTGCAGGGAGCACTTCCGAGTCAGGAACAGGCTGCAGCTCTAATCCTGCCCGGCTGTATGTCAGATCACCGATCTAACAGAGTGCTGTGCACAGTCAGATCGGTGATCTGTGATGTCCCCCCCTGGGACAAAGTGAAAAAGTAAAAAAAAAAATTTCCACATGTGTAAAAAAAAAAAAAAAAAAAAATTCCTAAATAAAGCAGAAAAAAAAAATATTATTCCCATAAATACATTTCTTTACCAAAAAAAAAAAACAAAAAAACAATAAAAGTACACATATTTAGTATCGCCGCGTCCGTAACGACCCGACCTATAAAACTGGCCCACTAGTTAACCCCTTCAGTGAACACCGTAAGAAAAAAAAAAAAAAAAACGAGCCAAAAAACAACGCTTTATTATCATAACGCTGAACAAAAAGTGGAATAACACGCGATCAAAAAGACGGATATAAATAACCATGGTAACTCTGAAAGCGTCATCTTGTCCCGCAAAAAACGAGCCGCCATATAGCATCATAACCAAAAAAATAAAAAAGTTATAGTCCTCAAAGCGATGCCAAAATAATTATTTTTTCTATAAAATAGCTTTTATCGTATAAAAGTGCCAAAACATTAAAAAAATGATATAAATGAGGTATCGCTGTAATCGTACTGACCCGAAGAATAAAACTGCTTCATCAATTTTACCAAACGCGGAACGGTATAAACGCCTCCCCCAAAAGAAATTCATGAATAGCTGGTTTTTGGTCATTCTGCCTCACAAAAAATCGGAATAAAAAGCGATCAAAAACTGTCACGTGTCCGAAAATGTAACCGATAAAAACGTCAACTCATCCCGCAAAAAACAAGACCTCACATGACTCTGTGGACCCAAATATGGAAAAATTATAGGTCTCAAAATGTGGAGACGCAAAAACTTTTTTGCTATAAAAAGCGTCTTTTAGTGTGTGACGGCTGCCAATCATAAAAATCCGATATAAAAAACGCTATAAAAGTAAATCAAACCCCCCTTCATCACCCCCTTAGTTAGGCTAGGTTCACATTGCGTTAATGGGTTAACGCTAACGGACAGCGTTGCACGGCGAAAATGTCACAATTAACGCCGTGCAACGGGTCCGTTAGCACAACCATTGACAGCAATGTGATTTTCGGGTGTAGCGCATCGCTAGAGCGTGCCATTTTCGGATCGCGCTAGCAAGGTGCCATTCTTTTGTGGCGCGCCTCAGACGCTGCTTGCAGCGTCCGCGGCGCGCCCGAGGTCCGATCCCCGATCTTCCAGAGCGGGGACGTTAACGCGACCACTAAACACGACACCTAAAAAGACATTGCGTTAGCGCAATCCGCTAGCGCTAAACGGATTTCCCTAACGCAATGTGAACCTAGCCTTAGGGAAAAATAATAAAATAAAAAAAAATGTATTTATTTCCATTTTCCCATTAGGGTTAGGGCTAGGGTTAGGATTACATTTACGGTTGGGATTAGAATTAGGGGTGTGTCAGGGTTAGGTGTGTGGTTAGGGTTACAGTTGGGATTAGGGTTAGGGGTGCGTTTGGATTAGGGTTTCATTTATAATTGGGGGGTTTCCACTGTTTAGGCACATCAGGGGCTCTCCAAACGCGACATGGCGTCCGATCTCAATTCCAGCCAATTCTGCATTGAAAAAGTAAAACAGTGCTCCTTCACTTCCGAGCTCTCCCGTGCGCCCAAACAGGGGTTTACCCCAACATATGGGGTATCATCGTACTCGAGACAAATTGGACAACAACTTTTTGGGTCCAAGTTCTCTTGTTATCCTTGGGAAAATAAAAATTTAGGGGGCTAAAAATCATCTTTGTGGGAAAAAAAAGGTTTTTATTTTCACGGCTCTGCGTTGTAAACTGTAGTGAAACACTTGGGGGTTCAAAGTTTTCACAACACATCTAGATAAGTTCCGTGGGAGGTCTAGTTTCCAATATGAGGTCACTTGTGGGTGGTTTCTACTGTTTGGGTACATCAGGGGCTCTGCAAATGCAACGTGACGCCTGCAGACCAATCCATCTAAGTCTGCATTCCAAATGGCGCTCCTTCCCTTCCGAGCTCTGCCATGCGCCCAAACAGTGGTTCCCCCCCACATATGGGGTATCAGCGTACTCAGGACAAATTGGACAACAACTTTTGGGGTCCAATTTATTCTGTTACCCTTGTGAAAATACAAAACTGGGGGCTAAAAAATAATTTTTGCGAAAAAAAAAAAAATTATTTTAACGGCTCTGCGTTATAAACTGTAGTGAGACACTTGGGGGTTCAAAGCTCTCAAAACACATCTAGATAAGTTCCTTAGGGGGTCTAGTTTCCAAAATGGTGTCACTTGTGGGGGGTTTTAATGTTTAGGCACATCAGGGGCTCTCCAAACCAACATGGCGTCCCATCTTAATTCCAGTCAATTTTGCATTGAAAAGTCAAATGGCGCTCCTTCCCTTCCGAGCTCTGCTATGCACCCAAAAAGTGGTTTACCCCCACATATGGGGTATCGTCGCACTCAGGACAAATTGCACAACAACTTTTGTGGTCTAATTTCTTCTCTTACCCTTGGGAAAATAAAAAATTGGGGGCGAAAAGATCATTTTTGTGAAAAAATAAGATTTTTTATTTTTACGGCTCTGCATTATAAACTTCTGTGAAGCACTTGTTGGGTCAAAGTGCTCACCACACATCTAGATAAGTTCCTTGAGGGGTCTACTTTTCAAAATGGTGTCACTTGTGAGGGGTTCCAATGTTTAGGCACATCAGGGGCTCTCCAAACGCAACATGGCGTCCCATCTCAATTCCAGTCAATTTTGCATTGAAAAGTCAAATGGCGCTCCTTTCCTTCCGAGCTCTGCCATGCGCCCAAACAGTGGTTTACCCCCACATATGGGGTATCGTCGCACTCAGGACAAATTGCACAACAACTTTTGTGGTCTAATTTCTTCTCTTACCCTTGGGAAAATAAAAAATTGGTGGCGAAAAGATTATTTTTGTGAAAAAATATGATTTTTTATTTTTACGGCTCTGCATTATAAACTTCTGTGAAGCACGTGTTGGGTCAAAGTGCTCACCACACCTCTAGATAAGTTCCTTAAGGGGTCTACTTTCCAAAATGGTGTCACTTGTGGGGATTTCAATGTTTCGGCACATCAGGGGCTCTCCAAACGCAACATGGCATCATATCTCAATTCCAGTCAATTTTGCATTGAAAAGTAAAATGGCGCTCCTTCCCTTCCAAGCTCTGCCATACGCCCAAACAATGGTTTACACCCATATATGGGGTATCAGCATACTCAGGACAAATTGGCCAACAATTTTTGAGGTCCAATTGCATCTCTTACTCTTGGGAAAATAAAAAATTGGGGGCGAAAAGATCATTTTTGTGAAAAAATATGATTTTTTATTTTTACGGCTCTGCATTATAAACTTCTGTGAAGCAATTGGTGGGCCAAAGTGGTCACCACACATCTAGATAAGTTCCTTAGGGTGTCTACTTTCCAAAATGGTGTCACTTGTGGGGGGTTTCAATGTTTAGGCACATGAGGGGCTCTCCAAATGCAACATGGCGTACCATCTCAATTCCTGTCAATTTTGCATTGAAAAGTCAAATGGCGCTCCTTTCCTTCCAAACTCTGCCATGCGCCCAAACAGTGGTTTACCCCCACATATGGGGTATCAGCGTACTCAGTACAGATTGTACAACAATGTTTGGCATCCATTTTATCCTGTTACCCTTGGTAAAATAAAACAAATTGGAGCTGAAATAAATTTTGTGTGAAAAAAAGTTAAATATTCATTTTTATTTAAACATTCCAAAAATTCCTGTGAAACCCCTGAAGGGTTAATAAACTTCTTGAATGTGGTTTTGAGCACCTTGAGGGGTGCAGTTTTTAGAATGGTGTCACACTTGGGTATTTTCTATCATATAGACCCCTCAAAATGACATCAAATGAGATGTGGTCCCTAAAAAAAAATGGTGTTGTAAAAATGAGAAATTGCTGGTCAATTTTTAACCCTTATAACTCCCTAACAAAAAAAAATTTTGGTTCCAAAATTGTGCTGATGTAAAGTAGACATGTGGGAAAGGTTACTTATTAAGTATTTTGCGTGACATATCTCTGTGATTTAAGGGCATAAAAATTTAAAGTTGGAAAATTGCGAAATTTTCTAAATTTTCGCCAAATTTCCGTTTTTTCCACAAATAAACGCAAGTTATATCGAATAAATGTTACCACTAAAATGAAGTACAATATGTCACGAGAAAACAATGTCAGAATCGCCAAGATCCGTTGAAGCGTTCCAGAGTTATAACCTCATAAAGGGACAGTGGTCAGAATTGTAAAAATTGGCCCGGTCATTAACGTGCAAACCACCCTCGGGGCTTAAGGGGTTAATTTTCCCCCTCGCATCTCTCAATTTCTCCCTCACTCCTCTCATTCCCCCCTAACACTTGTCATTTCGACCTCACATCTGTCATTTTCCGATCACTACACTATTTTCCCTCACTTCTCTCATTTTGCACTCACACCTTTTCATTTTCACCTCACACCTCTCATTTTCACCTCAGTATATACATGTTTGTCATCTCCCTTATATATAGTATACACCTGTATGTCATCTCCTGTATATAGTATATATCTGTATGTCATCTCCCCTGTATATAGTATATACCTGCTGTGTCATCTCCCCTGTATATAGTATATACCTGTATGTCATCTCCTCCTATATATAGTATATACCTGTATGTCGTCTCCTCCTATATATAGTATATATGTGTATGTCATCTCCTCCTATATATAGTATATACCTGTATGTCACCTCCTTCTATATATAGTATATACCTGTATGTCATCTCCTCCTGTATATAGTATATACCTGTGTGTCATCTCCCCTGTATATAGTATATATCTGTGTGTCATCTCCTCCTGTATATAGTATATACCTGTATGTCATCTTCTATATATAGCATATACCTGTATGTCATCTCCTCCTGTATATAGTATATACCTGTATGTCATCTCCTCCTGTATATAGTATGTACCTGTAGGTCATCTCCTCCTCTATATAGTATATACCTGTGTGTCATCTCTCCTGTATATAGTATATATCTGTGTCATCTCCCCTGTATATAGTATATACCTGTGTGATCTCCTGTATTAGACCTCGTTAACACGTTATTTGCTCAGTATTTTTACCTCAGCTCAGACATACACATAATAGACAGGTCATGTGACTTGACAGCTGCTGTATTTCCTATATGGTACATTTGTTGCTTTTGTAGTTTGTCTGCTTATTAATCAGATTTTTTTTTTGAAGGCTAATACCAGACTTGTGTGTGTTTTAGGGCGAGTTTCATTTGTCAAGTTGTGTGTGTTGAGTTGTGTGTGGCGACATGCATGTAGCGACTTTTGTGAGATGAGTTTTGTGTGGCAACATGCGTGTAGCAACTTTTTGTGTGTCGAGTTGCATGTGACAGGTTAGTGTAGCAAGTTGTGTGCAGCAAGTTTGCGCATGGCGAGTTTTGCGCGTGGTGAGTTTTATGTCTGGTGCCTTTTGAGTATGTGCAAGTTTTGTGTGAGGCAACTTTTGCATGTGTTGCAAATTTTGTGCATGTGGCAATTTTTCCGCATGTGCAAGTTTTGCGTGTGGCGAGTTTTCTATGAGGTGAGTTTTGCACTTGTGGCGAGTTTTGCGTGAGCCTATTTTTTGCATGTGGCGAGTTTTGTGCGTGCTGAGTTTTGAGCGGCGACTTTTGTGTTTCGACTTTTATGTGGCGAGGTTGGTGTATGTGTGGTGAAATGTGTGCTGAGGGTGGTATATGTGTTCAAGCACGTGGTAGTGTGTGGCGCATTTTGTGTGTGTGTTCATATCCCCGTGTGTGGTGAGTATCCCATGTCGGGGTCCCACCTTAGCAACTGTACGGTATATACTCTTTGGCGCCATCGCTCTCACTCTTTAAGTCCCCCTTGTTCACATCTGGCAGCTGTCAATTTGCCTCCAACACTTTTCCTTTCACCTTTCCCCATTATGTAGATAGGGGAAAAATAGTTTGGTGAATTGGAAAGAGCGGAGTTAAAATTTCACCTCACAACATAGCCTATGACGCTCTCAGGGTCCAGACGTGTGACTGTGCAAAATTTTGTGGCTGTAGCTGCGACGCCTCCAACACTTTTCATTTCACTTTTTCCCCATTATGTAGATAGGGGCAAAATTGTTTGGTGAATTGGAAAGCGCGGGGTTAAAATTTCACCTCACAACGTAGCCTATGACGCTCTCAGGGTCCAGACGTGTGACTGTGCAAAATTTTGTTGCTGTAGCTGCGACGCTTCCAACACTTTTCCTTTCACTTTTTTCCCCATTATGTAGATAGGGGCAAAATTGTTTGCTGAATTGGAACGCGCGGGGTTAAAATTTCGCCTCACAATATAGCCTATGACACTCTCGGGGTCCAGACGTGTGACTGTGCCAAATTTTGTGGCTGTAGCTGCGACGGTGCAGATGCCAATCCCGGACATACACACACACATACACACATTCAGCTTTATATAGTAGATTTGCTGTACATAGACTTTGAAATCTTTGTTATTCCTTGATTAAAAATATACAAAATGTAGTACCGAAAATCACGTGTTTTTATCATAAAACATTAGGAATAATTTTCATCAAAAATTGAAAATATCTCGAAATCCTGATGTGATAGCCAAAAACGGAGTTCATATTCGTAATCAGCAGCCAAAATTGACTTAAAATGTTTTAAAACCTTTTGCCAGAAAAATTGCGTTGACCAGTGTAATCATTGTTTAATTCCGCCTGCACCTTGTTTACATTGTTATTCTTTTCCTGAAGCATAAGAAGATTCTTCACTACACCTCCTCTGGCAACAGAATACAGCTATGAACAATGCCGAAGTGGTCTGAAGCATTGGTGTTTCTCAGGCATTCTATTTAAACCATACACTTCCATCATCTTGAAATTAAGTATTTTGTAACATTGCAAGAAGCACAGTATTAGGTGTCAGGATTCTACCGCTGCGCAGGATAAATCCCATGCATTATCTGGTACTGTGGTCTCCCAATCAGGCCCAGCCGCTGCGATTGCTGCTCCACACAGACTCGGCCCTAGCGTTTTGCTAAGGCTCATAGTATACATTTGGTTACTGCTGGCTCTTCAGCCACGTCTATGGTAAACAGTGATATGCAGGTGCAGCCTTGCACTCTGGAGTCTAAGACCAGCAATCACCTTACTGAGCATTTCTGTGATGTAGTGTCTTCTTATTGGTAGTCGGACGTAAGCTGCTCTGGTGATGCGGCAGCTCCAGATTGGCCTGCAAGCGGTCTCGACTGACTAGGCATAAGTGTTTGGGGTGGAGCCTAGCATATAAAAGGCTCTCAGTGACACACCCGGGCATGCTAGTGTCAATTTGTTTTGGTGTGAGTGGGTGGTTACTCTACCAATCGGTCTGCACGTTTGTTGTGAGTCTGTCTATGCTCAAAGACTCTACACATTGGCAGGCAGGTAGCACACTCATGCGGTTTCGCACCTTTGGCTCAATGACTGAGTCTCTAGTTTGCTACATGCTTAGGGTGCCTGTTAGGCACAAGTTTTGCAGCGTCAGGACTGGGGTAACTAGCCGCTTGGCTTAGCATCTGTTTCATTCATGTGTGCGGTTAGCACAGTTTAGTTACAGAGCAAGCTCAACACTTATGCTTCCTCTCAGTGAAGTCGACAGGGTATTGTACCTAGCGTCATAAGAGTTTTCTCTTGGCACAGCTTCTGCCTCATTTGTATGTGCGGATAGCACCGTTTAGTTGAAGAGCAAGCTCAGTCCACGTGCTAACATCCCTGTGACTTTAACAGGGTATAGTATTTAGCATTCTTAGTACGGTACCTCTCAGTGAAGTAACTGAGCTTGGTACTCAGTATTCTGATGACTTTGTGTGGCATTAACACAGTGTGTTTAAGGTAACGCTTACTATTTTTTTCCACCATTGTTCACAGTAGCAGCAGATTCATCTCTGCATGGTGGACCCCAGGTTGTGATTGCACTTCATTTTATATTTTATTTAGTTCCATCCGCCAACCCTAACACACGGTTTATATTATCTATATGAATCTCTTTAAATTTAGAACATTTTTTGAAATATATGTGTCATGGTAAAATATCTGAAGATGCATGATTGGGCTCCATCCATTACTGCATTAGCAATGGGTTCCTCCAAAGTGATGGCCATAAATGACAATGCTTGCATTTGAATCTGTGTCCAATCTTGGAAGTTCGGCTGCCTAAATTATAAAGTACAAGTGAGACAAACAGAAGCTCAAATAATGGTTATATTTTAAAGAATATTGATGACTTTAGAATGTACCAGCTCAACGGCAATGACAATTCAGAATGAGCCAACCCTTTCCTATTTGCCAGCCGTTGCATGTCAGAGATCTGTAGGATTTCAAGACCTATATGAATACCAATAATATCTGTTTAGCATTTTACCTAATTTACCAAACTTACCAAATATTAGCATACATTTAATACAAGTTGTAATTATTTGCAAGAAAAACAAAAATGTAACAATACTATGAACAGTTTATAAGACATTGATATTGTTTGATATAATTTACAAACTCATATGAAATGAATGACTAATGCAAAGTAAGACATTTTGCAGTCGTAAACCATATTGCATTACAGTCTGATGCATGGGTCATAAGGTATTCTTGGATTATAAATTGCAGCAATAAAACACTTGGGGTCAATCAAGTACCTTGTGAAACTGTCAGCAGAATTTAGGTCACTGCTTACAGCAGACGGATTTCTGCCCATGGCAAAACAGGCAGGGGATGCTGTCAAACAATTTGTGTTTGCTTTAAAGCTGCAGTAAATCCACAGGGAATTTGAATTCCCTGCGGCCTGTGCTATTTTGTAAGATCACTCTTGTATATGAAGGGAACAGCTCTAGTGGTATAAGTTCATTAGACTATTGCTAAGTAGGCCATTTCTTAATATGATATTGTCTTGTTTTATGCCAATGCTTTTTAACAATAATAATAAGCTAGACAGAAAACAATAAGGGATTTGAAAGTACTAAATAATGGCCAATTTTATTTAGATTATACATTTCTCTTTAAACAATTAAGCCTAATTGATTGGATAATTCATTCATAAAATACATCTGCCCAAACTATTTGCCTTAAGGGTAAATACTAGGAAGGCCATAGAGAACCAATTACCCTATTGTTTATCAAGAATGCCTGGATAACTTTTGTCCCCATTCACAATGGAAAGATAGCCTGAACACTAGCTATTCAAATTATGTGCAGAACATAAAACGATTTCTCCATGTTGCTGCCGGTCTTCCTTTTTGGCCACAAATAAATATGTCAATGTGAAGAGCTGTAGGAAATACATGGTCTAAAATTGAAAATAGTATTTGAGAGCTTTTCAACACATCTCAGTACAAAAATGAACGCCATATCTTGGAATAAAGAGATTAAAACTAGAGCTCTGTGAATAGATTCTATGCACATTTAAATTCTAAACAAATATTTCAAGATTTGTCAAAACTGAATCATTATCAATTGGTTTCTGATGAATTGTCAAAAAAGGCTGCAGAAAGCTTAGGACAAAGAAGAAGGATCACATGAGCTTGGGCGTGGACAAACGTGCTTCCCCAAAATACCTTACAGTTACCTCACTCAATAGTGCAGCCAATGAGGAACCATTGGTCAGCAGTCACTAATGACTCAGCCACTATAAAAGCCCAAGCTGGGCAATTTGTTCAGGATGTGGATAGGAGAGACGACTAAGAATTCAGTCAGAAAAGCATAATACTTATTATGAGGATTAGTGCATTAGAAGAGAATAGATAGATTTAATTACAAGAAATATTGAGGGAGAGAGATCAGAAACACTAAGGACCCTGTTGGACAATGAGCTGCTGCTTTCAGCTCTACTCAGTGTTTGCACCTTTCTAATGACTGACTTTGCTACACTCAAACTACTAGTAATGAAACACCCCCACCATGTAGTTCAGTTTGTGATAATTTAGTGAAGCACATCATTCATTTATTACACCTGTGTAGTATTTGGTTTTCGTTCCCCAATATTGCAGTATTTTCCACACAAAACTACTAGAATTTAAACACTACATTACACTATGTACTAGTTCAATCATTGACAATTAGTGATGTACAGCACTCAATAACTGGCTCAGGCTCAGTGGTAACTTATTTATAAATGTCTGGTAAAAGAGAGAGCAGGAATGGAAATGGTAATGTACATAAACAGTAATACCACGTGTTCTGCCAGTAAAAATGTGAGAAGCTGTATAGTGGAAGACGCAGCAGTAGCACTGCTGACCCAGCCATCCAGTCAGTAGTAGCAGACATTGACTACATTTGTACATTGCCGCCAAAAGGCAAATTATTTTAAAAAATGTTATATATTTTTAAAATTAACATGTTATGCTTTAAAATAAAAATTAATATTAACTTAAAAGTTATATTTTTAATTCTAAAATACATAAAATGCTGTAGTGCAGTGGTTTAGTAAACAGGCTGCTTGTTACCACTAGTTATTCCCTTTGTTGATAGCCTTTATAGCCTTTGGTTGATGTCGCTTTGACACTACTAAGGCTATGTGCACACGTTCAGGTTTTTTCGCGTTTTTTTTTTCATTTTTTTGCGCTAAAAACGCTATAAAAACTCATTAACAATGCATACGTTATGCATTCTATCATTTAGAAGGCATTCTGCATGTTTTGTACACATGGATGCGTTTTTTTCCGCTAAAAAAACGCATCGCGGTAAAAAAAATGAGCATGTTCATTGTTTTTGCGGATTTTCTGCGTTTTTCCCGCAATTCTATGCATTTGGGAAAAAATGCACAAAAAAACCGCACAAAAACGCGTGAAAAATGCGGTAAAATCGCGGTAAAAACGCATGCAGATTTCTGGCAGAAATGTCCGGTTTTTGTCAGGAAAATTTCTGCAAGAAATCCTGATGTGTGCTCCTACCCTAAGGCTGTCTTTACACTAAAAACCTTCATAGAAGTTGGATACTGTCCAGAGGGCTTCAGAGTGTCTTAGGCTGTGTGCACACGTAGCAGATTTTTCGCGTTTTTTCGCTATAAAAACGCTATAAAACCACGAACAAAATGCTCACATTAAGCATCCTATTTAACAGAATGCAATCCGCATTTTTTGTGCACATGCTGCATTTTTTTCCTGAGTGGATTTGCATTCCAGAAAAAACGCAGCATGTTCATTAAATTTGCGGAATCGCGGGGATTCTGCACACCTAGGAATGCATTGATCTGCTTACTTCCCGCATGGGGCTATGCCCACCATGCGGGAAGTAAGCAGATCATGTGCGGTTGGTACCCAGGGTGAAGGAGACTCTCCTCCACGGACTGGGCACCATATAATTGTTAAAAAAAAAAGACTTAAAATAAAAAAATCTTGATATACTCACCTTCGATGGCCCCCGGAGTCTTCCTGCCTCTCAGCGCTGCACGCGGCCGCTTCCGTTCCTGTAGATGGTGTGTGAAGGACCTGCGATGACGTCGCGGTCATGTGACCGCGACGTCATCGAAGGTCCTGCACACACACCATCTATAGGAACGGAAGCCGCTGAGATCGGCTGCTTGCGGTAGGTGAGTATAACCATTTTTTATTTTTTTTAATTATTTTTAACATTCTATCTTTTACTATTGATGCGGCATAGGCTGCATCAATAGTAAAAAGTTGGTCACACTTGTCAAACACTGTTTGACAATTGTGTCCAACCTGTCAATCAGTTTTCCAAGCGATGCTACAGATCGCTTGGAAAACGCTAGCATTCTGCAAGCTAATTATGCTTGCAAAGCGCTAGTTTTCTGCGGGAATATGCATGCCAATTCCGCATGCGATATACCCGTGGTAGGAAGCGCAGAATTGCCGCAGAAATTTCCGCGGCAATTCTGCAACGACGTGTGCACTTAAGGTACCTTCACACTCAGCGACGCTGCAGCGATACCGACAACAATGTCGATCGCTGCAGCGTCGCTGTTTGGTCGCTGGAGAGCTGTCACACAGACAGCTCTCCAGCGACCAACGATCCCGCGGTCCCCGGGTAACCAGGGTAAACATCGGGTTACTAAGCGCTGGGCCGCGCTTAGTAACCCGATGTTTACCCTGGTTACCAGCGTAAAAGTAAAAAAAACAAACACTACATACTTACCTACCGCTGTCTGTCCCCGGCGCTCAGCTTCTCTGCACTCCTCCTGCGCTAACTGTGAGCACAGCGGCCGGAAAGCAGAGCGGTGATGTCACCGCTCTGCTTTCCGGCTTACCGACGCTCACAGCCAGTGCAGGAGGAGTGCAGAGAAGCTGAGCGCCGGGGACAGACAGCAGTAGGTAAGTATGTAGTGTTTGTTTTTTTACTTTTACGCTGGTAACCAGGGTAAACATCGGGTTACTAAGCGCGGCCCTGCGCTTAGTAACCCGATGTTTACCCTGGTTACCAGGGAAGACATCGCTGGATCGGTGTCACACACGCCGATCCAGCGATGTCAGCGGGAGATCCAGCGACGAAATAAAGTTCTGGACTTTCCTCAGCGACCAACGATCTCCCAGCAGGGGCCTGATCGTTGGTCGCTGTCACACAGAACGATTTCCTTAACGATATCGTTGCTACATCACAAAAAGCAACGATATTTAGCCTTACACATCTTTTCACAGCAATTTTGGGCTTTCTAGAACTCTCTATTCATGTTGAATAAATTCAGTCAGATTTATATTTTCCAGACCAATCCAAAATGATTTTTCTCATCTCTACTTAAAACTTTTTTTGTCCAAAGAAGCATTAATTATACCTCTCAGCTTGAAATCCAGCTGATCTGTAGTACCCATCAGCCACCTCTAAATAGTGTGACAGAGCAGTGTTGTCTCAGTGTGTACGCTGTTAACATCCGACCACTGCCACAGGTAGTAGCAGCTGAATAGTAAGGGATGTCAGGTGTCAGAACCCTATCATTCCACTATTGATGACCTATCACATAAATAGGTCATCAATAACATAGTAATTCATACCTCTTTAAGGCTGGGTTCACATTAGCGTATCTGTGCGCAGCGTATGATCCGCATAGATCTGCATGCATCATGCGTACATATATTTAACATGGTATACGCAGGGACATGCATTTACATGCATGCGTATGCATGCTTCGTTACTCGGTGTGCGGCGGTGTCAGGCGAATGCAACATGTTGCATTTTTTGAGGTGGCAAATATTGCGCAGTTGTCCACATGCGGACGATTGCGTAAAAAAACACATTACTGTCTATGGGAATGCATTGGTAAGCAAGGACATGCGTACGCATGCATTTGATACGCAATGCGTACTTCACACTAATCATGTCCAGGAAATGATGTCAATACCTACAAAATCACTGATATATAAAAGGTGTTCTGGAGACAGGTAATCCATTACTCTCAAGACTCTGGATGGAAGCACAAGACTCAGGACAAGACTCTGGATGTAAGTATAGAAGGTTTGAAAATGTCTGTTTGTTTTTGCAGTCTGTACTCTGTAGTAATTTTTTTCTGTTCCTTGCAGACTGTTTGCTGCTCCGGTCCTGTTGCTGCTGTCCTGTTTCTGCCATCCTAGTGCTGCCACCTTTTTTGGTGCTGCCATCCTAGTGGTGCTGGATCTAAGTATGGAAGCTTTCAAAATGTCTGTTTCTCTTTGCAGTCTGTACTCCGTACTATTTTTTTTTCAGGTCCCTTGAAGACTGTTTGCTGCTCCAGTCCTGTTGCTGCCCTCCTGTGTACTCTGCACTAATGTTTTTTCTTTTCCTTTGTAGACTGCTGCCGTCCTGGTGCTGCTGCCATCCTGTTGCTGCCATCCTAGTGCTGCTGCCAGTGCTGCTAGTGCTCTGCAGCCAGCCGCTATGGGGCCCCTAAGCAGGCGGGGGGCCCAAGTGCAAGCAGTGGGCCCCCTGCCTGTCATCGCAAGGTCAGCTGCACCAGCATTTAGCCGATACAGCTGACCGCAATGATGAGGGATGGAGCACTGTGCTGCACTCCTTCCATCATCTTCCTGTCAGCGTCTGACATCGGTGATGCTGACAGCGGACACGATGACATCACAGCCCGGCGCCCTCTGTCAGGAGATGAGCGGGCACTCAGAGCAGCGCAGGAACCAGGAAGAAGAGAGGTGAGTATTTAGTAATTTTTTTTATGGGGTGCTGCCTAATACTACAGGGTCTGCCTTGCCTATGGGGGTCTGCCTTATACTACAGGATCTGCCTATGGGGGTCTGCCTAATGCTACAGGGTCTGCCTATGGGGGGTCTGTCTTATCCTACAGGGTCTGCCTAATACTTCAGGGTCTGCCTATGGGGGGGGTCTGTCTTATACTACAGGGTCTGCCTAATACTACAGGATCTGCCTATGGGGGGTCTGCCTAATACTACAGGTTCTGCCTATGGGGGTCTGTCTTATCCTACAGGGTCTGCCTATGGGGGGTCTCCCTAATACTACAGGGTCTGCCTATGGGGGGGGGGTCTGTCTTATACTACAGGGTTTGCCTATGGGGAGGTCTGCCTTATACTACAGTCTGCCTATGGGGTGTGCTGTCTTATACTACAGGATCTGCCTATGGGGGTACTGTCTTATACTACAGGGTCTGCCTATATGGGGTCTACCTTATACTACAGGGTCTGCCAATGGGGGGTCTGCCTTATACTACAGGGTCTGCCTACGGGGTGCTGCCTTATAGTACAGGGTCTGCCTATAGCGGTGCTGCCTTATAGCACAGGGTCTGCCTATGGGGGTGCTGTCTTATTCTACAGGGTCTGCCTATAGGGGTGCTGCCTTATAGTACAGGGTCTGCCTATAGGGGTGCTGCCTTATAGTACAGGGTCTGCCTATGGGGGTGCAGCCTTATACTACAGGGTCTGCCTATGAGGATGCTGCCTTATACTACAGGGTCTGCCTATGGGGATGCTGCTTTATACTACAGGATCTGCCAATAGGGGTGCTGTCATACTACAGGGTCTGCCTATGGGGGTGTTGCCTATATGGGTGCTGCCTTATAGTACAGGGTCTGCCTATGGGGGTGTTGCCTTATACTACAGAGTCTGCCTACGGGTGCTCCCTTGTGCTAGAGTCTGCCTATGGGGGGTGCATTATACAATACAGAGTAGGCCCATGGGGAGTGCATTATACTATATTGAGGACTATCTGGTGCATTATACTATATTGAGGACTATCTGGTGCATTATACTATATTGAGGACTATTTGGTGCATTATACTATATGGAGGCTATCTAGAGGGGCATCAACAGTGTGGAGATTACAGTGAGAGGGCCATCATACAGTGTGGGGATTACAGTGAAAGGGCCATCATACAGTGTTGGAGTCATCAAACAGTTTGGAGGCTACTTAGAGGTCAGTATACTATGTGGGTGGTACTATACGGTGACGGGGTATTATACTGCGTATAAGAGAGCATCATGCTGCGTATAAGGGAGCTGTACAGGGGGAGACCCTGGACGTTATTAAATGTAAAGTGGGCACTTATTGTTATAGGGGAACTCAGGTTTCTGTGACTGTCAAAGGGGCACACATGGCAATTACTTACTAGGGGGCAAAATATGGACACTGTTTTCTAGGGCATTTGCACCTGGCATTACTATATTATAGAGGGGTGCTTTAGAATTTAGAGGGCACAGAGAACCACACAGCAGGTGTAGTAATAGGAACAAACACAGCAGCAACGGCTCAGTATTGGGGTATCAGTAGGATGAGGAGTTTGTGCAGGTTGGGAATAGATGTGATGGGGCTGGAATATGAGAAGTGAAGCATGTTTTTGTTGTATTTTCTGCAGCCAAGTAGTGACTGGGAGTAGTTGTCATGTCGGTCTGGGCCAGATGGAAAAGACGGGAAAAGTGAACAATTCCATCAGAAAGGACGTCAGCGGTAAGTCATTATCTGTAACTGTGCTGTGTTGTCTTATATGTTCTGTAGGGCTGGTATCTACCCCTAACCATATGGCGGTAATATCAATATTGGCCTTTATATAGAGATTATCTTCATTAAGAGCGTGGTCATCTGCTGAGGTTCTTCTCCACTATTAGGGTGCGTAATCGAGTTGTAATCAAGGTTACCTGGTTACGGGCCCACTCAGAAGCTTCGCCCCCCCGAACCAAAACCCTAGCTACGCCTCTGGCTGCCACCATCCTGGCGCTGCTGCCTTTCTGGTGCTGCCGTCCTGGTGCTGCTGGATTTAAGTATAGAAGCTTTGAAAATGTCTTTTTCTTTTTGCAGTCTGTACTCTGTACTATTTTTTTTCAGGTCCCTTGTAGACTGTTTGCTGCTCCGGTCCTGTTGCTGCCGTCCTGTGTACTCAGTCTACAAAGAAAAGAAAAAAAATTAGAACAGTTTGCTGCTGCCGTCCTTGTGCTGCTGCCATCCTGCTGCTGCTAACGTCTTGGTGCTGCTGTCACCCTGTGCTGCTGCCGTCCTGGTGCCGCCTGACTGCTGTGCTATTGGACTACTACCTGTAATTTAAGTATTGGTGTCCAATGTTTTTTTTTTGTGCTACATTGTGTTTGGCTCTTAACAAGTTAAATTTTTCTTATCTGTTCTTTTCTCTAGTGTTTCATTTGACTGCTGCCTGCTCTTCCAACATGTCCTCCATTAAAGCTTCCGAAAGTGGACATGACACTGAATATGTAATCACATTTGATTTGTTGATTGTTATGTATTGACTGTCAATACTACACGTGTTAAATCATATATTTTCTTTACAGGTACCTTCGAGAGCAAAAAAACAGGAGCAGTCGAGTGGAAATTATTCTTCCCAAGGCCGTCGGCCTTATATTTCATCTATAGGTTCCACAATGTGAGGAAGGACAACCGGATATCGATAATGACGTCCTTATTCAAGCTGGGCAAGAGCGAGCAGCGTTGTGAGACCCCCGTGATCGGAATCATTCCAACTCAGTATTTATCGGATGACTCTGGGAAGAAGTGGCCAGATCACTGTTGGATGATTGGGACCATGCAAGGCCACAAGTCAGAAAGAATTTTCGTAAGAATTGTGGTCTTTTACGTGTTGGTTTTGCTGTAAATGTTGGAGTCTTTTTCAATATTTTTTTTTCTTCCCCTTTCACAGTGAAGAGTAAAAGTTGGTTGGCGTTCAATGAAGAATCGCTTCAAAAAGGACATGAGAGAGGAGATTCGGGTTCGAAGTGGTGCTGCTCAAAAAGTCCAAAAATATAAGTACCATCAGCGGCTTTTTTTTCTGAGGCCTGCTCTTGCTTGCTCAGCGAACATGAGTATCTTTTCTGTTGTCTTACTATTATTTAAACTTTTAATTTTTTTACTAATGTTTTTCATTTCCCGACATCCCAGCTCTCCACCTCCAAAACCAACTTCTCCACCATTACAGAAGATCGACTCTCCACTCTACTCTCAAGATCACATCTCACCACCTGTGCACTTGACCCGATCCCATCCCACTTCATCCCAAACCTTACCAGTCTTCATCCCAACCTTAACCCATCTCTTCAACCTATCACTAACAACTGGTGTTTTCCCCTCAAGCTTTAAACATGCCTCCATCACACCTATCCTCAAAAAGCCCGCTCTTGACCCATCCTCTGTATCTAGCTATCGCCCTATATCACTTCTCCCCTATGCCTCCAAGCTACTGGAACAAAACTTTGTCACGATTCACACCGTGACCGTCACCCCTACGTCACGGACGGGGTGACTTTAGGCCAACAGACGGCTATCACATGTGCAGGGGGCTTATCTTAGTTATCCCTCCACTCCACAATGTGATGAAAAAACACACACAAGGTTATTGACCTCTTAGTTTACAGCAGGGGCTTATTTTAGGTATCCCACTGCTCTTCAATATACCACGAACTGCAGGGATTTATGTATATTCCGCTTACAGTTCCACTTAAAACTTGCAGCTCTCTGGCGCCCCCTTACTCTCAGGTCAGATGAGGTACTGCACCTGGGGTACTTAGTCGCCAGAAAGGCTGCCTGCTATGTACTGGCTATTGGACACGCTGCAGCGAGGCGATAAACTACTCCCGCTCAGGCAGGAACAATAATTATCAACGCCGCAGTCACTACAACAACACTTAACTACCCAGTACAAAACGTATGGTGCCACCAGCTTCGATTAAACGGGTCCGAAGCTAACCCAAAACAGCGTAATTCCCTTCAGAAGACAGGGTACGTTTTAGAACAGGAGAACGACTTTAGTATTAAATATTATACTCCGTCAAACGTTTCAGGCAGTGTTTATAAAAGGTCATATAAAGATGTTACAATATGAGAATTGAAAATATGTACAAGATAATTATAAAATAAACAGGGATTACATAAGAAAAGGTACAACTCACATGTTCTCAGTTCATATCAGTTCAGGCAAAAACCATGCTGGTGGGGGGTTTCCATCTGTCCCAGTGCATTAGAACAGCTCTTCAGATCAGCCTCACATGTTCTTCCAACAGCAGACTGACTGCTGGGATCTGGCCAACAAACTTATAGCTCAGCTTGGTGACATCACAGAAAGGGCTGAGTTAAGATCGCCCTCCTCTTTCTTCAGTCTTAGTAATTCAACCTTAAATTTGTCTAATTTCTATAACTCCGCTCCAGAACATGTCATGGTCATAACAAACCCAGCATTCATCTCGTATTAACATTGGCATTCTAATGAGATCAAATATGTCATATGGGTGATGCGTCATTACAGAGAAATCCCTACTTTTTTACCTGATGGAGTTAGAATCTCATGTTTAGAGTGGCGGATAGATCCGCCGAGGGACGTAAAGAATATATATTTTTCCTATTTCTAGCTTAAATCGTTTGCCTAATATCTTACAATAACAGAACAAAGACCTCAGGGATTCTGGTAATCCAGTTCTAGCTGGACAGAGTTTGAGCCTTCACTAGCGGTCGTAAATTCCTTTGCTCTCAGAGCTAGAGGTAATAAAATCTCTCTTCCCCCATACCTTGAAAAGGAGAGCTCTTGGCTGAGTGAAAGGGAAGGGGGAGGGGCTTTTTAGCCCACAGCATGGCTAACAAGAGAAACTAAACTTATATGATGTTTCATACAATATCGTGACACACATCTACCTTGAACTGTCCTCCCATCTCTCTTCTTGCTCCCTCTTTGACCGCTTACAATCTGGCTTCCGGTCACACCATTCCACTGAAACTGCCCTTACTACGGTCACCAATGACCTCTTAACCGCCAAGAGCAAGCAACACTACTCTGTCCTCCTCCTCCTGGACCTGTCAGCTGCCTTTGACACAGTGGACCATTCCCTATTATTACAGACCCTCTCATCCCTTGGCATCACTCACAGACTTGGCACTATCCTGGATCTCAGCATACCTAACAGACCGGACATTCAGCGTCTCCCACTCACACACCACCTCCTCACCTCGTCCCCTATCTGTCGGAGTCCCACAAGGTTCAGTCCTAGGGCCCCTGCTCTTCTCCATTTACACCTTTGGCCTGGGACAGCTCATATAATCTCATGGCTTTCAGTATCATCTCTATGCTGATGACACACAGATCTACATCTCTGGACCAGATATCACCTCCCTACTAAACAGAATCCCTCAATGTCTGTCCACTATTTCATCCTTCTTCTCCGCTAGATATCTGAAACCCAACATGGAGAAAACAGAATTCATCATCTTTCCCCATCTCATGTGACCCCCCCCCAACGAACCTATCCATTACAGTAAATGGCTGCCCACTCTCCCCAGTCCCACAAGCTCGCTGCCTCGGGGTAATCATTGATGCTGATCTCTCCTTCAAACCACATATCCAAGCCCTTTCCACTTCCTGTCGACTTCAACTCAAAAATATTTCACAAATCCGTTCAGTCCTCAACCAAGAATCTGCAAAAACCCTAGTCCATGCCCTCATTATCTCTCGCCTTGACTACTGCAACCTCCTGCTCTGTGGCCTCCCCTCGAACACTCTTGCACCCCTCCAATCTATTCTAAACTCTGCTGCCCGACTAATCCACCTGCCCCCCCGCTATTCCCCAGCTTCTCCCCTCTGTCAATCCCTTCACTGGTTCCCCATTGCCCAGAGACTCCAGTACAAAACCCTAACCATGACATACAAAGCCATCCACAACCTGTCTCCTCCATACATCTGTGACCTCGTCTCCCGGTACTTTCCTGCACGCAACCTCCGATCCTCACAAGATCTCCTTCTCTATTCCCCTCTTATCTCTTCTTCCCACAATCACATACATTTCTCTCGCGCATCACCCTTACTCTGGAACTCTCTACCACAACATATCAGACTCTCACCTACCATCGAAACCTTCAAAAAGAGCCTGAAGACCCACCTCTTCTGACAAGCCTACAACCTGCAGTAACCACCGATCGACCAAACCGCTGCATGACCAGTTCTACCCTTGCCTACTGTATTCTCACCCATCCCTTGTAGATTGTGAGCCTTTGCGGGCAGGGTCCTCTCTCCTCCTGTACCAGTTATGATTTGTATTTTTTAAGATTATTGTACTTGTTTTCATTATGTATACCCCTCCTCACATGTAAAGCGCCATGGAATAAATGGCGCTATAACAATAAATAATAATAATAATTTATTTTCCACACAGAACCTGGTGCAGCACCACAGAACCTGGATCGCCTCTGTTGGAGCGGCGCATCATCGACCAGCCAATGAACAGGCCCAGTCCCTATCATCCACCAGCGATGGGGCAACAAGCCAGGTTTCACAGGCTGGGGAACAGGAAGCCGGTCTATCTGGTTTTCCACTCTCCCAGCCCTCTGCCACTACTTTACTTGGGTCTGCTCGCCAGCGGCAGAGGGCCTGGGACAGGTCAGTCATGCCTGAGTTTATTTATTTAAGCTCGGTCTTCCAGGCTGGGATGAAGGCGGTGGTAGAAAGACTGGATAGTGAGTTCACTCAGGTGAACAAGCTTTTACAGGACATCCACAGACGCCTGGACCGCCTGAAAGCCGACCTTAATAGACCGACGCAACATTATTTTTCCTCTATAAAACGGGGCGTGATGGAAAACATTCGTCCTAATCTCCAGCTCTATATGATGAAGGCCTGTCAGGATGCTTACACTGAGGCCATGCAGTGGTCTCGATATCAGCAGCAGGCACAAAGTTTGTTCCCCACAGGACAAGAAGCTCCAGGACAGTATCAATGGCACTATACACCACCACCACAACCACTGCTGGACATTAGGACTGTTCCACCAGTACCAAGCTACACCTTGCAGCCGAGTGCAGCAGCCCAGCCTTCCACTTCTACCATGCAGCCGAGTGCAGCAGACCAGACTTCCACTCCCACCACGCAGCCACAGAAAGGAAAAGGCAGAGGAAAACCAAGTCCAGGAAACGTAAAACTGCCAAAAACATTGCCCACCTTTCCACCCTCAACTTCGAATGTGCCTTTTTTCAAGTCTGTCTACACCTTCCCTTGGTTCTTTCCCATCCAATATGTCAATCTGTTCCAACTTGTTTTCCACTCCTAATGTGTCCTCTTCCCCCAATGTGTCCTCTGCCAATGTTTTTGACCCGATCCTCCAATTTCTGCCACTTCCACTTCCCCAGCCACTCCAGCCTTACCAACACAGACCGACACCCCCCCTCTGAACGTACTCTAACCCTGTGTCTTGGGATAGAGTCCTGAGACTCCGTACTTGCGCTCTTGGTGAGGTACCGCGCCGCTGTGACGCAACAGGGTTTGCTTCCTTCACACAGGGTGAAGTTAACCCGTGTGTGGATCCACATTGTACCGCCATACAGTTTGTCATTATTCAGCAGCAGGTTCCATCTCTGCACGGTGGACCCCGGGCGGCGAACACACCTTATACCATTCTCTCTTATAATTTGGTGCGTTCCGCTAGCCCTAACACTGTCTCACTGTGTTTTCTTTAGCTCTTTATTTAAACATGTGTGTATTGTTGAGTGTATTGTTGAGTGAAGTATTTATCGCTTTATTTAAACATGTGTGTATTGTTGAGTGAAGTATGAAACGGTGTTACAGTTAAGGTGTTTATTATTAAAGTTACATTCAAGGTGTTAATATTACAGTCAGAAAAAAGTACAGGTTCATAACATTACAGGTACATTTTGAACCATTTGATCTTGCCATGGCACACATTTAATATCAGAGACAAAGAAGGCAGCCAATTTATCCCTCATTTGGGCAACTTCCACTGTAGTCCTCAGAGGGTGATCATGATAATCTGCCAATGTGGTATTAACAGGTTCCTCACGTTCGAAGTGGGGTTGCTTTTTTGCCAGGATGTAATTATGGAGAACAACACATGCTTTCACAACCTCAACAACTGTCTCTATTTTAAGATTGACTGGTGTTCCCAAAAATGCGCCATTTAGCTGCCAGCAAACCATAGGCACACTCCGCAGTTTTTTGTACCATTGTCAGTCTGTAGTTGGAAATCCTTTTGGTGTGCTTCAAGTCCCAACTTGAGTATGGTTTTATGAGGTTGGCACACATTTGAAACACCTCATCCCCAACAACAAATGGCATTTGTGGTCTTTCAGCGTTCGGAAGAAGTTGTGACGGTGGAAAATTAAAATTATTAGCATACAAACATTGTCCCATGTCAGAGTTTTTGAAAGTCTGTGAGTCATTTCTTCATCTAAATGAGCCAATGTCAGAAGCGACAAATCGACATTCAACATCCACAATCGCCATGAGACAATGGAAAAGTATTTTTTATAACTGAAGTACTCGGATCCACTTCCACCAGGTTTTAGAATCCGAATGTGTTTGCTGTCCAAAGCCCCACACAGTTTGGAAATTTACAAATTTCCTTGAATTTTTCTGCATTTTTCAGCCAGAGTTCAGTTGTGGGTTGGGGGAGGAATTCTGCAACCAGAACATCACACAATGCATGACAGGGGTCTCCAATAATCCCAGAAATGGTAGACAATCCAAAATTAAAAATGCAAAGATCTTAAGGTCTCTCCGGTAGCCAGGAATCTGTGGAAAAGAAATTGGGGGGAAAAATCTGTACATGGCTTTTATAACAAGAATATTGATGACAGGCGTTTCTTTTTCTAAATTACGTACCTTATGGTCACCAACAGACGTTCCTAGGAATTGCTCTATGTTGTTGCGTGTCCTGCCTGGTGATGGATCCTCGCACACGATGCAGCAATTCATCGAAGCTCTGTTCAGACATCCTTTTGTATTCAAAATTTTTTTTGTGGGTTTTCACGAATAACGGTGTACAATAAGTGGTAGGTTCCATGGCTCACTCAGACTTCAACAATGGGGTGTTGCCAATAGCGATGACGACGTCTTCTCCATCTTTCTCTTCTCCTTTCTGTCTCACAAGCCACAGCAAAAGCAAAAGCCAATTTCAATGATAAATCCATATTCAGACTGAAGCTCTCCACGCTAAGATCCATCTTGCAGCAGGATACAGCATCAAAAGAAGAGGATTTCATTTATGCAGGATCTATATATGGAAATCCCAGAAGCCATGCCCATTGGAAAAGACCATGCACATAAACAACACAAACGCATGCAAAAACGCATACAAACTAATTCTCACGCAGCGCTTTTTTGGCGGTCATGCATAAGATCATGCGGATAAAAAATATGGCGTAAACATGTGTTTGCATGTGTTGTGGCATGCGTCTGCACATGCAGATGATATGCTGCGCACATAAATGCTAATGTGAACTTAGCCTAAGAACGTAAAAATATAAGAGCAAGTATTTTATTGGACCTCATCCAAGAAACCTTCCTCTCTCTTCCAAAATTTTGCACCATCCCTTCTCATGCACCAGAGAACAAGTCTGGTTATTCCTGATAAGTTATAATTAGTGATTTTGGTTTTCCCGAGCATGCTCAGGTGGTCTCCAAGTATTGGTAAGTGGTTGGAGATTTAGTTTCTGTTGACGCAGGTGCATGATTTACAGCTGCTAGCCAACCTGAGTACATGTGGGGGTTGTCTGGTTGCTAGGGAATCCCCACATGTATTCAAGCTGTGGAGCAGCTGTAAATTATGCAGCTGAGATGACGAAAACTAAATCTCCGAGCAGTCACAAACACTTGGAGACCACCCGTGTGTGCTCGGGAAAACCTGAGCAACAAGTACACTCGCTCATCACTAGTTATAATCAAATACTGCAGATTTAAAACTAGGAAATATTAGGCTTATTTGATTTTCCCCTATTAGAAGAGTTTTTACCTAATGAATATTTATCACTTAAATAACTTAAATTAATTTGGTTTAACTTGATAATTGCGGACTGACGCTCACAAGAGATCGGCTAATCAAAAGTTGAGCCGTATGAGTAGTCCATTATATTCCAATTATCTGGACTGACAATTGAGCAGTGCAGCAACGGAAGAGGTGACGATGATGACCTCTTCAGTGTTTTTCTAGAGTGGAACTAGCGTGATTTTCAAACTATTTAGTAATTAGTTCTTGCTAACTGGCCATTAGCTGGGATATGTCAGCAGATTAGTGTAGGATTCAGTGGCCAATGAGGGCTTGAGAAGTCCTATTTAAACCTCCCAGTTGCACTTTATTATTTCATTATCTAATACTTATCATCAGGGACACTTTGTAGAGAACAATACCTTGCACTGCTGCTCTGATAAGGACAGAGTAGGTAAGTATCAAACAGTCCACAAGCCAGTGTTAATATTGAGGAGTCTACAGCACTTGTGCAATCGTCACAAAACCTTCACACAGCTGATTGGCTGAGAGTTGGACCCTCACCAATGAAATATTGATGGCCATTCCCAAGTATATGGCATCAATTTTAAAATGCTGAATAATAACTTTAATCAAAATGTTTAAAACATATCTGCTGGAAAATAATGATATGACTAGATATAGAGCAATACTTTATTTTAATAGCTTGAGTATTCTGCCATCTAGTGTTTCTAAAATATATTCCTCTTTCTATGTTGAATAGTATGCATGTTTAAATTCCTGAGATTAGGTCTAACAGGTTTTTTTGGGTACATAGGGTGAGATCTGTCAATTAACTGGATTGGAGAGGGAGAAAGCCAGCTAGGGTGCATCGGCAAAGTTAGATCTCTCCCTTTAAAGCCTGGTTGTTTTTTAAAACTAGATTTCCTACCAATAAAACATACCTGAATATAATCACACAGCCAAACTCTCATGGTACCAATGGTTTAATGATGAGGGCCTCCAGGTGTTCGTTTTTAGCAGGCAACGATCAGCTGTGAAATGTGCGTAGAGATGCTATATTTTTGCCGCATCCATGTCTGATGACAGGTATGTAATAGTAATGTTTAGACATAGAAATAATTTTTAACTATTCTTAGCCACAAAAATTGGCATGTTTTTTTGTAATTTAAGAGAAACTCTAAAAATTATGGGACATTCCTGGTAAATAGAAGTTATCACCAAAATGTACTAATTTTTATCCAGAATAAGACATTGTTGGCATTGATAAAGTAATTTATTAATTTATTCTGATGTCAAACTTATACTTAGGAAACAATTTTTCTATCAACTCCAAACAAGTTGCAACCAATTAATAAGGTTTTTATTTCTTATAGTCCTCTGTGTCTATATGGTTACATATTTAGGCAGTTAACTGGTTCATGCAGCTTTACATGAACACCGGATCCTTACACTATAGCTGGTCCGAACAACGAAAGCAATTGTTACCATCCACCTCTCGTGTCTCCCCTTTTCCTCATAGTTTGTAAGCTTGCGAGCAGGGCCCTCATTCCTCTTGGTCTCTGTTTTGATCTCTATTTATTGCTATGTTGTAATGTCTTTTGTAAGTCCCCTCTATAATGTAAAGTGCTGCAGAATATGTTGGCGCTATATAAATAAAATGTATTATTATTATTATTATTCTTACTTCGGATCACCTGCAGCATTATAGGTTGTGCTTTCTAGTGTATTATTTATTTGGTATGTTAGACCAGATTGTATGTTCGCATTTAAGAGTAATTATTATGGAGATTTAATTCTCAAAAGCAGTAAGAAGAAAAATAGAACCATGCTTGCCCTGATATCAACTTTTTAGCTCCTGAAAATGATGCCCATGTTGTTCCATATCAAACACTGGAAAACAAGCTAAAACAAAAATTGATCTAGACAGTGCACTGGGTATAAGGCTTTCAGGCCTTCCATGAAAGTAGTAAGTCACAACACCAACACTTGCCAGAACAAGAAGTGTTATCTTCAGCAGGCTGCACCGTGGGAATAAAAGATCCTTGGCAAATAGATCAAGGTTTTTATTAACAATCAACACAATTGTAATTTTGGGCATCTGGTGTTATTTTTATATTGAAAAAGGCATCAGTCCGGCACCAAAATGTGTTGGTTCTTATTTTAAAACTTGTTTAAAATGCCATTACTCCTTATTATCTGGAGCGCAGCCCCCTGACTGTGATACTGTCTACTCTGGGAAATACACATCGGGAGGTTTGCGTCTCTCCAGCCAAGGGGCAGCAGCAATGGTTTTCCATTCTTCTTTAAATATTGTGCCTTTATACCACCTCTCCACATGAGCGTTATCCCCATTTTACCCCTTTACCTACATTATTGCCCTGTTGTGCGTGCTTTTGTCCCTATCTAGATTTTTTCACAACACCAACACTGACATTTATGTGATGGAGTTAGCATTTACTGCATGATGGGATTGAAGGAGTGGTGAGTGGTGGGAGATATTAGTGTACATAAATAATGAAGTCATTGTCTGTTATTGTATTGTTATTATCTAGATAGCTGCTTTCCTGTAACTTCATAAGTGCAAAATGTATATACATAAGTGACCAATTTTGTATTCCCCATTATATGCAACATTTTGTGTATAACAATGGAAATATGGAACACGATACTGTATGTTTATTTTAACGTTATAAAATTGCAACACTCATCTTGAAAATTAAACTTGCCTCTGTGATTAATAGTTAGATATTTTACTAAGATAACAAGTGATAAAGCCAAACATCCCATGAATATGTGTTTTGTCTTCTGTTAGGAAATATATGTATTTATTCATACAACGACTGAATCTAAATATCTGGATAAAATGAGATGTTTTCGAAAACGATCAGCATTGCCAGTCCTTGGGGTACTAATCTTTTGCCTGCTGTTTATGAATTTATACATTGAAGATGAATATGTTATGGTAAGGAGTAATGCATTTTTTGCCAATTTGATCTTTGTGTTATTAGCTTGACATTGCTTGCAATTCACTTATAAAGATATCTAGTTATAATTTTAAGTAAAAAATAGCCTGTTTCAACTGTCTAAGAATTAGACAATAATAATAATACTGCCACATAATATCTACCTTAGTAATCAAATATATTTATTACAATGCATTTTAGATAAGATACTAAGTCGTTTTCCTAAGTCTTTATTTTGGAGGTTGGCTGCTTTGAATAATCTTTATTTGCAAGAAAAGTCCCATGACATTAAGCTGATTGCAAAGCATTCCCCTACTGGGCCTCACAGTGATTATCTATAATTTGTGAGTAAACCAAGTATCATTTATTATCTAGGATTTGCAGGACTGAACTTGGTAATAGTAGATTATTTATGGATAGCAGTCTTGAGAAGCTAATCAAATAATTAGGCACCTGGCAAGAGCTGAAGGAAGTGGGAAGTGTAAACTTAACTCTGATTTCAGAGTACACAACAACCTCATTACTCAAGTAGTTATCAGTCACCTGAGCTACTCTTAAGGTTCCGTCACACTCAGCAACTTTGCAACGAGAATGACAACAATCCGTGACGTTGCAGCGTCCTGTGTTGTGAATTCGGTTGTCGGGCTCCCTCATGTGGTCATGAATGGTACTTCGGCTGGTTCTGTCCATGGACATGAAAATGTAGGCCCCTTAAAAAATAGTGAGGAAAGAATGGTTGTAGATGACGAGGAAAAAGCTAACATATTAAACACCTTCTTCTCCACGGTATTCACGGTGGAAAATGAAATGCTAGGTGAAATCCCAAGAAACAATGAAAACCCTATATTAAGGGTCACCAATCTAACCCAAGAAGAGGTGCGAAACCGGCTAAATAAGATTAAAATAGATAAATCTCCGGGTCCGGATGGCATACACCCACGAGTACTAAGAGAACTAAGTAATGTAATAGATAAACCATTATTTCTTATTTTTAGGGACTCTATAGAGACAGGGTCTGTTCCGCAGGACTGGCGCATAGCAAATGTGGTGCCAATATTCAAAAAGGGCTCTAAAAGTGAACCTGGAAATTATAGGCCAGTAAGTCTAACCTCTATTGTTGGTAAAATATTTGAAGGGTTTCTGAGGGATGTTATTCTGGATTATCTCAATGAGAATAACTGTTTAACTCCATATCAGCATGGGTTTATGAGAAATCGCTCCTGTCAAACCAATCTAATCAGTTTTTATGAAGAGGTAAGCTATAGGCTGGACCACGGTGAGTCATTGGACGTGGTATATCTCGATTTTTCCAAAGCGTTTGATACCGTGCCGCACAAGAGGTTGGTACACAAAATGAGAATGCTTGGTCTGGGGGAAATTGTGTGTAAATGGGTTAGTAACTGGCTTAGTGATAGAAAGCAGAGGGTGGTTATAAATGGTATAGTCTCTAACTGGGTCGCTGTGACCAGTGGGGTACCGCAGGGGTCAGTATTGGGACCTGTTCTCTTCAACATATTCATTAATGATCTGGTAGAAGGTTTACACAGTAAAATATCGATATTTGCAGATGATACCAAACTATGTAAAGCAGTTAATACAAGAGAAGATAGTATTCTGCTACAGATGGATCTGGATAAGTTGGAAAATTGGGCTGAAAGGTGGCAGATGAGGTTTAACAATGATAAATGTAAGGTTATACACATGGGAAGAAGGAATCAATGTCACCATTACACACTGAATGGGAAACCACTGGGTAAATCTGACAGGGAGAAGGACTTGGGGATCCTAGTTAATGATAAACTTACCTGGAGCAGCCAGTGCCAGGCAGCAGCTGCCAAGGCAAACAGGATCATGGGGTGCATTAAAAGAGGTCTGGATACACATGATGAGAGCATTATACTGCCTCTGTACAAATCCCTAGTTAGACCGCACATGGAGTACTGTGTCCAGTTTTGGGCACCGGTGCTCAGGAAGGATATAATGGAACTAGAGAGAGTACAAAGGAGGGCAACAAAATTAATAAAGGGGATGGGAGAACTACAATACCCAGATAGATTAGCGAAATTAGGATTATTTAGTCTAGAAAAAAGACGACTGAGGGGCGATCTAATAACCATGTATAAGTATATAAGGGGACAATACAAATATCTCGCTGAGGATCTGTTTATACCAAGGAAGGTGACGGGCACAAGGGGGCATTCTTTGCGTCTGGAGGAGAGAAGGTTTTTCCACCAACATAGAAGAGGATTCTTTACTGTTAGGGCAGTGAGAATCTGGAATTGCTTGCCTGAGGAGGTGGTGATGGCGAACTCAGTCGAGGGGTTCAAGAGAGGCCTGGATGTCTTCCTGGAGCAGAACAATATTGTATCATACAATTAGGTTCTGTAGAATGACGTAGATCTGGGGATTTATTATGATGGAATATAGGCTGAACTGGATGGACAAATGTCTTTTTTCGGCCTTACTAACTATGTTACTATGTTACTTCCTCTGGTGGGTGTTTCTGAGTTTCACAGGTGACGAGGTTAATTCGTTAGCTGCTGCTCTATTTAACTCCACTTAGATCTTTACTCCATGCCACCTGTCAATGTTCCAGTATTGGTCTAGTTCACTCCTGGATCGTTCTTGTGACCTGTCTTCCCATCAGAAGCTAAGTTACAGCTTGTATTTCTTTGGTTTGCTATTTTTCTGTCCAGCTTGCTATTTATTTGTTGTCTTGCTTGCTGGAAGCTCTGGGACGCAAAGGGAGCGCCTCCGCATCGTGAGTCAGTGCGGAGGGTCTTTTTGCGCCCTCTGCGTGGTCTTTTTGTAGGTTTTTGTGCTGACCGCAAAGTAACCTTTCCTATCCTCGGTCTGTTCAGTAAGTCGGGCCTCACTTTGCTAAATCTATTTCATCTCTGTGTTTGTATTTTCATCTTTACTCACAGTCATTATATGTGGGGGGCTGCCTTTTCCTTTGGGGAATTTCTCTGAGGCAAGGTAGGCTTATTTTTCTATCTTCAGGGCTAGCTAGTTTCTTAGGCTGTGCCGAGTTGCATAGGGAGCGTTAGGCGCAATCCACGGCTATTTCTAGTGTGTTTGATAGGTTTAGGGATTGCGGTCAGCAGAGTTCCCACGTCCCAGAGCTCGTACTTATTATCAGTAACTATCAGGTCATTCCGTGTGCTCTTAACCACCAGTACCATTATTGTCCTGACCACCAGGTCATAACAGTACAGGTGGCCCAAAGTACTAATGCATCTCAATAGAGGGATAAGAGAAGTTCTGAGACCATTTTTTTTTCTTTGCAGTGTGTTTTGTCTCTATTTTCCCCTTTACCTCTGGGTGGTTCAGGACACTGGTGTAAACATGGACATTCAAGGTCTGTCCTCTTGGATGGATAATCTCACTACAAGGATACAAAACATTCAAGATTTTGTGGTTCAGAATCCGATGTCAGAGCCTAGGATTCCAATTCCTGATTTGTTTTTTGGTGATAGATCTAAGTTCTTTAATTTTAAAAATAATTGTAAATTGTTTCTTGCCTTGAAACCTCGCTCCTCAGGTGACCCTGTTCAACAAGTAAAGATCATTATTTCTTTGTTACGTGGTGACCCTCAAGACTGGGCATTTTCCCTTGCGCCAGGAGATCCGGCATTGCGTGATGTTGATGCGTTTTTCCTGGCGCTTGGATTGCTTTATGACGAACCTAATTCAGTGGATCAGGCAGAGAAAATCTTGCTGGCTCTGTGTCAGGGTCAGGATGAAGCGGAGATATATTGTCAGAAGTTTAGAAAGTGGTCGGTGCTCACTCAGTGGAATGAATGTGCCCTGGCAGCAATCTTCAGAAAGGGTCTCTCTGAAGCCCTTAAGGATGTCATGGTGGGGTTTCCCATGCCTGCTGGTCTGAATGAGTCTATGTCCTTGGCCATTCAGATCGATCGACGCTTGCGTGAGCGTAAAGCTGTGCACCATTTGGCGGTACTATCTGAGCATGGGCCTGAGCCTATGCAATGTGATAGGACTTTGACCAGAGCTGAACGGCAAGAACACAGACGTCGGAATGGGCTATGTTTTTACTGTGGTGATTCCACTCATGCTATCTCCGATTGTCCTTAAGCGCACTAAGCGGTTCACTAGGTCTGCCACCATTGGTACGGTACAGTCTAAATTTCTATTGTCTGTTACTCTGATTTGCTCTTTGTCATCCTATTCTGTTATGGCATTTGTGGATTCAGGCGCTGCCCTGAATATGATGGACTTGGAGTTTGCTAGGCGCTGTGGTTTTTTCTTGGAGCCCTTGCAGTATCCTATTCCATTGAGAGGAATTGATGCTACGCCTTTGGCCAAGAATAAGCCTCAGTATTGGACCCAATTGACCATGTGCATGGCTCCTGCACATCAGGAGGATATCCGCTTTCTGGTGTTGCATAATCTGCATGATGTGGTCGTTTTGGGGTTGCCATGGCTACAGGTTCATAATCCAGTATTGGACTGGAAATCTATGTCTGTGTCCAGCTGGGGTTGCCAGGGGTTACATGGTGATGTTCCATTATTGTCTATTTCGTCTTCCACTCCTTATGAAGTTCCAGAGTTTTTGTCGGATTATCGGGATGTATTTGATGAGCCCAAAGCCAGTGCCCTACCTCCTCATAGGGATTGCGATTGTGCAATTAATTTGATTCCTGGTAGTAAGTTTCCTAAGGGCCGATTGTTCAATTTATCTGTGCCAGAACACGCCGCTATGCGGAGTTATATAAAGGAATCCTTGGAGAAAGGCCATATTCGCCCGTCATCATCACCGTTAGGAGCAGGGTTCTTTTTTGTGGCCAAGAAGCATGGTTCTTTGAGACCTTGTATTGATTACCGCCTTCTTAATAAAATTACAGTCAAATTTCAGTATCCTTTGCCGTTGCTGTCTGATTTGTTTGCTCGTATTAAAGGGGCTAGTTGGTTCACCAAGATAGATCTTCGAGGGGCGTATAATCTTGTGCGTATTAAACAAGGCGATGAATGGAAAACAGCATTTAATACGCCCGAGGGCCATTTTGAGTACCTGGTTATGCCATTCGGGCTTTCCAATGCTCCATCAGTATTTCAGTCCTTTATGCATGACATCTTCCGAGAGTACCTGGATAAATTCCTGATTGTGTATTTGGATGATATTTTGGTCTTTTCGGATGATTGGGAGTCTCATGTGAAGCAGGTCAGAATGGTGTTCCAGGTCCTTCGTGCGAATTCCTTGTTTGTGAAGGGGTCAAAGTGTCTCTTTGGAGTTCAGAAGGTTTCATTTTTGGGGTTCATTTTTTCCCCTTCTACTATCGAGATGGACCCTGTTAAAGTCCAGGCCATTTACGATTGGACTCAGCCGACATCTGTGAAGAGCCTGCAAAAGTTCCTGGGCTTTGCTAATTTTTATCGGCGCTTCATCGCTAATTTTTCTACTGTTGCTAAACCGTTGACTGATTTGACCAAGAAGGGTGCTGATGTGGTCAATTGGTCTTCTGCGGCTGTAGAGGCTTTTCAGGAGTTGAAGCGTTGTTTTTCTTCTGCCCCTGTGTTGTGCCAGCCAGATGTTTCGCTTCCGTTTCAGGTTGAGGTTGATGCTTCTGAGATTGGAGCAGGGGCTGTTTTGTCGCAGAGAAGTCCTGATGGCTCGGTGATGAAGCCATGTGCTTTCTTTTCTAGAAAGTTTTCGCCTGCTGAGCGTAAATATGATGTTGGTAAGGGTGAATTGTTGGCCATGAAGTGGGCATTCGAGGAGTGGCGTCATTGGCTGGAAGGAGCCAAGCATCGCGTGGTGGTCTTGACAGATCACAAGCATTTGACTTATCTTGAGTCTGCCAAACGGTTGAATCCGAGACAGGCTCGATGGTCGTTATTTTTCTCAAGCTTTGATTTTGTGGTTTCATACCTTCCGGGCTCTAAGAATGTGAAGGCTGATGCCCTGTCAAGGAGTTTTGTGCCTGACTCTCCGGGTGTTCCTGAGCAGGCGGGTATTCTCAAACAGAGGGTGATTTTGTCTGCCATCTCCCCTGATTTGCGGCGGGTGCTGCAAAAATTTCAGGCTGATAGACCTGACCGTTGCCCAGCGGAAAAACTGTTTGTCCCTGATAGATGGACTAGTAGAGTTATCTCTGAGATTCATTGTTCAGTGTTGGCTGGGCATCCTGGAATCTTTGGTACCAGAGATTTGGTGGCTAGATCCTTCTGGTGGCCGTCTTTGTCGCGGGATGTGCGTTCTTTTGTGCAGTCCTGTGGGACTTGTGCTCGGGCTAAGCCCTGCTGTTCTCGTGCCAGTGGGTTGCTTTTGCCCTTGCCGGTCCCGAAGAGGCCCTGGACGCATATTTCTATGGATTTTATTTCGGATCTCCCCGTCTCTCAAAAGATGTCGGTCATTTGGGTGGTTTGTGATCGCTTTTCTAAGATGGTCCATTTGGTACCTTTGTCTAAATTGCCTTCCTCCTCTGATTTGGTGCCATTATTTTTCCAGCATGTGGTTCGTTTACATGGTATCCCGGAGAACATAGTTTCGGACAGAGGTTCCCAGTTTGTTTCAAGGTTTTGGGGATCCTTTTGTGCTAGGATGGGCATTGATTTGTCTTTTTCCTCGGCTTTCCATCCTCAGACAAATGGCCAAACCGAACGAACTAATCAAACTTTGGAAACATATCTGAGATGCTTTGTTTCTGCTGATCAGGATGATTGGGTGTCCTTTTTGCCGTTGGCTGAGTTCGCCCTTAATAATCGGGCCAGCTCGGCTACTTTGGTTTTGCCGTTTTTCTGCAATTCTGGTTTCCATCCTCGTTTCTCTTCAGGGCAGGTTGAGTCTTCAGACTGTCCTGGTGTAGATACTGTGGTGGATAGGTTGCAGCAGATTTGGACTCATGTGGTGGACAATTTGACATTGTCCCAGGAGAAGGCTCAACGTTTCGCTAACCGCCGGCGCTGTGTGGGTCCCCGACTTCGTGTTGGGGATTTGGTTTGGTTGTCGTCTCGTTATGTTCCTATGAAGGTTTCCTCTCCTAAGTTTAAGCCTCGTTTCATTTGTCCGTATAAGATTTCTGAGGTTATCAATCCTGTGTCATTTCGTTTGGCCCTTCCTGCTTCTTTTGCCATCCATTATGTGTTCCATAGGTCGTTATTGCGGAGATACGTGGCGCCTGTGGTTCCATCAGTTGATCCTCCTGCCCCGGTGTTAGTTGAGGGGGAGTTGGAGTATGTAGTGAAGATTTTGGATTCTCGTGTTTCGAGACGGAAACTCCAGTACCTGGTCAAGTGGAAGGGTTATGGTCAGGAAGATAATTCCTGGGTTTTTGCCTCTGATGTTCATGCTGCCGATCTGGTTCGTGCCTTTCATTTGGCTCATCCTGGTCGGCCTGGGGGCTCTGGTGAGGGTTCGGTGACCCCTCCTCAAGGGGGGGTACTGTTGAGAATTCGGTTGTCGGGCTCCCTCCTGTGGTCATATGAATGGTACTTCGGCTGGTTCTGTCCATGGACTTCCTCTGGTGGGTGTTTCTGAGTTTCACAGGTGACGAGGTTAATTCGTTAGCTGCTGCTCTATTTAACTCCACTTAGATCTTTGCTCCATGCCACCTGTCAATGTTCCAGTATTGGTCTAGTTCACTCCTGGATCGTTCTTGTGACCTGTCTTCCCATCAGAAGCTAAGTTCCAGCTTGTATTTCTTTGGTTTGCTATTTTTCTGTCCAGCTTGCTATTTATTTGTTGTCTTGCTTGCTGGAAGCTCTGGGACGCAGAGGGAGCGCCTCCGCACTGTGAGTCGGTGCGGAGGGTCTTTTTGCGCCCTCTGCGTGGTCTTTTTGTAGGTTTTTGTGCTGACCGCAAAGTAACCTTTCCTATCCTCGGTCTGCTCAGTAAGTCGGGCCTCACTTTGCTAAATCTATTTCATCTCTGTGTTTGTATTTTCATCTTTACTCACAGTCATATGTGGGGGGCTGCCTTTTCCTTTGGGGAATTTCTCTGAGGCAAGGTAGGCTTATTTTTCTATCTTCAGGGCTAGCTAGTTTCTTAGGCTGTGCCGAGTTGCATAGGGAGCGTTAGGCGCAATCCACGGCTATTTCTAGTGTGTTTGATAGGTTTAGGGATTGCGGTCAGCAGAGTTCCCACGTCCCAGAGCTCGTCCTTATTATCAGTAACTATCAGGTCATTCCGTGTGCTCTTAACCACCAGGTCCATTATTGTCCTGACCACCAGGTCATAACAGTCCTGGATAGCGATCTCATTGTGTTTGACACGCAGTAGCGATCTGGATCCTGCTGTGCCATCGCTGGTCGGAGCTAGAAGTCCAGAACTTTATTTCGTCGCCAGGTCGGCGTGTATCGTCATGTTTGACATCAAAAGCAACGACGCCAGCAACGTTTTACATGGAGCTAACAACCAGCGAGAACGATAAGTGAGTCGCCGTTACATCACTGGATCGCTCCTCCATCGTTCTGGAGTTGCTGTGTTTGACGTCTCTACAGCGACCTAAACAGCGACGCTCCAGCGATCTAGTTTAGGTCGCCTCGTTGTCTATATCGCTGCAGCGTCGCTGAGTGTGACGGTACCTTTAAAGGGAATTTGTCAGTAGGATCAATCCTCCTTAGCCATCTATATAGGCATGCTGGTCAGAGGAACACAGATCTATATCTCAGTCTGCCTCCAGGGCTTTTTTTATATATAAGACAGAGTTATCAGTGTGCTGTGTACTCTCTGTTCTCCGTATTTAACTATTTTACCAGTATTTTTGATATAGGAAAGATATATATCTTGGTACCATGTTAGCCAGTAGATAGAAAAATATTTAGAATTGAGATTCCTCAGTGGTTGATACCTTTTAATGGCTAACTGAAAAGATGGTAACAAATTGCAAGCTTTCGGGACTACTTAGGTCTCTTCATGAATCCCTGATGAAGGGACCTGAGTAGATCAGTATTTTTGTCAGTTATAATCACACACAGTTCTGCAGTGTCATATCACCCTGATAACCCATCTCTCTTTTAAGTTAAAATAAGCCCTGGAGGAAGATTCTCATGCATATTAACCACATCTGGCCGATGTAACACAGGAGCCCTAGCAAAATGGAACTTTAAGGAGACAGAGACCTCCTTGGACCATAGCTTAGGGTTAGCTCCCTTCTTGGTGAGAGCTACCAAGGGTGCCGCCAGAGTATAGAAGTGGGGAATGAACTGGCGATAGTAATTATTAAATCCCATAAAGCGTTGCACTGCTTTAAGGGAATGTGGCTCCTGCCTGTTCAACACCGATTCCACCTTGGCAGTATTCATAGCCAAACCCTTGGCTGAGATGATATAGCCAAGGAATGGTAGGGACTCCTGCTCAAAGACACCCTTCTCAAGTTTGGCGCATAGAGAGTTGGCACGCAAGAGTTCAAAGACTCTGGCAACATCTATATGATGAACATCCAGATCGGGAGAGAAAATAAGGATGTAATTCAAATAAATGACTAACGAAGTGGATAGCCTCAAAAGATGTCATTGACTGAGTCCTGGAAGATGGCCGGGGCATTACAGAGACCAAATGGCATTACAAAGTATTCATAATGCCCATCCCAGGTGTTAAACGCTGTCTTCCACTCATCACCCTCGCAAATGCGTGTTAGATTATATTAAAGATATACAGTATATCTTGGTACCGTGTTAGACAGTGGATAGTAAAATATTTAGAATTGACAGTTCTCAGTGGTTGATACCTTTTAATGGCTAACTGAAAAGATGGTAACAAATTACAAGCTTTTGAGACTACTCAGGTCCTTTCACGGCATTACCAAGTATTCATAATGCCCATCCCAAGTGTTAAACACCATCTTCCATTCATTACAGTCGCATATGCGTATTAGATAGGAAAGATATATATTTTGTTACCGTGTTAGACAGTGGATAGTAAAATATTTAGAATTGAGAGTCCTCAATGGTTGATACCTTTTAATGGCTAACTGAAAAGATGGTAACAAATTGCAAGCTTTCGAGAGTACTTAGATCCCTTCATGATTCCCTGATGAAGGGACCCGAGTAGACCAATATTTTTGTCAGTTTTAATCACACACAGTTCTGCAGTGAGATCAGGAGAGCTGAGAGGTGCCATGACATATTACACTGTTAACCCTTTTAACTTAAAATAAGCCCTGGAGGAAGATTCTTATGCAGACTAATGTCTGGCTCATAGTTCTTAGCAACTTTTTTACATATAAGAACTTGGAATTCTCCTGGAGTAAGACACCAGATTATAGATATAAAGGTATAATTTTATTCAGCCTCCTATAATATGCATACCCATATAGACCGCTTATAAGGGTTGATTCTACTGACAGAATCCCTTTAAAAAGGCCTTGGATGCAAACATCAGAGATTCTTGCTAGGCTATTATGATAACCCTGCATGGACTAGCACAGAGGAAAATAGAAGGAAGCAAAGCTCAGCACTGGAACTGGAAGAGGTGAGTAACACAATTGTATCCATTCCATGAAAATGTCTGGTGTTTTTTAAGGTTAGGTTCACATTGTGTTAAGGCTAGGTTCACATTGCGTAAAGTGCAGTTCGCTGACGGCATCCGTTACATAGCGGCACTTACGCTATGTAACGGATCCGTTAGCGCACCCATTGACTGCCATTATGTAGCGCATCGCTAACGCATGTCATAATCGGCATGCGTTAGTGATGTGCCGTCATTCTGTGACGGACCCTCGGACGCAGTCTGCAGCATTTTCGGGTCCATCACCGCTAGCACAGATAGAGCATCTGCGCTAGCGCAATCACATAAACGCGATCTTTTTCGGCACTTGCGTTAACGCAGTCCGTTAGCGTATGCTAACCTAACCTAGCCTTAGTTCTCCCTCAGAGATTTGATATAACGTGTTAAGTCCTAGTGGAAAGACAAAGCAATTTGTAGTGCATTATTAATGCACCAATGGTTGGCCAACACAATAACAAGAATCGCTCCATTATTTAGAAGAAAATTCAGAGTGTGAAACTGAGCTACAGAGCATGTGTGACCACTGCCAGTGAGTAAAATAAGTGGATGTTTTGAGAGGGAATCAAAAATGGTCTACTTTTTAATGCATTTAAAAGTAAAAACTAAATACTTCAGCAATACTTCATTATAATTATATTAATTCAATTATATAAATATGTGAATTTATTATTTACACTACCGTTCAAAAGTTTAGGGTCAATTAGAAGTGTCCTTATTTTTGAAAGAAAAGAACATTTTTTTCCAATAAAACTAACATTAAATGATTCAGAAATACACTCTATGCATTGTTAATGTGGTAAATTGCAATTCTAGCTGCAAACGTCTGGTTTGTAATGCAATATCTTCATAGGTGTATAGAGGCCCATTTCCAACAACCGTCACTCCAGCATTCTTATGGTACTTTGTGTTTGCTAACTGTGTAAGAATGCTAATAAATGGTTAGAATACCATGAAAATCCTTGTGCAAGTATGTTAGCACAGCTGAAAACAGTTTGGCTGATTAGAGAACCTATAAACCTGACCTTCCTTTGAGCTAGTTCAGAATCTGGAGCATTACATTTATTGGTTCCATTAAACTCAAAATGGCAAGAAAAAAATAACTTTCATGTGAAACTCGACAGTCTATTCTTGTTCTTAGAAATGAAGGCTATTCCATGTGAGACATTGCCAAGAAACTGAAGATTTCCTACAACGGTGTGTACTACTCCCTTTAGAGGAGAGCACAAACAGGCTCTAACTAGAGTAGAAAGAGAAGTGGGAGGCCCTGCTGCACAACTGAGCAACAACACAAGTACATTAGAGTCTGTAGTTTGAGAAATCGACGCCTCACAGGTCCTCAACTGGCAGCTTCATTAAATAGTACATGCAAAACACCAGTGTCAACATCTACAGTGAAGAGGCGACTCTGGGATGCTGGCCTTCAGGGCAGAGTGGCAAAGAAAAAGCCATATCTGAGACTAGCTAATGAAAGGAAAAGATTAATATGAGCAAAAGAACACAGACATTGGACAGAGGAAGATTGAAAAAAGTGTTATGGACAGCCGAATCCAAGTTTGAGGTGTTTGGATCACAAAGAAGAACATTTGTGAGATGCAGAACAACTGAAGAGATGCTGGAAGCGTACCTGACGCCGTCTGTCAAGCATGGTGGATGTAATGTGATCGTCTGGGGTTGCTTTGGTGCTGGTAAAGTGGGAGATTTGTAAAAGGGATTTTGAATAAGGAAGGCTATCACTCCATTTTGCAACTCCATGCTATACCCTGTGGACAGTGCTTGATTGGAGCCAATTTCATCCCACAACAGGACAATGACCCAAAGCACACACCCAAATTAGGCAAGAACTATTTAGGGACGAAGCAGGCAGCTGGTATTCTCTCTGTAATGGAGTGGCCAGTGCAGTCACCAGATCTCAACCCCGTTGAACTGTTGTGGGAGCAGCTTGACCGTATGATACGCAAAAAGTGCCCATCAAGCCAAACCAACTTGTGTGAGGGGCTTCTGGAAGCATGGGGTGAAATTTCTCCACATTACCTCAGCAAATTAACTGCTAGAATGCCAAAGGTCTGCAATGTTGTAATTGCTGCAAAGGGAGCATTCTTTGACGAATGCAAAATTTGAAGGAGAAAATTATTATTTCAAATAAAAATCTTTTTTCGAACCTTGTCAATGTCTGGACTAGATTTTAAATTCATTTGTCAACTCATTTGATCAATAAAAGTATCATGGATAACACAAAATTGTCTGGATGACCCTAAACTTTTGAACGGTAGTGTATAAATCAATTTATTTCAATTCTGTTTCTTTTAATATTTTATCTTTCTTATTTTTGTGTAGGAAGAAGATAAAAGACTTAGAGATGCTTCTACTCACCAATTAAACTCGGATTCATTTGGCAATACAGTCAGAGAGTTTTCTAATTTCTCCTCACCTATAAATGTTACATATCAGATATTAGCTGGAATACCAATATCACGAAAACGTATGTTATCACTTCGACCAAAATTCCAGTGTGTTTTATTTTCCTATAGTCAAAAAATCAGCTAATCAGTGAACTTCATATGGATGAAAACTAAATATTTTTTTCAAATGTAATAATTGCTTTCTTTTTAGCTTATTTTTTTTCTAAAGTACAAGTATCACAAAGGTGGTCAGAACAGTTATCAATACACATTTTTATGCATATATTTCAAACAACAAAAGAGTAGAGTAGTGCTTGACTTCAAGGGACAAATGTCTAATCAATCAAGTGATGTTTCAGCTCTAATCAGCAGCTTTTTCCAGTATGGTTTGAAGAAGGCGCTAGTTTGGGACGAACATTGTTTGGATTAATAAACATTTGTTACTTTCTTGTCAAGTACTGCCTTTCTCCTCTCAGTTATTGAGATAATATGGCTAGGACCATTCTGATGGGCACTAAGGTTAACTTTCTTTATAACTTTCTTTATTGGATCACTGTCATATTAATTTTTCATTTCAATTTATTAGCTAATTATCATGGAGCTCATTGTATTTAACATTCTAAAAATTTTGCATTGTGCCTGTATGAAAGCACTTTAAGTTCCTAATACTCCATGCTATGAATTCATGGGTACTACTTGTGCCACCATATGATACTATCATACAGAGTGGTACTAGGTAAATGTACTAAGGATGAGTGAATCTCTCAAAATTTAAATTTTGACAAATATTTTCAAATTTTCTGCTCATCAAAAGTACTGCATTCCAAAGCCTCCAATTGTCAACATGTAACATGTATAACACTTTAAGGCAGTGTTCCTCAACTCCGTTCCTCAAGAGCCAGCAACAGGTCATGTTTTGAGGATTTCCTTAGTATTGCACAAGTTATTGAATGCTTGCCTGTCCATGTGATGCAATTATCACCTGTGCAATACTAAGGAAATCCTGAAAACATGACCTGTTGGTGGCTCTTGAGGACTGGAGTTGGTGAACACTGCTTTAAGGTCTCCTCAGATTGTAGCCGAACCATTTCAAGCTCTTTTATGCAGCTAGAACCTTAGTAATGTCAAAGTGACCTTAATGCACATGGCTTTGATTAAACAGATGGTACAGTAATTTAAATTATCAAAGTATTTTTAATAACATAAAATAAAAATATAACGTGTTTGATCGAATAAAGAGTGTTTTTATAAAGATCTGGATGCTGGAACCATTCCAACCCTTTTAAATAGATTAAAAAGACAACAAGTAAGAAACATTTTTAGTTTATTTAATCTAGCCCAAAGTTCAGCAAATATACCAATGTAAAAAAGAAAAATCCTGCTCATATTTCTTTATAACTAATCAATATCAAGATTCAGTGGCTGCTAGATCTGATTGCACACTAGAAATTGGCCTCTCATGATAGTAAGCACTAGATTATTAAATTAGAGCCATGTATTATGAACCCTGAATAGATATCACTTTGAAGAGGTTTTGAAAGCCATCTCAACCATCTAGAGCAATTGCAAAACGAGTGAAGCACAGTGATTTACTTTGTTATATGTAAAAAATAAATGAAAAAGAACAGTGTGAGTACTCACCATCCCTTCTTTTTGTGTAGGATTTCTAACAATTGGTCTATCATCTGTGAAAAGGAAAAAAGGAAATTATTTGCTTGAAACTATCAAATCTGTGTTCGAACAGTCAAGCTATGAAGAGCTGAAGGAGATAACTGTTGTTGTTCATTTAGCTGATTTTGACCTAACCTTGTGTGAAAGCATTGTACAAGATATATCAAGAAAATTCTCTCACCATATTATTGCAGGAAGACTGGTAATAATCCATACTCCTGTACAGCATTATCCTGTATTAGAAGGCTTGAAAAGAAATTATAATGATCCTGATGCGCGGGTTAAGTTTAGATCTAAGCAAAATGTTGACTATGCCTTCTTACTCAATTTTTGTGCTAATCTCTCAGATTATTATTTAATGCTTGAAGATGATGTTAGATGTGCCAAGAATTTCTTGTCAACAATTAAAAAAGTGATAAATTCCAGGAAAGGATCCAACTGGGTGACCTTGGAGTTTTCAAAACTAGGATATATTGGTAAACTATATCATACTCATGATCTACCACGACTTGCCCATTTTCTACTTATGTTTTACCAGGAAATGCCTTGTGATTGGTTGCTGATTCATTTTAGATGCCTGTTAGCCCAAAAAGAAACAATTCGGTTTAAGCCATCTCTTTTTCAGCATATGGGATATTATTCATCATATAAAGGTGCAGAGAACAAATTAAAGGATGATGACTTTGAAGAGGACTTGCTTGATATTCCTGATAACCCCTCTGCAGTAATCAGCACCAATATGAATACATTTGAAAATTATGAGATTAATAGGGCTTATAGCAGTGCAGAAGAATACTTCTGGGCCAAACCTCCTTCTAGTGGTGATTTTTATCACATTGTTTTTGAGAAACCTATAAAAATAAGCAAAATCAAAGTCATCACAGGAACTGAAGATCGTCCAAATGATATACTGCACCATGGGACCCTGGAGGTTGGAGAAAGAGTGACTGGGTCTAAAAAGAACAGAAAGTGTACAACTTACCTTAGGTTAGGTGATTTTATAAATGGATACTTTGAAATAGACAATATAGATCGTAAAGTTCTATTTAACATTGACTGCATTCGAATTTTAGTGACTAAAAATCAAAATGAATGGCTAATTATTAAAAGCATAAGTGTTTGGACTACAGAGACTTTGAACCAATAAAAATAAATTGTTTGCTGCCTTCCTAATGGAAGAAAGACATTTCAGTTCAATGACAACTGGTCTACTTCACTTATGGACTACTTTTTTGCTAATGTGTGAAATGCAAATGGAAAATTTAATGTGAAAATGGTCTTTATATTTTACTATTTCTGTCAGGCAATATTGAAGTCTATTGGTGTTTTTGGATGTTCCCTATTTTATATTGAAGAGAACCATAATTTTCCCATAACAATTTTTGTAGCCTATTTATTTGAAGATTTTAAGTGTTAAATCTATGGGACTGTCACTAAGGATATACACAATCTGTCTTGCTTTTATGTTTGTTTTGTCTCTATGGTACAGTATTTTACTACCTCTATTTTCTTTTGTATATTGAACCCATTTTTTTTTTTACCGTAAACTTATAACTTTAATGCACAAGACAAACTTAATTAAACACTGTGATTGAACACTGTGGATATTTTTTATTTATTTTATGCTTTACTACCAGTTGTTACAGTTAAATTCATTAAACTTTGGTTGAAGTGCTAATCTGTGGTATTTTTGTAATATTTAAAAAAAAATTGTTTTAACTTTTAATACAGTTTATCTATTGACTATTGACAATATTTTTGGCCAGATATTACAGATGTGGCCTTAGAGGGGTTGTGTACTATTTAGAGAGCACCTTCTCAAATATTACCTTTTACAAAGTTAAATAAAAACACCATATAAGCTAAAACATAACTTTTAACGTGTGTAGTCTAAAAATCTGGATAAATCATAATAAACAAACCAAAGTGATAAAGTGCAAGTAGTAATTAAACTTACCAGTGCTCAGTAATACATGGTTTGGTCTCACCACTTCTGTAGTAATTCTCTGCAGGTCCCAGTAAAAAAATATGTGGTGAAAAAAAAATTCTAAAATGTCTTAAAAAAAAAAAAATTGCACCATGTTCCGATACCTGTAGCGTTTCTATTTTTCGGGATCTCGGGCTTATTTTTTGTGCGATGAGCTGTCTTTTTAATGATACAATTTTGGTGCAAATATGATTTTTTGATCGCCCTTTATTGCATTTTAATGCAATATTGCGGCGACCAAAAAAACTTAATTCACGTGTTTTTACTTTTTTTCTCGTTACGCTGTTTAGCAATCAGGTTAATTCTTTTTTTATATTGAAAAATAAATCCCAAAAAACTTATGAAGAAACATTTTGCTAACAGATGCATTGCAAACCTAATACTTTGACAAGAAAATTGCTCAATCTAACAATGTGCTTGCATTGTGAATGAGTTTCCTTTGTTGCCTTTTTATGTGAATAATCTAAAAAGACCAAAAATTCTTTTAGTATACTATCTGGTTTTTATGAAACATTAAATGCAATCCATAGATTGGAGCCCTTCAACGTAGTCTTTTGCACAATTTTTTTTTATAATTAAAATATTAATCAGAATATTCAGCTACTAATCAAGGAACTATTTTAATAAACATTATTTTCTACTTTCTACATTTATATTCATTAGTCAGATTCATTCATTTTTCTGTTTGTTATTTAGATTGCAATTTCACACAGAGTAAAATTAATGCTGCTTATCTTTGCTGAAAAATCTCTATTGATGTTATCCTCTGACAGCTTGTCTTTCATAGTTTCTTAAACAATTTATCGCATGCTGGCCAATATAGATGAGTGAATATTTCAATGTTCGGTTCTGATTACGATAGCTGAATTTGCAATATTCACCAATTTATTCGTTGAATATTTGCTGAACATAATTGAACGCCATTACAGTCAATGAGAGACAAAAACAAATGCATATACAAGTTTAAAACGGTTCCAAAAGCTGCCAAAACACATCAAATGAGGGGCAGACTCCAGGAAAGTAGTCTCAATTCATCCACAGTACAAATTGTAGCATGGTACTGCAGCAATCAGCCATGCATGAGGTATTGGGTCTGGGCCATTTACAGCTTTGAATTGAACATCAAAGGAAGATGTAGGCCTCCATTGCTCGGAGCCCTGATACCACATGTAACAGCTCAACCTGCTTTCATGCTCAGCCACACTCAGGTGGCACAAATATCAGTTTCGTAGACTACCATTGTCATAAAAATCTAAGGATAGTAACTGTTGTGAATTCTGCTGTTGGGCTCCCTCCGGTGGTTGTAAAGGGTAATGCAGTTGTGCCTGGACTGCAGGATTGGACAGGTGTATCTGCTAATTGCAAAGCTGACTGGGGTATTTAGCTTTGCAGGACTCATTAGTCCCTGCCAGTTGTCAATGTTCTATTGCCAGTAATGGTTCTCTGCCTGGCCTCTCCTGCCTGCTGCCATTTCAGCTAAAGATAAGTGTCTTATTCTTTTCCTTAGGCTCACAGGCTGTGTGTCTGTTTTTTCGTGCGGTTTATAGTTTCTATTTTGTTCCAGCTTTGACTGTCCTGTTGTTTTATCAGTCTGGTTGGATTCGCTGGAGTTGCAGATATACTCTCCACACCTCTAGTTAGGTGGTGGAGTTTTTGTATTTTTCTGCGGTGGATATTTTGTAGATTTTGTGCTGACCGCTCAGTATCCTGTACTATACTTCCCTATCTAGGTAGAAGTTGCCTCCTTTGCTAAATCTGTTTTCCGCCTGCGTGTGTCTTTTCCTCTCCTACTCACCGTCATTATTTGTGGGGGGCTGCCTATACTTTGGGGGTCTACTCTGAGGTAAGTCAGTTTTCCTATTTTCTATCTTTAGGGATAATTAGTCCTCTGGCTGTGTCGAGGTGTCTATGTCTGGATAGGTACCCCCCACGGCTACTTCTAGTGTCTGTGATAAGTTCAGGGTTAGCGGTCTGTATAGTTACCACTACTCCAGCGAAGGTTTTTTCATGTTGTTCCAAGGCCGCCTGATCATAACAAGTAACACAGGTAGTTGACTTAAAGGAAGTAGAGGCCTGACGGTCTTGGAGGGCCTACTAGTGCAGGAAAACACATGAAGGAGACCCAACCTGGAGTTTACATTTACAAAAAATAGTAGCAGACACCAACAAAGTGGGATCAATTGTAATAGAGTAGAACTAGTATAGCGGAGACTGACACTTCTTCCACTACAGCCAACCCAGCAGCTGACCCCATAGAGTGTGTACTCTGCTATTGCCCGAAGGAAGGATGAAGAATGCAGGTAGGCACTGTAGGGACTGGCTGAGGAACAGAAAAACACTGGCAGGTATGGACTGGATTGGGTGTTAGACAGATGATCACTAGCAGGTGCATTCTGGACCGGCTGATGGACAGAAGAGTTCAGATAGGTATGAGCAGACGGACACAGACAGGTAGGAGAAGACAGGTACTGGTTAGGCAAGCAGACAGGCAGACCTGGGGAACCGGACAACTAGCAAGCATGCAAGGCAAATTAGCAACAGCCACCTTCATATTGGAAGAGAAGCCTTAAATAGGTTTTGCCCAGCAATAGGCTGGGAATACCTTAAGTTGATGCAGGCAGTCCCTTTAAGAGGGAGGGAGCATGCGCGCGCCCTATAAATAGTGCCTGGTCCGACAACTGAACCTTGGGGACACTGACACAAAGGGGCGCTATGAGGAGGTAGTGTGTGAATGGGAGACACTGAATGTCCTGGTTTAGGTATGAGGAGATCCAACAAACGGCCAAGTCTGTAATGTCAACAGATCAGAAATAAGGCAGAAGCCAGGTCTAGGAGAAGGTGGAGGACAAACTTGCGTCACTTTCATTTGGGGTTAATAGGTAGTTTGTGACTTTATTCAGGGCAGTTTCAGTGGAATGATGCGGTCTGAAGACAGATTGCAAGCGGTCAAAGAGGGAACAAAAGAAGAGCTAGGAGGACAGCTCAAATTGAACGTGTTGTTCCAATGGATTGGAGGCATAGCGGAGAAATGATATGGGGTGAAAGCTAGACACAGAGAATGGGTCAAGGGTGGGCTTTTTGAGGATGGGTGTGATCGAGGTATGTTTAAATCAGGAGGGAAGACACCAGTTGTTAGTGACAGGTTAAAGAGGTGGGTTAGGCTTGGGATGAAGATCTGTTCATTCATTGTATGCCATGGGCATCAGAAGTATACCCCAAAGATTCACAGAGTCAAGAGGAGGAAATCATCTGCACAGATGGCCACATTTTTTCTCAGTTTGATCCAGGGCCGGATTAAGTTGGGTCCGAGCATAAAGCAAACCATCCTCAACAGATGTTAACCCTGTTGGGTGAAGGTGATCCATTCATGATGAGATTCAGATACTTGAGGCACCTGCGGACAGTACTGTGCTGTCAGGACAGGAAGAGGAGGAGGGTGACTCTAAGAGCAAGGAGTAGGAGGACAGAGAGGATGACTATGAGGTAGTAGATCAGACTCGGTGTCAACTCAGACGCGTGCAGCTGAGTAGCTCAGCAGGGGGAGGAGGAGGAAGACGAGGACGTTATATAGGCACAGAGTTATGCAACCATGGCAACCTATGCATTCTGAGCCCCAAATCTGGCAGAGGAAACAGCATTGGCAGTTCTGCAGTTGCCTAGACAAAGGGTAAGAGGTGAGTTACCTGGCAGGAGATTGAACTGAGACGGACAAAGCCCAGATCAGGGGAGTTACCATCTTTGTGTGTCTCAGAGATTGAAAGGTGTGAGAGGCTATAAGAGGTAGCGAGAGATAGGAGCTGGAATGCCGTTGGGGAGGTGGGGTAGTTGAAATCTCCCAGGATAAGGGTTTGGCAAATTTGAGGAGATGAAGAGTGGCAGCAACGCATAAAAGTGGTCAAGGAAATGGGTGGTTAAGCCTAGGGGGCAGTATATGACTGCTACTCTAAAGGAAAGGGGATGGAACACCCTGATGGCGTGAACCTCAATAGAATGGCGTGCTATCAGCCTGCATTTATTTGGTTTAAAACAGGATTGTTGTTGTTTTCAGCGAGGAGTGTAAGGTATTCGTGGAGTTAGCAGTGTTCGTGGGATATACACTTATTCCATATGCTCTAATCAGGAGGTGTATAAGCCATATGCTCACTATTACTTTTCAAAGAAGTTATTATTGTGAACAGCCTGCGGCCTCCTCAGATGAACGTCACCCAATCGTGTCATTGTCTGGATAGGGGCCAGCTGAAAGCTACTCATTACAAAGATCAGAGCGCTTTTTTCTGCATGACTCAAGGCCTGTGATCTCTGTGATTATTGCATGGCCATTCCAATCTGTTGGCCACGGAAATGCAGCCTTTCCGCCTTGTGGATACAGATGGCTTCCGAAAGCGGATGACCGTTGCAGTCCCCCAGTACCAGTTGCCCAGTCACCATTACTTCTCTAAGAAAGATGTGCCTGCGCTACAGCAGCAAGTCACAGACAACATCACCATTTCCCTGAAAAATTCTATGTCTGCCAGGGTGCATTTCAACACTGACACCTGGACACTGACTGATACACAAGTCTTTCAATCCCCAAGGATTGCAGGGCGCATAGGGATGGAGAAAGAAATTACTATGCACCATAACATGGATAACTAAACTACTAGACAACATGGTTGGAGAACTAAACTACTAAACAGCTATGATTGCAGAACTAAACAATTTAAAACCAGAACATGGAGAACTAAACTAATCGACAACAGGGGTTGGATAAGTAAACTACGAAACAGCAATGATTGCAGAAGGAAAGAAAAACACACCGAAACATTAGAGCTAAACTAACAGAAACAGGGGTTGGAGAACTAAACTACTAAACAGTTTCGGTTGTAGAACTAAACTAGTTCACACCAGGGGTTGGAGAACTAAAGCAGTTGATACCAAGGTGTTAGTAGACACCAAGTCTTGGAATTCCCAGGGCTTGGGGAATAAACTTCTGTATTTAACAGTTCCTCCAGTGCTTCTACCTTCTCCACCTCCGCTTGGGACTCCATCTGCACCCCCAACTTCTGCCTTTTTGAAGCACCCGTTCCAAAAAGTGGAGAAAGAATTCCCTCTCACCTCAGTACTGCGTAGCCAGGGCTTAACGCAATCCGGCAGTGTTTGCATTAATATGCATTGAAGATTGTAGTCATACGGATCAACAGTTGTGGACAGCTATCCATTCTGAGTTTGAGCAATGGCTGTCTATACTCAACCTGGAGCCAGGTAAGACAATGTGCGATAATGGTGCAAACCTGGTGGTGGCCCTACGCCAGGCCAACCTTACACACGTGACTTGCATGGCTCACATCGTCAACCTGATGGTACAGCAATTCCTCTGCCACTGTCCCAGCTTGGATGTGCTGCAGTAGAAACCACTGACATTGGGTGCTCACTTTCACTATTCCATTTAAGTTGGCATAGAGATCTTTTGGAATACCGATTAACCGGTTCATATGCGATGTGACCACACAGTGGAATTAACCCCTCTCTGCCAAACGTACTATTCCGTCCATGTGATCTGGGCTTTACTTCCCATGGACAGAATAGTATGTCATCGCGATCGGCCGTGCACACGGGTGGTGTGCGGACGATCGCGTCCGGGTGCCAGCTGATTCTCACAGCTGGCACCCGGCACGAAGTGCCAGGAGTGGTCACAGACCACTCCTGGCACTTCAACCCCCGAAATGCTGCAATCAAGCATGATTGCAGCATTCTGGGAGCAGGCGGAGGACTGACAGCTCTGCCTTTAGATCGGAGACCCCTTGGCATGATGCGAAGTCCCGATCGCTGCATGGAGACCCAATGTCGTCATGACGCCATCCGGGTCTCCAGAGCTGAGAAACTTACTGTCATCATGTCTGTAATGAACTGACCTATAAAACTGTCCCATTAGTTAACCCCTTTAAAAAAAAAAAAGCAAAAAAAAAAAAAAAGCAAAAAACAATGCTTTATCATCATACCGCCGAACAAAAAGTGAAATAACACGCAATCAAAAAGACGGATATAAATAAACGTGGTGTTAAGGGTCGAGTTCCCACCTCTGCACAGGGGGAATTTCGAACCATGTGCGCTGCGGTCTCCCATTCTTCTCCAGCCGCAGTGGAGACTGCTCAGTGGAGACGTCAGTCCCAGCATCTGACTCAGCCTGATACAGTGCGGATGGCTACTGCTGCCTTTCCAGGCTCAGCCACTGTAGCCAGTACTGGTCAGCCGTGAGCAGACGTCTCTGGTACTAATTCCTGCTTTTCCCCTTCTGAGCATGCCCAGGGTAAGACCTCTCATTGGAGGTCGGGGGTCACATGATCAGGTACTACAGCAGCTCCCATTGGTCCTCTAGGAAGGTCCTGAAGTTGCTCAGGTACTGTAGCAGCTCCCATTGGTCCTCAAGGTTGGCCCTGAAGTTGCTGCAGCTATAAAAGGTTTGCATGGCCGCACGCCCATGCGCTAGTATCAACAAACTTATGTGTTCAGCGCCAGTGTGGTCATATGTATGTGGTTCCCTGGGTTCGGCTGAAATAAGCCCCTAGAATACTGGCACCTTCGGTGAGGAGTTTTGTGTGAGTGGATTCAGGGCCCGGCTGTAATAAGCCCCTAGAATACCGGAACCTCCGGTGAGGAGTTTTGCGTGTGCTATTCTGACTGCATGACCACTGTTCGCTCTATTTGGTAGCTGTGTTTCTCTGTGAGGTTAACAGGGCACAGCGTTCTCTTGTCTTAAGTGACTCTGTGAAGTAACAGAGTTCATTTATACAGCCATGTAGTACCGTCAGTTCCTAGCAGCAGGTTTTACTCCTGCACGGTGGACCCAGGGTTGCGAACGCACCTATTACTCTATAAATATATATATTTGGTGCGTTTTGACAAACCCTAACAATACTAGCGCCAGCGTCTGGCTAGTAAATGGCGGAAAAACAGCAATCTTTGTGGTGCATCCAGCAGCTGGAGGGTAGGTTGGCGGCTCTCGAGCGCTCAACCTCAGCAGTGGATGTTAATGCAATTGCTGTTCAGGCTGCTAGCGTGGCTGCAGCAACCTTGTCCACTGCCACGCCTGTTCCGACTCTTTCTCGCCTCCCGTTGCCAGAGAAATTTTCTGGAGATAGTAAATCTTAGGGGTTTCATGAGCCAGTGCTCTATATTTCTCGAGCTTCTGACAGCACGTTTCCCCACAGATCGGGCAAAGGTGGGATTTATAGTGTCTCTCCTGTCGGATAGGGCATTGGAGTGGGCTACGCCGCTATGGGAGCATGGCGATCATGTGGTGCAGAGTGCTCCGCTGTTCCTGAGCACTCTGAAATAGGTCTTTTTAGGACCTCGAGTCACCCATGATACGGCGCTCCAATTGTTGGCATTGACTCAGGGCTCGTCCTTGGTCAGCCATTTTGCCGTCCACTTCCGTACCCTAGCATCTGAGCTGGAGTGGTCACATAAAGCCCTTATCCCTATATTTTGGAGGGGGCTGGCTGACCACATGATGGACACTCTGGCCACTAGGGAGGTTCCCGCCACACTGGAGGAGTTAATAACTGTGTCCACTCGTATTGACCTCCATTTTTACGAGCAGAGGTTAGAGCGATCCCAGGGTAGGCAGAGGTTTTGGCTGGCTCCCACCTTCGCCAAACCTTTGGAATCTCCGGTCCTGGTCCCTGAGTCACATGAGGCCATGGAAGTGTCACGAGCGGGATTTAAGTCCTGGATCGCTCGTGCACTCATGGTCTGTCATATTTGCCAGCAGTCAGAACATCTTGCCACCAGATATCCCCAGTGGTCGAGGAAACATCAGCGTCTAGTGGTAGTAGGTGGAGGTACACTAGACACTGCGACATTTGCCTCCAGATTGTCCTTTAAAGGGACAATTACTATAGGCTCATTCTCCCACTCGGTAGAGCTCTGCGTGGATTCTGGGGCGGAGGGCAATTTTATGTCTTCTGCCTTCGCCCAACATCATGCAATTCCCCTGGTAATACTAGCTCAACCAGTTACCGTACGAGTGGTGAATGGGTCAACACTGCCCTCTCAGATAACACACCAGACCATCCCTTTCACTCTGTCTATGTCGCCATCTCATCGGGAGATTATTTCTCTGCTCGTCATTCCTGAGGGAATTGATGAGGTCCTGTTAGGGATACCTTGGCTACGGTAGCACTCTCCTCATTGAGTGGTCCACAGGCAGAATTTTGGGATGGGGTGAATCTTGTGCGGGTAGATGTCAGAGGGATCGCATTCAGGTTGCTACTACCAAGGTACCCGCAGATCTATCCTCTCTCCCCAAGCAATATTGGCCCTATGCAGACGTGTTCTCCAAAAGGGCTGCGGAGACCCTTCCGCCTCACCGCCCCTATGACTGTCCTATAGACCTCTTGCCTGGTGCTGAGCCTCCCCGGGGTCGAGTCTATCCGTTATCTCTCCCGAAGACGGAGGCAATGTCACAGTATATCCAGGAAAATTTGGCAAGGGGATTCATTAGGAAGTCAGTGTCACCTGCAGGGGCTGGGTTCTTATTCGTGCACAAGAAGAATGGGGAACTACGTCCATGTAAAGACTACAGGGGTCTTAACGCCATCACCGTTAAGAATAAATATCCCCTGCCCCTGATATCTGAGCTCTTTTATAGGCTTCGGGGAGCAAGGGTATTTACTAAACTAGATCTGCAGGGTGCTTACAACCTGATTCGCATCCGTGAGAGGGACGAATGGAAGACGGCTTTTAACACCAGGGATGGGCACTATGAATATCTAGTGATGCCCTTTTGGCTCTGTAATGCCACAGCCATTTTCCAAGACTTTGTAAATGATATCTTCCGGGATATGCTCTCCACCTCGGTCGTAGTCTATCTGGATGATATCCTCATCTACTGTCCAGATATTGACTCCCACCAGAGAGATGTTTGCAAAGTCTTTGACCTCTTACGAGCTAATTCCCTCTATGCCAAGTTGGAGAAATGTGTGTTTGAGCAGGAGTCCTTACCTTTCCTGGGCTATTTCATCTTCTCCCAGGGATTGGCTATGGATCCTGCCAAACTACAGGCAGTGATGGACTGGCAAGAACCCCATTCTCTTAAAGCGGTGAAGCGCTTTATGGGGTTCATTAACTATTATCGCCAATTCATTCCTCATTTCTCAACTTTGGTAGCTCCCTTGGTAGCCCTCTCCAAGAAAGGGGAGCAAATCCCAAATTGTGGTCTGAGGAGGTCTCCAAGGCCTTCACTTCTAATAAGTCCCATTTTGCTAGCATTCCCATCCTACATAGCCCGGATGTAGATACGCTGTTTATAATGGAGGTGGATACCTCTTCCGTTGGTGCTGGAGCAGTCCTCTTTCAAAAGGATGCTCTAGGTCAGAAGCATCCTTGCTTCTTCTTTTTAAAGACCTTCACACCAGCGGACAGGAATTATTCCATCTGGGACAGGGAGTTGCTAGCAATAAAGTTGGCCTTCTCTGAGTGGAGACATCTTTTGGAGGGGGCTCGTTTTCCTTTTCAAGTATTTAGACCACAAGAATTTGGTTTACCTACAGACAACCCTGCGGTTAAATTCTCGCCAGGCCAGATGGTCCTTGTTCTTCTCCCGGCTCCATTTCAACCTCCATTTCCTTTCCGGGGAGAAGAACATTTGTGCCAACGTTCTCTCTCGCTCCGTTGTGTCATCTGAGAAGGAGGAAGAGGAGCCTCGGCTTATTGTCCCCACCGAGAGCCTGAGCACTGTGGCCCCAGTTTCGCTAGAGTCTGTGCCTCCGGGCAAGACTTTTGTACCATTCAGTCTGCATCTGGAGGTTCTCTCTTGGGCTCACTCGTCCAGGGTGGGTGGACATTTTGGGTCTAAAAGGACATCTAGGCAACTGGCGAGGACATACTGGTGGCCGCATATGGCCCGTGATGTCGCAGACTATGTTCGGGCGTGTGTCTCCTGCGCCAAGAACAAGTCTCCTCATCAACGGCCAGCTGGGTTGCTTTACCCCCTGCCAGTGGCGGACAGGCCCTGGGAGATGGTCGGGATAGATTTTGTGGTGGGCTTACAGAAGTCTCGTAGGTGCACCATTATTTGGGTGATCACCGACCATTTTTCCAAAATGGTGTACTTGGTGCCTCTTCCACGGCAACCTTCTGCTCGGGCGCTGGCGTTGTTTATCAAACATATCTTTCGCCTACACGGTATGCCGGAGAAAATTGTCAGTGACTGGGGTCCCTAGTTTGCGTCTCGATTCCGGAGACAGCTTTGTTGTCTACTCAGTATTGAGTTGAATCTCTCTTCGGCATATCATCCCGAGACGAATGGGTTGGTAGAGAGGGCCAACCAGACTCTGGTCACATATCTACGTCATTTTGTTTCTGCCATTCAGGATGACTGGGCATCCTTGCTACTGTGGGTGGAGTTTGCTCTTAACGCCGTAGCCGACTCCACCGGTCAGACTCCATTCCTCCTTAATTACGGCGAGCATCCGCGTGTCCCTGTGCCCATGCCCGTGTCTTCCGCCGACTCCAGGGTGGCAGACTAGGCTGTGGAGGCATGGGACATTTGGGACTGCATTCAGGATGCCATTCGGGCCTCCAAGGAGAGAATGAGGTCCTCCGCTGATGCTCATCGGCGCCCCACTCCGACGTTTGCTCCTGGCGACTTAGGCTACGTTCACACTAGCGTTCGGCTAGTGTGCGTCGCGCTAGCGTCGGGCGACGCAGCGGCGACGCACGCGTCATGCGCCCCTATGTTTAACATGGGGGACGCATGCGTTTTTGCTTGTTGCGTTTTCCGACACGTGCGTCTTTTTTGACGCTAGCGTCGGACCAAGAAAACGCAACAAGTTGCATTTTTCTTGTGTCCGATTTTCGTCAAAAAACGATGCACGCGTCGAAAAACGCGTTTTTGCGTGCGTTTGCATGCGGTTTTCGATGCGTCGCCGACGCACGCTAGTGTGAACGTAGCCTTAGTGTGGCTCTCCGCCCGTAACATCAGGCTGCCTGTTGAGTCCACTAAGTTTGCACCTCACTACTTGGGTCCCTTTAAGGTCCTCGAACAGAATAACCCTGTGGTCTACCGTCTAGCCCTTCATCCACGCCTAGGTATCACTGACACCTTTCATGTGTCTCTCTTGAAGACCAAATACATGTCTCTATTTTCCGAGTCATCTGCCGGGACTTCGGGTTCGTCTACGGTTAATTACGAGGTGAAAGCTATTTTGGGGTGCAAGGTGGTACGTGGCAAGAAATTTTATTTGGTGGACTGGAAGGGTTATGGCCCAGAGGACAGGTCTTGGGAACCTGCTGAGCACATTTGAGCTCCGCAGCTCATTGCGGCCTTCGAGTGTAGAGAGGTCCAAGGAGGGGGGCCCTAAGAGGGGATAATGTTAGGGGTTGAGATCCCGCCTCTGCACAGGGGGAATGTCGTACCATCTTCGCTGCGGTCTCCCATTCTTCTATAGCCGCAGTGGAGACTGCTCAGCGGATACGTCGGTCCCAGCGTCTGGCTCAGCCTGATATGGTGCTGATGGTTACTGCTGCCTTTCCAGGCTAAGCCATTGTAGCCAGTACTGGTCAGAGGCGAGCAGACGTCTCTGGGACTAAGTCCTGCTTTTCCCCTTCTGAGCATGCCGAGGGTAAGACCTCTCATTGGAGGTCGGGGGTCACATGATCAGGTACTACAGCAGCTCCCATTGGTCCTCTTGGAAGGTCCTGAAGTTGCTGCAGCTATAAAATGTTCGCATAGCCGCACAGCCACGCGCTAGTATCAACTAACTTATGTGTTCAGCGCCAGTGTGGTCATAAGTATGTAGTTTCAGGAAACAGCTGAAATAAGCCCCTAGAATACCGGCACCTCCGGTGAGGAGTTTTGCGTGTGCTATTCTGACTGCATGACCACTGTTTGCTCTATTTGGTAGCTGTGTTTCTCTGTGAGGTTAACAGGGCACAGCGTTCTCTTGTCTTAAGTGACTCTGTGAAGTAAAAGAGTTCACTTATACTGCCATGTAGTACCGTCAGTTACTAGCAGCGGGTTTTACTCCTGCAAGGTGGACCCCAGGTTGCGAACGCACCTATTACTCTATAAATATATATTTAGTGCGTTCTGCCCTACCCTAACATGGTACCGCTAAAATTGTCATCTTGTCCTGCAATAAAAAAGCCCCTATACAGCTCCATCACCAGAAAAATAAAAAAAGCTATAGCTCTCAGAATCAAGCAAAGCAAAAATTATCATTTTTTATATAAAAAAGTTTTTATTGTAAAAAAGCACCAAAACATAAAAAAAGATATAAGTGAGGTATTGCTGTAATCGTAGTGACCCGAAGAATAAAACTGCTTTATCAATTTTACCACACACGGAACGGTATAAATGCCCCCTAAAATAAATTCACAAACTGCTGGTTATTGTTCATTCTGCCTCCCAAAAATCAGAAAAAATGAACAAAACATGTCATGTGCCCGAAAAAAGTACCAATAAAAACGATAACTCATCCCGCATAAAACAAGACCACACATAACTCTCTGGGCCAAAATATGGAAAGTATGGAAGTATAGCTCTCAAAATATGTGATGCGAAAACTATTTTTGTAATAAAAGGCGTCTTTTAGTGTGTGACAGCAGCCAAACATGAAAACCCTCTATATCGCCTCTTTCTCACGTCCTGATATTTGCGATATTTGAGAAGAGAAAGGAGAGATAGAGAAAGAGAAGACCAAGGAGAGAAAGAGAAGAGAAAGGAGAGAAAGAGGAGAGAAAGAGAAGAGAAAGGAGAGAAAGAGACAGAGAAAGGAGAGAGAGAAGAGAAAGGAGAGAAAGAGAAGAGAAAGGAGAGAAAGAGACAGAGAAAGGAGAGAGAGAAGAGAAAGGAGAGAAAGAGAAGAGAAAGGAGAGAAAGAGAAGAGAAAGGAGAGAAAAAGAGAAAGGAGAGAAAGAGACAGAGAAAGGAGAGAGAGAAGAGAAAGAGAAGAGAAAGGAGAGAAAGAGAAGAGAAAGGAGAGAAAGAGAAGAGAAAGGAGAGAAAGAAGAGAAAGGAGAGAGAGAAGAGAAAGGAGAGAAAGAGACAGAGAAAGGAGAGAGAGAAGAGAAAGGAGAGAAAGAGAAGAGAAAGGAGAGAAAGAGAAGAGAAAGGAGAGAAAGAGAAGAGAAAGAAGAGAAAGGAGAGAAAGAGAAGAGAAAGGAGAGAAAGAGAAGAGAAAGGAGAGAAAGAGAAGAGAAAGGAGAGAAAGAGACAGAGAAAGGAGAGAGAGAAGAGAAAGGAGAGAAAGAGAAGAGAAAGGAGAGGAAGAAGAGAAAGGAGAGAGAGAAGAGAAAGGAGAGAAAGAAGAGAAAGAAGAGAAAGGAGAGAGAGAAGAGAAAGGAGAGAGAGAAGAGAAAGGAGAGAGAGAAGAGAAAGGAGAGAGAGAAGAGAAAGGAGAGAGAGAAGAGAAAGGAGAGAGAGAAGAGAAAGGAGAGAAAGGAGAGAAAGAAGAGAAAGGAGAGAAAGAGAAGAGAAAGGAGAGAGAGAGAGAAGAGAAAGGAGAGAAAGAGAAGAGAAAGGAGAGAGAGAAGAGAAAGGAGAGAAAGAGAAGAGAAAGGAGAGAAAGAGAAGAGAAAGGAGAGAAAGGAGAGAAAGAGAAGAGAAAGGAGAGAGAGAAGAGAAAGGAGAGAGAGAGAAGAGAAAGGAGAGAAAGAGAAGAGAAAGGAGAGAGAGAGAGAAGAGAAAGGAGAGAAAGAGAAGAGAAAGAGAAGAGAAAGGAGAGAAAGAGAAGAGAAAGGAGAGAAAGAGAAGAGAAAGGAGAGAGAGAGAGAGAAGAGAAAGGAGAGAAAGAGAAGAGAAAGGAGAGAAAGAGAAGAGAAAGGAGAGAGAAGAGAAAGGAGAGAAAGAGAAGAGAAAGGAGAGAGAGAGAGAAGAGAAAGGAGAGAAAGAGAAGAGAAAGGAGAGAAAGGAGAGAAAGAGAAGAGAAAGGAGAGGAAGAAGAGAAAGGAGAGAAAGAGAAGAGAAAGGAGAGAAAGAGAAGAGAAAGGAGAGAGAGAGAGAAGAGAAAGGAGAGAAAGAGAAGAGAAAGGAGAGAGAGAGAGAAGAGAAAGGAGAGAAAGGAGAGAAAGAGACAGAGAAAGGAGAGGAAGAAGAGAAAGGAGAGAAAGAGAAGAGAAAGGAGAGAAAGAGAAGAGAAAGGAGAGAAAGAGACAGAGAAAGGAGAGGAAGAAGAGAAAGGAGAGAGAGAGAAGAGAAAGGAGAGAAAGAGAAGAGAAAGGAGAGAGAGAGAGAAGAGAAAGGAGAGAAAGAGAAGAGAAAGGAGAGAATGAGACAGAGAAAGGAGAGGAAGAAGAGAAAGGAGAGAAAGAGAAGAGAAAGGAGAGAGAGAGAAGAGAAAGGAGAGAGAGAGAAGAGAAAGGAGAGAAAGAGAAGAGAAAGGAGAGAGAGAGAGAAGAGAAAGGAGAGAAAGAGAAGAGAAAGGAGAGAAAGAGACAGAGAAAGGAGAGGAAGAAGAGAAAGGAGAGAAAGAGAAGAGAAAGGAGAGAAAGAGAAGAGAAAGGAGAGAGAGAAGAGAAAGGAGAGAAAGAGAAGAGAAAGGAGAGAAAGAGAAGAGAAAGGAGAGAAAGAGAAGAGAAAGGAGAGAAAGAGAAGAGAAAGGAGAGGAAGAAGAGAAAGGAGAGAGAGAGAGAGAAGAGAAAGGAGAGAAAGAGAAGAGAAAGGAGAGAAAGAGACAGAGAAAGGAGAGAAAGAGAAGAGAAAGGAGAGAAAGAGAAGAGAAAGGAGAGAAAGAGAAGAGAAAGGAGAGAAAGAGAAGAGAAAGAGAAAAGAAAGAGAAGAGAAAGGAGAGAGAGAAGAGAAAGGAGAGAAAGAGAAGAGAAAGGAGAGGAACAAGAGAAAGGAGAGAAAGAGAAGAGAAAGGAGAGAAAGAGAAGAGAAAGGAGAGAGAGAGAGAAGAGAAAGGAGAGAGAGAGAAGAGAAAGGAGAGAAAGAGACAGAGAAAGGAGAGAAAGAGAAGAGAAAGGAGAGAAAGAGAAGAGAAAGGAGAGAAAGAGAAGAGAAAGGAGAGAAAGAGAAGAGAAAGAGAAGAGAAAGGAGAGAGAGAAGAGAAAGGAAAGAAAGAAGAGAAAGGAGAGAGAGAAGAGAAAGGAGAGAGAGAAGAGAAAGGAGAGAGAGAAGAGAAAGGAGAGAGAGAAGAGAAAGAGAAGAGAAAGAGAAGAGAAAGGAGAGAGAGAGAAGAGAAAGGAGAGAGAGAAGAGAAAGGAGAGAGAGAAGAGAAAGGAGAGAGAGAAGAGAAAGGAGAGAAAGAAGAGAAAGGAGAGAAAGAGAAGAGAAAGGAGAGAGAGAGAGAAGAGAAAGGAGAGAAAGAGAAGAGAAAGGAGAGAGAGAAGAGAAAGGAGAGAAAGAGAAGAGAAAGGAGAGAAAGAGAAGAGAAAGGAGAGAAAGGAGAGAAAGAGAAGAGAAAGGAGAGAGAGAGAGAAGAGAAAGGAGAGAAAGAGAAGAGAAAGGAGAGAATGAGACAGAGAAAGGAGAGGAAGAAGAGAAAGGAGAGAAAGAGAAGAGAAAGGAGAGAGAGAGAAGAGAAAGGAGAGAGAGAGAAGAGAAAGGAGAGAAAGAGAAGAGAAAGGAGACAGAGAGAAGAGAAAGGAGAGAAAGAGAAGAGAAAGGAGAGAAAGAGAAGAGAAAGGAGAGAGAGAGAGAAGAGAAAGGAGAGAGAGAGAAGAGAAAGGAGAGAAAGAGAAGAGAAAGGAGAGAGAGAGAAGAGAAAGGAGAGAAAGAGAAGAGAAAGGAGAGAAAGAGAAGAGAAAGGAGAGAAAGAGAAGAGAAAGGAGAGAAAGAGAGAAGAGAAAGGAGAGAAAGAGAAGAGAAAGGAGAGAAAGAGAAGAGAAAGGAGAGAGAGAGAGAAGAGAAAGGAGAGAAAGAGAAGAGAAAGGAGAGAAAGAGACAGAAAGGAGAGAGAGAAGAGAAAGGAGAGAAAGAAGAGAAAGGAGAGAAAGAGAAGAGAAAGGAGAGAGAGAGAGAAGAGAAAGGAGAGAAAGAGAAGAGAAAGGAGAGAGAGAAGAGAAAGGAGAGAAAGAGAAGAGAAAGGAGAGAAAGAGAAGAGAAAGGAGAGAAAGGAGAGAAAGAGAAGAGAAAGGAGAGAGAAAGAGAAGAGAAAGGAGAGAAAGGAGAGGAAGAAGAGAAAGGAGAGAAAGAGAAGAGAAAGGAGAGAAAGAGAAGAGAAAGGAGAGAGAGAAGAGAAAGGAGAGAAAGAGAAGAGAAAGGAGAGAAAGAGAAGAGAAAGGAGAGAAAGAGAAGAGAAAGGAGAGAAAGAGAAGAGAAAGGAGAGGAAGAAGAGAAAGGAGAGAGAGAAGAGAAAGGAGAGAGAGAGAGAGAAGAGAAAGAGAAGAGAAAGGAGAGAAAGAGAAGAGAAAGGAGAGAGAACAGAAAGGAGAGAAAGAGAAGAGAAAGGAGAGAGAGAGAGAAGAGAAAGGAGAGAAAGAGAAGAGAAAGGAGAGAGAGAGAGAAGAGAAAGGAGAGAAAGAGAAGAGAAAGGAGAGAGAGAGAGAGAAGAGAAAGGAGAGAAAGAGAAGAGAAAGGAGAGAAAGAGAAGAGAAAGAGAAGAGAAAGGAGAGAAAGAGAAGAGAAAGGAGAGAGAGAAGAGAAAGGAGAGAAAGAGAAGAGAAAGGAGAGAGAGAAGAGAAAGGGGAGAAAGAGAAGAGAAAGGAGAGAAAGAGAAGAGAAAGGAGAGAAAGGAGAGAAAGAGAAGAGAAAGGAGAGAGAGAAGAGAAAGGAGAGAGAGAGAAGAGAAAGGAGAGAAAGAGAAGAGAAAGGAGAGAGAGAGAGAAGAGAAAGGAGAGAAAGAGAAGAGAAAGGAGAGAAAGAGAAGAGAAAGGAGAGAGAAGAGAAAGGAGAGAAAGAGAAGAGAAAGGAGAGAGAGAGAGAAGAGAAAGGAGAGAAAGAGAAGAGAAAGGAGAGAAAGGAGAGAAAGAGAAGAGAAAGGAGAGGAAGAAGAGAAAGGAGAGAAAGAGAAGAGAAAGGAGAGAAAGAGAAGAGAAAGGAGAGAGAGAGAGAGAAGAGAAAGGAGAGAAAGAGAAGAGAAAGGAGAGAGAGAGAGAAGAGAAAGGAGAGAAAGGAGAGAAAGAGACAGAGAAAGGAGAGGAAGAAGAGAAAGGAGAGAAAGAGAAGAGAAAGGAGAGAAAGGAGAGAAAGAGAAGAGAAAGGAGAGGAAGAAGAGAAAGGAGAGAGAGAGAAGAGAAAGGAGAGAAAGAGAAGAGAAAGGAGAGAGAGAGAGAAGAGAAAGGAGAGAAAGAGAAGAGAAAGGAGAGAATGAGACAGAGAAAGGAGAGGAAGAAGAGAAAGGAGAGAAAGAGAAGAGAAAGGAGAGAGAGAGAAGAGAAAGGAGAGAGAGAGAAGAGAAAGGAGAGAAAGAGAAGAGAAAGGAGAGAGAGAGAGAAGAGAAAGGAGAGAAAGAGAAGAGAAAGGAGAGAAAGAGACAGAGAAAGGAGAGGAAGAAGAGAAAGGAGAGAAAGAGAAGAGAAAGGAGAGAAAGAGAAGAGAAAGGAGAGAGAGAAGAGAAAGGAGAGAAAGAGAAGAGAAAGGAGAGAAAGAGAAGAGAAAGGAGAGAAAGAGAAGAGAAAGGAGAGAAAGAGAAGAGAAAGGAGAGGAAGAAGAGAAAGGAGAGAGAGAGAGAGAAGAGAAAGGAGAGAAAGAGAAGAGAAAGGAGAGAAAGAGACAGAGAAAGGAGAGAAAGAGAAGAGAAAGGAGAGAAAGAGAAGAGAAAGGAGAGAAAGAGAAGAGAAAGGAGAGAAAGAGAAGAGAAAGAGAAGAGAAAGGAGAGAGAGAAGAGAAAGGAGAGAAAGAGAAGAGAAAGAGAAGAGAAAGGAGAGAGAGAAGAGAAAGGAGAGAAAGAGAAGAGAAAGGAGAGGAAGAAGAGAAAGGAGAGAAAGAGAAGAGAAAGGAGAGAAAGAGAAGAGAAAGGAGAGAGAGAGAGAAGAGAAAGGAGAGAGAGAGAAGAGAAAGGAGAGAAAGAGACAGAGAAAGGAGAGAAAGAGAAGAGAAAGGAGAGAAAGAGAAGAGAAAGGAGAGAAAGAGAAGAGAAAGGAGAGAAAGAGAAGAGAAAGAGAAGAGAAAGGAGAGAGAGAAGAGAAAGGAAAGAAAGAAGAGAAAGGAGAGAGAGAAGAGAAAGGAGAGAGAGAAGAGAAAGGAGAGAGAGAAGAGAAAGGAGAGAGAGAAGAGAAAGAGAAGAGAAAGGAGAGAGAGAGAAGAGAAAGGAGAGAGAGAAGAGAAAGGAGAGAGAGAAGAGAAGGAGAGAGAGAAGAGAAAGGAGAGAAAGAAGAGAAAGGAGAGAAAGAGAAGAGAAAGGAGAGAGAGAGAGAAGAGAAAGGAGAGAAAGAGAAGAGAAAGGAGAGAGAGAAGAGAAAGGAGAGAAAGAGAAGAGAAAGGAGAGAAAGAGAAGAGAAAGGAGAGAAAGGAGAGAAAGAGAAGAGAAAGGAGAGAGAGAGAGAAGAGAAAGGAGAGAAAGAGAAGAGAAAGGAGAGAATGAGACAGAGAAAGGAGAGGAAGAAGAGAAAGGAGAGAAAGAGAAGAGAAAGGAGAGAGAGAGAAGAGAAAGGAGAGAGAGAGAAGAGAAAGGAGAGAAAGAGAAGAGAAAGGAGAGAGAGAGAGAAGAGAAAGGAGAGAAAGAGAAGAGAAAGGAGAGAAAGAGAAGAGAAAGGAGAGAGAGAGAGAAGAGAAAAGAGAGAGAGAGAAGAGAAAGGAGAGAAAGAGAAGAGAAAGGAGAGAGAGAGAAGAGAAAGGAGAGAAAGAGAAGAGAAAGGAGAGAAAGAAGAGAAAGGAGAGAAAGAGAAGAGAAAGGAGAGAAAGAGAGAAGAGAAAGGAGAGAAAGAGAAGAGAAAGGAGAGAAAGAGAAGAGAAAGGAGAGAGAGAGAGAAGAGAAAGGAGAGAAAGAGAAGAGAAAGGAGAGAAAGAGACAGAAAGGAGAGGAAGAAGAGAAAGGAGAGAAAGAGAAGAGAAAGGAGAGAAAGAGAAGAGAAAGGAGAGAGAGAAGAGAAAGGAGAGAAAGAGAAGAGAAAGGAGAGAAAGAGAAGAGAAAGGAGAGAAAGAGAAGAGAAAGAGAAGAGAAAGGAGAGAAAGAGAAGAGAAAGGAGAGAAAGAGAAGAGAAAGGAGAGAAAGAGAAGAGAAAGGAGAGAGAGAAGAGAAAGGAGAGAGAGAGAGAAGAGAAAGGAGAGAAAGAGAAGAGAAAGGAGAGAAAGAGAAGAGAAAGAGAAGAGAAAGGAGAGAAAGAGAAGAGAAAGGAGAGAGAGAAGAGAAAGGAGAGAAAGAGAAGAGAAAGGAGAGAGAGAAGAGAAAGGGGAGAAAGAGAAGAGAAAGGAGAGAAAGAGAAGAGAAAGGAGAGAAAGGAGAGAAAGAGAAGAGAAAGGAGAGAGAGAAGAGAAAGGAGAGAGAGAGAAGAGAAAGGAGAGAAAGAGAAGAGAAAGGAGAGAGAGAAGAGAAAGGAGAGAGAGAGAAGAGAAAGGAGAGAAAGAGAAGAGAAAGGAGAGAGAGAGAGAAGAGAAAGGAGAGAAAGAGAAGAGAAAGGAGAGAAAGAGAAGAGAAAGGAGAGAAAGAGAAGAGAAAGGAGAGAAAGAGAAGAGAAAGGAGAGAGAGAGAAGAGAAAGGAGAGAAAGAGACAGAGAAAGGAGAGAGAGAAGAGAAAGGAGAGAAAGAGAAGAGAAAGGAGAGAAAGAGACAGAGAAAGGAGAGAGAGAAGAGAAAGGAGAGAAAGAGAAGAGAAAGGAGAGAAAGAGAAGAGAAAGGAGAGAGAGAAGAGAAAGGAGAGAAAGAGAAGGGAGAGAAAGGAGAGAAAGAGAAGAGAAGGAGAGAAAGAGAAGAGAAAGGAGAGAAAGAGAAGAGAAAGAAGAGAAAGAGAAGAGAAAGAAGAGAAAGAGAAGAGAAAGGAGAGGAAGAGAAGAGAAAGGAGAGAGAGAAGAGAAAGGAGAGAGAGAGAAGAGAAAGGAGAGAGAGAAGAGAAAGGAGAGAAAGAAGAGAAAGAAGAGAAAGGAGAGAAAGAGAAGAGAAAGTAGAGAAAGAGAAGAGAAAGAGAAGAGAAAGGAGAGAAAGAGAAGAGAAAGGAGAGAAAGAGACAGAGAAAGGAGAGAGAGAAGAGAAAGGAGAGAAAGAGAAGAGAAAGGAGAGAGAGAAGAGAAAGGAGAGAGAGAGAAGAGAAAGGAGAGAGAGAAGAGAAAGGAGAGAGAGAGAAGAGAAAGGAGAGAAAGAGAAGAGAAAGGAGAGAAAGAGAAGAGAAAGGAGAGAAAGAGACAGAGAAAGGAGAGAGAGAAGAGAAAGGAGAGAAAGAGAAGAGAAAGGAGAGAAAGAGAAGAGAAAGGAGAGAGAGAAGAGAAAGGAGAGAAAGAGAAGGGAGAGAAAGGAGAGAAAGAGAAGAGAAAGGAGAGAAAGAGAAGAGAAAGGAGAGAAAGAGAAGAGAAAGAAGAGAAAGAGAAGAGAAAGAAGAGAAAGAGAAGAGAAAGGAGAGGAAGAGAAGAGAAAGGAGAGAGAGAAGAGAAAGGAGAGAGAGAGAAGAGAAAGGAGAGAGAGAAGAGAAAGGAGAGAAAGAAGAGAAAGAAGAGAAAGGAGAGAAAGAGAAGAGAAAGTAGAGAAAGAGAAGAGAAAGAGAAGAGAAAGAGAAGAGAAAGGAGAGAAAGAGAAGAGAAAGGAGAGAAAGAGACAGAGAAAGGAGAGAGAGAAGAGAAAGGAGAGAAAGAGAAGAGAAAGGAGAGAGAGAAGAGAAAGGAGAGAGAGAGAAGAGAAAGGAGAGAGAGAAGAGAAAGGAGAGAGAGAGAAGAGAAAGGAGAGAAAGAGAAGAGAAAGGAGAGAAAGAGACAGAGAAAGGAGAGAGAGAAGAGAAAGGAGAGAAAGAGAAGAGAAAGGAGAGAAAGAGAAGAGAAAGGAGAGAAAGAGAAGAGAAAGGAGAGAAAGAGAAGAGAAAGGAGAGAAAGAGAAGAGAAAGGAGAGAAAGAGAAGAGAAAGGAGAGAAAGAGAAGAGAAAGGAGAGAAAGAGAAGAGAAAGGAGAGAAAGGAGAGAAAGAAGAGAAAGGAGAGAAAGAGAAGAGAAAGAAGAGAAAGAGAAGAGAAAGGAGAGAAAGAGAAGAGAAAGAAGAGAAAGAGAAGAGAAAGAAGAGAAAGAGAAGAGAAAGGAGAGGAAGAGAAGAGAAAGAAGAGAAAGAGAAGAGAAAGAAGAGAAAGAGAAGAGAAAGGAGAGGAAGAGAAGAGAAAGGAGAGAGAGAAGAGAAAGGAGAGAAAGAGAAGAGAAAGGAGAGAAAGAGAAGAGAAAGGAGAGAAAGAGAAGAGAAAGGAGAGAAAGGAGAGAAAGAGAAGAGAAAGGAGAGAAAGAGAAGAGAAAGAAGAGAAAGAGAAGAGAAAGGAGAGAAAGAGAAGAGAAAGAAGAGAAAGAGAAGAGAAAGAAGAGAAAGAGAAGAGAAAGGAGAGAAAGAGAAGAGAAAGAAGAGAAAGAGAAGAGAAAGGAGAGAGAGAAGAGAAAGGAGAGAGAGAAGAGAAAGGAGAGAGAGAAGAGAAAGGAGAGAAAGAAGAGAAAGGAGAGAAAGAGAAGAGAAAGGAGAGGAAGAGAAGAGAAAGGAGAGAGAGAAGAGAAAGGAGAGAGAGAGAAGAGAAAGGAGAGAGAGAAGAGAAAGGAGAGAAAGAAGAGAAAGGAGAGAAAGAGACAGAGAAAGGAGAGAGAGAAGAGAAAGGAGAGAAAGAGAAGAGAAAGGAGAGAAAGAAGAGAAAGGAGAGAGAGAAGAGAAAGGAGAGAGAGAGAGAAGAGAAAGGAGAGAAAGAGAAGAGAAAGTAGAGAAAGAGAAGAGAAAGAGAAGAGAAAGAGAAGAGAAAGGAGAGAAAGAGAAGAGAAAGGAGAGAAAGAGACAGAGAAAGGAGAGAGAGAAGAGAAAGGAGAGAAAGAGAAGAGAAAGGAGAGAGAGAAGAGAAAGGAGAGAGAGAAGAGAAAGGAGAGAAAGAAGAGAAAGGAGAGAAAGAGAAGAGAAAGGAGAGAGAGAGAGAAGAGAAAGGAGAGAAAGAGAAGAGAAAGGAGAGAAGAGAAAGGAGAGAGAGAAGAGAAAGGAGAGAGAGAAGAGAAAGGAGAGAGAGAAGAGAAAGGAGAGAAAGAAGAGAAAGGAGAGAAAGAGAAGAGAAAGGAGAGAGAGAGAGAAGAGAAAGAGAAGAGAAAGGAGAGAAAGAGAAGAGAAAGGAGAGAAAGAGAAGAGAAAGGAGAGAAAGAAGATAAAGGAGAGAAAAAGAGAAAGGAGAGAAAGAGAAGAGAAAGGAGAGAGAGAGAGAAGAGAAAGGAGAGAAAGAGAAGAGAAAGAAGAGAAAGAGAAGAGAAAGGAGAGAAAGAGAAGAGAAAGGAGAGAAAGAAGAGAAAGGAGAGAGAGAGAAGAGAAAGGAGGGAAAGGAGAGAGAGAAGAGAAAGGAGAGAAAGAAGAGAAAGGAGAGAGAGAAGAGAAAGAGAAGAGAAAGAGAAGAGAAAGGAGGGAAAGGAGAGAGAGAAGAGAAAGGAGAGAGAGAAGAGAAAGGAGAGAGAGAAGAGAAAGGAGAGAAAGAGAAGAGAAAGAAGAGAAAGAGAAGAGAAAGGAGAGAAAGAGAAGAGAAAGGAGAGAAAGAAGAGAAAGGAGAGAGAGAAGAGAAAGTAGAGAAAGAGAAGAGAAAGGAGAGAAAGAGAAGAGAAAGGAGAGGAAGAAGAGAAAGGAGAGAAAGAGAAGAGAAAGGAGAGAGAGAAGAGAAAGTAGAGAAAGAGAAGAGAAAGGAGAGGAAGAAGAGAAAGGAGAGAGAGAAGAGAAAGGAGAGAAAGAGACAGAGAAAGGAGAGGAAGAAGAGAAAGGAGAGAAAGAGAAGAGAAAGGAGAGAGAGAGAGAAGAGAAAGGAGAGAGAGAAGAGAGAAAGGAGAGAAAGAGAAGAGAAAGGAGAGAAAGAGAAGAGAAAGGAGAAAGGAGAGAAAGAGAAGAGAAAGGAGAGAGAGAAGAGAAAGGAGAGAGAGAGAAGAGAAAGGAGAGAAAGAAGAGAAAGAGACAGAAAGGAGAGAGAGAGAGAAGAGAAAGGAGAGAAAGAGAAGAGAAAGGAGAGAAAGAGAAGAGAAAGAGAAGAGAAAGGAGAGAGAGAAGAGAAAGGAGAGAGAGAAGAGAAAGGAGAGAAAGAGAAGAGAAAGGAGAGAAAGAGAAGAGAAAGGAGAGAAAGAGAAGAGAAAGGAGAGAAAGAGAAGAGAAAGAGAAGAGAAAGAGAAGAGAAAGAGAAGAGAAAGGAGAGAGAGAGAAGAGAAAGGAGAGAGAGAAGAGAAAGGAGAGAGAGAAGAGAAAGAAGAGAGAGAAGAGAAAGGAGAGAGAGAAGAGAAAGGAGAGAAAGAGAAGAGAAAGGAGAGAAAGAGAAGAGAAAGGAGAGAAAGGAGAGAAAGAGAAGAGAAAGGAGAGAGAGAAGAGAAAGGAGAGAAAGAGAAGAGAAAGGAGAGAAAGAGAAGAGAAAGGAGAGAAAGGAGAGAAAGAGAAGAGAAAGGAGAGAAAGAGAAGAGAAAGGAGAGAGAGAAGAGAAAGTAGAGAAAGAGAAGAGAAAGGAGAGGAAGAAGAGAAAGGAGAGAGAGAAGAGAAAGGAGAGAAAGAGAAGAGAAAGGAGAGGAAGAGAAGAGAAAGGAGAGAAAGAGAAGAGAAAGGAGAGGAAGAAGAGAAAGGAGAGAGAGAAGAGAAAGGAGAGAGAGAGAGAAGAGAAAGGAGAGAAAGAGAAGAGAAAGGAGAGAAAGAGAAGAGAAAGGAGAGAGAGAAGAGAAAGGAGAGAAAGAGAAGAGAAAGGAGAGAAAGAGAAGAGAAAGGAGAGAAAGAGAAGAGAAAGAGAAGAGAAAGAGAAGAGAAAGAGAAGAGAAAGGAGAGAAAGAAGAGAAAGGAGAGAAAGAAGAGAAAGGAGAGAGAGAGAGAGAAGAGAAAGGAGAGAAAGAGAAGAGAAAGGAGAGAAAGAGAAGAGAAAGGAGAGAAAGAAGAGAAAGGAGAGAAAGAAGAGAAAGGAGAGAAAGAGAAGAGAAAGGAGAGAAAGAGAAGAGAAAGAGAAGAGAAAGGAGAGAAAGAGAAGAGAAAGGAGAGAGAGAGAAGAGAAAGGAGAGAAAGAAGAGAAAGGAGAGAAAGAAGAGAAAGGAGAGAAAGAAGAGAAAGGAGAGAGAGAGAGAAGAGAAAGGAGAGAAAGAGAAGAGAAAGGAGAGAAGAGAAAGAAGAGAAAGAGAAGAGAAAGGAGAGGAAGAGAAGAGAAAGGAGAGAGAGAAGAGAAAGGAGAGAGAGAAGAGAAAGGAGAGAGAGAAGAGAAAGGAGAGAGAGAAGAGAAAGGAGAGAAAGAGAAGAGAAAGAGAAGAGAAAGGAGAGAAAGAGAAGAGAAAGGAGAGAAAGAGAAGAGAAAGAGAAGAGAAAGGAGAGAAAGAGACAGAGAAAGGAGAGAGAGAAGAGAAAGGAGGGAAAGGAGAGAGAGAAGAGAAAGGAGAGAAAGAGAAGAGAAAGAAGAGAAAGAGAAGAGAAAGGAGAGGAAGAGAAGAGAAAGGAGAGAGAGAAGAGAAAGGAGAGAGAGAAGAGAAAGGAGAGAGAGAAGAGAAAGGAGAGAGAGAAGAGAAAGGAGAGAAAGAGAAGAGAAAGAGAAGAGAAAGGAGAAAAAGAGAAGAGAAAGGAGAGAAAGAGAAGAGAAAGAGAAGAGAAAGAGAAGAGAAAGGAGAGAAAGAAGAGAAAGGAGAGAAAGAAGAGAAAGGAGAGAAAGAGAAGAGAAAGGAGAGAAAGAGAAGAGAAAGGAGAGAAAGAAGAGAAAGGAGAGAAAGAAGAGAAAGGAGAGAAAGAGAAGAGAAAGAGAAGAGAAAGGAGAGAAAGAGAAGAGAAAGGAGAGGAAGAAGAGAAAGGAGAGGAAGAAGAGAAAGGAGAGAAAGAGAAGAGAAAGGAGAGAAAGAGAAGAGAAAGAGAAGAGAAAGGAGAGAAAGAGAAGAGAAAGGAGAGAAAGAGAACAGAAAGGAGAGGAAGAAGAGAAAGGAGAGAGAGAAGAGAAAGGAGAGAAAGAGACAGAGAAAGGAGAGGAAGAAGAGAAAGGAGAGAGAGAAGAGAAAGGAGAGAAAGAGACAGAAAAAGGAGAGGAAGAAGAGAAAGGAGAGAGAGAAGAGAAAGGAGAGAAAGAGACAGAGAAAGGAGAGGAAGAAGAGAAAGGAGAGAAAGAGAAGAGAAAGAGAAGAGAAAGAGAAGAGAAAGGAGAGAGAGAGAAGAGAAAGAGAAGAGAAAGAGAAGAGAAAGGAGAGAAAGAGAAGAGAAAGAGAAGAGAAAGAGAAGAGAAAGGAGAGAGAGAGAAGAGAAGGAGAGAGAGAAGAGAAAGGAGAGAGAGAAGAGAAAGGAGAGAGAGAAGAGAAAGGAGAGAGAGAAGAGAAAGGAGAGAGAGAAGAGAAAGGAGAGAAAGAAGAGAAAGGAGAGAAAGAGAAGAGAAAGGAGAGAGAGAGAGAAGAGAAAGGAGAGAAAGAGAAGAGAAAGGAGAGAGAAGAGAAGGAGAGAAGAGAAGAGAAGGAGAGAAGAGAAGAGAAAGGAGAGGAAGAGA